>NW_026000174.1:13083315-13145632 GCF_001458135.2 Marmota marmota marmota
CCCCCCCCCCCCAACTCTATTATGAATCAGCCTCCTTAAATCAGAGAAAACATTTGGCATTTGGTTTTCGGGATTGGCTAACTTCACTTAGCATTATCTTCTCCAGCTCCATCCATTTACCTGCAAATGCCATGATTTTATTCTCTTTTACTGCTGAATAATATTCCATTGCGTATATATACCACATTTTCTTTATCCATTCACCTACTGAAGGGTATCTAGGTTGATTCCACAGTTTAGCTATTGTGAATTGTGCTGATATAAGCATTGATGTGGCTGTGTCCCTGTAGTATGCTGTTTTTAAGTCCTTTGGGTATAGACCGAGGAGTGGGATAGCTGGGTCAAATGGTGGTTCCATTCCAAGTTTTCCAAGGATTCTCCATACTGTTTGCATATTGGCTGTGCCAATTTGCAGTCCCACCAGCAATGTATGAGTATGCTTTTTTCTCCACATCCTTGCCAACACTTATTTTTGTTTGTGTTCTTAATAGCTGCCATTCTGACTGGAGTGAGATGAAATCTTAGAGTAGTTTTGATTTGCATTTCTCTAATAGCTAGAGATGGTGAATACCTTTTCATATATTTGTTGATTGATTGTAAATCATCTTCTGAAAAGTGTCTGTTCAGTTCCTTAGCCCATTTATTGATTGGATTATTTGTTTTTTTGGTGTTAAGATTTTTGAGTTCTTTTTAAAATTTTTTTTTTAAGTTGAACATGGACACAAAACCTTTGTTTTACTTATTTATTTATTTTATGTGGTGCTGAGGATTGAACCCAGTGCCTCACATGTGCAAGGCAAGCAAGCACTCTACCACTGAGCCACAACCCAGCCCCAAGAGTTTTGAGTTCTTTATATACTCTAGAGATTAGTGCTCTATCTGATGTGCTTGTGGTAAAAATTTGCTCCTGTTCTGTAGGCTCTCTATTCACCTCACTGATTGTTTCTTTTGCTGAGAAGAAGCTTTTTAGTTTGAATCCATCCCATTTCTTGATTCTTGATTTTATTTCTTGAAGTTAGGGCCTCATCTGACATGATGGAGATTTGGGCCTATTTTTTCTTCTTTTTTTTTTTTTTAATATTTATTTTTTAGTTATCGGCGGATACAACATCTTCGTTTTGTATGTGGTGCTGAGGATCGAACCCGGGCCGCACGCATGCCAGGCGAGCGCGCTACCGCTTGAGCCACATCCCCAGCCTATTTTTTCTTCTAATGGGTGCAGTGTCTCTGGTTTAATTCCTAGGTCCTTGATCCACTTTGAGTTGAGTTCTAGAAGTTTTCTGGTGGAAGTTTTTGGATCCTCTACGTATAGAATCATGTTGTTGGCAAATACTCATAGTTTGAGTTCTTCTTTTCCTATCCGTATCTCTTTAATTTCTTTTGTCTGTCTAATTGCTCTGGCTAGTGTTTCAAGAACTGTGTTAAATAGAAGTGGTGAAAGAGGGCATCTCAATCTTGTTCCAGTTTTTAGAGGGAATGCTTTCAATTTTTCTCCATTTAGAATGATGTTGACCTGGGGCTTAGCATAGATAGCTTTTACAATGCTGAGATATGTTCCTGTTATCCATAGTTTTTCTATGTTTTGAACATGAAGGGGTGCTGTATTTTTTCAAGTGCCTTTTCTGCATCTATTGAGATGATCATGTGATTCTTATCTTTAAGTCTATTGATGTGATGAATTACATTTATTGATTTCTGTATGTTGAACCAACCTTGCATCCCTGGGATGAACCCCACTTGATCACGATGCATTATCTTTTTGATGTGTTTTTGTATTTGATTTGCCAGAATTTTATTGAGAATTTTTGCGTCTATGTTCATTAGAGATATTGGTCTGAAGTTTTCTTTCTTTGATGTGTCCTTGCCTGGTTTTGGAATCAGGGTGATATTCGCCTCATAGAATGAGTTTAGAAGTGCTCTCTCTTTTTCTATTTCACCAGATCCAGGATTTGAACCCAGAACAACCTTATTGAACCTGCTCCCTTTCCTGCCTGGTTCTCCTATTCCCCTCCAGCCTCTCCACCTTTCCATTCTCCATCCCAGCAGCCAGAGTAAGCATATTAAAACAGGACTGCATTGTGTCAAGTCTGGGTTGAACCCCTGCCTGTATTGTATCATGGAGACAAGTAAGATCCAGCTGTCTGGCCAGGCCTCTTGGTGACCAGGCCTGCCCTCCAGCCCTGTTGGCCTCACCTCATTTCCCTCACATCTCCAGGGAGTCCCACTTCTTCCTCCAGAGTCTCCTGCTGTAGGTTCTGCTGTGTTGGATTTCCATGAAGCATCCTTAGCCCCAGCCCCTTTCAGAGCTATTACTGCTTCTCCAGCTCCTAGTCAGATGTCCCTCTCTTGGGAAAGCCTTTCCTAGTCCTCAGCCACCATGCTGGCCTCTGGGATCCCTTGGCATACTTCCCTGGGAGTCACCATGTTCTTCTGTTTGCTGGATGTCAGTCCTACAGGGCTGCTGTTTTGCCCACTTGCAGGAGACGCACTGTGGCCTGTTCCCATTGTGGTCCACACCGTGGCTCCGCCCGGAGTTGTGCAGTGCAGAGTCCTGCTGTCTTCCCCGCAGAAGGGAAGCTTCACCTAGACAGGTCCATTGCAGGAATCCTCCCTGGTCACTGTAGGTCTGGCAGCCAACAGGTCTGATGCACAATAGGCACTCAATCAATACGTGTTGGATGTTATTAATAAAAGGAAGAACTAACATGCATTACTAGGTGACAGACACTCTATGCTCAACCCTGAGAACTGCCATCCTCATTTTACTCTTGAGGACTCGGGCTGAGTGACAGGAGGTCTATTGATGGACGCCCTGTAGTGAGTGGAGGTTTCAGCCAGGACCGACTGGTTCCCTAAGATAAGAAAGTGAAAGAAAGACTACTAAGTTCCAGCAGCCTTGAGCAGTTGGGATGAGGATTAGAAGAACAGGACAGTTGAAAGTCATCCCAATGTCTCACTTCTGCCACTGGGAGGCCTGTCCTTTACCTTGTGCCTCTGCTGCCAAGAAGGGAGGCAGGAAGGCCCCAGGATGCTGGCAAGGGAACCTGGGGATTCAGACACCTGGAGAATCAGACAGGTCAAGGACCTCTGGGACCAGACTGAGGTCCCAGGAAGCCTCTCAGGCCCCAGTGCTGAGTGTGCGCTTGTGAACGGGTGCACACGTGTCCAGATGGTGGTGGGGACAGGGGCAAAGACAATGCCTCCCTCCTTTTGCTCAGTCCCACATTTCCCCCTGTCTTCTTGGCCCAGTCTGCTCTCCTGCCGGGGGAAAGACCTTCATGCCCATTTGTGATGGACCCAGGGTGCAGGCCAGTCTTTTCTGGTCTGGGAGTCCTTAGTGCCTCTGACCCAGACTCCCTCCTTTGGGCTTCTTGAGTTCCCCGCAGACTCAGGACTTTCCAGAGTTTAGGCCTCAACTCCCATCTGACTAGCTTTGTTCTACAATATGTTTTGAGTTTGTGCTAATCCTTGTGTTAGAGCCCAGCCCAGAGGTTAGGTCGGGGGCTTTAGGAAGTGTTGGGGGACTGAGAGGGGCTTGAAGAGGAGTAGGAGTTACCGGGTGGAGCCCCCTTCCCTTCCCCAGGGAGCCTTTAGCCCTGGGGTGCAGAGCTGGACAGGTTCCTGTGACTACATGGCCTCCCCCGGTCTTTCCCATCTCTGGTGAGGCTACCCAGCTCTGAGGCTTCCAGAGGCTCCAGCCCCAGGGCCACCATCCCGCTCCTGCCCCTGGGGCCCCGACTTCTTCCCTCCCTCCCTCCTCCCAGGTCTCAGTGTGCTGGGGATTCTGTTTTGGTTGGAAGGAGGTGTTGGAGGAGTTTGCGTGTCTGGCTCTTTCCTCCTCTCCTGTTCCTCCTCCCCCCCTCCCACTTGCCGCTCAAGATGTTTCCTCTGCCAGCCTGGCCCTGCTCCAGGCCCTGCTCCAGCCCCTGCCCCGCCTTGGGCAGGCAGCAGCCATCCTCCTGCGCCTGGGCTTCTGTGGACTGTGGCTTTCCAGAGCCGCCCTTGATGCCTTCAGTCGGGTAGACGGGCAAATCCTCAGGGTGAGGGCAGGTCACCTCCTTTCTCTCCACTGTGTAAAACCCACATCTCCTCTGAGAGAAGGCTGAATGCCCACTCCAGAGCTGCCTCCTGCTTTGGGTGGACTCCGGTCCATCCTTTCCCCCTCAGGGTCTCTGTTTCCTGGGGAGTCCAGAGCCCAGGCACATAGCAGGCCTTGTGTTCATTTGGTAGTTGGGGCTGCTGCGCCAAGCATCTTCACCCAAGGCTTGGGTCAGTGGGAGGCCTTTCCCCAGCCTCAGTGGTGGCCTGCAATGTAGGACTTGAGGACAGATCCCCAGCTGAGGTCCTGTCACCCCTGGGGATACTCACAGCCCCCTCTCTGAGTGCCCCTCCTGGCAGAGGTTCACACGGATGTAAGCAGACCCACACCCTGGCTGACAGAGCCCGGGCTCAGCCTGTATCCTCAGAAGTTTGCACCGTGCCCAGGGCCAGAGCAGATGCACAATAAATATTGGTGGGATGAATGGCTGCAGGAGCGGCCGGGGAAGCAGAGAGTGGCGTGACGAGAAGTGAGGGCAGAGAAGGTCCTGAGGGAGCACTTGCCAGAGGAGGTAGAGCTGAGCCAGGTATTGAAAGAAGAGCAAGAGTTAGGCAGAGTGGGGAGGGCGTTCCCTGCAGGCAGAAGAGCCTGTGCAAACTCTGAAGCCGCGTGATGTGACCTGGCGCTTAGGGTATGTGTGAGGAAGTGGCCACAGAGTCTGGAAAGAAGGGCCTAGATGTGGGGGGAAGCCCCAGTCTGGGGTGAGCACCCAGCCTTTTGGAACAAAACCACCAATTAACCCCCTGGGCTGGTCCTAGGTCTCTGTGCTGAGGCCAGGGCTTGGAGGGCAGGCAGGCAGTGAGGGGGCGATCCTGGGGCTTGCTGGGCTTGGGGATGTGCAGATCCTTCCTGAAGTTTTGGTTCTACTTTCCTGGGTGAGCAAGTTGTGGGATCCAGGCCAGCTGTGGTTGAAATAGGCTTGTGCCAACATGTAAGATAGAGCCAGGTTCCATTCTGGTCTCTATACTCGTCTGGCTGTGACTGAGCTAATTATTGACTTCCTTGTGCCATCACAACTTCTGTAATGAGGACAGTGGAACCTCCCAGGCCAGAGTGTTGGAAAAGCTCAACAAGACAGCCTGTGTAGAGCTTTCTTTCTTTTCTTTTCTTTTATTTCTTTTCCCTTCCTTCCTTCCTTTCTTTTTTCTCTTCTCTACTCTTCTCTCTCCTCAACACTCCTAGCTCTTTGGACTGAGGCCTAATTATAATTCGAAGGACGCTGGGCATCCACGGGCCCAATAGCCTGGTTCTCAGTGTCTCTGGGCTACACCATCAGTGTCTCCTTTAGAAATGCAGCATTGAAAAGTGCAAATTCCGGGGTCCTTGCATATCTTCTAAATAGGAGCTCTGCAGGTGGGGCCCAGCAAGCTGGGTGTTAAGAGCCTTCCAGGTGGGGCTGGGGATGTGGCTCAAGTGGTAGCGCGCTTGCCTGGCATGCATGCAGCCCGGGTCAATCCTCAGCATCATATATAAACAAAGATGTTGTGTCTGCCGAGAACTAAAAAATAAATATTAAAAAAAAAGAGCCTTCCAGGTGATTCCAACCCCTGCCCATGTGTGAGACTCCCTGCCTTATAAGACTTACGCCCTTGAGCTCCTCAGTTGGAGGAGCCTGGCTTTGGCCTTGCACAGGGAGGGAACTGGCCTCCTGGGAGGGCATTTGCACAAGGCCTGTGCTCAGCCCTTGGTGGGTTAAATGTTCTGCTGTGTCTGTCTTGAAGTCTGCATAAGGAGCCCTGCATTTTCATTTTGCCCTGGGCCCATAAGTTGTGTAGCTGGTCCTGGGTGCTGGTCCCAGCTGGGATCCCCATTAGTTGGGTAATCTCAGGGAAGTCACTTTCCCTCTGTGAGTCTTCCTGTNAGAAGGCTGAATGCCCACTCCAGAGCTGCCTCCTGCTTTGGGTGGACTCCGGTCCATCCTTTCCCCCTCAGGGTGTAACTGTGAGGATTAAATGTGATGCCTGGTGTAGCTCTCAGCATGGGGCCTGGCAGAGGCCAGCATGAAGTGACATCCTGAGGCCAGGTGCCAGCACCATGCATGTCTCTGGGGATACAATAACCGCCACATGGACACCATCCTTGGCTTTGTGGGGCTCATAATCTGTAGGAGGAAGAGCAGCCGAGGGGCAGCGGGGGCCTAATGTGGGAGTCTGACCTTGTTGGGGGTCATTGAAGGCTTCCTGAGGAAGTGCCAGGTGAGCAAAACTCCAAGAGATGCAGTGGATGTGAACTGGGCGTAGGTGGGGGTGACATCCCAGCAGAGACAACAGCATCACGACAGTCATCAAGTTATTTATTTATTTATTTAGGTACCAGGGATTGAACCCAGGGGTGCTCAACCACTGAGCCACATCCCCAGCCCTTTTTTAATGTTTTATTTAGAGACAAGTTCTTGCTGAGTTGCTTAGGGCCTCGCTAAGTTGCTGAGGTTGGCTTTGAACTTGCGATCTTTCTGCCTTAGCTCCCCTAAGCCACTGGGATTACAGTTGTGTGCCACCATGCCCAGACATTAAGTTATTAATAATAAGCCTCTGGGGAAGCCGAGGTGAGATGAGGGACAGGGAGGGAGGAGATGGGCCACCAGAGCTGAAGGTGAGTCAGAGGCTGTCTCATCCCCAGGTCTGGGCTCTTTTCCTTTCAAAAGGCCTTAGACTGCATCCTGTTAGAAAGGGAACAGGTCCCTCATCCAGAGCTCCTGGAGCAGCCGGGAGGATAACTTGGCCAGCTGGTGCCCCAAGCAAGTTGTTTAGCTTCTGGAAAGTTTAGCTTACATTCCTCCCTTCTTCCCCTCCTCTCTCCCTTTGTCCCCAGTACTGGGGATGAACCCAGGGGTGCTCTGCCACTGAGCTACATACCCAAACCTTTTTAAATTTTTTACTTTGAGATAGGGTCTCACTAAGTTGCTGACACTGGCCTCAAGCTGACTGTCCTTCTACCTCAGTCTCTGAGTCACTGGGATTACAGCCATGTACCACCACACTGATCTTTGGCTTTTTCTTAAGTGAAATGGGATTGATCACCCCCTCTCATTGGGCTATTGTGAGATTTAAGTGAGATGTTGCATGAAACTCAGCACCCCAGCCCCAAAGGAAGTACTCAACGAACAGTTCATTTCTCTGTATCAGTTTGGAAGTGGGGAGTCCCATTTTGGATTAGGAGTTTGTCTGCCTCAGGCTTGCCTTCTCAGGCCATTGCTGAATCCCTTGTTTAATTGTCAGGAAGATGAGTTTGAGATACCTCTCTAGAGATGATCACATGAGAGCAAGAACTAACCAGCCTTGAAGGCCCAGAAGTGGTGGCTGGAGACAGCTGAGTGTCCTCCTCTCTAAGAGACCCATACTGGGGGGGTCCAGCTTAGGAGTAAATTAAACCCACTGGGCTATATCATAGAGGGGGGGGTATTGTTGGGCATGGTGGTGCATACCTGTAATCCTGGCTACTCAGGAGGCTGAAGCAGAATTTCAAGTTCAAGGCCAGCCTGGGCAATTTATCAAGACCCTGCCTCAAAATAAAAATAAAGGAATACACTTGGGTTCAACCTTCGCTACCAATAAAAGGGCGGGGTGTGTTATATTTTTCCCTGATTTGATTTTGAGACTCTCTCTGAAGATTAACTAAACTCTAGGCCTGACCTGCCAGGGCTTCAGAGGAGGTAGACCTGATTACAATGTGCTTTTCATGCATGGGATTTTTTTTTTTTTTTTTTTTTAAGTACAAGAATTGAACCCAGGGGCACTTAACCACTGAGCCACGCCCCCAGCCCTTAAAAAAAAAAATCTTTTATTTAGAGACAAGACCTCACTAAATTGCTTAAGGCCTCACTAAATTGCTGAGGTTGACTTTGAACTTGCAATCCTCCTGCCTCAGCCTCTGGAGCTGCAAGGGTGCACCACTGTGCCAGGCTCCAGGTGGCGGGTTTAGAGCAAGGAAACAAAGTTCCCTAGAGACATGCTATGACTGAGAGGGGTCACTGTGGTGTGTCTGCACAGTCCAGAGTGGGCACCAGAAAGCACTTCTGTAAGGCAGACACTAGGACTGAGCATAATAAAGACTGGGAGGAGGCACCAAACTGGAAACTGGGTGGAGAGTGACTGAACCCTGCTCCTGGCTTGAGAAAGTCTGACTTCTGCTCACAGCAGATGCTAAGAAAACATAAATCTCTAAGACTTTGCTGCTGGGTGGTGGAATGAGCTCCCCACCCAGCAGTGGGCGCTGGTGGCAGCAACTGGGAGGCAGGCGCGAGAGTCCAGGCCCAGCTCTGTCAATGATGAGCAGCTTTGTTTTATCACGGGCTTCACTGCGCCTCAGGCTCTGTGCGTGCATTAAAGCAAAGAGGTGTGTTACGTTTCCCATTTAGAAATGGGGAACACAGAGACTTGGTCCTGGCCCAAAGTTGCCCAGTTAGTGAGCCGCAGGCTCCAAAGCCTTCACCACCATGAACCGACTTCCATAGTGACACGCTGTGGAGCCAGGGGCAAGTCTTACCCTTCTGGAGGCTTCTGTGTTGCCATGCACACCCTGGGGTGGGTGGGGGGCATGTTCCAAGAGGCTCCCTCAGCTCCAGTATCCTGGGATCTGCGTTTCTGAAAGGGCCTGTCCTCTGAGACCTGGGTCCCCACACCTGCCCCACCTGCTGCTGCCTTTACTGTAGGAAATGACTGACTTACTTGGACTCTCTCACCCTAGTATCCCAGGCTTCCTGCCATCTAGGGCTGATCCCTGGCCCCTGCACCCTGTCCCTTCCACAGGAAACAGTGGTGGCCAGGACCTGTGGTTTTTGCACTCTGGGACTGATGGGGCTGAAGCCCTGTGGGAGGGCCCAAAGTGGGAAAGAGTTTGGTGGTGCCCTGTAGCTGCCCTAGGTCAGTGGGCTGGAGGGCATATGGGAGCAAGGAGCATGTAGGGAAGAGGGGTCTGAGGAGTGGGCAGGGGCCAGATTATGATGAGCTTGTGGGAAGGGGCTAAAAGTTCTTATTCAGAGGAGGGGCTCCATCAGGCTTGCATTTAGAGTGATTGAGAAAATATCTGTGACAATAAAGGCAGCCTTCGCCTTCAGTAGCCCTTAGTCCTGTACTGGTCATTGTAAATTCCCAGATTCTGTGGCCTATTAGCCAGGAGAACTTGGGCCAGTCACAAGCTCCTGGGATTTATTTTCCTTACCGGTAATGCAACAGGAGAAGGACCTTCCTTCCCAGGGATTTTATCAAGATCAAAGAGAGACGATGAGAGATTTTATTTAATTTCAGTTAACCCTGTAAACATGCAGTCATCCATGTCCAGCTGCATAGCCAGGACCATCCTCTGTGTGATGGTCAGGATGTGGCAGGACTCAGACATGTGACGGGACTCAGGGCTCTGAAAGGGCCGTGTCATAGCAACCATCCCCTTGTGGGCGCAAAGCTTTACTTCCTCCAGTTCCCTGCCCTACGTCAACCTCGGCCCTGCAGTAGCACATCTTATCTCCTCCTCAGACTCTCTCTCTAGCCTCAAAGCCCCAGCTGGGGCTTTGCAGCTTTATGAGTCCATAGAGCTTCCCAGTAAATGAGTGTGGAGGGGAGTGTGCAGGACCCGAGGAAGTCACAGCCCTACTCTGAGCCTCAGTTTCTGCATCTGCAAAATGGGAATGAAATACCTACTATACTAGTCCTCTAATGTTCCTATGGCAAAGTGCCATTAATGTAGTAGCTTGAAACAACACAGTCATATTCTCTTACAGTTCTGGAGGTCAGAAGTCCTAGAATGGGCCAGCAGGGTTACGTTCCTTCTGGATTCTTCCCAAGGGGGAATCCCTTCCCATGCCTTTGCTGGCTTCAGGATGCCACCTGCACCCAGTGATTCCTGGCTCCATCCTCCAACTTCAAAGCCAGAGCATCACATCTCCAATCTCTCTCAGTGCATCTGTCACCACATCTCTCCTCTCTCAGATCCTCCTGTTTCCCTCTTATCAGGCCCCTCGTGACTACATCAGGCCCCTCGGGATCGTGCAGGAGCATCTATCTCCCCACCCACCTCGAGATCCTTAACTAAACCACTCTGTCCCTTCTACCACGTGAGGGAGCAGAGCTGTAATCTTAGCCTGGGCATCAAATTGTGGGCACCTCAGGGCCATAATTCAGCCTCTCAAGTCAGCTGGGAGGAAATAGACTTGTGGAAGCCTTGCATGGTGCCGGGGACTGGCGTCAGCCCCAGTGTGCCTGCCTGCCTTCCTCTTTGTGGCCTCTGGCTCCCACCTGTAAGATGAGCCTTGCCCACTGCAGTAGTCAGAACCTACCTTCTTCAAGGTGCAGCACAGACAGGTGGGCTGTGCTTGGGCAGAGTGGGGCTCAGAGGAAGCATGGGACTGAGCCAGCGCCAGGACACCTCCTCTCCTCCTCCACGGGGCAGGTCTCCTCTCAGTTCCTGGCCCAAGCATTTCCCATCATTCCAGGGATGGCTGATGGGAAAGACTGAGATCACTGCTCCCTGGGGAGGGCCAGGGTGGGGGAAGGAGAGTCTGGCGCAGATGCGGCTTGGAGAGAAGGGGAGAGGAGACTTAGAGCGGGAAGGTCCAGGTTGTCAGCGATCGGAGGAGTTGGAATGGTGTGCTCCTCCTTAGCTCCTGGGCCTCCACGGTGCTCTTCTGCTCCGCGGCTGGCTTCTCTGTTGGTGGGGACAGGTCCTGGAAATAGGGGAAGGTGTCAGGGTCCAGCAGGGGCCAGCATGAGGAGTTGCCTGGGCAGGAATCCCCCTGCCCGTGAGCATCTGTACATTGCTTTAATGTTTTGTGACTTTGGGCGAACTCTTTGTTGTCCTTCAAGTCCCAGCTTGGCTGCTGACTTTCTGTCACTTTCTCAGCTGCCTTCCGGGAGCTTGACAGCCCTCTCCCTCGTGGGAGAGGGAGGCTAGTTACTGGTTTGCACATCTGTGCCCTCACCCTTCCATGTGGGGAGCGTGTTCATAACAGACCCCCAGCTTCCCACGGCCACTGTGGTTGGGTGTAACAGACAGAATGGCAGATGACCCTAGATGGTCTCCTGGGGTCTGGCCTGGGTAAGGTCACCCCATGGCAGTCCTGCCCTGAGCCTGCAGCAGGCCTCCACGACTGGCTCACAAGAGACCAAATCATCTAGGTCCTTCACTTTCGGTGATGTGAATGCCCATGCTCACGGCCCAGGACCTCCTACGGATAATCAGGACACCAAGAGGGCTTGTTAGTCATGAGGTTTCCCGATGAGGGCGAAATCTGAGTTATGGAGGGGTTGAAGGAGAGTCTGTTGAGGACATAGCGTGTACAAGCTCATCTGCCGCACTCCAAACTCTCTCAGGAAGCCCACGAGGCCCACAGGGACCACCGTGTAAGTGCTGGAAGACAGTGTGGCATGGGGTAAAGCTCCTCCACTTCCTGGCCGAGTGTACTTCTGTGGGATTTCTTACCCACCCCTCCCCACCCTGCCGCCTCTGGAGGCCCTTGCAGCCCTGCTCACCTTGGTGCTTCTGTGCCTCTCTGTGCATAAGCCTCCCGGATACTGAAGCTGGGTTATGTGCCAGGGATGCACACGGCTCAGCTCACTGACTGCCCTCAACACCCTGAGGCCAGCGTGTCATTCCACGGTCCAGCTGAGGCAGATGCCATGTGAATCAGACAGAACCGTTAAGTGCCAGGCTAGAGACCTTGCCCCTGTTCCCAGCTGCTCTTCTCCACCTCCTTTTCCAAGTGCGCAGCTCTCCCTGGGGTTTGGGAACCAATGACCTGAGTCTTGGGCCGGGGCAGCAGAGCTGGTTCTGGGGTTGTCACTCCAGATGGGTTGGCAGTTAAGAAGGGGTCAGCTCTGCTCCTCTTGGCAGGCTTCTCACAACCTCTACTGGGGTAGTAGGAGGAGTAGGTGCAAGGTGTGAGGGTGGGCGTGGAGGGTGTCTGTTACCAAGTCAAGGGTGTGGTTTGGAGAAAGGTCCAGAGATACCCCAGAATGCTCCTCTCCCGCATGGCACCTCACCGGGTGCAACAGCCCTTGGCCGGCTTCCCTGCACCCCATCACCTGCAGGCCTGTGTATGCGTTTCTTAAAAAATGCTCCATAGGTCAGCCTTGTCCTACTACCAGGCCTTCCTCTCTGTCCAGCACTGTCCTCCCCAGACTCCTCATGCCCATTATCTCCTCTCAGCTGCCCAGGCTCCCACCAAGAGCTGGTGAGCCCTCTGAAGCCTCGAGGGACAGGGACCTTGCCCAAGGCCACCCAGCAAGTCCGTTTGCTGTGGTGCTGGTTAGCATCATCACCACTTAGCTCGGTGCCAGGGCCAAAGTTCAGGACCCTGATGCCGCAGGCCCGCCTGCCCTGGCTGAGCCCTTTCTGAAGCACTTTGTCTGTGCTGACCACTTTCCCTGCCCTGGAGGCTCTCCTACCCCAGAGGGAAAACACCCAAATGGATCTTGGCAGGCTTCTCACAACCTCTACTGGGGTAATAGGAGAGTGTAGCGATAGGGGCCTTCTACCAGGGAGGGGGGCTGGAGTTCCCTCTCCCAGGGCTCCCTGCATTGTGGTTAGGCCTGATGGAAGGCTGCCTGAGCACTTTGATGCTGGCCATTCCCATTGTGACCTCTGGCCTCCCAGGCCACCTTCTGAGAGCAGAGGATACATAATGGGCAGAGGGAGCAGCAGGGGCTTTGGGGCCGATGGGCTGGCATTGCCTCCTGGAAGTTGTTGGCTGACTGTGGCCTCATCTCTGTCCATCTGTGGGGCCCAGATTCCAGTTCTGTAAAATGGGGATAATGCCTACCTGTCGCACTCCTCACGACAGAAACACTCAGGGTGACTCCAGGGGAACTGGGCTGCACGAAATAACCACACAAGAGACGGAGATACCTTTTTCTTTGGGGTCCTGTGACGGCTCCTCTGACCTTAAGGGTCCGCAGAAAGAGAGAGCCAGCACGCGCTGACCCTTTTATTGAGGAGAAACCATTCAAATGAGGCCAGGGGTCAGGTTTCAGGGGGTTGAGTCTAGCTTCATGATGTCCACTGTCAGCAGGTTGACTGACATCTAGGAAGGCCACACCCAAAGGCAGAGCAAGAGAAGGGGACACACAAAGGGAGTTTCCATGGAACATTCTATCCCAAATGGGGCAAAGGGGTAATAACATCACAGAAACAGGTGAGTGTAGCTCAATCCATGGGGCGACATGCCTATGTCTGAAGACATATCCTCAAACTTTTGGGACTAGGGCTATGTTCAGGTCACTACGAGAGTGACAATCAGAGCCTCTCTGTCCGATCTCAGGAAGGAGAACGCGAAATTATTCAGACTGGCTGCCCACACCTACCCCCACCCCAAGTTGTCCTCAAGATAAAACACAGTGAACAGGCAAAGCTCCCAGCCCATGAACAATTAATGATAAATCTTAAAATAATAAGAATAATTTTTTTCCTAAATTCAAATAAAAATCACTCAGTTGAAAGTTTCAAAAGAAGGATAACTATGATTTTAAGATGTGTGAAAAGCATGTTTTATATTGCTAATACTCTTTTGGAGTAGTATTACCTCTTACCTCCTAAACTAGACCACAGGGTGTGGAATCATGAATGTTTTGTTTGGAACACACTTAGGATAAATTGTGTCTTTCAAGGAATATAATAGGGATCCAACCCATATGCTAGGCAAGCATTCTCCCACTGAGGTGCACCCCAGCCCTGTTTTTACTTGTTAATCTATTAAGCAGTTGGTTTGAGCTACCTACATTTTCTATTTCCTGCCCTGTGACCTTGGGCAAAGTATTTAACCTCTCTGTGTTAGTTTCCAGTTGGGTATAATAGGAGTATATCGAGTGAGCATACGTTGGATAGAGTTAATATGATTATCTACTTTCAGGATTCTTGTATTAAATGGGTTAATATAGTGTTTAGAATGGTGTTTGGCTTGTATTAAACACTTAAATATCACTATTAATAACAACAACAACAATAATAATGATGTCTTCTCTTCATCTTTTTTTTTTTCTTTCCTTTTTTCCCCCCTTCCCAGTACTGGGGATGGGACAAGGGGTGCTGTACCTCTGAGACACATGCACAGCTCTTTTTAAATTTTTATTTTGAGTCTCACCAAGTTGTCGAGGCTGGCCTCAAACGTGTGATCCTCCTGCCTCAGCCTCCCAAGTTACTAGGATTACAGGTGTGTACCACAGGGCTGAGCTAATAATAATAATTTCTGAATAAAAATATGCACTCAGATTTTTACCGAAGTCCAATCAATTTGCTATTCAGTAGATGTGCATTCAGCTCACATTTACACAGTGCTGGCTCTGGGCTTGTTTGGACTTTGCTCTTGGGATTTGATTTCATCCTTTTTTTTTTTCCTTTTCTTTTCCGGGCACTGGGAATTGAACCCAGGACCTTGCACATGCTAGGTAAGTGCTTCATCTACAGCCCTTGGAACAGACCTCAAATGCTAGCTCAGCAACTCCCTGGCTCAATCCAGTGGCCTGGGCTCCTGGGTCTTAGTTTCTGCCTCTTCTTCCCAGCCTCCTGGGACTGGGTGAGGCTGAGCTCATAAAAAGTGTCAGCAAAGCACTTTGCGGATCGATGCTAACTAATAGCAGCTCCCAGGAGCTGGTATGAGTAGGGAAGATGATTGTGGAGCTGCTTGGACCAATCTCAGGACAGCACCCAGGGAAGGCCAGTGTTGTCCTCAAAGCAGGATCCAGGAAGGGCCCTATTCTATCCTCTGCCTGATGCGTCAGGCTGCTCTGTAACCAGGAGGGGTTGCCAGCATGGTTTGGAGGTGGGATGGCCGCAGGGGAAGGGTTTTCTCCATAGAGACAAATCCAAGGCACACGTAGAGATCCATCCAAGCCACACACCTGGTTGCATTGAGGCCAGACTGAGTGCTTGGAGTGATCTTGGTGTCCTCTTGTCAGGATCCCCCAGCTGCCCCATAGCTATCTCTCTAGAAGTTGTTGGTCCTGATTAAAATAGAGAGTCTCTGACCTCCACCCAGACATGAAGCTGTCTTAAGTATGGCATGGAAGCTGTGTTCAGTTGAGGGCAGGGATGGGAAGTTGGCATAGGATCCTATGCAGGGAAAGATGGGGGAAAGACCCCTCCCAGGTCTGCCCTAGAGGGTAGCCCACCTCGGTGTCTCAGACGGAGCTGACGTCTGATCTGGGAAATGCTGTGGGGGCAGCAGATGGTGACTGTGCTTTTTAAGAGCTTTTTCTGAAGGAGGAGGCATGGCCCTATGTTCCAGGAGAGAGAGGGTCCTGTGTGATGGGGGAACATGGCTTCTGTTCTCTGGGACTCCCTGTCACATGGAGGGACATGGTCATCTTGTGCCCTGGCACTTCCCTGTCTGAAGAATAAGGCATCACCTTTATCTAGTCTGATGGAGGAGTCATGGCCACTCCCTTAGAGAGATCCCTATGTGAGACCTGACCGCTGCCCTCGGGAAGGACCCCTGTCTGATGAGGGGGTTCCCTTTTTGTTCTCTCACTAAAGAAACCTCATTTGATGACCTCTGCCTTGGGACCTCCTTCCCTGCCTGATTCATGGAGAGCCCAGGCCACAGGCAATAGGCACAGAATGAGCTGGGCAGCTAGGGAGTTGGCTTCTGTGGGGTGGCAAGTGAGGGTGACATGGAGGGCTTCCTGGGGAGGTGCCTTTGTGGCACACTCCTGGACAGGAGGTGCTGGCTGAAGATAAAGAGCTGAGGCTCCCTGGGACCGGGGAAGGAAGCTTGAGGAGCCATGCCAGTGAGCTCCAGCCTCACACAGACCACACTGCTGGAGTAGAAAGGGGTCCAGGAGACAGACCCTCACCGTGGCCTGTCCCTGCACAGGCCAAGTGCTGCCAGCCCAGAGACATCCGCCCTCCTCGGCTCGAGAAGCCCAGAGGAGGAGAGGAAACAGGACGCGTATCAGGAACGCCTTTTCCTTTTCTTTGTAGCTTACCCCTCACTCAGGGCTGGGGAGAGCGATCTGCAGGGCTGGCCCTGGCCTGGCCGCTGCTGCCTGCAGTCCCCAGCTCTGGGTCTGACAGGCCACCCTGCACCCTGCGGACCCTGCTCTGCTCTGCTCCAGGGCTGGCCCTGGAACGCCACAGAATCTCAGGGATCTTAGCTGCAAAATGGGGTAAGACTTCCTATCGGCCTCACCGGGAAGCTGATGCTGTTTTTCTCGCTGTGGGATTTGCATCATTCTTTCTTTTTTTTTAATTTTTTTTTTTAAGAATTTTTAATATTTATTTTTTAGTTTTCGGCGGACACAACATCTTTGTTTGTATGTGGTGCTGAGGATCGAACCCGGGCCGCACGCATGCCAGGCGAGCACGCTACCGCTTGAGCCACATCCCCAGCCCCCGTCATTATTTCTTGATCCCTGAGATGTACATTGAGCACTTCCTTTGTGCCACCTCTGGGATGGGCAGGGACAGGGAGCACAGGGGAGCCCCATGGGGAGGAAGTTTGTTGGGATTTGTCTGAGGAGTTGGGGGCCTTCCAAGTGGTGATGTCCTGTTGCTTGTGGGCGTGGGGTCAGAGAGGACCTGGCTGGAGATGGAGATTTGGGCGTACCAGGTCTGGTGGCAGTAGAAGTGGTCTTGTGGCTGGAATTCCCAGGGTACTGCTTGCCATGGGCTTGGGAAGGTGGCGGAGGCCAGATTCAGCTCTGGAGCTACTGAGAGCTGGACATGGAGCAGGGCTGAAGAATCGCTTGGCCAGGGGTTCCAGAGGTACTGAAATGGGGTCACCTGACTCTGTGCCTTTTAGACGAATGTTGAGAATGTCATCTTAGCAGGGAAAGGTGTGGGGAAGGGTAGACACAGAGGGTGTGGAGGAGTACGAGGGCCTGGACATCAAGGAGCGCAGTCAGGTGGACTGACGTTCTTTTCTGTTTCTCTGGTCATTCAAGTGATTCCTCCACTGGGCAGAGGGCTCCTGGGGGAGTGTCTGTGTGTCTGTGTGGCGTGTGTATTGTGCAAGTGTGATGTGTGTGCATGGGGAATGTTTAGCATTTGGGGGTGTGCTATGTGTGATGTACATGTGTGAAGTGTGAAGCATCAAAAGACACTTGTGGTGTGGCGCGTGTGGTGTGTCTGTGACATGCCTATGTGGATGTGAACGAGTATCTGGTTTGCATGGTCTGTGTGTGTGTGTGTGGTGGGTGTGGTGTCTGTCTGTGTGTGGTGGGGTGTGTGTATGTGGGGGGGTGTGGAGTCTGTGCCCAGGGCCATGTTCAGGTTCTTGTTTCAGACTGCAGAGCAGGCTGGTGCTAAGCCGACCACCGGACTAGAAACTGGGAAGGCTTGTGAACTTTCTTCTGTCCTTAAAGTGACTCTCAGTGGTATGCTGGTAGCAACTGGCCCTTTGGAGAAAAAAAGGAAGGTGGAGGGATTGCAGCATTTGCCAATTTCTGTGGTGTAAATACTCCTGCCGCAGATGCCTGTTCAGTGTGAGGCTATTGAGCATGGATTTGAGGAGCACAGGAGACACCATTACACAGGATTCGCCCCCCACCCCACAGCTATCATAGACATAGGGAACCTCAAAGAAGATAATAGGAAATCCCATAGGGTCATTAGGGAGTGATAAGCTTGAGCATGATTCCCTTTGTTTTTAATGTGCTTTAATTAATTGTGTTTACTGGGATTTCTCAACATCCACACTGTTAACACTTGGGCTGGAGATCCTTTGTTGGGGCCCAGGGACTAGTGCTCTGTGCCTTATGCAGGCAGCATCCTGGCCTGTACTTGCTAGAGGCTGGGGGAACACTCCCCCAAGACAAGACCTCCACGTTGTCTCCAGAAATTGCCAAATATCCCCTTGGGTGCAAACTCAAATTTCTTCTCCCTTGTTGAGAACCACTGATAATGACTTTGTGTAACAACTAACTAAAAAATTCCTAAAAATCTGGTGACAGTCATCTCTTAAAGATCTGGACAAGCCAGCTCCAAGCCACCACGGGGACCATATCTGGCTAAATAAAGGGCATGCCCCCCCCACTTCTTTCTCAGGAAAAGAGCCATCACTCGGGCCTTAGGCCTCAGTCCGTGCAAAGGCCCTGGGCACAGAGCTCTCAGCAGCCTGACCCACCTACAGAACAGCTGATATGAGATGAGCCCCCAGAGGATCCACAGTAACACAGGAAAGAAGTAATGTTTCTGAACTAGAGTATTGTTCTAATATACTATACTATGTTATTTTACACACCAACAAGCTTGTACATTTAAACTGGCAAAAGTTAACCCCCCTCAAACCACTCCCCATGTCTGCTTTTTATTTTTGTTGGTACCAGGGGTTGAACCCACAAGAGCTTAACCACTAAGCCATATCCCTAGCCCTTTTTATTTATTTATTTTAAAATTTTGATACAGAGTCTCACTAAGTTGCTTGGGGCATTACTTAATTGCTTGAAGGCTGGCTTTGAACTTGTGATCCTCCTGCTTCAGCCTCCTGAGCTGCTGGGATTACAGATGTGCTCTGCTGTGCCCAGAAGCCCCCCCCCCCTTTTTTATTGTGAGACAGGGCCTCTCTAAGTTGCTAAGGCTGGCCTTGAACTTGCAACTCTCCCATCTCAGCTTCCCAAACTGCTGGGATTACAGGCATGCACCACCTCACCTGGCCCAACCCCCTTTAAATAAAATCTTCCTGCTGGTTTGGCGATGGGCTGTCGGGTGCACTTGGTCTCTACAGGTTCCTGCCTAGGCTGTGCGTCATCCTGGTGATTAGGCTGCTGCCTCTAATTTATTTTTTGGTCCAGGTCCCATTTTTCCCCAGCTTTGAGCTCAGAGTTTGGCTCTGGTTGGTTCATTTCTTCACTCATTCAAAATATTTATTAAGCACCTACCGTGTACCAAGAAAAATAATGACTGAAGGAGGATGCAGTTCCTGCTCTCTAGAGTTTGTCATTCTTCCAGTTCCATAGTGTCCACTAAGGAGCAGCAATGTGCAGGCCCCTGTGGATGCCAAGGGGACAGTGGGGAGGGGGAGGGTAAGGGACTGATTAGGCCAGAGCTCAGCTGGGCACATCACACACTCTGCTTCTGGGGGAGAATTCTGTTTGTGGAGTGTCTGTCCCCCCATCCCCCCTCCATCCTGAGCATTGGTGCCTGGGTACACGCACGGGCCATTGGGACCTGGATCTCCTGCAGGGAAGAGCAATGCCCAGCGTTTTGGAAAATAAAAGGAAGAAGAAAAGGGAGTCCAGAAATGTGTCCAGAAATAAGAAGGATGAGGGGCTGGAGTTGTGGCTCAGTGGTAGAGTGCTTGCCTGGCATGTGCGAGGCCCTGGGTTCAATCCTCAGCACCACATATAAATACATAAATAAAGAAAGACATTTACAACTAAAAAAACAATTAAAAAAAAAAAAAGAAAGAAGAAGGATGAATGGAGGGAGGGAGGGAGAAGCCAAGCCTGGGGGGTGGGGACGGAGGAGTCAGGGCAGGAGCTCTGATGCTTCTTGGTGACAGTTGGGAAGCTGGTGAGCATTGTCGTGGAGAGCGCTGATGGAAGGAGGGGCAGGGCAGGATGAGGACTGGCTGGGCATGTCTCTGGGGATTTCTGGAAGGTGGGGATCTAAATAGGGAAGAGAACATCACAAACTGTGCCTTCCATGTGAGACTGGCAGCTAAAAAGGCCTCCCTGTCTCCAGCAGGGGCCACATAGCCATGCCTCCTGTCCCAGGGCCTCCTGAGGGACATTTAGGGGAGGGCGGGGACTGACAGGGTGATGATGGTCATGATGGTAATAATGTCAGCTCCCCTTTTTTGGTTCTCTGCTGGCTACCAGGTTTTAATATTATTCCCAACCACCAAGTGGGAGGCCACCCCCCATCCTCCAGAATTGAGGCTCAGAGGATGAGAGACTGTCCCAAGGTCATGAAGGACTAGGCGGGGTCTGCCTGCCTCAGCTCCTGGCTCTTTCCTCCGTGGCCTTTCCTTCCTGCCTCTCGACCCTCGGGTAGGCTCAACAGCGATCAGGGCTGTCTGTGGGTCCTTGGTAGCCAGCTGGCAGCCGCTTGGTGAGATTTTTACCAGCCTTTGATTTTCACATCTCCATTTCCATAGGTTACCAGAAAATGGGCCAAGCTCCTTTAAATAGCCCTCACCTCTGTCCATGGCCTCCTGGTGGCTTCCCTCTTTCCTTCATCTGTACCCTCTGAAAACTTCACGAATCTGGGTCACGGCCAGAAAAGTGACCGTGCGCACGCATGCTCTGCCTGGAAGCCCTCGGGAGTCCAGAGCTCAGGAGCTGGACTTGGCCAGATTGGGCTCACCTTTACCCCTCAGGCCTCCAGGCACCACCCTGTGCCCCAGGAGCCCCGGGCAGGCCCAAGGGGGACAGAGTCGGGGAGAGTGGCCAGGGGCAGCAGAAGCCTGGGGTGCTCCTCTCGGCCCAGCTCTGCATGTACGAGGCCGCCCCAGACACCTCTGGCCCGCTTTGATTTCTCCATCTGGGAAACAGCAGGTTGTTCTGTAAACAAAACCCTATGGCTCCCCAGAGTTCGGAAATGTATGAAACGGGGTGACATTTCCTGTCTCCCCGCCTGGGCCGTCCAGAGAGGCAGGTGAGCAGGCAGACAGGGCTGTGTCAGGGGGAGGGCTGGGACAGAGGGCTGTGACGCTCTGGCAGAGCGGATGAGCCTGTACACAAATAACCCTGCCCCCAGGGAGAGTGTCATAAGGCCTCTCAGAGCCTCTTTGCCTCTGCTGCCACCTGCTCCTCACGCCTCCCTGTTCCCTGATGGCTGTTCTCACACCCTGGAAAGTAGGTCAGAATGTAGGGCGCCTGCTTCTGAGAGTGAATGCCCCCTTGCATGGTGCCCACCCTACCCAACAGAGCCATGGCTGCTCTCAGGGCCAGCACTGGGGGAAGCCATCTCTGTATCCAAAATAAAGTTCTGGCCATTGGCTCTCCACCCCTCAAATGTGCATGCCTCCCCAATGACTGCTGGATGCGGTCCCAGGTCCTTAGCCTGATCCTCAAGGTCCTTCCGAGTCCCCTCTACCCTCCTATGCCAGGGTCAGCATCCAGAGGTGCTCTGTTACTATCTGGGGAGGGAGTGGACCTTTTTATTTTAGCCTACCCTCCTTCCCTGAGGCTCCTCCCAGGCTCTCAGGACACACTCTGGCCACACCCAGCTACTTACCCTCTCCCCAGCACTCAGGTTCTCTCCAGGCCCTCACCTGCAGAGCTGTTACCTCCTCCACACTCTCTGAGTCCATTAAGATCCCCCTCATCGTACCTCTGCTCCTGAAGTCTTTCTTGGCTTCTCAGGCAGAACTCCACATTCCATGTCCCAGGCAATACTTGGGAGTGTTTAAAAGCTTGGTCTCTGGAGCCAGGTTGCCTGAGCTCCAATATCTAGCTCTGCTCCCTACTTTGCTGTCTGACCTTGGGCAAATTACCTAACCTCTCTGTGGCTCAGTTTTCTCACCTGTGAAATAGGATGATGGTAGTACACCTTATAGGGGAGTTGAAAGAATAAACGAGTTAATATTTGTGATACACTTAGAGTAGGATCTGGTACCTGATTTCTCTCCTGATGAGTTTTCTGATGTTGACTAAAGATCGTGTGAAGCTGAAGTTCTTCCCATGTTCATTACATTCACAGGATTTTTTTTTTTTTTTTGATTCTCACACAGGACTGAATTGTTCTTAGTGCTCTCCCAATTCCCTGGTAGTGATGTTCATGGCTAGTCTTTCCAGGATGAGTTTTCTGTGTTAAGTAAGATATAGTTTGTTCGATGGTGTCCCATCAATGATTCTGTGAGTTTTCTGATCCTGACCTTGTGACTTTGGACAAGGAAATTGGCGTCTCTGAATCTGGAGTTTCTGCTCTGGAGAACTTAGATGGACCAATACAGCAACGTGCGTGAAGTGTTTGGCTCACTCAGCACATGCCTGGCTGGTGGTCCACGTGCCTGGTAGGTTTCTCTGACTTGGCCTTGTGTCATGTTCGTTTCCCCAGGTTGCGGTTCTGGTAGGGCTTGGAGCAGGTTTAGAGCTAAGGGAATGATAGACGGGTGGCTTTGACCAAGGCAGGCGCCTGTTTGGTGTGTATCAGCTGCAGTGGAGGCTCGGCCTGAAGGTGGCTGTGACCCTGCCCCTGTGAAGCCTTTCCTAAGCCCTGCTGATCCCAGAGAGTGAGATGGAAGTGAGACCATAGAAACCCAGGGAGGGCACTCACCGGGAAGGAGGGTCACCACCACTGTCCTTTAATCTTCCTCCATCTCCACACTCCTCTCTTGAGGCCCCTCATTAGCAACCTGTATTTATTGAGCACCTGCTGTGTCCCAGGCACCATGCTATACCCCAGGGACCCAGGGGCAATGCTGCAGAGAAGATCTCGACTCTCATTTCTGTATAAAAGCACATCAGAGGGGATTTAATGGACTATTACGTTGCTGCTAGTAGAGACATGCTGAGTGTGGAGTTGGGGCCTCCTTCCAGGCCTGGGAAGTCAGGGCAGGCTTCCTGCAGGAAGAGGTGGCTGAGCAGAAGACAGATGGCAGGGGTGATGGCAGTGGCTGCAGGCCTGGGGGCTCTGGGCTGTACATTCCATACAAGAGACTCTGACCTCTAAGCTTTCAGATGTCTGGATCCAGTTTTTTTTTTTTTTTAACTTCTCTTACTAATTTTTTTCCAGACTCTCCTTTCTTTAATGTTTGGGGCAGAACTTGTAAGGGAGCTTCAGCATCTTTACAAAGTGATTTATGATCACTGGAGAACATAGGAAATTAAGAGAGATAAAGATGTGGGTGGGCGACTGAGTCCTCTTTAGATCCTGTTAACATAGAGGCACATTTCCTTACCTTCCTTCCTTTCTCTCCTCCCTCCCTCCCTCCCTTCCTCCTTCCTTCCTTTCTTCCTTCCTTCCACCGTGAGGTAGAACACCATGACATTCACATTTTTAGTGCACAATTTGGTGAGTTTTAGCATGTTCCCAAAGTCATGTAACCCTTACTACTATTCAATTCCAGAACATTTTCATCGCTTCTCCCAGAGAAATCCTGAACCTTCCTCCCTACCCCTCCCCTCTCCTGGCCATTGCTGATCCACTTGCTGTCTGTAGGCATTTGCCTCCTCTAGACATTTCATGGAGGTGGAATCAACACTATGTGGCCTTTTGTATCTGGCTGTGTTCACTTAGCATAATGTTTTCAAGGTTCGTCTATGTTGTAGTATGAGTCAGTATTCTGTCCCATTTTATGGCTGAATGATAGTCATATTTTATGTATATGCCACATTAAAAATACATTCATTAGTTAATGGATATTGGCAATTTTCCCCACTCTTTATAGCTATTTTAGATGCTGCTGCTATGGATATTCATGTACAAGTTTTCATGTGGACACGATTTCCATTTTCTTTTCTTATGTGGACATTTCTTTCCAATTTCCAAAATCAATAGAAATTGATTTCTTCCAAGTCCCGGGAGTGGACTTTCTGGGCCATGTAAACTCTGTCTTGTTCTCCGAGGAGCTGCCAAGCTATTTGTCAAAGTGGCTGCACACTTTGCATTCCCACCAGCCATACGCAAGGCTCAGCGTCTCCTCGTTCCTGTCATCATTTGTTATTGTCCTTTTTTATCACAGCCATCTTACTGGGTGTGAATTAAACCTTATGGTTTTGAATTGCATTTTTAGGATGACGGATGCTGAGGAACATCTTTGCATGGCTTATTGGCCACTTCTGTGGAGACTGGTCTATGCAAATAAATCCATTGCCAATTTTTATTTTTATTTATTTATTTATTTAGTGGTGCTGGGTATTGAACCTATTTGTTGTTGACATTGTAATAGTGCTGTATATATCCTGATAAGACCCTTTCATAACCATTATTTGAAAATATTTTCTCTATTCTACAAGTTGTCTTTTCACTTTCTTGATAATGACCTTTGTAGCACCAAAGTTTTAATTTTATCTATCTTTTCTTTAGTTGCTTGTCCTTTTGGTATTATATCTAAGAAACCATTGCCTAATCCAAGGAAATGAAGATTTACCCCTATGGTTTCATCCAAGAATTTTGTAGTTGTGATTTTTACACTTAAGTCTTTATCCATTTTGATCTAATTTTTATATATGGTGTGAGGTAAGGGTCTAACTTCATTCTTTTGCAGGTAAATATCCAGTTGTACCATTATCATTTGTTGAAAAGACTGTTCTTTCCTTATTGACTTGTGTTGGCTTCCTTGTTAAAATCAATGGACTGGCCAGGCACAGTGGTGTATGCCTATTATATCAGCTGCTCAGGAGGCTGAGGCAAGAGGATTGCAAGTTCAAGCTCAGCTATGGCAACTTAAAAAACCCTGTCCCAAAATAAAAAATAAAAAAGGGATGAGGATGTAGTCCAGTGGTAAAATGCTCCTTGGTTTAATCCCGTGTGTGTGCACGTGAGCGCGTGCACATGCACACACACACAATCAGTTGATCATAAATAGATGTAATTTTTTCTGAACTCTCATTTCTCTTTTATTGATCTATATGTTCATATGCAAGTACCATACAGTTTTGGTTACTGTACCTTTGCATTAAGTTTTGAAGTGAGGACATGTGAGTCTTCTAAATTTGTTCAATTTTTTTTTTCCAAGTTTGTTTTAGCTGTTCTGGGTCCCTTGCATTTCCATGTGAATTTTAGGATCAGTTTACAAATTTCTGCAAAAATCCAGCTGTTGTTTTGATAAAGATCACATTGAATTTATAGATTAATGTGGGTCTTCATAAATCAATTTGAGTATTGTCATCTTAATAACATTGTTTTCTCATTCTTTCTCTTGGGTATTTATTGAATATAAAGTTGAGTTTAAAGGGCTGGGAATATAGCTCAGTTGGTAGAGTGCTTGCTTCTCATATACGAGGATCTGGGTTCAATACCCAGCACCAAAAAAAAAAAAAAAAGTTGAGTTTAATGCTAAATATGCTGTTTCTGTTTTGATTCCAGATTTATTCTGCTTAACATTCTATTTTAGTCATTTCCCTGCATTATGAAAGATGAGAGCATAATTTCAGTGCTGTATTATATTCTATTGCTTAGTCATACCATACAGAATTATAAGTTCTATTTGTTGGGTAATCTGTCTTAAAAGGTACTTCATCTGGGTCCATTGTGGTGTAGCCCTTTCCCTGACAGGCACAAAGGGACACTGGAAGGTCTGATGAGCCGGGGATGGGTTATGTTGTATGACAAAGAGTTATGACCCTTGCATGTAGAATTAAGGTTGCTAAACCATTGACCTACAAGAGGGAGATTATTCTAGATTATTCAGATGGGCTCAGTGTAACACTAAGAATGTTTAAAAGGGGATGAGGGAGCCGAAGAGGAAGTCGGAGTGATGCAGTGTGAGAACTCCTCCACTTTTATTGACTTTAAAGGCGGAGGAAGGAGGCCACGAGGCAGGGGTTTGGGCGGCCCCCAGAAGCTGCAAAGGGCAAGGAACAGATTCACCCAAAGGTCTCCAGAAACAAACCTGCCAATACCTTGATTTTAACCTAGTG
This sequence comes from Marmota marmota marmota, assembly GCF_001458135.2. NCBI lineage: Eukaryota > Metazoa > Chordata > Mammalia > Rodentia > Sciuridae > Marmota > Marmota marmota. Next base: position 13,108,870 of record NW_026000174.1, read on the forward strand.
AGACCCATTTTGAACTGCAGAACTGCAGAACTGAGAGGTTATAAATTTATACTGTTCTAAGCCCCCAAAGTTGTGGTTATTTTTCATTGCAGCCATAGAAAATGAATATAAGGGGCATGGAGATTCATGTACTGAAATTTAAATGCATCTGCCTGGAAGTGACATGTGACACTTCTCCTGTACCATTGGCCAGAACTTCTTCGGCCCAGCCTTAGAGGGGACCTGAATATTCGTGAATATGGCCATATCTGTTTATCCTTCCTGCCTGTATTCTATTCTATTCTATTCTGGTTCATTAAAAAACCAAAAATCTCTTGGGTTGATTTCACTATCTGGTAGTGGGCCGTAACCCCTGGTTTGGAAAACACGACCTCACCAGACCCTCTTCTGCTCATACCTCGTGGACCATGTGACACACCCTGGGCATGGCTGATTGGCCCAGGGGTGAGATACCTGACCAAAGCTAACCAATTGCTAACCAATTTGGAATGGGGCCATCCAGCCAGTTAGGAGCGGGAAGCTGAGCAAGAGGCAGAGAAGGAACAGGGTTGGGGTGTGAGTCACATGCAGCCAAAAGGATGGAGGAACAGAAGAGCCCTGAGTAAGCAGAGACACAGGTCCACAGAGACAATGGGGCAGCCGCCCCACGGCCGCGCAGCTGGGAGCACACGCAGCCCCCTGAGGAGAGGTGGAGAGAGGGAGCGGCCACCTGAGAGCCCATGGCTTCCCGGTTCCTGAGTGCAGCCCCCGGGGCGGCCTGCCTGCGCATCCTTGTGAGAGTCTTGTCTCCTTGTCGTACCCCTCCTCAGCTGATTTCTGTTCCTGTCTGCAGTGAGCCTTGGTCAGCCAGAACACTGCTGGTGTTGCTCTGGCTATGGATCAGGCTGAGGGGCAGAGGGGACTTGCAGGGACCAAGCCCAGTCTCCCACAACCTGGGGTTGGTTTCTTTTTCTTCTTTATCTTTTCTTTTTTTGTGCCAGGAATTGAACTCATGGGCGCTTAACCACCGAGCCACATCCCCAGCCCATTTTATTTTATTTTTTGAGTCGGGGTGTCACTAGGTTGCTTACAGCCTCGCAAAGTTGCTGAGGCCGGCTTCGAACCTTCCATCCTCCCGCCTCAGCCTTCCAAGCCACTGGATCCCAGGCGGGCACCTGGCCTGGGGTTTGGCTTTGACCTCCAGCTTGTGTTCTTCAAAACAAGCAGCAGAGTGGTCTGTGTGGTGTCGCACTGTGGGGTCCCGGGAGACTGGGATCACCCCACAGGGGCCTCTTTTCTGATGGTGTTGGGGGTGGGAAGCTGGAGGAGTTTGGGGGAGGGCTTGGTGGTGTGAAGGAGGGGGTGGGACGTGGGCTCTGGAGACAGACTGTGAGTCGCCTCTCTAACCCTTAATTTCCGCATCTCTGAAATGGGAATGTCTTGAAGTTCAGCCGTGTTCTGGGAAACATCCCTGGAGAGGTCCAGGCCATAACAAACATGCTCTCAGGGAATGAGAGCAGCTGCTGTTGTTTTAGGAAGCTCTGAGTCCCGCTTCCTGAGGGAGGTGGCCCCATGCTGACTGAGAGCCAGGACAGTCCCCACTGCTGGCTGTGCTTCCTGCCCCTGGTCACTCCACTCTGCCCCTCACCCCCACTCACTCTTTTATTTCTTCTTCCCTTCCCCTTTCCTGTCCTCATTTCCTCTCTCTTCTGTTATTCTTGATGTTGATAAAAACACCTGCTTTAGGAAACAGTGGGGCTGGATATAAAGCACCCAGCCTCTGGAGGCAGGCCGACAGAATTAGGTCTGGATCCTGATCTAGTCCCTTGTTTGCTGTGTGTTCCTGGGCAAATTACTGCGTCTCTCTGAGTCTCAAGTTAATTATTTATAAAAGGAGGGTTATCATCTCCATTTCACAGGGCCATTATGAGGAATAATTAGGTACTCAAGAAATGCTAGCTCCTTCTTCTCTTTCTCCCTGCCTTCTTGAGTACTGCTTCTCCCAGCCTGGCTTGGGTGCCGCTAGGTACCTCTTATCCTTCCCATCAGTCACTGGACTGGCTTTCCCTGGCTCAGTTATTCGTGCCCTGAGGGGTGTGTGGCTTCTCCTTTCCCTCAGACCCTGGGTTTCCTAGGTGTAGAGAAAGACAGAGGTTTCTGGAAACAGCTGAGTTCCCTGCGGACTGAGCCACTTTTCTGGTCTCCTCTGCAGGCCTAGTCCCGCCTGGCTTGGGAGCTGCTGGTTCAAACCACGTGATCTGTATTTTTTCTCACTTGAGCAATTATCACACCCCTGCCAACTGTGGCATCTTCACACTCCCAACACTGATAAATATTGATGACGAGGGGAGAGCCTAGGGCTCCTGGGGAGCCGTGGAGGGTGTATGAAGTGATGCTCTGACCCCTCAGTGGTCCCTGGGGGCCCAGAAGTGAGCAGAGGAGGAACAGGGGCCAGGACTACAGAGGCCATACAGAGCCACCCCCGGCCCCCAGAGGAGGAGCCACCGCGTTGGGATGAGGTGGCCTTTGCCTGGGCTTCCTGCTGGGGGTTAGGTGACCGGTGTCCCTCTCAGCCCCCTGTGGACCAGCTCTCTGCTTGTGACCGTCTCTCTGTTTACCTCTGTTCCATCTCTTATTTCTTGCCCACGTCCCTGTCCTCTCTCTTCCTGTCTCCCTCCTTCCTCCAACACCTCATCTCCTGGTCTCTCTCTTTCCTCTTTTCCCTTCCCAAAGTTACCCTGAGAAGTTCTGGGCTAGATGATGGAGAGTCGGCGGGGGGACCGAGTGGCCCGGACACAGCGGGGGAATGGGCAGCAGGAGCTCTGGATGCATGTGGCGCATTTGAGGAGTTGGGGGTCTGTCACTGCCTGATGCCCGGCGCTCTGCGGGGTCACCCTGGGTCTCAGCTACCTGCAGCAGTTCCTTCCTTCACCGACTCATCGTGCACTTGTTCAGTTGGTGTTTCTAGGCTTGCCGCCGGGACCAGCAGTTAGAGGTGCCATTGTGGGCACCTGGGATGTGAGCCTGGGCAGAAGAGGCAAAGATCCCTGTCCTTGGGACGCAGGCATGTCAGGAGAGTGGACAGGCCAGCATGGAGTGCACAAGGAAATTATGTAGCAGGTCACAGCGATGATGTGGGAGGAGGAAAAGCAGAGCAAGGGGAGGTTTGTAGGGGAGGCGCAGGCTGAAGTGGGGCTGGGCTGGTCGATGTCTGGGCGGGCATCCTGTGGGCAGGGGAAGGTGCTAGAGCAAAGGTCCCGAGGCAGGAATCACCCTGGTGGGTTTGAAGAGCAGCAAGGGCAGGGAGGCAGGAGAGGGGTGAGGGACAGTGGCTCAGACCCTATGGGCCCTTGAGGCTTCGCCTGTGTGTGAGCTGGGACATCTCACATTGTGAGGTTCCCTGTGACCAATGGGCGGCAGGAGGACTGTAATGGCAACCACTGTGGCTTAGATGGAGGTCGGGTACAGATGGCAAGAGCTGATGGCGCCGGGCACCGCCTGACCTCTCCAAGTGCCTGCAGGTCTCTCCAGGGCACATCTGCATTGGGCGTGGGGATGGTCTGCAGCACCCCTGGGGGCTGTGCTAACCCTGGCTTCACCTCTCTTTCTCTCCACAGAGTGTTCAAGAAGGCGAGCCCCAATGGAAAGGTGAGTCGGGCAGGCTGACCCAGCTCCTCCCAGAGCCCGGACTCTGAGGTCCTTTCCTGGGCAGAGGAGCAATGGTGTTTCCATGGAAACGCATACCTCCCAGAGACAGAGCAGCCATGGCTTCCTGTCAGGGTGACACAGCTCTGTCCTCAGGAGCCCTCCATCCAAACAGGGAGGGGCCCTTTTGAGGAACTTTCTGCCTGGACCTCAGGGAGCCTCAGCTCTGGTCGGGGAGAGGTGGCCTTCGCAGACCCCAAGCTCCATCCTGGTTTTCTCTCGGCTCCGCAGATATAATGACTGGCTTCATTTCACGCCAGGTCTGGGCTGAGCCAGTGGGGATCAGGGCTGGGTGTGCTGAGATGAATCAGGCACAGTGCTCACAGCCAGACGGTGGGGCAGACGTGGAAATGGATCATTTCCGTATGAAGTGCCAAGTGTGAGATCCAGGGATTCCCAGGGGCTACAGGACCAAGCCTGGGTGGTTAGGGACAGATTCCTCTAGAAGGGACACATTTCCAGGCAAGGTGAAGTGAAAGGAAGGCAGGAACATGACTTGGGAGGGCATAGGGGGCATCTGGCAGCTGAGTCCTGGGTTGCGGAGATGGAGCGGGAGCGGAGGATGGGGCAGCTGCAGGGTGGGTCACGGGAGTCCTGTGGCTGGGCTTTGGAGCTTGACTCCTGGCCTGGGTGGCAAATAGCCATGTGCACGTCCACATCCCCCTTCGGTGCCCACAGCAGACATCACCCCTCCCTTTTCACCCTTTCCCACTGTGCCAGGATTTATTTTGCATTTCTTTTCAATCCAGGCCCCTGGGCAGCCTCCACCAATCCATCAGAGTTGGCACTTGGAATGAAAGCCATTTATCATCCTTATCTCTGGGCGCTGAGGTTTCTCAGTTTTCAGAAGTGGCATGGTTAGATTTGCATTTTACAACAACCAGTCAGCTAAGGAGGGGAGAGCAGCCCAGAGCTTAGAGCGAGGGGGGCTATCTGTCAAGTCCCCTAGGCAAGGATGGCTGTGGGGATGGAGAGGGAGGGATCTGGGAAATACAATGGGGGTGGAATCACCGGGACTGAGGGATTCATCTCTGGGCCATGGAACTCTGGCATGCAGGTCCTTCCTGCAGGCTGGTTACTGAGTGGAAACTGGCTTTGCTCATCTAAGTGGCTCTCTCCCGGGCTGCAATGGGAGGAGCAGCTGAAGAGCGCAGGACCAGTGTCAGTGCCCCTGGGGCCCTACCCAGGCCCCCTACCTCCCTCATACTCCAGCACTGCCCCTGGCTGCTTGCTTTGCCATGGCTCCTCCTCTCTCAATGGTTATTTGGCATGAAGACCTCTCTAGGCCTCAGTGGCCTCATCTGCAAAATGGGAACAAATAACTCCTTCATCGGGTTTTTGGAGATGAGTTGCTTTTAAAGTTTTGCAGGGATTTGCTATTCTTAGCATTAAGGCTGGGGCAGGGCTACAAGTCCCGTGGTGATTTTTAAAATTTTCTTTTGAGGTGCTGGGGATTGAACACAGGGCCTCCTGCTTTCTAAGCAAGTGCTCTACCCCTAAACTACATCTTCAAACCTTTTTTTTCCCCTTTAATATTTAGTTTTTAGTTGTAGCTGGACACAATATCTTTATTTTTTGTGGTGCTGAGGATCGAGCCCAGGGCCTTGCACGTGCTAGGCGAGTGCCCTACCGCTGAGCCACAACCCTAGCCTCATCTCCAAACCTTTTTAATTTTTTTTTTTTTTTTAAATATTTGGAGACGGGTCTGGATAAATTGTTGAACTTGTGATCTTCCTGCCTCAGGCTCCTGAGTTGCTGGGATTATAGGTGTGAGCTACCGCACCCAGCTGAACTTGTGATTCTTATCGAAGTCTCCCTTGTAGCTGAGATACAGGTGATTACAGGCATGTGCCACCCAGGCCTGATCCACTGAGATTTGAATAAGGGTTGGGGTTGGGTGTCTGAATCTTAGCAAATCCCAAGGTTTGCTCCAGGGCCTGTGCCCTCCTGCCTTTACCTTCTAATGCACCCCTGCCTCTCCTCCCCAGCTCACCGTCTACCTGGGAAAGCGGGACTTTGTGGACCACATCGACCTTGTGGACCCTGTGGGTGAGTCCTGGAGGGCAGGGAGGGAGCGGGGTTGGTGGGACTTGCCCAGAGCTCCAGGGAGAGCCCTCAGGTCTCCAGAGGGCATGCAGCTTCTTCTGAGTAGCTATTTTCAAATGAAGCCACTCAGGGAACTGTAGGAGGGACAGACGTGAGAAACAGGGAAGGAATCCTGATGTTGGGTGGTGGATAAGGGCGATGACTTCAAGGCTTACTATGCAGCACAGTGAGAGTAGTTATCTTTGTTTTTCCGGAAGAGGAGAGAGAGATGTGTGAGAGGCTCCTTGATTTGCCCCAGGTCACAGAGCTAAGTAGGGAGAGGCCCCAACTGGGCCTCTGCAGAAACCCTTTGTTCTTGTTGCTTTCTGAGGGCATAGGGTGGGAGAGGGAGGGAGGGAGAAACCTTTTTACCTGCGGGTCCTACCAGAGGCTGGGTAGGTGGCTGAAGTCACCTTCCAAGGTCTTACTCAGGTTCAGTGTTTCCCACACTCAGCCCTGTTGACATCTTGGTTCAGATAACTCTTTGTTGGTGGACTCTGTCCTGAGTGTTGCAAGGAGATTGGCAGCATCCCTGGCCTCTGCCCACTGAGTGCCAGGAATACCCCACACTCCAGTTACAATGATCAAAAACATCTTTAGATTTGCTAAGGGACCCCTTAGGGGGCAAATCACTCCTGGTTAAGAACCACTGCTCAGGCTGGGGTTGTGGCTCAGTGGTGGAGTGCTTGCCTAACACATATGAGGTACTAGGTTCCATCCTCAACACTGTAAGGGTCCCGCGAAACGTCGGAGAAAGAGACCACCAAGTGACCACTCATGCAATTGGCAGAAGGGGATTTATTGAACCAGCATGCTGGGGCTCCGTGCCCACTCAAGAAGGGAAAGCAGCCCAGAGCCCCGAGCAGGGGCTGAGCACTGCTTAAGTACACTTTTTGGGGAGGGCGGAGGGCTTTGTATACATCAGAACAAATCATCATGAGGCGCGGGAAAATTGAACAACAACTCCTAAACATGATTAGTTCATTCATTGGCGGGAACAGGTCAGGCTGGAGTGATAGGTCATTCCTAAGGAGAGTACACATTTAAACTGATTGGTTTAGGCCCTGCAAGGCCTACGTGCGACCACACAGAGCCCTTCAGTTATTAAATAACCAAGCAGCCAGGGGAAATGTTTACTGGGCGGTTCTAAGCATTGTCTTAACAGCTACAGAAATTTCAGGTTTTGCAGGTAGCATAGAAACCTAACAATACCTCCTTTACATTTTAACTCAGACCTCGCAGCTTAGAAACTTTTACAACACCCGGTCTTTTACCCTTTAACTTTTATGCTTTAACTTCAATTTCTTTTACCCTTACAACACCACATAAAAATAAATAAATAGCTCGGCACAGTGGCACATGCCTATGATCCCAGTGGCTTGGGAGGCTGAGACAGGAGGATTGCAAGTTCAAAGCCAGACTCAGCAAAAAGCGAGGTGCTAAGCAACTCAGTGAGACCCTGTCTCTAAATAAATACAAAATAGGGCTGGGGATGTGGCTCAGTGGTCGAGTGCCCCTGAGTTCAATCCCCCCCAAAACAAAAATAATAACAAAAATAAATAAAGTAAAGTTGTAAATGTGTCCATTTACAACTAAAAAGATACATATTTTTAAAAAAGAGCCACTGCTCTTGTTGGAAGATCCTTGGGCTCATTGCCTCTTCCCACAAGGGAAGGGAGAGAAGCCCAGAATCACCCCCATTTTATGAATAAACAAAGTGAGGCCAGATAGGTAGCTTTTTTTGTTTGTTTGTTTTGTTTTGTTTTAAGAAGGACATGAACAAAGTAATGCCAACGGAGGTGACAGGTTGTGAGCGTGGGGGTTGGAAACTGCATAAGGCCAAGGCTAGGCGAAGAAGCTGGGATGTGCTGCTGCTTGGAACTAGCCCCAGAGAACGTGGCCTCTTGTTTTGGTCAGTGACCGAAAGACCTGACAAGAACAACATTAGAGGAGGAAATGTTTATTTGGAGCTCACAGTTTCAGAGATCTCCGTCCATAAATGGCTGACTCTCTCGCTCTGGGCCTGAGGAGAGGTGGAACATCTTGGTGCAAAGGTATAGAGGAGGAGAGCAGCTCAGGATACGGCATCAGGAAGGAAAGGGAGAGAGAGAGAGAGAGAGAGAGAATATATACCCCAAAGGGTTACCCCTAGTCACTTATCTCCTCCAGCCACACTCCACTACCCTGCAGTTCCCACCCAGTTGATCCCCGCCAGTGGTTAGGTCAAGGTTCTCACAATTCAGTCATTTCCATCTAAACTTTCTCGCATTGTCTAATACATGAGCTTTGATGGGGCTACCTCCTGTCCCCCCACCCCACCCCTTTCTCTCTCTCTTTTTTTGGTACCCAGGATTGAACCTAGTGATGCTTAACCACTGAGCCACATCCCTAGACCCTTTTTTTCTTTTTAAAATTTTTTTTTAGACAGGGTCTAAAAAAATTTTGAGACAGGATCTCCTTAAGTTGCTTAGGGCCTCAGGGCCTCCCTAAGTTGCTGAGGCTGGCCTTGAACTTGGGATCCTCTCCCAAGTCACTGAAACACAGTGCCTGGCCGGGGGACACCTCATATTTAAACCATATCACCTCTTTGCTCCTGTTTCCAGGGGGCTGTCCTGGGGCCAGAGGTCAGGGAGGACCTGTGTGGCTCCTGAGCCAAGAGCAGGGTTCATAGAGGGGCAGGTTTCAGCTCACCAGGGGCAATTCCTTGCCGACACAGGGACCCCTGTGCCAGAGGAGTGTGAACAGGCCCGGCAGCTTCTGGGAGGCCAGCTCCATCTAGACCTCACCCTTTATGCCCTGGGGCAGGATGATTCCACTCTTCCTCCCAGGCCAGGTCTGGGGACTGTGTTTGGTGTCTTCCGAGGCTCAGTGCTTCCCCCTGCCAATTGCATCTTCTCCCTGAACTGGCCCCTGAGAGGCTGTGATCGACTTTGGGCCATTATTTCTAGAGGACTCTGTGAACCCAGAGCTGAGCAGCCTTGTTGAGGACAGCATCAGAGGCTGGAGGAGGGCAAGGGCAGGAGGGGACCAGCTCCCCAGAACATGCAGTCACCTGAGAGCAGTCCAGCAGGTGTTTACAGAGCACCCTCTTTGTGCTGTGGGGACCCAGAGGGCTCTGGGGTGCTGTCCAGGGTTGACTGCATGACACACAGTAAGAAATGCTTTGCCCATCATGACATTTTCCTCTGGCTTGATCAGATAATATCCTCCCTATGTTCCCCATCAAACCTGGGTGCTGGTTCAAACCTGGCCTGGATCAGGGGACATTTGTCTTTTTTCGCGGGCATGGGCACTAGGGATTGAACCCAGGAGCACTTTACCTGGGTTAACATCCCCAGTGCTCTTTAGTTTTGATTTTTCAGACAAGATCTCCATAAGTTGCTGAGGGTCTTGCTAAGTTGCTGAGGCTGGCCTTGAACTTGCAATCCTCTTGCTTCAGCCTCCCAAGTTGCTGGGATTGTAGGCCTATGCCACCGTGCCTGGCCCAATGGGATATTTATGATCTTCCCCTGCCTCCAGTATCTGCTCCCAGGCCTCAGAGCCATGCCGTTCCTCTGCCTGCCTTGGCCTAGCCCTTAGTCATCCAGTAGACAATCCTTGCTTGTCCTTTGAGACCTGGCTCCAGCCTCTCTCCCTAGGGAGCCTTTCATGACACCCCTGGTGGGGTGAGCTGCCCTCACTGGGGCTCCCTATGTACTGATTATCCACTGAGCCCTGGTGTCCAGTGCAGGACATAACACAAAGGACACATCACCACGAACAGAAGGAAGATGCCTGGATAGGCTGGGGGATGAGTTGGGCATGCACTGACCAGCTGCCCCAGGACCTGCCCAGGATGGGCTGGACTATGGCCTTCCAGACACTCACTTCCGTTAAGTCATCTGAGATTCCCCAAAGGGTTGGCTGTGGGGGTGACATGGGCTTGGGTGGGTAGTGTCTCAGGTGTGGGTGGAGAAGGTTTAGGGAGAGATGGGCTGGGGATGCCAGGTAAGGAGATGACCCCGAGCCAATGCTCCTGGCCTCCTGGAGTGCTGGGCCAAGAAAATGTCTTCTGTGTCCAGCTGGGCACTCTAAGAAACAGGCTGGAGAGGGACACCAGGACACATTCCATACCCTCTGTCATGCTCATGTGTGCTGGGCTCTGTCTAAGCACTGTCCACACATGACACATTTCACACTGTGCACATTGACACAGACCATCCACCTGTCCTCATGTGGATCACAGTCCCAGATCCACAGATCCCAAATCTAGAATGCTCCAAAAACATAACTCTGTTCCTAACTAACTTTGATATCGAGTTCATCTATCAGCAAACTGAGGCTGAACTGATGTGAGGCCTTCGTTAGCCTTATTTGTCACTCCACGATGGGGACATGTTCTGAGAAGTGCATCACTAAGTGATTTTGTCATTGTGGAATATTATCGTGTGCATACACACAAACTAAGACAACCACTATGTCACTAGGTGGTAATATCTCATGGGACCACCTTCTAAGTGGGGTCCTCTGAAACATTACATGGCATGTGACTTTATCTGTGTTTCCCTGCAGAGGTATTCCTGGCTTCACAGCAGGTGTCCATCCCACAGGGGGAAGTACCTAAAATTCAGAACATGTATCATATTGCCTCACTACAATTCAGAACTTCTGAATTCCAAAGTGTACTTGGCCTACAGGTTTCAGACCCACAATATTCTTAGTAACAGATGAAGAAACACAAATGAAGTAGCCTGCCCAAAGTCAATGGCTGGGCTCTTGGGCATTCTGGGGTGGGCAGGGGGTGGGCATAGTCGCGACCAGGCTGGGTGGTAGAGTGCCACCCCTGGGTGCTGCTGGCCTTCCAATTTCCTATGCTTTTGGAAGCAGAGATGGCTGGTATGGGTGGGCGTTGGGGAGGGGAGGCCAAGTTGGGAGGGTCTGCTCACCCTCTGTCTCCCCCAGATGGTGTGGTCCTGGTGGATCCTGAGTATCTCAAGGAGAGGAGAGGTAGGTTGTGGCCCACCCCCCACCTTCCAGGGCTTCTTCCCGCCAACCTCAGCCAGGGTCTTGCTGACTGCCAGGCAGGATATTGGCTAATCTAACTGCCCCTCCCTGCCCATCTCACTGGTCCCGTTCTGCAAGCACCCACATAGGTGCTCTTGCCTCCTCCAGCTGGGGCAGCCCTGCCCATGCCAGGCTAGGAGACCTTATCAGTGCCAGAGTACTTTTCTTATCACTGTGTCATGACAGTGACAAGGCTGGGGTGCTGAGAGGGCAGGAATTCGGGTCTTCTTTCACAGAGGAGAAAGCGGAAGAGATTGTGTCCAGTCAGCAGGGAGGCAGGGCAGGCGCTGGGCTGGGCTGAGACCTTGTGTCCTGGACACTGCCCTGTACTTGCTTCTCGTCCTCTGCCAGCCCCTGACCCCATCAAACAGTCCATGACCTGTGACCCTCACACATGTCCAACTGGAGTGGGACAGGGAGGATGGAGCTGGCTGAGCAGGCAGCCCCACTTCCTCCAAGGTCTTGAGTAACAGCCCTTCCAAGGGACAGAGCACACCCTCTCCACGGGAGCTTGGACAAACCTGTGGCCTCCAGTCAGCACTCTCGGGGGTGGGTGGGTGGGTGCGGCCCTCCCAGGCCTGTCCTTAGTGCTTCTTGCTCCCCACAGTCTATGTGACACTGACCTGCGCCTTCCGCTATGGCCGGGAGGATCTGGATGTCCTGGGCCTGACCTTTCGCAAAGACCTGTTTGTGGCCAACGTGCAGTCCTTCCCGCCGGCCCCCGAGGACAAGAAGCCCCTGACGCGGCTGCAGGAGCGCCTTATCAAGAAGCTGGGCGAGCACGCCTACCCCTTCACCTTTGAGGTCAGGGACTGCCAGCCCCGCCCGGGCCCGGGTCCAGAGGGGCCGCCTCCAGGAAGCGCTCAGGGTGGGCACATGGGGGCAGCGGGGGCAGCCGCTCTGTGTCACCCAGTTCCCCAGTGTACGCTGGGACCTGGGGCACTGTCACTTACACTACCTGGTAAGTGTCTCTTCTCTGGCCACGGCTGGGGGCGTCACCCTTACCTCTGGGCTATTCCTCGGACCTTCCCAAGCCTGGGTCACTGGTGGGAGAAAGGGGGGGCCCAGGGGTGGCTGAAGAGAAAGAGCCCTGGGTTGTGACAAGGTGTTCCCCCTCAGGTTGGTTGCCATTGTGCCCAGTGTCGACCCAGCTCACGGGGGTGGGGTGGGGGTGTAGGGGCTGTACCTCCCTGTCCTGCCACCTTTCAGTTCTGAGATTCCAAGGTTCGCGTTACACAATTTCTGTTTCCTAGACTCTCTGATTCTGTGCATCTTCCCCGTCCTGTGAGCGGTCGAGAATGGAGGGGAGGCACAGAAGCATCTTTTCATGTAGATGTATTAGTTTCCTTTGGTTGCTGTCATAAGTGACCACACATTGGTGACCTACCAGTTAAAATGACACACATTCATGACCTTACCCACCATTCTGTTTCCACGGGGCTAAAACCAAGGCGTGGGCAGGGCCATGTCCCTTCTGGAGGCTTTAGGGGAGCACCCATGCCCGCAGCTTCTCCAGCTTCACATTCCAGGGAGGCTGCGCACACTCCTGTGCTCTCGGTCCCCTTCCTCCACCCTCAGAGCCAGCAATGGTGCCTTGAGCCTTTCTCCGTCCTTCACTCTTGCACAGACTCTTCAGCTTCCTCTTCTGTCTCTCATGGGTACATCGGGCCCACCTGGACAATCCAGATGCCTGTCCCCATCTCAATGTTCATCTTCAAAGTCCTCTTGTTGTATAATGTAACATTGGTCACATGATATGGGGATTAGGGTGTGGACATCTTTCAGGAGCCACAGTAGACATCATGGAAACACCTTTCTCAACTATTGCTTCGAGGAGTGGGTTGGGCCAAACCCTTTAGATGAAGAATACTTAAGTCCTTGTCTTCACTGGAGGGGCCTCTGGCCCTGGATGGCACATGGTGTGGCGTGTTCTGATGGGGGAGACACAGCCTATTCCAGGGACCCCTAGTCTGGTGGGGGCAGGTGGCCTGTCCTTGGGCCTTGGTCAGATGAGTGTGTGTGAGTGTGGGAGTGTGGGAATGTCAGGGATGTGGAGACACGGGGAGGGACAGTGGTAGATGTGACAGATGGCTGATTCTGTCTTCTAAACAGATCCCTCCAAACCTCCCATGCTCTGTGACGTTGCAACCAGGGCCTGAAGACACAGGGAAGGTAGGTGCATCATCTACCTGGGTCCAGGACTCTCGTGTCCCCAGGTCCCTGGCTTTCTCCCTGGGAGGTGCTGGACATGTAGAACCACCCTCCCTGTTAGAGACTCCTATGGTCTAGACCCAGTTGATCCCTCCTGGGTCAACCAATCTCTTCAGACCAGGTTGCGGATATAGTTAGCCCCACTCCGACATCCCGTGATATGTCCCTGTCCACTGATCCTATTATTGGCTGCAACTGGACCAAAATGTTCTGAGGATCTACACCTGGCCTCACAACCTTGTATGGTGGTGAAATCACCACTGTTCCTCACAGAGGAATCGGAGGCTCAGAGAGAAGCCACACCTGCAGTGCCCCAGGCCCCAGACCTTCAAAGCAATTTCTTTAACTGCCAGGCAGAGATAACAGAGGGCTGGGGGAGACACCGGAGCAGGGTCTGCATATAGTAGGTGTCCCCGGGCAGGGCTGCCTATTGTCATTTCTGGGCAGCTGCTATGATGAGGACAGCCAAGGGGCTGAGGCTGGAGTCCAGGGAGAAGGACCTAGACACACTGGTTTGGACTCCTGGTGATGGTGGAGTCAGGAATAGCTCAGTGGGAATGTTGGTGGAGTAGGCAGCTGCAGAAGGGGGCAGTGCCGTCCGGGGGCTAAGTACAAGGCTTTGGCGTCATACCCAGGAGCTGTGGGCTGCAGGAGCTTAGCGTCCCTTCCTGTGTCCTGGTTTGTAAAATGAGTGCAGGCTGGCTGTGTCCTGGAGACCCTGCCTCTTCCAAGGCCCCGGGGTCAGCTCCGCCTCCTCCACAGGCCTGTGGTGTGGACTATGAAGTCAAAGCATTCTGTGCTGAGAACCTGGAGGAGAAGATCCATAAGAGGTGCGTGAGGCGCTGGCTGTGGAGAGGGAGGGGACAGAAGGGAGGGGCAAGTCTGAAGAGAGCTAAGTCACAGTACCCAGAAATTTGCATGGAAGGCTGCACACTCCAGCCTCAGAGCTCTGGGAGGGCACTCTGGAAGGCAGGCAGGTCATGGAAGGCTTCCAGGGGGAGGTGACCTCAATTGCTCTGCCTCAAGACTCTGCTTCTCCTTTTGCACCACTGTACCAGTTCCCTCCCTCATCTTCCTTCCTCTAGTCTCATCCTCTCCAGACTGCTGGTCTTTTTATTTTTGGAAAAAAAAAAAAAAAAAATCCTAAATTCAGATGGTGTTCAACGCTGAGCATGATGTCTGCAGGCTATCATTTCCCAGTTTTCTTCCTGGGAGGGGATCAGCAGGAGGTGGAGTAAGTGTGTCAGTAGGGGCCTCTAAGCAAGAGAAAGAAGTGGGGAGAGCCAACCCATGTCTCAGAGAAGGGAACGCGCTCTCCTGAAGTCCCCTATAGAGGGAACCCATGTTGGCAGCCAAAACAAAGCTGGCCCTGACTTCATGGCTGCCCTTCTTGGGGTCAAGTCCTGTCCTGCTTCCTGGCCTGATGGACCTTACTTAGCCAGCAACTCTGATGCCACCACATCCAAAGCCTGTTCCTACAGGAGGCTGGCACCAGCTAGGCAGCCTTTCTAGGGAGTGGTTCAAGTTTGCCACCTGGTGGCCACAGGGTGTACTACAGGTGTTTCCATCAGCAGCCCTGGCAGCTCATGGGCATGAGACTGGAACCTTCTCCCTCACTTCATTGTCCCCCTTTTTCCTCCTAAGACCTGAGACTAGTAGTAGGGAAGGAAGGGTACTGTGGGTGTGGGAAGGAACTTGAGCAGAACAAGGGAAAGGAGGCAACACTGAGAGCCACCACCCTGATCCCACCACCAATGGGACCTTTAAGTCCACACGAAATGAAGAAGCACACACAGAAGACTTACTAGTGATAATGAGATAGTAGCTATCGTTTCTCAAGGGCTGACTAGGTGCCAGACATGCTCCGCGAGTGCTGGACAGCTGTGGCCTGGCTGAGGGGTGGGTCCTGCTATTGTCAACATTTTACAGTTGAGGTGGCTCAGGCTCAGTGCAGTGACTCAAGGCCACACAGTTAGGGAGAGGAGGGGTAGGAGTGTGACCCCCGCTCTCTGGTTCCCGGGGGGTGGAGGTGGCTTGTGGCTTGTCTGAGCAATGCCAGCACTCCCTGCATGCTACAGAGATGGCCTCACTGAGTCCCCATCCCTTCCTCAGCTCTATGTGTCCTCACTTCCTCTCGGAGCTCTGTCACCTTCACTGAGCCCCTCCTTCTGTGGGCCTCCGCCCCCCTCACTGAGGGTCTCCTTTCATTGTCCTGCATTGTCCTGGCTGAACCCCACATCTCCCAAGCCCCTGTTTCTTCCTGGGATCCATCCTCTGAGCATGTTTTACTGAAAGGGTCTTCATTCCATGGCAGGCACTGTCGTAGATGCTAAAAACATAGCAGTAAACAATTTAGACAAGTCTCTGTCCATAAGGAGCTTACACTATTAGGTGACATGAGGAGGCAGGAGGTGAAAGCAGTTCCTTTCTTACCATCCTCTTGGGTACCAAGACACAGACCCAAATGAGGTGCTGCCATGGGGTGGCTCAGGGACAGAATGGGGAAGGATGGAGTGGGCCAAGTGGTGACAGTCTAAGTCAGCCTCTCTAGTTAGCTGGCAGTGGGCGCCCTGGCAGCCTCTTAAGTAGGAGAGGGATGTAGAGGTTGCAAAGAAAGGGGATGAGGCAGGTGACCCTGGCATCTTTCACTCCACCCTTTCCACCAGGAATTCTGTGCGTCTGGTCATCCGGAAGGTTCAGTATGCCCCAGAGAGGCCTGGCCCCCAGCCCACAGCTGAGACCACCAGGCAGTTCCTCATGTCGGACAAGCCCCTGCACCTAGAAGCCTCCCTGGACAAGGAGGTATGAAGCTTGGGCTTGGCAGGGGTGGGGCTGCTCCACAAGGGCCCTTATACCCCACCAACTCCCTGCAAGCCAGTGGTAAAGGTAAAGAGGGATACAGAGGGGCCCGTAGACTCCCTGCCATAATCTTGCTTAGCCCTAAGCTATGAGACAGCACCTGACAAAGGCGGGGGACTCTAATCCAGCTGACTGATACCTGCTCTGAGTGCAGGGGGCTTCTCCTCGAGGCATGGACACCCCCTTTCCCTGCAGGCAGCTGCATGCAGGTACCTGGGACAAGATGTGGGTTGAAACCCTACAGTGAGAATTCAGAGCTGGTTCCCTTAGGGAACTGGGCAGCCCTTCTTCTCCTTCCCAGCTCCTTCCAGAGCCTCCTGTGTCCAAACTGTTGATCTGGCAAGAACTGTTGATCTGGCAAGAGACATTCCCTAGTTCAACCCCTGTTGTATACAGAAGTCTGGGCTTCAGCCTTCCTTGCTACTCAGGGTAGATGATATGGAAGAGACTTTCAGAGGCTTAGACAACCTGTCCAATATCACATGGCTGTTATTATAGTCATCCTTACTGGTGGCCAGGACAGGACTGGTGCTGGGAATATACCTTCGAATTCAAATACCTCTCAATGGTCCCACAAGGGAACTGAAAGCTAATATACTTGGTGGCTTCAATGCTATATTTGCATTAATGGGAAGTGGCTGAAGCCCTTGGGGCAGTTGTCAGAATAGCTTAGATTTGAGGAGCTTGGGAGGGCTGTTTCGGGAGGGCTTTTTCCCCTTTCCCTTTACCTAGAACGTGGGTGTCTTCCCAACCAAGGCTCTCCTTTCTTCTCCCAGATCTATTACCATGGAGAACCCATCAGCGTCAACGTCCACGTCACCAACAACACCAACAAGACAGTGAAGAAAATCAAGATCTCGGGTACCCTGGGGAGAGGGTCAGCTTGGGGTGGGCAAGAGGGGACCCTTTCAAGGGTTGGGGGGGATCACTAGAGGCTCTCCTCTTGTCATGATCCTTGAGATAACTACTGCCAAAGACTTCTGAAGCCTAGGGCCTGCCCTGAGCCAAGAGACCCTTGGAGGCTGGTGCCTCAGGCTGCTCATGGCCAGTTCAGGCCATCCCTTATCTCAGGTTTCCTGGGCCCTGGACATGGCTGTCCCTACAGGGATGACCTTTGGCTATGGAATGAAATGGGTATTTCAGAGGCTACATTTTGGGGGGAAGATGGCGGTGGTGTCCTACAAATTCTCCCAGGTAGACTCTGGCTGTTACCCGGAACTGAGCATCCCACCTCGGGCAGCCGGGAATACCCCCTGGGAGCGGCACCTCTGGTTCACGCGCCCTTCCACCTCCTTCCCTAGTGCGCCAGTATGCAGACATCTGCCTTTTCAACACAGCACAGTACAAGTGCCCCGTGGCCATGGAGGAGGCTGAGTAAGTGAGCGCACACTGGGCCTCGGGAGTGTGGGGTTGGGTGGCAGTCCAGTCACAGGCCCAGCTGGCTCTTCTCCACCTGGCGGAGGGCTGGGCCTCAGCCTTCCTTGCCACTCAGAAGAGATGATGTGGAAGAGACTTTCAGAAACCGTCCACCTGATTTAGTTAACAGTGGTAGAGCACTTGCCTAGCATGTGTGAGGCGCTGGGTTCAATATTTAGCACCACATAATAAATAAATAAAATAAAGGTATTGTGTCCATCTATAACAAAAAAATAAAAATAAAAGAAAATGCACACTGCAGTCAAAGAAAAGACTCCATAAACCTTGAACAACAAAACAAGAGCTAAGGAGTGAAAGGAAATTGGGTTGTCGAGTGAGAATAATATGACACTGTACCAGAAACCTGGGTGGAAAGGAGAAACTTTTCTCTGAGCTTCCTGGGAGTTGGGGCAAAGGCCCTGGGTGTACAACTTTTAGTAATCCCCCTCACTGGGTAAAAGGGGTGTATGTGGGAGGATATAGAATAATTGTCCAGAAAACAAAAAATGTCCAGGTTTGAGGAGAGCTGCTATGGGTGAGCGTGGAACTTTGTCCCAAGTTTATTGGCAGATAAGATGCGAGGAGAGATCTCAAGTTTATTGGCAGATAAGGAGAGAGGCATCTTATCTAGAGGAAGTGAATACTCCCAAAAGAAGACACATCTTTTTTTATTTTTTTTCTTTTGCTCCTGGTCTTTGGGAGTGGGGTGGCAATTGCATTGTATGTAGTTTTACATATATGGGGATATTTATTCATATATAATTACAGTCAATATTTTTTGCAACTTAAAGACATTTTAAAAGTTGGTGTGGCTTGTATGATTGCGCACACCTGTAATCTCAGCAACTCTGGAGACTGAGGCAAGAGGATGGAGAGTTCAAAGCCAGCCTCAGCAACTTAGCAAGGCCCTAAGCAACTCAGTGAGACCCAGTCTCTAAATAAAATATTAAAAAGGGCTGGGGATGTGGCTCAGTGGTCAAGTGCCCCTGAGTTCAATCCCTGGTACAAAAGAAAAAAGTTATATGTGATCTCGGAGATAGTTTTTAATGTGACTGTGCTATGAGTAGATCAAACATTCCCTCTTATTGGTTATTTCCTCTACCCACTATTGATAGAAAAAAATAAAAAACAAAGCCGTGAGGCCTAGAATCCTGGTGAAGGGTGCAGTGAGGTGACCCAGAGCCAGAGCACCCTGTATCCCCAGAGGGACACCCTCAGCTCTGCCAATGTGCACAGGAGCACAGGGCAGCCAGCAGGGACAGCAGGACGCTGCTCCTGTGGATGGCCTGCCTGGTCTCTTTACTTCCTGCGGAGGCCTGTGAGGTGGGGGCTGCTACTGTCCTAGTATGACGATGGGGAGATGGGCTCAGAGAGCGGTGACCTGCTCAGCTCACAGAACTTACAAGAGGCTGGCTCCAGGGCTGGCCCCTGTCATCTGCTGCACCCCTGCTGTTTTCTTGAAAGGGGGAGGGGATGGAGCAAGCATTAGAAAAAATGGAACAACCCAAATACCCTGCACCATGGCTAGATGTGCCATAAAGCAAGCGAAGTTTTCATTGCGTAGCCTGAGTGGCAGGTTCATGGTGTCCTGTGGCTTCATTTATGGTTGCAGGCAGCTGTTATTTTAAAGGTAAATGTACTGCGTAGTGCTGTGCTGTTTCTCCACCCCAGGGTCCCTGCTGGGTATGGTATAGATGTGCCTCTTTTCGGTGGCTGTGGTCTCTCTGCCAGAGCCAGGCCTAGCCCAAGTGTTCTCCGCAGTTGGGGAATGGAGGGTTGGCAGAGGGAACTCGGGGCCAGGCTGTGCTAGATGTCCTAACTGGGTTAGGGCACAGGGCTGGGATTGTCTGTGGGTAGGGCCACCTCCACACCTACTTCCCTTCTTTCAGTGACACTGTGGCACCCAGTTCGACGTTCTGCAAAGTTTACACGCTGACTCCTTTCCTGGCCAATAACCGAGAGAAGCGAGGCCTCGCCCTGGATGGGAAACTCAAGCACGAAGACACGAACCTGGCCTCCAGCACCCTGTGAGGACCTGTCCTCCTGGTCTCAGGCTCCCGCTGCTGTCCTTAGTCCCAACTGTCAAGGAAAAGGCTCAGGCTGCCCTCTTCCCTCAGCCTTGTCTATGGCCTGTCCACCGAATCTTGAGTGGTCAGGGAGGCTGTCCCCCTACGCCCATCCTCCTGGGGGGACCCAGAGGACAACACAGTCCACTAGACCTGGCTCATTCAGTCTGTGCCAGCCCTGGTAGTTGGTCTGGAGGAGCAGCTGGAAAGGCTTCCTGCCAGAGGCAGCAGATCCTGACCTGGTGTCCTCAGTCAGAAGGGTGTAGCCTGAGGCCAGCAAGGCCAGAGGGAAGGAGGAACTCCTAGGAGGTCCCAGCAGAAGGGGGACTAGAGAGTTCGGGACAGTGAGCTGGGTGGACCAGACATGGTGCATCCCTTCAAGTCAGGGACCCCTGGGCCATCTGTCACTACTGCCCGTGGGCATCACTGAATCCTTCAAGTCACCCTGCTGTAGCAGAGCCTCGGGGTGTGGGGTGCCTGTTGTACCCTCCCTGCTGAGCCCCACGCTCTGACTGGGCTCCAACCTGCCTCTGCAGCCCCTGTATCCCCGCTGCCAACCCAGGCTGCCCTTAGACCAGCCTCTCTTCCTCACGCCCTGCAGAGGCTGCCCACTGACCTCCAAGATTCCCACCGGCTCCTCTACCCTGGCTCTAACCCTACCTGTCCTCAAGACTTTGTCAGGGCACCAGCCACCTCCTGGAGATGTCCTTTCCTGACCCTTGCCCGCAACTGCCCCCAGCCTCTCCAAATTCCCAGTTCAGTCCTTTCTGCTCACAAGTTACTGAGCACTAAACCATGGCTGGGAGAAGCTGGACTCATTAGTGAGGAGTTAGAACCCCACCCCTCACAGCCCTGCCAGACACTGGCCACGAAGGGGTGGGGAGCTTACCGAGCACACAGTGAGGGCTCTCACCTCCAAATCTGGAACTCAGGGCTTCAAGTTCCAGCTTCCTAAGGGTAGAGGTCACCTTTTCTCACCTCCGCTGGGACCAGGGTGGGCCACTCACTGGACTCCACTGGACATGGTAGCTGAGTGGCCAGGAGAGGGATGGACAGTGCTGTCCTCCACCGCATCCTGCCACCTGCAGTGCCTCACCCATCAGAGAACCCTGTGGATCAGCTTCCCTGTGTCACCTTGTAGGTTGAGGGAAGGCGCCAACCGTGAGATCCTGGGGATCATTGTTTCCTACAAAGTGAAGGTGAAGCTGGTGGTGTCTCGAGGCGGGTGAGTGTTCTAGCCCAGCCCAAGAGCCCAAATGTGGAGGGGCCCGCAGCCCCCCACCCCATTCCTCCTGTTGGACCTTTCAGCTGTATCTCTTGTGGAGGAGGAATGGGGCGGGAGGACTTCCTGTTCTTCTCTTCCTCCTTTCTGTTCCTCTTCTCCTCAGCTCCCTTTCCCTCTCCTGCAGTGGCTCTGGGCCGTCCTTCCCCATCCCGGCTTTTTCCCACTCTCTTTGTCCTCTTCATGGCAGGTCAGGACCTTGCACTGAGTACTGTGCCTGGTCCAGGAGGGAGAGCAGGTCCTAGAGGGCACCACGATGCTCACACACCTCCAGACATAGCACCCACGCCACTCTTGCCCAGGCTGATCTGCTGGGGAAACAGCCAAAGCGGGGGGCTCAGAACCCCTGAGCTGGATTGGGGATTTGTAGCTCAGCTGACTCCCATTTTATAGATGGGGAAACAGAAGTCCAAATGGTTCCTGAACTCTTCTCCTTGAGCCCTGGGTTACGGGCTGGGTGCTGGGGTCCCAGTAGTGGACTGGATATATTTCCTGTCCTACAGTATATAGTTTGGTGGGAGCTTAGAAAAAGCTCCCATTGCCCCATATATTGGGGTACATATTATAAATCAAGTATTAAGGCTTCTAATTTGTTAAAGGAATCCCCCCCCCCTTAATTTAGGTCATAAATGTCTATGGAAAGATTGAAAAAATGAAATAACATTAGACATTAAGTCTCTTTATTATTAAAATAATGACTCTTTGCAGGTGGCAGTGTGTAATACTGACTGTATATTATAGGACCTCTCTAAATCCCAAATCCCATGTCATGTGACCTTGCAGGACCCACAGTTTTCCATATGCTTCCGGATCCCCCAAAAGTCTTCCTTCTGCCATTAGCTATTCCTGACAGGGAGGAAGAGCTCCTTTACAGAGGAGGATCCGGGGGCCCACCTCGGCCCCTGGGCAGGTAGATGCCACATCAGTCTCCCTGAATGAGCAGTCAGGGCGTGCAGGGGTCGGGGGTGCGTCCCTCGGGTCCGTCTGCTCTGCGGGGCAGCAGAGGAGGTGAATAATGTGTTTTTTCTTCCTCTCTGCACTCTCTCCTGACCACTCCTCCTGCCTCCTCTGGCCCACCCAGCCTGTTGGGAGATCTTGCGTCCAGGTAAAGTCCCTCCTTCATCCTGCTTGAGCCACCCCCCTGGAGGGCCCAGAGACAATTGGCCTAACTGGTCAGGACCACAGGGCACTGGGTTGAAAGGAATCTAGTGGTCATTTCAGAACTTGGGACCAGGTGTGTGCTGGGCTAGACCCTTCTCTAGGGATGAGGGAGACATGGCCTTTCCTTAAAACCTTGCCATGCTCTTTCATCCCATTCCAGTGACAGGGACCTTTACAGACAGCAGTGATCTGGGGAGTGGCCACCAGCAGAGCTGACTGAATTCTAATCACCTGATTTATAGGCTGTTTAGGAGAAATGCAGGCCTCGTGGCTTAGAAACTTCTACACTAATGAGAACGAACTACTGGCTCCGTGTTGCTAAGGACAGGTCCTCAGAGATCCAATTTTGTAGACAAGATTCCCTTGTAATTTGGTTGGATGGATTTAACATTCCAAAAATGCCCCCAACATAGCCATTTGGCTTCCCATCACAAGATGGCAGTGTCACCCGTCCTAAGAAATCTTGGTCTAGTTTGAGAGATGACAATAATTCAATTTAGTTCTGTATAATTTGGCAAAGACTTTCTGAACCTAGACTTGTGCCCAGCTTTATGCTGTTCTCCAAAGTCCCAAAGAGGAGTCAGAAGTGTCCCTTTTCCTATCCCTTATGTCTTGGGGGAAAATTAAGGTCCAGATCCTTTCAGCCATATCCTATGTGGTCTCCATGAAGGCTGGCCAATTCAGTCTTCCATTCACTTCCATCTGATGGCTCACTCTTCCAAGTGAACACTTTGGAAGCAAAAAACAAAACAAGCCCCCCCCCCGCCCCCCTGCCACACACACACACATACACACACACACACACACGCAAAGCAGAAAGGAAAGGAAAAAGCCAATGAAAAAGAAAGAGCCTTCAGGAGGCTGAGGCAGGAGGATGGTGAGTTCAAATCCAGCCTTAGCAAAAGTGAGGTGCTGAGCAACTTTAAATAAGATACAGAATAGGGCTGGAGATGTGACTTGGTGGTCAAGTGCCCCTGAGTTTAATTCCCAGTACCCCCTGCCAAAAAGGAAAAAGAAAGAAAGAAAAAAAAAGTCTTATAAGACCCTCACGTTGCCAGGCAGTTATACACACCTGTATTCCCAGCAACTCCAGAGGCTGAGGTGGGAGAATTGCAAGTTCCAGGCCAGCCCCAGCAACAGTGAGACCTGGTCTTGAAATAAAAAATAAAAAGGGCTGGAGATGTAGCTCAGTGGTGGAGTGCCCTGGGTTCAACTCCTAGTACCAAAAAAAGAAAACCCAAAGCAAAAGGCCCCTGTGTTCCCATGGAGGGGAAGTACTGGTTCTGACAGGCTCACGCTTCACAGTTTAACCAGATCTTTTACCTACAATGTCTGCTGGAAATTCCAGTGCTTCTAGAAGGTAGGCGTTGTTCTCCCATGTTTCCAAATGAGCTCAGTGGGACTCAAGGCTGTAAATGAGCTCAGTGGGACTCAAGGCTCCTCAGGTCTTTTGTGGGGCCCACCACTCATATTTGCTTCTGATCTGCTAGGAGTCAGTGAGCCCTGGCTCCTGCCCTCAGTGGGAGAGAAAGAGAGGAAGCTCATTGCCAGGCATCCAGGGAGGGGCTGGAAGTGGGGGAAGGAGCCACACAGATGAGATGACCTGTTGATATAGCATTTCCCTTTTAAAAAATTTTTTCCCCAATTGATAACGGAGTGTTTACACTTCTTTGGCTCTAAGGCTGTTTCCCTTGAGGCAGACTACGTGTTGCGTATGCAAAGGCAAACAGTGGTCCCACAATTAAACTGAAATGTGAAATGTCATTGAGAGGGAGGCTGGCAGAGCCTTTCTGATCGCATAACTTGTGCCCTGACCACTCCATTCTCTGTCCCTTCACCCTTCCCAGCTGCCTTGAGCAACAAAACCAATAAATGTGGCTATGCCTGGAGGCACTCAGGGTTTGAGGGGTGTCCTAGGGTGATGGCACCCAAGCTGAAAGATGCCTTCAGGGCTGCTTCTGTCAGTCTCAATTCTGCTGTTGTCACAGTAGTTAAGGGAGTGAATTATGGAGCCATCACTTACTATTAATAGTTGTATGTAAGAGACTTTAATCTCCTTGTGCCTCAGTTTCCCAATCCATACATTGGGGGTAAATAATAGGGTTGTTATAAGGATTAAATGAGTTCCTCTAAGGAAGGGGCCTAGAACAGTCCTTGGCACAGTCACGCCATGCAAATGTCTGCTTTTTTATTCTGTCAGGAGCAAGGGAGAGAGGCCTTGTCAGAGGCACTGGCCGGTGGTCAGTTCTTCCCCATAGCCCCTCCCCTCCATCTTTCACAAGGCTTCCAGACTCTGTGCATGGTGTAGATAGCCCTAGCCCTGGGCCTTCACTGTGCTACATCCAGATTTCACATTGCCAGGAGCTTCTTGAGGCATGGAGAGATGAAGCAAGGGCAGGTGGGGTCCCATCCAGGAGTTGGGAAGGGCAGTGTCAGGGAAGGTTGGGGTGACTATGGTGATTTGAGGTGGGCAAGGTCCCAGAGCACTGCTAGAGCCACCCCTGGGTACTTCTTTCCCACCCCATATCTGCTGCCGGCCCATGGAATCCAGGGATTCTTCTCAGGACAAGGGAAGTTTCTGTTTCCTTCTGGAAGCAGGAGAGCAGGTCTCCTAGTTCAACTCCTAGAGAGACAGATGCTCACCGAAGTGTGGTGGATCTCCCTCTAACACAGCTCTCCCAGTTCTCAGACGGACAGGGCACTGGGGCTCACAGCCTGAGGCTTGGCCCAGGGCTCACTGTGTTTGGGTCTGTGTTTCAGTGATGTGGCTGTGGAACTGCCCTTCACCTTAATGCACCCCAAGCCCAAAGAGGAACCCCCACATCGGGAAGGTAAGCAGGCCCTGTGGGTCATTGGGGTGGGGGGATTCCAGAGAGCTAGTTTCCTCCTCCACCATGTTACCCCCTCATCCTAGGTCCCTCTGAGCTAGCCTTCAGCCTAGTGTCACCCCTTCCCAAGCTCCTCAGGTCTTTTGTGGGGCCCACCACTCATATTTGCTTCTGATCTGCTAGGAGTCAGTGAGCCCTGGCTCCTGCCCTCAGTGGGAGAGAAAGAGAGGAAGCTCATTGCCAGGCATCCAGGGAGGGGCTGGAAGTGGGGGAAGGAGCCACACAGATGAGATGACCTGTTGATATAGCATTTCCCTTTTAAAAAATTTTTTCCCCAATTGATAACGGAGTGTTTACACTTCTTTGGCTCTAAGGCTGTTTCCCTTGAGGCAGACTACGTGTTGCATATGCAAAGGCAAACAGTGGTCCCACAATTAAACTGAAATGTGAAATGTCATTGATTTTTTACACTCCTAATTCAGAGAGGTTAAAATGTGAAAAATAAACAAAAGCAACAAAACCCCGACCCTCTTAGAGAAACTCACACAAGCTGGAAATGAATCTGTCATGTTGGAGACCTGTCCCGGGAGCACAGGGTCAGAAGTTCAAATCTGCTGGGTCTGCAGTGGGCATCCAGGACCCTCCCTGTACCCTCCTGCCTTTAAGATGATTTGGGGTGTTTCAAGACCTGGGATGAGCTCCGTTTTGCCGCCCCCCCCATCTTAGCCAGCCTGTCCCCAACTCCACACTAACCCCTGGGCACCTTGCCCTCATTGTGTTCAGTTCCAGAGAACGAGGCGCCAGTAGACACAAATCTCATAGAACTTGACACGAAGTAAGCCAAACCCTGCCTGTGGATGTTTGGGGGGCGGGCCCCGGGGGCGGGGCGGAGGGTCATTTGCATATATGCTTATTAACCCCTGAGGAGCAGCTGGTCTAACCCCGTCTGCTGAGAGCCGCCTCTGCTCGCCTCTTCAGCAACCCGCTTGCCTGCATGTGACTTGAAGGACCCTCCGTGCCTGTTCCTCTTCCTCCTGCCTTGGTGGGGTCTGTCTTCCTCCCTCGTCCTTGCACGTCCGTCCGTCCGTCCGTCAGTCCGTCCGTCCATCCACAGCGCCTGCTGGCCTCACAGGGCTGGTCAGGGCCCTGGGCTTGGCTCTCCTCCCGGCCTTCGCCAACCCATGGAGGCAGGCTGCGGGGTGGGGAAGGGTCTGGGTCCCGTTGCATCTGACTCCTGAGGACCCACCAGTGCAGATTTCCCTGCAGTGAAAGGCCTTGGTGGCACCGGACAGTGGCTGGCGGGGGAGGACCTGGGCCTTCTGCACGAATCATCTCCAGGGCCAAGCAGCTTTCTTGCTCCAGCTGCAAAAGCCACCCTCCCTTGTACCCCAGGAGAAATGTGGGATATGGGGACTCCAGTCATACCTTGAGGACTACCCATGTGGCTGGCTCCATGGGGCAGGGGACATTTTGTGGGTCCCTACCTGGTCTTAAGTGGCTGGCTTTTATGGCAGAAAGGAAGCAGCCCTTAGTCCTGCACCCTGCTCAGGTACCCCTTCCCCTACCAGCCTTCCTCTGCCCCTGTGTAGATTTGCTAGCTCCCCTATCCCACCCCCTCTCCTACCCAGGATCCCTGACGGCAGCATGTGAGTGACACTTTTCTGGAGAAAGGGCCTTTGTGGCTTTCTCTCCATTAAGCCAGCCCCACTGCTCTCTGGAATGCTTCCTAGGAGTAGTTTTTTGGGTGAGTGGGTGGGTTTCTTGGGCTTGCTCTTGAGGGATTCATAATACACTGTGAGGATGTGGTGGTCTGGCCTATCATGGTGGGATGATTTCTACCTCTGCCACAGAACCACACTACTCCCTGTATTTGACATGCCTCCACCCCCTGCAGAGTTAGGGTCCTTTCCTAGGCCTTAGGCACGAGAGTCAAGTTCACGACCCTCCTGGCACTTTTCAATTTCTCCAAGTCCAGTTGTGACTATCCCCAGAGCCTTTCTGCCCCAGGTTGGCCCCAGAGGCCAGAGACCTTGGGGAGTGTGGTTCTGTCCTGGGTCCCTCTGTGTCACATGTGTCAAGCCTGTGGATATGACTTCTCTCCTTCTCCCTGCCCTTGCTAGCATGCCACGTTGTCCTTGTTTCTCTCTGCAGCGATGACGACATTGTGTTTGAGGACTTTGCTCGCCAGAGACTGAAAGGCCTGAAGGACGACAAGGAGGAAGAGGAGGATGGCACCGGCTCTCCACACCTCAACAACAGATAGACTGGCGGCCCGTGCCCAGCAGCTCCGGGCCACTCTCTTGCACTAGGATGCTTACTTGTCTTCTTCCTGTTCTGGTTTCCCTCCCCTTTGTTCTTCCAATTTCAACTAGGGGACCCCAAGTGGTCTTCCTGGTCACGGTGATGGACCTCTGGCCTCAGGATTGGCCCCACATCACCATGCCAACAGTGCACCACCTTCACCTCTCTCTGCGGTCACCGCTCCACCCCACCCTCTTTTCATGCTCATTCCCACAAAGGCCACCACAGCCCTGGCCTTGGGATTGGGCTTGAGATGGGGAGTGGGAAGGGCAGGGTGGGGCTGGAGGGGCTCTGTCGTGGTGGGTGTGAGGGCTCGGAGGAGTGGGCATGAGGGCTCAAGACACGTGAGAAGATGTCCCCAGTTCTACCTGGTAATGGTTCTGGCAGCTAAAAGATGACTATATTGAAGGCCACCCCCTCCCAACTGGAGGAGCAGAACCATGGATAGCTTCTCAATGCCTTTTTGCAGTTTGGACCCACCAAAGACCTCTCCCCCTCCACCTTTCTCCTTGTCCTGTGTCCCTGTGTCTGATAGTGGCATTGGTGAAGCTCGTGAGCTCATAGACCCAGGAGTGGAAAAAAGCAACGAAATGACTTCCTTACCAGCAGACACCTAGATGGAGGCGAGCCGTGTCAACTAGCCAGTTTTCTTTGGGACTTGTCAGGATGAGCACCTTAGCTGCCTTGTGTTGTGGTGGTGATGGGGGGACTGGGTTCTCACATACACAAAGGTGGGGCTCTTCAAGCACCAGCCCCTGCAGAGGGAGTTTCTGATGGGGCTTGCAGAGGTGGGCAGAGGTGGGAAGTTGAGCCTCCCCTTCTCCCTTCCTTTGCAGACTTAAGACTTTTTTATCACAAGGATCAAGGTGGGAGGTCCAGGGATAGCTGGGGCCACCAGCATCCCCCTCTTTCTCCCTGTAGTCTTCCATGAATAGGCTGGGTTGGCCCTACAGGTGGGGAGAGTGGCCACTGTCAAAGGCAGTCCTTCCCCAGAAGGTAGCAGGCTCCATCAAGATGCCTTCCTGCAAAGGGAAAGAGGCCATGCTTCTTTCCTTGGGGAATGGAGACCCTAGTAGTTCCCAGTGTCAAAGGTACCTAATACCCATTGGCTGGTGTTGGTGTGATCGAGAACTGGGGCCTTTCCCAGGGCAATGGGGCAGACATAGCGATAAGTGGCAAGTATTGAAAGGTATCCTTGTCTGGTCTTTAATGCTAACTTGCTGTATGATCTTAGGCAAGTTTGTTCCCCTCTCTGGGCCTCAGTTCCCCACTGGAAAACCCAGGGACTTCTGGCTTTGAAAATTTGTGAACATTTGAGCTCTGGTCTGCTGGGTGGAACCAGGGCTGCTTCCTGTTCCATTGGCTTCTAGAGGGGATTCACAGACCTCAGAAGCCGCAGGACCCAAGAGAGCTCCTGTCCAAACTCCAGGCCTAGGAAAGGCCCTTTTTGGGCCTCCGGGGTGTCACCTGATGTCAAGCCTTGACCATAGCCTGCATGAACTGCTCTGCCCTAAGCCCTGGGTTTGCTGAGACTTGATGGGGGGCTTGTGATAGGGCCTGCAGGGCTTCACAGCCCCCGGAGGATGTGGGCAACATGAGGTTTACCAGGCAAATATACTAATTAGCAGAACGAGGGGGATTCCTTCTCAATTTCTGCTTACTTCTGTCTTGGCCCCATATTTTCCTGAAAAGGGAGACAACACGACTTTTTATACAAGTTGGATCCCAACTCTTTCCAACCCAGCACCTCTGGGGATGAGCTGCACAAACCTTTCCCCATGGTGAAATGATGGTCATTAGCCTGGCCCCATGTCTGCTAAATCTCATGAATGCTTAACTCAAGGGACCTCCTTCCCAGGTCAGAACCAGGTCAACTGGGGGCAGTCACATTATCCAGGCCAGTCCCATGGTCCTAGCAGCAGGTGCCCCAGGCATCCAGCCCCTGCTGGAACTGGGTCGCTGTGGAGCTGGACACACAGAGCGTGTACCCTTCAGTGTCTTCCTCTGAAACTTGGGGCTGGTACAAGACCCTTAGCATTGGGGGTAACTTCTCCCCACAAATATCTTTTCCCCCATCCCTAACATATGCACACAAAATTTTTGCCAGGCTGGTTTTTGAAGCTTCCTGCTCTTCAAAATCACACTTGTAGGGATTTTTCCAGTGTTAATTGAAACTTCTCCAGCTGCAGGGAGTACCAGGGCGCTATCTTTTTGCTCTTTGAGCCAGGACTGCACAAGGACAATGGTAAAGTGTAGTTGAATTCAGCTTCACCATTCTTTGCTGACAGTTTCTGTGCTCTATGCCCAGCCTTGGTGGCACAGAGATGGGTCTATCCCAGTCTCTGTTCCAGGCCAGGGGAAAGTCACAAAGGCATTGCATCCAGGGCTGGTTCATATAGTGCCTTGATGTGAGCTAGAACACAGTGCCCTTCCAGAGGGACTCAGAACACAGCAGAATGCACAGTCCTGTGAGTGTCACACAGGTTGGATTTGGTTCCACTTGCCTATTGGCCAGGTGCCCCTCTCCTCAGCTTTGTGCTGCAGCCCTGAGAGACACAGGCCAAAGCAATTCTGTGGTCTCTTCTTGAAGAGGAGGACCCATATCATCTTTCCAGGTTTCTGGTCAGCTCCAGACACCATCTCTGAACTCAACACCTAGAGATGACCCAGTACTTCTCTGCAAGGCCCCTCTCCATCCTGGAGTCAGCCTGGCCAGGTGACACCTTGGAGTGATTGTGGGGGTGGGGGAGCCTTACTAGGCCCCAGGACCAACCCACAGTACTGGCCCTTGTTATGCCAAGTGTTTGAGGCCTATACCTGCCAAGCAGCCCATTTCCCAGTGGGTCATGGGGCTGGCAGGATGATGCCAATCTGGGCAGGAAGGAAGAACTTGGCCTGGGTGTAGCTGCACAAAGCAGAGGGCCAGCTGGGCTTCCTCAGCACCCAACCCAGAGAGGAGTTCAGTCTTGGGAAGACAAGGACTGAGTCCTTTGGTTGGATCCCAGGGCCTTCTCGGCCTCAAAGCCCAGAAAAGCTAGAGTGGGCTTGCCCTGGTTCTGGTCCAGCTGGCTCCCACTTGGTGCAGCGGAAGCAATGCCAGGGCTGAACAGTGCCCAGGGCTGTTTCTCAGGCCTGGCTGTCACCAACCAGTTGGGTTGCCTTGAGCAAGTCCCACACCTTCAGGCTCAGCTTCCCTAACTAAAATGGTACAGAACTTCCTTCCCTGCCTGACTCAGGACATGGCCGTGAGATGAAAACCAGTGGCCCACGCTCTATAAGTTGCAAACAGCCACCAGGTGTGACCTGCAACTTCAAGAGCACGACCCAAGGTCACACAGGAAGTTAACTGTGCGCCAACCCACCTCCCGCTGGTCTTCATCTCTGGCCCTGCTTCTCACTTAGGTAACTGTCAACCAGAATGAGAAGCAGCCAATTTGGCCTTGGTGACCCAGCTGAGAGGGAAATGCAGACACTATTTGGAAACACCGTGATCACTGACACGCAACCAAGACAGAAAAGATGTGCATGTTTTCAGTGATTGGGGAACAGGGGGGTTCTTGGACCCTTCCAGGCCTGTAGTCACCCACATCTCCCACCTCTCAGACCCCACAGAGGTCAAGAAGGCTTGATACTGAACCCACCATTGCTCTGTAAAAGAAATCTAAGGGTGAGGGGAAATAGAAATTGCCTATTCCTGACCCTCAAAGTAAAAGGCCCCATTCAGGATCAACAGAGCTGCCAGAGCTTCCTGGTGACACTTGAGAGGGCCCTGGGCCCAGGGAAAGCCCAGATCTCTTGCCCTGAGCCCTGAGCCCTGAGCCCCGGCTGATCCTCTCCCAGTGGTTTCAGCAGCCCAGAGAGGCAGCTTGCCTCCTGCCAGTGCCAAGGGCCTGGGCACACCCTACCCATCCAATCTTGAACTCTTTCAGGGTCCAATCTTGAACTCCTACAGGGTCTCATGGATGCAGGCCTATGCCTGTCCTGACATTTTTCTTTTTAAAATCAATAGGGACCAAAAGAGGCTCCCCACTCCTCCCTCGTACAGCCTGCCTGGTGCAAGCAGTACCATCTCCTTTCCCTCCCTCCTGGACTGAAGAAGCCCCGCTGTGGGGCAGACCCCACCTGGCTGCTCCTGCAGGCTCACTGCACAGTAGTGAGAGGCCATGTGGAAGGGGGTGCACCCTCCCCCAACATTCCCTCCCAACTTGTCACCCCAAAAGGGAAATCAAAGCACAGGTCCCTGGGACCCTTGATCCGTAGACACTGATAGTGGCTTTCCAGCCAGTTCCACAGGGTACCGTGGAACTCCCACAGGGCCTCGTCAGCAGCTCTACGGGAGGAAGGTGGGGGCAAAGGCTGAGTCTCCAGCCCTCCCCACTTCCCACTTCACCAGAACAACTCTGCTTTTATCTCTCTTGCCTGTTGTGGTTTCACTTTAAAAAATTTTGTTTTGAAGAAAAACTTCAAACCACCATTCTGAGGTTTGATCTTAGACCAGCAAGCACAGAGTCTATCCTTGCTTTTCATATTGGCATGGCTCCGGCTTTCCAATACAAAGTGTCTTCATATCGGAGCTTGGGTCCCAGACCAAGGCCCAAGTGTATGCTTACACACACGGGTGCACGCGCAGACACATTTCATGTTTTGTTTTGTTTTTTAACCAACCCACCCTGAAGCTCTGGCCTGGGTTTGACTTGGGCAGGGGTTGGTGATCAGAGAGGTTGGGGCTTGACCTAGGCCACAATCCCCACCCAGGACTCTGTCTCCACCCCTGTGTGACACCCCACTTCCCAGCCCAGGCCCTCAGGATGTCAGGAGGATCAGGGTGACTGGAGAAGGAGAAGCTAGAGCCAGGTTCAACTACATTCAGTGAGGGAGATGGACACCCAGGTTCAC
This sequence comes from Marmota marmota marmota, assembly GCF_001458135.2. Taxonomy (NCBI): domain Eukaryota; kingdom Metazoa; phylum Chordata; class Mammalia; order Rodentia; family Sciuridae; genus Marmota; species Marmota marmota. The sequence continues at coordinate 13,140,702 of NW_026000174.1, forward strand.
ACAAAGACATACTGAACGAGGACTTTATGACAAAAGTCTCTTCCCTGAGGTCAGGAGTCCCCCAGAGACCTTTCAAGCACCAAGTTTCCTTGAGTAATTCCAATAGGATTCTATTACCACAATTGTGGCCAACCAAGCATGTGGACAACAGGAGATTTTGTGCCCCCAAAGAGGCTGGCCCCCTCAGGAGGTCACCTGAATTCTTTCTCTGCCTACCTGCCCCTCTGCCCAGGCCCCTCATGGGCACTCAATAGCAGGTGGGTACTTTTGGACCAGCCCTTGGCACAAAATCCCACCTCCTAGGACATTCTAGATGTGAATGTGAAGCTCAGGGCACTGCAAGCCACATGACATGGGAGAAAGAGAGTGCCATCGGATACTTTATGTTCAACCTGTGCCCTTGGAGACCCTGCTGGCCTCAGTTTCTACATGTGTAAAATGGGGCCAGTACCAGGTTGTGCTCACCTTCATAGGGATCGTTGCAAGGGCCACGGGGAGGGGTGTAGGCAAGGAGATAGTTTGAAGTGGCAGCATATGAGAGACAGGTGCCTTACAAATTTGGGGTGAGGTCCTGTCCTGGGTGGCCAATCTGCAGAGCCCCCAGGGAACCGGTGCAGAATGTACCGTCCCCCTGGGCAGCTGTGCTCAGCAGTGAGGTCTGGTCCCAAATGCTCTGGGACTACCTCTTCCTATGAGCAAGCATATGAGTCCTGGGCCGGGGGAGGTGGGGTGGCTGGGTGGGTCTCCAGGTCTGTGGCCCTTCTGTGAAGTGACTGTCGGTTATTCTGTGGCCCTCTCACTCCTGGACCCCTCCAGGTGAATCGGCTGCACCTGTGGCATTCCTTAGTTCGTCAGATAAGTTATTCCAGTTTATTCAACTCCAACAGAACAAATGAACAAAAGAACCACAAGGAGGAGGCCAATAAAGGTCTTTTGTGACAGAAGATGCTGCTCTCCTTTTATTTCTGTTTCCTAAGCCCCTGGCAGGACAGAGAGCAGGAAGTGCTGTCCTGCTGCCCTGGACAAGGTTTGGTGCCTTCTTCCCTTGTCTGGCCCCAACTCCAACCTGGTCCTTATATCCCTTCTGCTGCCAAGAACTTCCTTCCTGTCCAGTCCTGTCGTTGTCCAGCATGGGAGAAGCTGCTGAGCCTCTGATCCCTCTCAGAACCCACAGGATGCCATGACCCTTGGGTGAGACCCTTCTTCTATCCTTAACTCCACTGCCCTCATTTGGAGTCAGTCCTAAGCCCTGCCTTAGCTCTGGCTCTTGTTCTTTTCCCATCTCTTGTTCTTCCTGGACTTCTTCCTGAGGTAACTTCAGGTTTTGAAGCCTTCCCTGCCACCTAGGCTAACAGAACGCATGGAGAAATAGGGATCTATGTGAGGAAGAGTTCATATTTTTTCCTGGTACTGGGGATTAAAGCCAAAGGTGCTTAATGAGCCACCTCCCCAGCCCTTCTTATTTTTCATTTTGAGAAAGGGACAGGGCCTCATTAAGTTGCTGAAGCTGGCCTCGAACCTGCGATCCTCCTGCCTCAGCCTCCTGAGTTGCTGGGATTACAGGCATGTGCCATCGTGCCCAGCAGGCCGATCGCCTCTTGACACAACAATAACAACAAAATCAACATTGTATAGAGGACTATAACAGGATCCAGAGTCTACACAATATAACTTTTACAATGTCCAAAACACAACCTGAAATTACTCAACATACAAGGAACCAGGAAACTAGTGACAGAAAACTAGCCTCCATCAACAGATGCCAACTTAGGACTTAGAATTCTGTTTCAAATTATCAAATTGAGGTAGCAATTATAACTTGAAGTGGACGGGACAGTCATTGTTTAGAGCAGGGAGATGGAAACTTAAAAAATATATAGAAATTTTGGAATTGAAAAATGTAATATCTGAAGTAAAATATTCACTGGATGGATTTATAGCAAAATGGAAGTGGTAGAGAAAAGATTTAATGACCTTGAGATAGATCAATAGATATTATATCTGGAAAAAAAAAGAAAAAAAGTTGAAAAAATGAACAGAGCCTCAGGGACCTTAGGACCTTAGGGTCTGAGATTCATGTCATTTGACTCCAGAAGAAAGGAAAAAGAGACTGTTGAGGAAATAATGGCAAAATTGGGGAAAGACAATTCACATATTCAAGAAGCTAAACCTTAAACCCCGAACAAGTTAAACTCAAGGAAGACCACACAGATACCTATGATAAAATTGCATATAATGAAATCAAAGATAAATAAAAACAAAAAAAATTCCTAGAGAAAATAACACATTCTTGTATGTCTTTCCATTCAAAGAATTGCCATCAAAATTCTCAATTAAAAACACAGGAGCCAGAAGGATGTGAAACAGGTTTAAAGTGGTAAAAGAAAAGAATTGTCAACTTATAAATATCCTTCAAGGCGAATACAAAATATGAAGGCTCTTTTTCTTTGTTTTCTTTTTTCTCCCTGCCCCACCCCCACCCAGTGCTGGGATTGAACCCAAGACCTTAGTTCATGCTAGGTGAACACTCTACCACTGAGCTAGATCTCCCGCCTGTACAGATTATCAGTGAAGGAAAACTAAGAAATTGTCACCAGCAGACTCTAAAAAAGAATCCTAAACAAAATTATTTAGGTTGAGCCAATCATGGTGGCACACACCAGTATTCCCAGCTACTGCAGAGGCTGAGGCAGGAGGATTCCCGATTTGAGGCCAGCCTCAGCAATTTAATGAGTCCCTGTCAAAAAATAAAAAAGGATGGGGATATAGTTCAGAGTTAGAACTGTTGCCTAGCTTGTGTAGAACTGGGTTCAATCCCCAGTACTGAAAAGAAAAATTAGGTTGAAGGAAATTGATGCCAGAGATAAACCCAGATCTTCAGGAATTAAGAGCACAGAGATGGTAACTGTTTGAGTAAAAATAAAAAATATGTATGACTATTGAAAGGAAAAACTATAAAACTTTTGATGGGGCCTTATCAATGTTGATAAATAGAAATATATATGACAACTATAAGAGACAATACATGAAATATATGTGGCAACTAGAATGTGAAGATAAAGAGATTTATTTGGTTCATAAGTTTTCTATATTATGCTTGAAATGGTACAATACTAACCCTAAGTAGACTGAGAGAGGTTAGATATGTACATTGTGATCCCTAGAGCAACAACAACAAAATAGAGCCAAAAATACAAATTAAAATAGAAAAAAAAAACAGACTAAAAATTATTCAAATACTCTCTTTAAAAAAGGCAGGAAAGCCAAGACAACTGTTGAGAGCCACAGCCGAAGGGGCCCCAGCGAACTTCCAGCTGCCAGCAAACTTCCAGCTGCCGGCTGATGATTGGCTCACAGCGGCCCCAGCAACATCTAGCTGATTGGCTCCTCTGCGGTGATGCTCATTGGGCTGTTTCCCTGCCCTTTCAGACCACGGAGCTGCTCATTGGGGGACTTTTTTGGCTCCACCCACATGACCCAGCCAATCGGCCTCAAGAGCAGGAGGATTGTGGGAGGTGGAGAGAGGCTTGTGTTGGAGAGAGAGGCTTGTGGGAAGCAGGTGGTGGCAGTTGGGGCTCTGAGGGTTTTTTCCTGAGAGGCTGTTTTGTTTGGCGTGTGTGGTTCTAAAAATAAAGTTAGTTTCTTTTGACAAGTGGCTCCTGATTGTGCCCAGCCAGACTGCGGCATTTGGTGGCTCGCACGGGGAGTGACTGAGGGTAAGTGATAAGGTAAACTGCTCGCCCCTGAGGGCAGGGCGAGAGGATGGGTAGCCATTTTAAGATTCCTCTTTTGTTTTGCTTCACTTTTGTTTTAAGTTGCCTGTCCCTGGAGATGAGTGAGACGGAAGAAAAACCGCTCTCATCTGAGGAAAAACTATTTGCGTCTGAGGAACAGATAGGGAGAAAGGCTATAATGATTTTTTGTTGTTCCATTTTTATTTCATTCTATCTTGGTTTTGTTTGGTGTTATCTTGTTGGGTTGTATTATAGTAGAAATACGGGATCAGAAATTAGTAAAAAACAAACTGAAAGAGTGTTAAGTAAATTGTTAGAGGAAGGAGGCATCTCAGTAAAATCAAGAACAATCAGGGCATACGTTGATACAATACAAAAATGTAGCCCATGGCTTTTTAAGGAGGAGTTGTTAAATATATCACAATGGAACCATCATGGTGAAGATTTAAAAAGAATAGAAAAGAAAAGCCCAGGGACTCTGCCAGTTGGCACATTGCCATTGTGGACGTTCATATCTTGTTTGCTTAGTCCAAAGCCTTCAGTTCAGACAATGGTAGAGGAAGAAGAAGACATAATGATTCAAGTAAAAGAGAAGGTCTCTCAAGTTAGTCAGACAGAGGAAAAGATTCAAGTAAAAGAGAAGGCCTCTCAAGCTAGTCAGACAGAGAAAGAAAGTGTAAAACAGAAAAAGCCATCAGGGGGAAAGTTACAACAGGAGACTGCTACTAACACCTTTCTATCACCAGAGGACGTAAGTGTCCAACTAACAAGGCCACCTCCATATGCTGGGAGGTCCCCAACCCCCGCAGTTGATAGTTGGGATCCTGAGACAAGATCTCAAATATTAACATGCCCTGTATTTGAGGCAGGAGGGCAGCGATTTTACCAAGTTTTAAATTTCAAAACAGTGAAGCAGCTAAAAGAGGCTGTAACAACCTATGGTCCTCAAGCACCCTTCACTGTAAGCATGGTCGAATCCATTAACAACTTGAACATGACGCCAGCAGATTGGGCTAATATGTGTAAAGCTGTGCTAAATGGAGGACAATACCTGTTATGGAAGGTTGCCAATGAGGAATTTTGCAAGGAGACGGCTAGGCGAAATGCAGCAGCTGGTTATCCTCAGAGAAATCTAGATATGTTGTTAGGAAAGGGACCTTATGAGGATCAGCAGCAACAAATTGCATATGATCCTGG
>NW_026000174.1:13147347-13158086 GCF_001458135.2 Marmota marmota marmota
TACAATTTTTCCAAAAGGAGCCTCAATTGGCTTGGTGTATCTTCCTGCCCTTCTGCTTGTCATGATCGTCCAGCTAAAATTTTGGGGGGCCAACAAAGGTGAGGCAAAGAACCTCACTCCCCCGCTGGTACAAAGACCTCTCCACAGGTGTGGCTGTATACTGGACCGGTAGTCAGTGACGGGTAAGATCCAATTGTAATGGTACCAACCTAACGGGTAAGGACCATATGTACTATTGGACAACCTAAGGCAGGCACGGTCCCTAAGCCACATGCTTTTTGTTTAAACAGAGAGGGGGAGATGTTGAGAGCCACAGTCGAAGGGGCCCCAGCGAACTTCCAGCTGCCGGCTGATGATTGGCTCACAGCGGCCCCAGCAACATCTAGCTGATTGGCTCCTCTGCGGTGATGCTCATTGGGCTGTTTCCCTGCCCTTTCAGACCACGGAGCTGCTCATTGGGGGACTTTTTGGCTCCGCCCACATGACCCAGCCAATCGGCCTCAAGAGCAGGAGGATTGTGGGAGGTGGAGAGAGGCTTGTGTTGGAGAGAGAGGCTTGTGGGAAGCAGGTGGTGGCAGTTGGGGCTCTGAGGGTTTTTTCCTGAGAGGCTGTTTTGTTTGGGGTGTGTGGTTCTAAAAATAAAGTTAGTTTCTTTTGACAAGTGGCTCCTGATTGTGCCCAGCCAGACTGCGGCAGACAACAACACAAATAAATAGATTGGAAAAACAGAAAAATAAAGATGGTAGGCTGTTACGCTCTGGAGGTGAGGTGTCCCCCAAAAGCTCACGTGTGAGACAATGCAAGATGGTTCAGAGAAGAAATGATTGGGTTACGAGAGCCTCAGCTCAGCCAGTGAATTAATCATCTGATGGGATTAATTGAGTGGTAACTGAAGGCTCGTGGGGGTGTGGCTGGAGGAGGTGTGTCCCTGGGGGGAGGCTTTGGGGTATATATTTGTATCTGGCTAGTGGAGTCTCTCTCTTTGCTTTCTGATCTTCATGTGAGCTGTTTCCCTCTGCCACACTCTTCTGCCATAATGTTCAGCCTCATCTTGAGCCCTGAGGAGTGGAATTAGCTGTTTGTGGACTGAGATACTCTGAAACCAGGAACCCTCAAATAAACTTCCTCATCTACAGTTGTTCTGGTCAGGTCCTTTAGTCACAGCAGAGAAAAAGCTGACTAAAACATAGTAAAACCAACCATATCAATAACTACATTAATCAAAAATGGCCTAAATACAATAATTAAAGAACAGAGACTGCCAGATTGAATTGAAAATATGATCTAACTATATGTTGTCCACAAGAAACCCACTTTAAATGTAAGACATAGGTTGATCACAAAAGGATGGAGAAGATCTACGATACAAAAAAACAAAAGAAAGTTGAAAAGCCCAAGTTAATATCTGGCATAGTAGACCTAAAAACAAGGGATAAAGAAGGACAGACATAATAATAAAAGTGTCTTACCAAGAGGACATAATAATACTAAAAGTAGAGGCATCTGATCATGATGTTTCCAAATACATGAAGCCCAAGGTGGTAGAACTGAAAGCAGAAATCTATAAACCTGGAATGATCCTGTCTTGGTAACTACTAGAGTAAGGGGAGGAAATGTTGCTGAGCACACAGACTTGAGTACCCATATCAGTTAATTTGACCTAACTGACATTATAGGATATTTTACCTCAAAACAATAGAACATGCATTCATTTCAAGTGCATAGTAACTAACTATTCATCAAGAAGGACCATCTTGGGCTGGGGATGTGGCTCAAGCAGTAATGCGCTCACCTGGCATGCATGGGGCGCTGGGTTCGATCCTCAGCACCACATTAAAAAAATAAAAATAAAAATGAAGATGTTTGAAGATGTTGTGTCCACCGAAAACTGAAAAATAAATATTAAAAGTTCTCTCTCTCTCTCTCTCTCTCTCTATTCTCTCTCTCTCTCCTAAAAAAAAAAAAGGATCTTCTGAGCTTTTCAACAAAACCTTAACAAAGCAAAAGAAACTTAAGTCACAAAAGCAGATTCTCTGATCGCACCAGAAATAAACTAGAAATTAAAAACTGAAAGGTATCTGGAAAATTTGTCCATATTTGGAAATCAAGCAACAATTTTAAATGGGCCCAGTAGAAAATCACAAGGAAATTTAGAGCAAATATTAGAATTAATTGAAAACAAGCATTCAGATTTAGGAGATGTAGCTGAAAACAGTGATTATCTCAATATATGCAGAGAAGGGCATCTGACAAAATTCATTATTGATTCATGATCACAAAAAACTCTTTAACCTGATAAAGGACATCTGCGAAAACACTCCAGCCAACATCACAGATAATGCTGAGAGAACGGGTGCTTGTCCTTTAAGGTAGGGACTAGGCCAGAAGGATCACCCACCACTCCTTCCCAACATCAGACTGGAGGTCTCGCCAGTGCAGAAGGAAGCACAAGATTCAAAGGGAAGACTGATTGTAAAGGAGGAAATAAGATTGTCTCTATTCACAGACAACTCCATTACCTCATTAAAAATACCAAAAAATCTAAAAAAAAAAAAAGGGGGGGGCAGGGGAGTGATTTTGGAGGCTGATAGAACTGTTCCCTATCTTAGTCAGCTTACACTTGTAATCCCAGTGATTTAGGAGGCTGAGGCAGGAGGATCGTGAGTTCAAAGCCAGCCTCAGCAACTTAGCAAGACCCTGTCTCAAAATAAAACATAAAAAGAGCTGGGGATATGGTTCAGTGGTTAAGTGCTCCAGGGTTCAATCCCAGGTACCAAAAAAAAAAAAAAAAAAAATTCCCTCATAGAACTGCATGCCAAAATGTAGATTTTATGCTGTACAAATTTCAATAAATAAGGAACAGAGAAAGAAACTGAACAACATAGAGTTCGCAGCTGTGAACAGTATTTATAGAGCAGGCGCCATTTGCTGGCTCTTGTGCTGGGACCCAAAGATGATAAGATCAGACAATCCTTTCCTTCAAATTGCTCACAAATTCACTGAAACAAGGAACGAGGATGAAGGTTTAGATTTGCTGGTGAGGGTGACTGCAAATGGGACCCTGTGCTCACAGTATGCTTCCTACGGGAAGTAACGCTAGGACTGTTTTGAAGGATGATAAGGAGGTAGGCAGGGGAGGGGGGCTATAAACATTTCAGGTAGAAGGGCAGCTCCTGGGGAACCTCTAGAGGTGAGACAATCTGGGACCTCTAGGAAACTGTAAGGGCTTTGTGTAGTTGGGGTAAAGGGAACTGGAGGAGTTGGCAGGAAATTGGCCCTGAGGGAGGGGGTTACAGAAAAATCAATCCAAAGGGCTTGGCTTATATCCAAAAGAGAGTGGGAGGGGTTTTAGGCAGGGCAGTGACAGGATTAGATTCATACATTTCCAGGATCTGTAGGATTGAAGAAGCCGCAGGCAGGGGGATCAGGGAGCAAACTAGTCGTGAGATCCACAAAAGAGATGCAGAGGCTGGGGGTGGGGTGGGGTGGTGAATTTAGAAGAAGGACAGATTGGAAAGGTGTTTGGAGATAGAATGGTCAGAACTTGCCTTCTACCCAACTTTGGAGCATTTGGTCTCAGCACCTTCACACTGACCACTTCTGCCTGAATTGATTTTTCCTAGGCTTTTGACATAACAGGTTCCTTTTCCATTCTTTAGGGTAGGTTGCCTTCTCAGAGGGTCTTCCCCCCATTCAGAGGAGACCCTTCCCTGTCACTCTCATTTTGCCCTGTTTATTTCTCTCATAAGAAGGATCTTGCTTATTCACTTACTTGTTTACTGTCCAAAAGCCTGACTCTGGCCAAGTGACCTTGAACAAGTTGTCCATAAGCCTTAGTTTCTTCATCTGTAAAGTAGGAATAATAATACCCACTTCACAGAATTGTCATCAGGGTAAAATGGATTAATACAAGTAAAGTGCCTAGAACCCCATTTTGCCCTGGGGATTGAACTCAAGGGAGCTGCACCACTGAGCTACATGTCTAACCCTTTTAATATTTTATTTTGAGACAGGGTTTCATTAAATTGCCCAGGCTAGCTTCAAATTTGCCATCCTCCTGCCTCAGCCTCTCAAGTTACTAGGATTATAGGCATGCGCCATTGCTCCCAGCTTACCAATTTCTATAAAAATGTTAGTTATTACTATTAATATATCCTAATGGAAGTGACTTTTGTCAGTTTTCTTCAAAATTGTATACCCAGCTTTTTCCTAGCACGGTTCATGGAGCATGAAAAGTATTTCATGAATGATTGCCTAAATGAAGGAACTTTCCCATGGCCGCCAGCAGATGGCGCAAGTATGCAAAGAAAAGTTGGAGCTGGCTCCGCTCCGACTCAGATTCGCCAACAGATGTCGCGGCAGTTTCCAGAAGAGAGGAATTCAGGTTAAGTCAGTGGCAGATGCTGTCCACACAGAACCCTGGACAAATATTCCAGAGGCCGGCCTGAACTCTGTAAGAGTATTAAAAAGCCCAAGTGAAGAGTCTAAGGCTAAAAGATGTTTTGCAAGATCGCATATTCTGAAACTGCATATTTTTTGTTTACTCACTTTGCTTGGTTTTATTTTGTAGTACTGGGGATTGAACCCAGGAGTTCTCTACCACTGAGCTGCATCCTCAGCTTTTTTAAAATTTTGAGACAGGGTCTTGCCAAGTTTCTGAGCTGACCTCAAACTTATGAACCTCCTGCCTCAGCCTCCCAAGTTGCTGGGATTACAAATATGGGCCACTGCACCAGCTTCTTTGCTTACTCACTTTGTAGAACAGTAAGCAGGAACAGCCACCCAGGCATCTTCTACCATTATAACCTCAGTTTAACGAAGGGGAGGCAGTGAGAGTTAAAAGAAATGTAAACCTTCAGAGCAGAGAGGGAGGCCATAGTGCCCAGCATGGTGCCTCTCCCCCTTTTATTTTTGTGGGACAGGGATCAAGGGAGTTCCACAAATCTTCTCTGTGCACAGGATTAGGGAATCTAAAATTGAGCCAACCCAGCCCCTGTCCTGGGGGAAGCTTATGACCTGGAGCAGACAAGGGGCAAGAAAACTAGTCAGTACAAATAAAGGTCTGGGTGGTACAGCAGAGGGGAAAAGGGCAGGACCCTTGTCCAGCCTGAATGCTCCCTGTGCCGGAAAGAGGGTACCATGTGAGTCAGGGCACAGCACAGGGATTGTTACTAAGATTGCATAATCTGGTGTGGCTGGAGAATAGGGTCAAGGAAGGGGGTATGTTGGTCACATAGTGCTCGGAGACTTTCTGGTCTAGCAGTCTAGCACTTTCTCTTTCCCCTTCCAAGTCTTATCAAAAGTCACTGGTGTCCAGGACCACTAGTCTGTGAAGCCCTAGTTTATTCTTGTCCCCACGTAATTTCTCCTAGTTGTCCCTTTCATGTTAAAGTGTGCCCATTTGGTCACTTTACTTAGGGGTCTCCCTGGGCCCCCTCGGCTTCCTGGGATCTGGTTCGTCCACATAAGCCTCGTGCTCAGCAGAGAGGAGAGACTGAGGAGGAATGGGCTGAATTCGTGGGGACCCCAGAGCTTAGGAATCCCAAACAAACCCCTTTCTGCCTTGGGGAAGGTGGACTGCCCCCGGCTGGAGCAGGACTACTGAAGCCTGTGAGAAGCTGCACAGGTGAGTTTGCCCCGCTTCACTGTTACTTTGTTTTCACCTCCTCAGCCCAGCAGGACCCGGCTCTGGCTGCTGGAGGCAGTGACCATAGTGTGGAGATTCTCTGTTAGGAAGTGGGGTGGCCCTGCCAGGCACTCAGAGCAAAGCAGGGACAGCCCCGGAGGCATCCTGGGCTCTGGATCTGCTCCCAACCACTGGGTGACCTCGTTGGGCTCCTGTGCTCTCTGAGCCTCAGTTTCCCCACCATCCGAGGAAGGGCTGGTTTAGGGGGTCGGAGAGAGGCTGGAGGACTCCTGGTAAATGGCCCTGAGGCGCCGCTGAGGGAAGAGGATGGGTCAGTGAGGCAGGGGTGAGGGGTGGAGGAGGGGCCTCGGAAGGAGACCAAGTGCATTACCATAGGAATATTAACTGCCCCCGTCACTTCGCCCTGTCTGGGAAAGGCCAGGCCCATAAATTAGGGCTGAGAGTCTGCCAGGCAGAGACTTAATGAAGAAGGAGATGGACTTCAGTGAGAGCAGCCAGTGCCTCCAGAGGTCACAAGTCCAGCCTCAGCCTGGACAGAAAGAACCTAGAGCCAGAGAGGGGCAGGTCGTCCAAGGTCAGAGTGCTGGGCTGGACCAGAAAGGCAGCAGCCAGCTCCGCATGTTCCCTGGCACCCAGCACACAGCAGGGCCTCACCAGTATTTCTAACTGATGAGGGACCAAGTGACAGGGCAAGGCGGGTGCTGAGCATGCCCTGAAACCCCGGACTGCAGTTAGGCTAGGCCCGCCCTGGCTCCCACTCCAAGGGGTTGTGGAGGTGAAGGGCTTCTCTGAGAGGTGTTTTTGAAAGGCAGTTTCACGCTGCTTACAGGGTCACAGAACCCGGGAAGTCTGCCATGTTCAAGGGCTCAGCTGGTTTCGTGTCTGCCACATTCCCGACATTACATCCACACCTTCCCTCTCTCTCTGCCGCTCTCTACCAACCTGCTCTTTAAGGGGACATCCTAGAAGTGGTTGTTTTCCCTTTGCCATTTGGGCCCTGTGGTCCCCAGGCCTCTGCCCACTTCTCACTTGCAGCAGCCTCCAGAACCAGGGCAGTGCCAACTGGACCCCTGTCTCACCTTTCCCTGCAAGGTCTCTTCCCTTATCCCTCCTCCTTGCCCTTCTGGCCTCCTGTGGGCATGGCTTAGGTCTGGTTCCTCTCTGTGTCTCTGGGGTCCAGCATGAGGCCTGGCCCCAAAACAAATAAGCAGAAGGAAGGAATAACCAAGTAAGAGGTGGGGTCCCTCTCCCCTGCCCACGTCTCACACGTCGCTCCTTCCTGACTTCTCCAAGGGCAGCAGTCCTCTGTGTTTCTTAGTGGAAAATGCAGATCCTTCTCTCTCTCTCTCTCTCTCTCTCTCTCTCTCTCTCTCTCACACACACACACACACACCCTTCAGCCAGGGTTTGTTTTCTTCAGTCCTCCGACTGACAAGATCTTTCTGCCTCCAGACCTTTCCACAAGTTGACCCTTCTGATATTTCTGGTTTGCAAACTCCGACTCATCCTTTAAACCTCAGCTCAAATGTGACTTCTCCTAAGATGATTCTGTAAACTCAACCCTTCTTCTGAGCCCTCATAGTTTCCTGGGATTTCTTTTTCCCTAGACTCGGATCAAATGTGATTTCTTCTAGCTTCCCTAGGACTGGCAGAGTTGTACTTAGTGAAGGCTGAAGGAATGGCTACTTTTGCAGAGGAGACAAGGCTGGAGAGCCCCATTAACAATCCTATAAAGCCAAAGGCAGATTGCAAAGACGGTGGCAGACTAGAGATAACTTGCAATGGGAACCAGGGACGGCACTAAGGTTGAACATCAACTGGTGTATTGTAGGCACTCTATCGATGCTTAGTAGTTCAATAAAACTAAGTTCTTAGTACTTAGTAGCCTGCTATAGTAGTTCTCATATAAAAGCTTCAAAAGTTTTTGCTGACAATAAACCCACAGCTAATAGCATGATCCTTTATTTGCTAGGTTTTATTACAGTCTTGGGCCCCATCACCAGAGGGCACACCTTTGGTAATGAGGTGATCTGTTAGAGACCCAGTTCTCTAACCTGTTACAGACCATCACTATGTTGTCCTAGGGGATGGTCAGGGCATCTTGTGAAGGTCACTGGCTGATAGGAATGCTTCTAGAGGATTTAATACCTTCTTAAGGGAATGTCTGGGAGATGTGGTAGGGAACTTGCTGGGACAAGATGAGGAGACTCATGCATGGTCTCCAACTGTGTGCAGAGCTATCCTGGGTAAGGCATGCTCCCGGCTCCCAGGCAAAACTAGGACTGTCAGAGGGTTTCAGCATATTCCTCTGGTACTGAAAGGGGTGATTCCAGGAGAGGAAGTCTGCTCCTTGAGACAGCTTAGGAGGCTTCCCACATTACCCTGAGGTCCTTTTCGATGTTTAGAAGGCATATATTCTAGAATATATGCCTGGACCCTGACCAGTGGATGAGATTCTAACATGCCAGAATTCTAGACTTCTGCCCCATGGTTCTAGGTTTCTGTGACTTTGAATGCAAAATAACTCAGTCTGATGACCTTGAGGTGGGAGACAAGCCCCTTTCCTGTCTCCTTTCTCCACATATCTCAGGCGGTCATTTTACCTACACCCCACCTCTAGACTGCTGCTTCTCTCAGCCTCTCTTACCCAGCCAGCCAGGAGGGTGCGGCATGACGCAGGAGTATCAGGAAACCCATCCAAGGGGGTGATTCCAAAGCAGCAGACTCCTCTTCTTCACAGCTGGATTTCCTCCTCAAGAGCTTCAGCTGAGGCTAGTGTTGATTAGTCCAAATACACTTTCCTTCATCCTCCAAGTGAGGGGAAATAAAAGAGGAAGAGGATGTAGAGGAAGTGTAGGATCCCAACCTGGCTGTGGATATCCCCATTTCAGAGCAAAAAAAGCAAACTTGTTTGGAGATCAATGTTATCCCAATGGGAGGTCCCACCTTGGGTCTAACCTCAACCCTATATGTACAATCACAGCCCATTTCTTCTTTCACATTCCCAAGGGTCACTGCCCTACTTTAGGGAGGCCCAAAATGCCCTCCCACATGTCACCTCCCACCCCCATCAATGCCCCAAGGTCAGCAGGAATGACACAGCACCACTTACAAGAGCACAGTATCTGAGATTATTGCAGACTTTATAGAAAATTGCCCAAGGGAGGTCCAGATTTCTTGGGTGAGGGGTGGGAGGGCAGGTCTCAAGCCAATATATTAAAGGAGGGGGATTTCCTGTGTGCAGAGGCAGCACAGGCCAGCCATTCTGTCTGACCCAGGGAGTGGGAGTCAGGGAGAGGCAGCCCCCTCCCCACTCACCAATTGTGCTTTGGGATCATGCAGAAGGCAGGGCGCTGAGGCTCTGACCCCGAACAGGAGAGCTGTGTCTGGGACAGGAGGCCAGACCCCCATCCTCTTCAGGAAGGCATTCAGGGTGGGGTGGGTGGTAGCAAAGAGTCCCCAAAGGAGAAAAGCCACAGTGGGTGGGAGGCAGCATGGAGCAGCTCCCTTCCCCTCCCAACTCTGGAGCCTCCACGGCCTAGTGGTCCTGGTTCTTGGGTGCCATCATCCCTTCACTCCTTCCTGCACTTTCCTGCAGGAAGGACCAGAGAGCTCATTCTAGGAGAAAAGGGGGTGGCGTATCCCAGGGTGGATTCCTTGGGCCCTGACCAGTGAATGCCAGGGGTGGGTATAAATGCAAGTGATGGGAATCCAGGGAATAGAGAGCCTAAGATTTAGGTAGGGGATCGAAACAGTCGGGTGGAGGGCTGAGAGGTTAAGATTGGGAGCAAGCTCTGAGTATTGGAGGATCAGAGCCCTGGTGTGAAAGGCTGAGGATGGAATCCACCCTAAGGCCAGAATGGGGGTGTGCTTGTCCCTGGAAAGGGAGAGACAGACTGGAAGCGGAGCCCTAAGTCCGGGCCTAGGATTGGGAGGGAATGGCCAACCCATAGGGACCCAATGATGAAGGTCTCCAAGCTCGACAGAGGGCTTAGAGCTCTAGATTGGGATAAAGGGCTCAAAGTTCACAAAATCCTAATGGAAGTGCGCTGCTTCTGAGACCAGAAGGGAATATGATGGCCCCTGAGCCCTGAGAGGGAGGACAAAGGGCTCTGAGTGGAAGATGGTTCAGTGCAGCCTAGGGTGCAGGGGCCCAAGCAGAGTTTCGGAGTCAGTCTCAGAGCTTTTGGATTGAAGGACAGGGTCTCCAGGAGAGGCCAGAAAGCGGGAGGGACTTTCAGAGCCCGAGGTGGGCGAGTACAGTTTCTGGAATCAGATGGGGTGTCTCTTGGCCTTGGCTGTGGGAACTCTCAGAGGCCAGGGAGAGAGGGTACAGCTTGGAGCTTCTGAGTGGAAGGGATGTCAAGATACAAAGGTCTCCGGCTGGTATGGAGCAGGTCTCAAGAGATCCAAGCTTGCGGGTGTCTCATCTCCAAGGCTTCAGGCGAGGGAGGGGCAGCCTTCAACGCCCAGGCAGTGAAGCTCAGAGGCCTGAGCCAGGTGAAGTGGCGCGGGAGCCCGCAGGGGCAGACGTGGCAGGTGCGCGACGCGGGTCGGCGTCCTGCTCATAGCGGTAGTGGTAGCCCTCCATCTGGTCCCGGCAGGCCTCGCGCAAGTTGCGCATCCAGCGCTGGATGCCGCGGCGGTTTAGGTAGAGCACCATGAGGAAGATGAGGCCGATGAGTGCCAGCACCAGCCCAAAGAAGACGTAAGAGGCTTCCAGCTCCGGGCCAGTGACATCCACCTCTTCGCCACGACCGTTGGCGTCGCCATCTGCGCAGCGTAGTCGCGCCTCGTCCAGGTCCAGCAGAGGCCGGTCCAGCAGCGCCTGTGGGGTGGCGCAGCGCAGGCGGCGCGCGTCGGGTACGCGCTCCGTGGCGTTGCGCAGCCAGGCCAGCAGGGGGCGCGCAGCGCAACCGCAGCGCAGAGGGTTTTCGGCGAGTAGCAGTCGCGGCTCGGGCAGGCCGCCATCGCGCTCGAGCGCACGCAGCTCGTCGGGGCCCAGGCCGGCCAACGCATTGAGATGCGCGTCCAGCTGCTCGAGGCGCGGCAGGCGCAGCGCGGCGGGCGGCAGGCGGCTCAGCGCGTTGCC
>NW_026000174.1:13158140-13169697 GCF_001458135.2 Marmota marmota marmota
TGTCCCGCACGCGGGGCCATCGCGGCCGCCCCGGCATTCAGCGCCCGGGCCGCCGCGCTCACCAGTGAGTTGGGAGCGCCTGGGGGGAACACGGGTGGGGCAAGTCCTTGACCTGGAGCGGCTAGCAGTCTTGGTCGGTCTGTCCGCTGCCTCTAAAGTCCAAGGAATCTTCACTTTCCTCGCTGGGGGTGAGAGGGGTCAGGCGGGGAGCAAAGCCCCCCGCCCCTGGTGCCCTCCTTGCCCTGCGCGCCGGCCTCCGACTTCCGCGGCCGTTCTGGGCTCGGAGCCGAGTGGGCAGGGTTTGCCTCCCCCTCCCCGCCTCCTGGCCGCCTCGTCCGCCCCCAGCGTTGTCTCAGGGCCCTCCTAGCCGAGGGAGGCGGGGTGGGAGGCTCCGGAGACTCAGGGTTTCGGCTGCGGCGCTCTCGCTCCCCGCTCGTCCGCCTCAGAGCTGCTGAGAAGTTTGGCTCCCCGAGGCTCTGACTTGCTTCCTCCCTTCCCCCCATCCCCCACTTATAAGCTGGTTCATTCCTCCTCCCTCTGTGGCACGTGTGGGGCGGGGCCGGCCGGGGCCAGCTGTCAGGTGGGTCTTCACTGAAGAGAATGTGGGAAACGGACTTTTAGCGCTGCCCCTGCAAGAGGAGACCGGGATGAAGGGTGGTCTGAGAAAGTTACTCGTTTTCCAACCTCTTCCTCATCTCTTTGATCGGGGAAAGGGGCTGTGCTCGGAGGGAGAGGACTGGAAAATCCCCAGTCTCAGCCACTGGCTCTGCGACCCCAGTTCCATTAGGCACATCTGTGTCCCCACCCTTGCAGGTCCTGTACCACCAGCCTTTGTTTGACCCTGTCCCACGCCTTTGGAAAGTCTGTGGCACCCCAGCCCCATCGCCCCCAACTCTAGCTGCTCTGCCCTCTCCCATCTGGTTCCCTGGAACCCTCCCAAGCACTCTCCTAGGCACAGGGACGGGATAGATGGAGTGATTCAGCTCTTTGCTTTTCCTCCCTGTCCCAGCACCTGGGCACCCCCAGGACAGCCTGCCCCTTCTTCAGGCTTCCCCACCTGTCAGTGGTGAATGGAGGTATGTATCGGAGGCTCCAGAGGCCAAGAGAATGGATTTTGCAGCATAGAGTGGGGTGTCTGAGGGGACCAGGGCTGAGGTGGGGGCTGAGCTGTTTATAGGTTTGTTTTGTTCTGGATTTTACTTATTTATTTTTTTGCAGAACTGGGAAGCTCCAGACTTGATTTAAAGAGACAGGCTCCTGAGAAGGAGCATTCCTGGCCTTAGCATGAATTATTCAGGTTGGAGAAGCTGACATTTGATCTGCAGGCCATTCGAGTATCAGGGAAGCTTGTTGGGAGAGAGCCTCCCCCCCACCCCGCAAGAAACAGTCAGTCTCTTTCTTTTGAATTGGGAGTGGTTGTCAGGTTGACTTCTCTGAGGTTATATATAACAGATCGACCAACCGATCGAAACCACTTAAGGGGAAGACACAGACCCTGCAGTGGCCTGGGTCTCAGACAGGGAACAACATTAAGGACCAAGGCTGGTGATACTGGGGTTTCCCCAGTCCTCCCTTCCCCTGAGTCTTCTCTTCTCTATCCCCATTATAGATCTTCCAGTTACTAGCAGAGGACAATTGCACATACCAGGATGCACTGGACTTGCACATGTAGAGTTGGGCATGTCTGTACAGACACACATGAGGTTGTACATACACATGTGCTTATACATGTAAAGGCAAGCTCAACATGAACAGACCTAGGTGTGTCCACATGTGAACATACAGACTCATGTTTACTTAGATATGCAGTCACATGTATGGAAAGGCTTGTCAAGCTTATGCATGGTTCCAGGCAGGCTCATATGTGTTTCATGCAATACATGCACACTCATTCATACATGTGCATGTAGAGAGAGAGAGATTTGAGTGCATCTTATTTTGTGTCTGTAGTTTCATAAGCACATACATGCTTGAGTAGGCACCCTGCTGAGCACATGCAGGTTCCCAGGTGCACTCTCAGAGGGGCAGGCTTATAAACCCATGATGCAAGCACATGTATCCAGAGACTGCCCAGCACTAGGAGCCCACTCCTGCCCTGTACTGTGCCCTTGGTCTGTGGAGAGCACAGGCTGATAGTGTCTTTTCTCACATGAGCATAAGTTCTGAGAGCCCTCAGCTGTTGCACTCCTCTCAGTCCTGGCCCACATCAGCTACAGGCCCCAGCTCTGACATCTCTTGGGAGGCAGGGGTACTGAGTCTTCTGCATGACTCTATTTCCAGTAATAGGGGCTAGCACAAAAGAGGGTACACCCCCGCCCTGCCCCACGTTGCCAAAGGTGCTTCAGGGCAGCAGGCAACCTTGATTGAGGCCCAGGAAGAACTTAGAATCATCAGGTGCCAGAGAACAGAGCAAATGTGCTCTGTGTTGTTCAAGTAGGGAAATGTTCTATTCTCTGGAAGAACAGTCCTCTCCATCTTGGAGTTGTCAGTGTTGAGTATGCAATAGGTATTCAATAAATGTGTAGCCAGTTGAGTTTCAGACTGTGTTTATTCTCTGCTGCATCTAATGGAAGTATCTTTTCTTGGACTCTTTGCCCACCTGGATTGCTCCCCTTGACTGTGCTCCTTCAGTTCTAGCCCATTCAGTCCCTCTGGGCTCAGCATAATTTCTGCCCCTTGCAGGAAGCCCTCCAGGCTCCCTTCTTCCTCTTTGAACTTTGTTTAGTGGTCAGGGTACTGGGACTTTTCTGAGCTCCTTAGCTTTCCTCAGCTGGGACTCAAGACTGATCTGATTTCCTATATTGTCAGGACACAGCTGAGGGCTCAGCACTGAGAAGGCACCTTAGAACATTTGCTGAATGAAATAATGGCTTTTAAAACTTTGGCTTGATCCTCCCATCTCTGTGAGGCCAGCTTGGTGAGGATCCCCCATCTATACTTCACACCAGGTGACAGTCCCAGAAAGGTTAAGTGCTTCCTCCAGGTTGCACAGCTGTCTGGGCGCTGAGCCTGACAAGAGCTCAGGTTTCCTGCCCATCTCCTTTGCGCAGCAGTCCTCCCTGTCCGAGGCTGCCTCTCTCCCTGGAGTATGACTAGGGACCTTGGGCAAAGCTCTGGCTTGCAGGCTTTCCTCAGGACTAAGGGCAGTGAGACCCCATGCCACCCAGGCAAAGTGACTGACTGCCCTGGACCCACACAAGAATTCCCATTTACAGCCACACTGGACCTCAATTCTTAATTTTCTTTTGTCCCCACTAGATCCCAGAATTCCTCTTTGAGCCTTCCAAGGTATTGTCCCCCCTGTGAGCATCAAGGTCCTTCATCTGAGCCCCCTTTCTCCTTGCAAGGATCTTGATTTCTGTGAGTGCCACTGAGCCTTTGTAGGAAGCACAGAGAAGTTTGGTGACTTTTCTGAGATCACTCAATAGGTAGTCCCTTCCCCATCAGGCTCCAGATTACTCAAGTCCTTGGGCAAATCTCTGCTTTTCCAGATCTTAGTTTCCCTGTCTGAAAGAAAAAGCATGTGTGTATGGACAGAGAACCTTTTCATCCTGTGCTCCTTGGCTTTTTAGGGATGTAGGTCAGAGAGGGGGACAATGTACTGTGAGTTTCCCAAGTTGGTGTCCTCACTTTCATATATGACCTTGAACTTGACTGCACCAGTTCAGGCCTTAATTTGCCTAACTAGGAAGTGGGGGTCCTTGTAGGTGTGATGCTGTCTTGTCCTGTAATGCAGGTTCCTTTATCCTGGTTGCCTTCCCGCCGCCCGCCCTTTCTCTCTGCCCCCCTTCCTCTGAGGTAAATGGAGAGCAGCTGGCAGGCCTGCCACAGTGCAGATCAGTCATTAGGCAGCGGGGGAGGCCCTGCGTCTCTCCTTTTGCATAGCTTCTGCACTGGCCAGGAGGGGAAAACTTCACTGTGGGCCTTGCTGTTCCCATTTCTCACTACTGCCTCCCTCCAGCCCCCACTGTCCCGAGACATGGGAAAATCCATAGGCCCAAGATTCATTTTCTCCGTTGAGTCAGCAGAGGCCACGGTCTGCTTCTGAGGGGCGGGCAACTGGCTTTTAAATAACTCTCTGATATTTAATACCCTCCTCCTCCACTCTGTGGCCTAGGCCTCTGGGGAGAGGCTGATATAAATGAGTGGGATGAGTCCTCTGAAAGTCCTATGTGCTCTTTACCCATTCCCCCACCCCCAGACTCTCAAGGCACCTAAAAAGGTGTTTCCCTTACCACCTCTGCACTGGACTTCACAGTTGACAGATGATGCTCCATGCTGTGCTTGTTATCCCCATTTAGAATTGGAAGCTGAGTTCAAAAAAGGGGAGTGGGCTTACTCAGCTTTTAGTCCAGGTCTGTACTGCTGGCTGACTGTGTAACTGTATACATGTCCCTGTCCTTCCCTGGGTTTCTGTTTACTCATTTATGCTACAAGGTAATTCAGCCAGTGGGTTGCCACCGGTCCCTCTCCAGTTGTGAAATTTCATGATTTGCTGTGGTCTAGGTCTCTTTCCCTCATAGAGCCACTGTGTTTCTACACTGATAAAGGGCAGAATAACTAGAGCTCAAGTTCAGGTAGGGTCTGGCCTCAGGACTTTAGTGTAGACTCCAAAGTGTTGGGCGGGAGTAGAGTGGGGAAAAGGGAAAGAGTAGAGTTGGGCCTCTTCCTTTCCCTTTCCTTCTTTCTTTTATAGGTAGAAATCAGAAAAGATCAAGGGCAATAGCCTATTTGCATCTTGGTTTCATTAAATCCAGGATCTAAGAAGCTGTAGATGCAGTTGGAAGACGTGGAATTAAATCCCTCTTCCCCAAATGCATCAGAGCCCAGGCTCCTGATAATGAAAATTAGAAAGTTCAGTTCTTTGGGCTTTGCCACTGTTGTACATCATTCAGAAAACAGGGATTGGGATCTTGTTTGGCTGAATGAGAACACTGGCTGATTAAGAGCTCTATGCAAGGGACTGGGGATGTGGCTCATTGATAGAACATCTGCCCAGCATGCGTTGGGCCCTAAGTTTGATCCCTGCACTGAAAAAAAAAAAGCCTGTGGTTGGGGTGACCTCAGATTAATGATGAAACAGGGCCTACAATCTAGGTTTACTGATTCCCAACTTGGTGCTGATGCCTCTGCCCTAATCCAGGCAGGCCTTGGGGACTGATGGATGGGGGGGGAGAGTCAGGTGGGTATCCGCTCAGGTCTGAGAGTTGACCTTACTTTGCCTAATTTCCTAAGCCTCCTCTTAGGGCCTCATGTTTTTTCTTGGCTGTACTGAGCCTTCCAGTTCTAGAAGCACAGAGTCTTGGAATCAAAGCATTGAATTCTAGGAGCTGACTTGGAAAGCCATAGAACTATGGTTTCTTTGAGTCAGAATGTAATATGAATCAGAATGGTAATATGAATGGTGGTGACACATGTAGATCCTGCAGTAGGTTGTGCCATCTCTATTCCCAAATGAGTCCTGCCTCTCTGTATCCATTTTTTTTGTGATGCTTTCCTGCTCTAACTTTAGTATGGCCACATGACATCAACAAATTCAATGCAAACAGAAGACTAACAAGTGCTTATGCACAGGGGCTCCCCTCTTGTTTCCCTGAAATTTCTACTTATAGCAACCCAAGTGAGCCTCTTAGAGGAGGAGACTGGAAATGAGCCATCCTGCTGAAGTCCCCTAGACCAACCTGCTCCCAGATGATCTTATACCTGGCTTCAGCTGCCTGTGTGACCCCAGGCAAGAGCAGTAGTACTACACTAATGACTCAAGCCCAAATTGCTGACACAGAATTGTGGACAAAAATAAATGTTTATTGTTTCAAGCTACTGAGTCTTGAGGTGATTTGTTACACAGCAGTAGATAACTGATGCACAGCCTTTGAGTTAGAACCATAGAATCTTAGTCACAGATTCCATATCCCCCCCCCCAACCCCGCCAAATCACAGCATCACAGAATCCTAGGACCTGAAACAGGAGCCATTGGTATAGAATCTAAGGAAGAGAAGAGTCACCTTCTTTAACTGCCATCCAGTGCTACCCTCTTCTCATTCACAGACCAATGGACCCTCTTATCCTCTTTCAACACTGGGTACCCCCACACACCCATAGTGGTCCCATAGTCTTCAGTGTTCTGTCCATTCTGTCACAGTCTTCTTGCTCCACCCAACAGCTTCTCAATCCCTTCCTTCTGGTCTAGGAAGACTTCTCATGTTGATCTGCTTGCTCTGGCCCCAGGAGCTAAAGGTGGACTTGGTGGCAACATATCCTGGTTCCTGGCAGCGAGCATTACCACCACCACAGAACCGTTCTCACTTCAACCTGCTGGTGCTCCTGCGGTCCCCTAAGCATGCTCCTTGCTCTGTCCATGGTGCTGAAAATCTTTATCCTGATTGCCACTGCCTGTATGGGAATGGCTACTTTCCACATCCTAGTCCCCCTTGCCGCACCCCCGGTTAGATCATTGGACTAGACTATTTGATGCAAAATTATCATATGTGGTGATGGTTAGGTATAATAATTAAGATTAAGGTTCCAAATGTCCAAAATAACAGTCTCTTAAATGATACAGAAATTCATATTTGTTCTCTCAATCAATACATTTGGTAGTTGACAGTCTGAATGGACTCTCCATAGTCACAAGGAACTCATGCTCATTCCACTGTCCCACTCAGCCTTCCTGAGGGTGTAGTCCTTATTCTGTGGTTCAGATGACTGCCAGAGCACCCCAGCCACCACATCAGACAGCAAATGGAGGAAAAGGGTAAAGGCTCCATCCTGTTCTTTTATGGGTACTTCCTGTGATTTCATTCAACACTTTCACTTCGATGGAACACCTAACTATCTTCAAAAGGTCTGGGAAATATGAGGGAATGTTCCCAGCAGAAAGTTGTGGTCCTTCTAACTGTGAAGGAAAGAAAATAGCTATTGCAAAGCAACGGCAAGCCTCTTATAGTGGAGCAGTGGTGCTGATGGTGACGGTGATTGTTGTATAATAGTTGCAGTGTTTATAGTAACGGTGATGGTGATGGTGGTGGTGATGATGATGGTTCTGGGGTGATCATAGTAGTGATGGTGAGGAAGAAGGAGATAATGGTAAATGTGGTGATGGATAAATCCTGTGGCCAACATAAGCTCAAATTGAGGAGCACACACTTACTTAAATATTATCCTGGACCAGGGCAATACCGGGACATGGACTTGGTGTGTGGAGCCTTGGAGCTTGCTCCAAGCCACTTGGGTATGATTTCTGGCACCCCAGGTGCTTTGAAGTTCATCGGCTATGACCTCCTCCGTTCTTGAGTATAAGCCACTCCCAGCAGAGCATGAATCAGATTCTGCCTATTTTGGCTGGAAATAACTCCGGAATGGAAACTTTAGGCCTTTGGGAGGTGAAGCAATAAATGGACTTCTATTTATTAAACAATAAACACTGATGAAATTTGTTGTTACAGTCAAGGAAAGGGTTGCTGTGATATACACAGAGAAACACATGGACACATAGCTTCAGCCATAGAGACAAGTCATTATAAAGACAGATGAGCAGACGGAATTACAGATATGTAGACAGGAGCAGGCCACAGCCACATACCCACAGGGACAGGCACCCTTGTCTCACACAGATGCCTAGGACAATCTCTCTCCCCAAAGAGGACATCTTATTCCAGAGGACAGCTTTCATGTGACCACCTGGGTCCCCAGATGAAGCCAGAAATGACAGTGATTGAAGAATCAGGTCAGTAGCCAATCAGAGAAGGAGCCAGTCTGACCTTTGATGCCCCTCATCTGGAGCAACACTGCACTGGTACACCATGGCCTGTACCAGGCTCTGTAGCTGAAGGTGACCAAGGGGTGAGGCTTGGATAGGAGGAGGTGTGTCCTCCAGGAAGTCTACCCCCAGGGGCCCAAGGACACACCTGGAAGCCATTAGCAGAGGGGCCAGCAGGCAGCAGCCCTGGCTCCAGGTGAGAGGCGTGATGAGAACATGTGGCGGCCTCCTGCCCACCAGAGCTGGTTCATGGAGGACACCTTGGCGCTGAGTGGTTCAGCATCACTCCCCTAGCACCTGCCAGGAGTGCAGAGCCCTGGGGCTCAAGATCGTCAGCCATCACGCTCCAATTGGCTTCCCAAACCTTTGACACCAGATCTCTTGACCTTGTAGCAACACCCTCTTCCAGGAAGCCTTCCTGGTGCCTGCCTTGCCCTCCTTGGTTTCTTTCTTTCTCTGCTTCTATGCAGAGCTCCCATGTGCTACCCCCTTGCAACTTCCTTGCATCTCAGGTTCAGTCCTTTCCTAGAGATTGGAGATGTTTGGGTCCCACCTTGGTCTCAGTCTACCCTTGCTGCTGACCTTGGCCCTGGGTCTTATGACAACATTTCCAACTACTGGCATGCTGGAGCCCCCAGCTCACGATGGATCCTCCAGAGAGCCTGCTCTTTGCAGACAGATCACCCACTTCCAGGTTCTTGTTACCCCAGCCTCATGTTACACATTTGCAAGGATGCTCTCTTAGTTGGTTTCCCTAGTGACTGTGGTACTGCATCAGCCTCAGGTGCGGTCTGGGATAGCTCCCCCACTCCTCCATGGAGTTTGGTGTCCTTGGGGATCTCTGTGAGCTCATCACACCACAGAAGGCTGTGGCTGGGCAGGAAAACCTCAAAATCTGGTCAGAACATTGATTCTTGCTGCCTCACGAATACCCAGATCTAGGACAGGAACCTTGGGATGATAGATGGACAGCAGAGCAAGCAGGCAAGAAGTTCCCTGTTGGGGAGCCTCAGACTCGGCCTCAGTGGTCCCCATGGCACAGCCAGGATAAGTCAGCTCTCACCCAACCTTGGCACAGGGTCTGGTTGCTCGGCCATTTTATCCCCAGCCCTCCCTGGGGAAGGAAAAAAGAAGCCAGTTGGAAGTTCAGAAAAGGAAAGGCTAAAAAGGAGCCCACAATTGGCACTAATTAGAGAGAGAGAGAGAGAGAGAGAGAGAGAGAGAGAGAGAGAGAGAGAGAAAGGAGGTCAGAAGACTGAGTCTACTTTAGAAAGAAAGCACCTGGCCCGCAGAGCATGCCTGCTCCTTGCCCCCACGCTGCCCATTCTAGGGCTTGACCCCCCACCCCCTTCTGACATGGGCCTCTACGCCCCCAGCTGGGGGCAGGGCTCCAAGTCTGCTCATAGACCCTGTCCTGGCCTCTCTGGAAGAAGCAGCTGGCTGAAGGGAAGAGGGGGAGGAGCGGGGAGGGGGAGGCAGGCAGACGCGACTGAGCCACTGAGCGTCCACTGTGTGCCTGTCACTGAGCAGAGAGCTTGACACACACAGTTGCATTTAATTTTCACAATGACCCTGAGATGTAGGCTCCTTGCTCCTAATTTTTAAATACAGAGGTGGAGGCTCAGGTAAAGTTGTTGGCCCAAGACCACAGGTTTAAAGGGGGCTGTTTTGGGTGCTTTAGAATGAGCTCCTGGAGGGCAGAGCCCTGGCCTACGTCATCTCTGTCCCCCTCACCTGTCCCGCTCCCCAGTGCTCAGCCCAGGAAGGCAAGGTTTGTGGCAAGTGCTGAGAAGAGCTGTTGAACTTGACAGACAGGAGAGGCTGAGCCAGAAAGTACAGAAGAAGAGGGAGACAGATGGAGGGATGGTGGAGGTGGTACAGAGGAAGGATCACTCCCATACCATGGGGTGCCCTGCAGGGGACCCTGGGGGAGCTTTCTGGGGGCCCAAGATGCTGCTTGACTGAACACAGTCCTGTGCGCAGCCACGGGGAGGGTGCAGGGGAGGATGAAGGGCAGGAACAGAGCATTTCTTCTCTCATCTTTACCAACCCCCACCGCCCCAGATGGTTAAGCTGAAGCAGAAAACAAAATGAAGAACCTTTAACCCTTGATGGAGGCAGCAGATCACTCGTGGGCCAGCTGGTCACAGCTGGGCTGTGGGTCCTAGTTGGGGGATGGTCACTGGGCAGGAGGGGCACCTGTGGGCACTATGCCTCTCCGCATAAGCTGAATCTTTGGGCCAAATATCCCTAACAAAGAGATAAAGAGATGGGGAAGATGACTCTTCTTTGTCCCTGCCTGTGACTGGGGAGTCACAACTGGGGAATAGGAGAGACATATGGTAGATTGGACAGATGTCTCATAGGGCTGACTCAGTTCCCACAACCACCACCCTGAAAGGTGGTGCTGCTCAACCTTAAGTTGAAAGATGAAAAAACCAAGACATAGACGAACTTGCCTAAGGTCACGGTTTGAGTAGGGGACAGCTGGGATTCCACCTCTGGCTGTTTGGCACCAGGCCTGATCTTAATCAGTATACTCTCCAGAGAGGAGCAGCCAGAAGCTGGCTGTCTGCACCCACCAGCTATTAGCAGCCCCTTGGTATAGTGAAAAATGTCGGTGAAGTGTGTCTGATTAGGCTCATCAGTGCCCAGCATGGGACACATGTGTTTTAAAGATGGATCACCATTATCCTTGGCTAAAGTGTCGCGTGGGGTTTTCTAATTACAAATTATTCCTGCTGGATTTCATTATACTTCCTCTTGTACTGGCTTTTTGTGTTCTCAATAATCTTCCAAAACTTTGAAAATCATGATTGGCCAAGCTTATTTTCTAGGTCCTAAAATATACAGCTAAGTTTTTTATTATTAAGACACATGTTGTTATAGTTTTAAAAAGCAAATGCCTGACTCAATATTACAAGGAAGTAATTATTTGAATTTCACCATTCCACACTTAAATGAGTCTAGAGAGCAGGACAGATGTTTGCTTTTCTGGAGAAAGCCTTCATTAATTTAGAAAGCAAATTTCCAATGGTAGAGGAGGCATTCACTTAAGTGTTTTAAACTATTTCAGTCAACAACCAGCTGTTGAAGGCAAGTAGCTACAGAACCACTGTGCCTTTTTAGGTTAGACTCTTCCCAGATCACTGAAAGTTCTTCGACTTTAACAGCGTTAACAAAGGCAGCAGAAAATATGATATATATCATTAAAAATAAAGGCAGAGGGGCTGGGGTTGTGGCTCAGTGGTAGAGCACTTGCCTAGCATGTGTGAGGCACTGGGTTTGACTCTCAGCACCACATGTAAATAAATGAATAAAATAAAGGTCCTTCAATATCTAAAATAAAATAAAATAAAGGCAGAAAAGGTAGAGATCACCAGTGCCCAGCTGAGGCTTACTTAAAAGAATCAGGCTAATCTCTCCTCTCTGCTGCTTTGGAAGGACCCAAGGGCTCTTGAAACTTTGAGAAACTTGATTTCAAAAAGGCACTGGGGCCGGGTGCAGTGGTGCATGCCTATAATCCTGGCAGCTCGGGAGGCTGAGGCAGGAGGATCCCAAGTTCAAAGCCAGCCTCAGCAACTTAGTAAGGCCCTAAGTAATTCAGCAAGACCCTGCCTCTAAATAAAATACAAAAAAGAGTTAGGGATGTGGCTCAGTGGTTAAGTGCCCCTGGGTTCGCTCCCTGGTACAAAAAGAAAAAAAAAAAAAAAAAAACGACACCAGGACAGAAAGTGAGGGGCAGGATGCAGCATTCATGTCACTAGGAGAATCCCTAAGAAACTGCCTGGACAGCG
>NW_026000174.1:13169722-13245246 GCF_001458135.2 Marmota marmota marmota
AAAAAAAAAAAAAAAAAAAAAAAAAAAAAGCACCAGGAACAGAAAGTGAGGGGCAGGATGCAGCATTATGCACTAGGAGAATCCCTAGCTGCCTGGACAGCAGGTGGAGGAGAATGGGCTGGGGGAAAAAATGGCAGCTTGGAGCAAAAACTAGGGAGTCCTGCTTGGGGCTCAGGCCCCCATGCTGCTGTGCCAATCTGATGTATTTTTGAAGGACTTGGACAAGGTCAAATAAAAGGTGATTATCAAATCTGTAGGTGGCATAGTGACGAGGACAGAGGCAGGACTGGGTTTCAAAATGATCTGGATTGGTCGGATCCATAAGTGATGACCATAGGTTCAAGTTCAGGGAGGTAAATGCCAACTTCCCATCAGGGCTCAGAGGTTGGGGTCGGGGAGAGGAGAAGACACTGCTGAGCGCACTCTTAAGATATCTTACTTGGCCAGACACTGTAGTGCACACCTGTAATCCCAGCAGCTTGGGAGCCTGAGGCAGAAGGATTGTAAATTCAAAGGCACCCTCTCTAACTTAGCAAGGCTCTAAGCAAACTCAGTGGAACCTGTCACTAAATAAATTATAAAAAAGGAGGGCTGGGTTTGTGGTCAGTGGTTAAGCGCCCCTGGGTTCAATCCCCAGTACCAAAAAACCAAAACCAAAACCAAACAAACAAAAAAACTTACTTAATTGCAAAATCCTGAAGAGGAGGATGTTGTTCTCATTTTATAGGAGAAGAAACTAAACACCAGAGAAGCTAAGCATTTGCTCTAGGCCACAGAGAAAGTAAAAGATGGAGCTTAGATAAAAACCCAGTTCATCAGACTCAGGACAAAGAAATCAGAGCTTAATAACATTGAAAATAAGAACACATTTAAGTGATATTAGTCCTGAATTTGTATGCAGAACCTTTCCAGGGTCTCTTCTGGGACATTCCTTGAGCCAACCTCAGGATGCAGAGGTAGAAGCTCACAGCTCCGGCCTGGGAGAAGAGAAAGCCACTCTACAACAGGTGAATGTAATGAGCTGGGCATACAGAAAGCTCCTGTGGGAGCCAGGAAACCCAGGGCTTGGGCTCCAGGGAGTCCTGGCGAGCTGCAGAGCAGGGGGTGTCTGAGGCAGGCTGGCTTGTCCGGGAGCTGGGGAAGGTGTAGGTGTGAGACCCGGCAGAGTGAAGCAACCCGGGGAACCTCACCTCTGCCACTCAGTGGTGAGGCCTACTGAGGCCCCACTCCAAGAGAAGAGAAGAAGGATGGCCAACCTTGGACCTCTGGCACTCAGCCTGGAAATGGGAAAAGAGAGCAGAAGGCAAGTGGGAGTCCTGGAAGGCCCCTATAAGCCAGTGAGGGACGTGCCTCTGGAGAGGCTGGGTGGTTCCAGGAACTTCACCTCCAAACACAGAGTTATCTGCCACTCCCTGCTGTGTCTGCAGCTGTTCCTTCAGGTGGAAAGGGCTGGAGACTGGTGTTCAGGGGTAGGGAACATGTAAGAAACAGATGTCCTGGGAGTCATTTGGTAGAGGAAAGAGGACAGCCCAAATCTTTGTGCGCACAGGGGAGACAAGGTGAATAACATGGACAAAGGTTTCTAAGGTGAAAACCAGGCCAGGTGGGGGAGGGATCACTAAGGTTAGCAAAGGCCAGGCCATATTGGGTTTTGCAGGCCTTGTTAAAGTTTTTAACCTTTATTCCAAAGACAAGGAGAAGCTGGTGAAGGCTTTAAGCAGAGAGGTGACATTATTTGCATTTTGGAAAGACTGTTCTCACAGCATGATTGAAAGGCCTGAGGATGAGAAGACAGATGAGGAGACGCTTGGAGAAGTGCGGGTGGAAGGCAATGGCACTGGGGCAGGGGGGTAGCGGGGAGTTGGGGAGACCTGGGGGTTGAGGTACTCAGGCATGGAGACGGACTGGATATAGGGCTTTGGGGGCCTGGGGCCTGGGGCCTGGGTTTCTGGCTTGTGGATGGTGGAACTTTCACTGAGCGAGGGAAGGCCAGGTGTGGGGTGGGCAGAGAATGTGAACACGGATTGTATCTGATGAGTTAGAGACACTGTGACGTCCCATGGGAAAGGGCTGGATGGGCCGTTGGATATTTAAGTCTAGAGTTCAGGCCCTGAGTTGGGGCTGAGAGTTCAGAGCTGGGAGTCACAGGCATCTGGACAGTAATTGGAGCTACAGAACCACTGTGCCTGTTTTTCCAGGGCCCCCCTCAGTCTATCACCTGCTCTGGGAAGCTGCCCATGATCCCACGCCCCCCTGAGGCTGATCTAGGCCCCCTCTGGCTCCCAGAGCTTCTCCATTGCCATGTGTCTGCTGGCTCCCTTGGATGGCAGGCTCCTTGGGGACAAGGATGGCATTTGCCCTCATGCTCGTGTCTCCAGAGCACAGCACAAGCCCTGGCATTGAGGAGGACTTAGGGACAGTTTGGCAATGGAGGCATAAACTGTCAGCATAAAGGGCTACCATAGAAAGTAATGAACTCCATGTCCCTGAAGGCCTCTGACCACAAGCTCTACAGCTCTTGGGGGATTGGGGAGATTCCCATATTCAGCAGGTATCCCCTGGGTACCTACCTGCTCAGCCCTGGATTCTAGTTTTCCAGGACCTGAGTCACCTCTCCTAGGGAGGCAGTAGTGTTGTTTCCACCAATCCCTAAGTCCCGGATTTGTGCTCAGGTTCTCTGTGGCTTCCTCCTCCAGAGAGGTTTCTGGAGGCCATGCTGACCTCAGCAGGATATCCCTTCCCCCCACCAGCCTCTCTGGTTCTGGGGCTGCCACCCAAGCGTAGATGCCTTGCTAGAGTTTAGCAGAAGCTGCTGAGGTGGCACTGGCTTGGGCTGCTAGGCTGGCTGCCTGCCCTGCCCAGCCTCCTCGACCTCGGCCTTGGCCTGGGCCCTCCTCCTCCCCAGCTGCCTTCACTCCGCCCCACTGTGTCTCACTGCAGTGCTTGGCTACAGGAGCCAAAGTGTCCAAGCCTGGTGATCCTAGGAGCCCACCAGAAGGCAGTATACCTAGAAAGAGTAGGAGAGGGAGTAGATTGGTAAAGATGCTGCTAGGCAGAGGGGAGGGGAGGACCTGAGAAGGGATGAGGGCCAAAGAATGTCACACTGGGCTGGAAGGGCTTTGAGATTATCCAGTTCCCTGGCTTTGCCCAGGAACACAGAAGAGGAGCAACTTGCAGAAGATGCACAGGATACAAAGAAACCTTGCCCTTAGAAGGGGGAGAAAGGAGGAGGCAGGCAGAGAGCCCTGAAGGCCATGACATATGCTCTGTCCAGCCTGGAAAGGGAATGTGGAGCCCTAGGAGTTGGGGAAGAGGGTTCAGGAGTTGAGGTTGGCTGAGATGGATTTTTTGCTATACAAATCAGCCCACTCTCTCTGGTTCCAAGTCCCTACCACACTGAGAGCTCCTGGAAAGCTGACGGCTTCTTTCACCTAGCTGGATGTCCTTAGCTAAGGCAGAGAAGAATTCTCAGTCCCCTGAGGCCTCGAGATTGGCCCTCCTACCAGACTGGGTCAGGGCCCGCCTAAACTCCACTGTCCACACAATGTACTCAGCACCACTGTGGGAGGAAAGGGCGCCAGAGGTTCACAACTCAGACAGGAGAGATGCTCGGGGGGCCTCCAGGGGCCCATAGTTCACAACTGAGCAGCCTTGCCCCATTCGCAGAGGGGACAGTGAACCTCAAAGCCTGGACAATGAGGGATAAAACCAGCAGAGAGGAAAAATCCGGCCACCCAGAGCTGGAATCCTCTCGGTGTGGAAGGGCCTGATAACATGCGCATTTGTTACAAGAGGTGGGAGCGCTGGGTTGGTCCCACCCTGGCTCAGCCTTCAGCCTGAGGTAGCCAGGGTTCGGGCCTGCAGCGCCACACAGCTCTGGCAGGGACCGTGGTGGGAACCGCCGGGCAGCCCAGGAAACGGCCCCTGCTTCCAAATCACTACAGACTCTGGCCATGAGGACTTGGCAGGACTGAGACACGTCAGTACCATGGCAATCGCTTTGCTTGGATTTTAAATAAAATTTATTTTGCTTATTTTCCCAGCGTATGTTCACTATAGAAAATCTGAAAAGAGAAATAGAAGTTGAAAAAAATACATGCTTGTTTGAAGAATTTCCCTCCAGTCTTTATTTTTCTTGTATTTTTTCTCCATAATTATGCAAACACTGCTAAAATCTTTCAAACTGTTTTTACTTTATTTTCTCTTCTGATTATTAAGCTCAAAGGTGCTTTTTTATTTTTAAGTAAACATTAAAAAGCAGGAAAAATGTTACTCGTGATCCCATTATCCCATCAACCACTGTGAGTGGATATTGGAATATTTACTTCCAATCCTCTCTGAGTCCTTTTTCTTTTTAACATGGTGGGAACCTTAGGTGCAGGTGCTCTGTGTTTACAACCTAGGAGGTGGCATGATATTTATTAACAGCAAAAGCCCACCTGTGTTCAAATCCTGGCCCCATCACTTACCAGCTGGGCAACTTTGGTTGCCAAAGTCTGCTAAGCCTCTGCTAAGCCTCAGTTTCCTCAGCTATAAAATGGGACCAACCCCTATCTAGCTTACAGAGTCACTTTGAAAACTTGTGTATATAAAATTCTTGACAATGCAACCAGCACCTGGTAGGTCTTTAATAAAAGTGTAGTGGACATTTGTCACATTTTTTTCCCCCGGAATAGGACTCTTTAATTGTTTTGTACATTGAATGCATCTCCCAGTAGGCAAGTTCTTGTGGAAGCTAGGACCATTCTCCCACTTCAAAGTCAAGGAGACCAGATTAGCATCCCCCCTTTGACAATTTGACCAAAAGGGTGTCTGGCTCAGGATTTGGTTTGAGAATTAATGAGGTGGGGGAGGCTCCTTTAGAATGGGTGTGTGTTTGGGTCACGCAGCCCTCAGGATATGCATCTGAGTGATGCTCAGAGGTCAAGGCAGTGGGGTCAGCTGTTCCTGTGGTGTGAATCTGGCTGTGAATCCAGCTGCCCGCTCACTTGATTCTCTAGCTTTCTCATCCCTTCTGAGCTGTCTGGTGGAACTGCCAGCAAGTTTTTCCATTTTGTTGAGCCTACATGCTTGCAATCACAAAGGTCACTTCTTAAATCTTTTCAACAATAGAATACACTAGCTTCCATTCCCAGCCCAAGTTCTCATGAAGAAAAGTTCTGGATGTGCTGTGCTCAGTGCTGGCCTTTTGAATGAAGAACAGGGTGATCCTCAGATCCATGCCCCTGAGCCCAGCCTGGAAAGGGGAGGAGCTGCTGGAGGAAAGAGTGAATCACAGGAAGGAGTGAAAGGAGGGCTTCCGCCTGGTGGTGGTGGGGGGCTCCTGCAGGCCTGGTGTGCAGTCCGCTGGACTCCTCAGGTTCCTGGGCCTCAGCTGATGAACCCTGTGATCTGAGCAGCCAGAAACATAATTCATCTCCATGCCCTCTGACCTCGGTGCTCTCATGTTTCCCAGAGGACATTGGCCTGGTCCAAGATAAAAAATTCTAAGGATCATCCAAGACCCTTCCCCGGCTCTCTTCCTTTGCATCCAGTGGGTCCTGGTGAGCTCTCCCCTGCACACCTTTCTGTCCATGCCTGGCCCCCATCCCCAGGATACCAGTCCACCCTGTCATTACCTCTCACGTGTTTTGTTCACCAGGCCCTTGCTCACCCCAAGCAGGTCTTCAGAAGGGGTGAGGAGCACGTTCCTGGAGGTCCGCTCTCCTTTGACCAAGACTGCTGGTCTGGGTATCTCAGGCCTAACCAACTTGATAAGGGAGAATATTCTAGAACCCCTGGGGCCCAGCCTGATTTGGGTTCATCTCTGTTCTCCTGTTTCCCTCCACCAGTTCCATCACAGGGCCTGGCATGCTGTCCGTGCTCAGGGAGTGTGGGTTGATCAGGGACTCTGGGATCCTTGCCTCAGGCCTTTCTTGGCATATGCCATCAAAGTGAGACCTGGACCTGGCTACTCTCCTGCCTCATCTCCCCATCCCTGCTCATCCTCTAGGCTCTGTCCACAAGAACTGTTCATAGTTCTCTGAATGTGTGCCAAGCTGTCTCACTGCCATGCCTTTGAACATGCTGTTCCCTCCACAGCCAGGTCAGCCTGATGAACCCCACTAATCAACCCTTCCTTTACGACTCAGTGAGTGCTGGCGCTGCCTCCTCTGGGAAGCCTTCTGGAGCTGGCCCTGGGTCCCTCACTGTGCCCACTCCATGCCCTTCCCACACAGGACTCTGCTGTACCACTTGGCACAGCCAGCGCTCCTGGAGGAATGGGTCTGTTTCTCTCTGTACCTCCTGGCACAGAGGGTACCAGAACAAGATGGCTTCTTCTCTGCCTGCCCCCACCCTTCGGTGGCAGAAGATGCAGCTAGAGAGGTTACAGGGCTTTGAATGCCAGGCTAAGGAGAGAGGTGTGGCTAGGTTGGTTTTGTTGAAGGATTCTGGTGGCTGGGGTACCCTCATTTGGAGAAGGATAGTAATTTTTCAATTTGGCCCTCTTCCAGCCCAGAGAATAGGGGATTAGATCTCAGCAGGAAGGTGGAAGATGGGTCTGGGGTCACTGCTCCCCCTTCCCCTTTCCTCCCTTTCCCCCTCTGCATTTGCTCTTAGCCCTGGGAGTTCCCCTGCAAAGGCATGGGGTCTAAAACCCACCCCCATTACTTGAGGGTGGAATCCAAACCTCAATCCCCTGTTATGTAAGTGAATTATCCTCTGTCCTCAACCAGCGCCAGCCAGATCTCCTCCTCCTCCTAATTGATTTAATCTTCTCATACCAGAGAGCTAGGCTGGGGTTGGGGAGATGGCATTGATCAAGAGCCAGCACATCAGTGACGTAGATGCATTAATTACATGGAATCTGGGTCAGGGATTGGCTCTGGACGGCCCTGATTCTCCACCTCCCACACCCCCGAGTCATTTGGGTGTATGAAAGGACATTTCCAGCAACTCCTCATTCCTCCAGCCCCAGTCCTATGTATACAGAGTATCCCATGAGACCCTATCTGTCTCTCAGATCCCCCCAAACCCCAGCTGTGGACAGAATCTCCCTGTACTCCAGTCTGAGCACAGGACACAGATGAACCTAATTTACTGAAGAATGAAGAAATGAACAGAGGACTAAATTTTAATGTAGGAAGAGACCTTTCTTGACTTTCCACGCCAAGCAAGTGTCCACTTTGCAGCTTTCTTGAAGGAAGATGCCAGGCCCCTCTCGTGCACCCTCAGGAGTGGGGAGCTCATTCCCCTGGGTCAGCCTTCCCTTAGTGATAGCTCCACCTGGGAGAGAGTCCTGTCTCATGTGGGGCTATGGCTCCAGTCTTGTGGATTCCTCTGGAAACCAGCTCCACCTCTGAGAACTCAGGGCATCAGACCTCATCTGCCCTCCAGATCCAGGGACACGGTGATCACCACCCCTGAGTTTGTGCTTCTCCAGGATGAACACTCCTGGTTCTTTAACATTTCCCCATGTGTGGACTTTCTAAATCACTCCCTACTGTATCTCCTGTGTGCATAAGCTATGGATAGCATCACCTCTCTAGATTCCGAGAGCAGATCAGACTCTAATGCAGTATGAATAGCTCAGGTCAGAGCAGGACCATCAGTCTTTTTTATCTCGTTATTGGATTTATATTGATACAGCCTGAAATTGCCTGAGATTTTTTTTTGGGGGGGGTGTTTAGCACTTAACACTTCTGATTCAGTTTAAGCACACAGTCAGAAAACCCCCATGGTCATTTTTTTCTGACACTAGCAATGGATAGTCTCCTTGAAATTGACATTTGTGACATTAGGAACATCTCCATGTTTCCTCCTCCATATTTCCTCTCTTGACCTACGTTGAAATTTTTCTTCCCATACAACAACACAATTATTTATCTACTTATTCACCCACACAACTGTCCAAATATACATCAATCCATCCATTTACTGTCCCTACTATCCGGTACACACCATTTGATTCATCTGTCCAAAGATTCACTCATACAGACAGTCACCTATCCATCAAACTATCCATCTACAAATCCACTTACTTTTCATCCATTTTATATCCTCCTATCCAATCATGCACTTTATCTGTTCATCCAGTCACCCATTAACCCATCTATAAACCCGCTCTCCCATCCACATGTTTATCCTGCAATCTTCTCTGTGTCCTAGTCACTTATGCATCGAATACTCATCATCCATCCATTTATTCATCCATTCAATATTTAATGAGATACTCTCACATGTCAAATCTTGTATTGAATATTCTGAGGAATTTGAAGCTGAATAAGATACATTCTCATACACACACACACACACACACACACACACCCCTCATTATCCTTATAGAAGAGTATAGGATCAGATAAAACAAATGGTGCTAAATACTATAAAATAGAAACAAAAATAAAGTTTGAGATTCAGAGGAGGAAGAAATGGCATCTGAATGAGGTAATGGATACTTTCCTGGTAGGAGAAATATTTGGTGTGGGTCTTGGTTGAACAGCAGTATTTGGATCCATGGGTGCATTGGAAGGAGTTCCAAGTAGAAACAGCACATCAAAGACGTGGCGCCTTGAGAGCAGAGTTCATGTCTTATTCTTCATATCCCTGACAAGGTGCCTGTCAGAGAGCTGAGAACACTAAGAAACTCAATACAGTCTTGCTGATTGATGTTATCCTTCTCTTTTCTGACAGGGCACCCTAATACTTGATTAAGATAAGAATTCACTCTTTACTTTTAAGAGTATTCTATAGTTGCCTTGCTGGATGGCCTTGGGCAAATCCCAAAACATTTCTGAGCTTCAAGTGGAATTTCTGTGTCTATGGGGTGCCAGGCGTCATTCTGACTAAACTGTGGCTCTCAACAGGGTCTCTTTACCCAATCACCACATTTCAGTCTCCAATCACAGCCTCTATCTCTGGAGAGCTTTCTCTTCCACCTCCATCCCCCAGAAAGAAACGTGAGGTTTCAAAGTGTCTGACTGTGTTACTGATTCATGCCTGGGTGGGGGCTGGGCAGGCAGTATTTAAGGGCAAGTATTCCCAGCCTAACGGAGTTAATTATGTTCATCAGGAAGGGAGAAGAGAAAGGAACAAGGCGCTCTGGTTATCTACTGGGCTTTAATCAAATTGAGAAATGAGGAAATCCATCACCCAGAGGCTGAGGCAGTTGGAGAGCTTCGCTTCCGCTGGCTTCAAGTCCTGTAATGGGTTGGGCGCTGTCCAAGGTGCTGACATCTCCACTTGCTCTGCGTTCCTGGGAGGAGCTGGGAGAGGACCACTCCCAGCATAGGGTTGGCAGCTTCTAGGAGAGGGCTCAGGACAGACCAAGAGAGGGTCTGGACATGTTGGGAGAGGCTGGAGTTTCTACTGTCCTTCCTGAATCTTCCCTTTTAAATTTATCTCTCTTTCTGTTAAGGAAAACATCCCTTTTGTGGCCAGAGCCCTGAGGAGGGACTGAGGAATCTACAGAGAGGGGAGGCCCTAGATTTCTTGTTGCCAGGGAGACATCTGACTCCATCTGAGAGTGGAGGCACAGTCTTTGACCTTGGGAACTTCCCTATCTTCAGAGAACACGTGGCTTCTGCTCTTATGCAATCCTCAGTTTAATGACAGAGACATAAACTTGCCTTTGGGAATTTATTGATCTGGTGGAGGAACGTCATTCAACCTCTAACTCTAACCCAAGTGTATCATTAGGGAGCCATGGCCTATGTCTACATGGAGCCTCCGTCCTGATAGGGAAGACGTGGTCTTCCTTTGGAAAATTCCCAACCAGGCTGAGGAGACATAACTCTTGGAAGAAGGGGAAGTCTCCCACATAAATAGGGGAATAGCTCAGAGCTTCACATTATGATTGAAGTTATTGCTATTAGACATTTAGTGTCAATCATGGAATTCTTCCTGGTAGAGGTGAGTTTGAGTTGGGTTTAAAGAAAAGCAAGAGATCTGGGTCCCTAGATCTTAGGCCCTTTGAGAAGCATGACCTAGTCTTCTCATTCTCTCCTATCCCCTTTGGAATAAGGACAAAGTTGGTTATAGCAAAGGCTCTTGTTTAATGAATGACCACCAACATACAGGGACTGACTGCACCCACTTGTGACTTGAGAGACAGCAGAGTGGGGGTGGGGCAGGGATCTAGGAGGACAGTGGTTAGAGTGCAGAGCCTGAGACTGGGGTGGGAGATGGAGGGCAGAGAATATAGTGGGCAGAGGGAGGAACCCGATAAGTGCCCAGGCCACTGAAACATAGCATTTGAGGCAACTCCCTCATGTTTCTGAAGCTGGTGAGAGACACTTTATTGAATCTTAAATTGTTAAAACTAGAGACTATTAAATTATAAAAATCATAGACTTCTCAGCATTTTGAACCACACAATCACGGAAAAGTTTTAAAACCATAACATTTTAGCAGGGAAGAATCAGTGTCTTGAAATTATAAAACTGCAGAAGGTTAGAGTCAGAGAACTAAAAATCCATATTAGAGAATCTTAAAGTCCAAGAATTTCAGAGTCAAATCGGTGTGGGGGGGTAGACCCCAACAGTTCATTGACCCCCTTTATCTGTGTCAATTACAGTGCTGGGAGTATTGTCATGTTATCCCGTTTAATTCCCACCACAAGTCTTAAGCCATTCATTTCCATCTCCACTCAATGCCAGACTTCTGACAAAGATTTATCAAACACAGGCTTGTATAACCTCCATGAAAAGGAAGTCATTACATCTGGGCATAGCTCAAATGGCAGCTGGAGGGTTCTCCCTTATATAGGTTGACTCTCTCCCTATAATGTTCCCACACTGGTCCAGTTCATATCCTCTGAGCTACCCTGTGCAAGTCTAATCTCCCACTCACATGCCAGCTTTTCAGATGGCTAAAGACAGCCCTCATTGCTTTCTTCTCTAGGATAAGCTGGCTTGTGGATCATCTAACTAGAAATGGGACAGCAAATCAAAGAATATTTGAACTGGAGAGGCCCTTAGAGGTCAGCCCTTCTAGAGACTTCCTTTTGCTGCAGTACAGCAGGATGGGTGGGAGCCTGAACCGGGGGGAGATCGGCCTGGCTTTGCAATGCAGAGATCCAGCTCCAACTTGCTGTGTAGCCTCTTGTCACTTGGGTCTTTGTTTCATTATCCCTAAAATAAAAAGAATAGTATCACCAGCACAATAGAGTTGATGTGAGGATAAACGAGATAATGCAAGGGAAGCTGTTAGAGGGCTTGGCACACAGCAAGCAGTCAATAAATATTAGCTATAATTATTGGAGGCCCAGTCGGGGCAGGGACTTGCTCAAGATCACAGAGCAGCTCAGAGGCAGACCTAGGGTTAGACCAAGGACTTCTGCCTTCCTGCCCAGGGGCCTTCCCATCTAAAACATCTAACTACCTTCTTCAGAAAAAAAGGAAAGAGCCCAGAGGGAGCAGGGGTACTTGGCTCCCTGAATCAGTTAGGATGCAAAGAAGGGACCACCTGCCTTAGGCATAAGCTTCTTGTTTCCTTAACAAGAGGCCAGAAGAAGATGGCGCCAGGGATGGGCTGGTGATTCAACAATGTCTCTGATGACCTGAGAGTTTCGGGTCCTAAGCTTGGAGGAGATAGCTCTTATGATCACAAGAAGACTAATGTGCATCAGTGCTCTGTCCTCCCAAGCCAGAAGGGTCTGGTAGCTAAAAGGGTCTGTTCGTTCCCCTCTTAGCCACTCACTCACCCAGGAGGAGTGCTTTCCCAATCAGGGAGCCCTCACATCTCATTGGCCAAGATGAGTCACATGTCTACTCTTAGCCCACTTGCTGGCAAAAGGGAAGACACTTCTTTTCTGGCTTGGTTACCTCTGTGGCTAGGCACCTTACTACTGCAGGGAAGAAAAGGTGAAGGATAACAGGAAGGCAACCAACAATAGCTGAGGCACTCTCCTTCTCTCTGGATGGCCCTCCCCTCCTCTCTACCTCTGCCAGGAAGTCGTCTCCCATTGCTCTCATTGGCCAGCACACCCTCTTCTATCATGCAACTGAGCGTTGCCTAATTCAAGTTGCATCCTGCTTTGTCAAGTTTTCTCATCTTCTCATACCCAAATCTTGTCTTCCGAGCCTGGCTGGGATCATTGTGACAGTAATAGTAACTACTAATGCATAAGGACCTCCTGTGCACCAGGCATTATTCTAGGTCCTCGTGGGAGTCATCTCCCAAAGGCTCCCCATGATCCACATCTCCTGGCATTCACACACTTTGCTTTCTTCTCCCACATTATACCAGGGTTAGCATGTGTGACAGAATATGGCAAATGTTACAATGTGTCACATCCAGGACTAGATGATAGAAGATACCATGCTTACATCTTGGTAGCACACATTCTCTTTGTGTGTGTGTGTGTGTGGGGGGGGTGGGTATTAAGGATTAAACTCAAGGGCACTCGGCCACTAAGTCACATCCTTGGCCCTATTTAGTATTTTATTTAGAGACAGGGTCTCACTGAGTTGCTTAGTGCCTTACTGTTGCTGAGGCTGGCTTTGAACTCACGATTCTCCTGCCTCAGCCTCCCAAGCTCTTGGGATTACAAGCGAGTGCCACCGTGCCCAGCTTCTTTCCCAAGTCATTGATTCTAGGGGAAGTTAGTTTCCGTGTGAGGAGTGACCTTATTTAGAGGCCTATGTAAGAAGGAGTAGCAGTCTGGCCAACTGCCAGCAAGGAACAGAGTGGGCTGGGAGGAGGATCCTGCAACCCTAGTCGAGCCTTCAGATGAATACAACCCCCACTGACACTTGACGGCAGCATTAGTAGTGATTCTGAGCCAGCCCCACCCAGTCAATCCATTTGTGGGTTTTTGACCCTTGGAATTATGTGATATTAATAAATACCGGTTGTTTTAAGCTGCTAATTTTTTTGGGGGGGGGGCGTAATTTGTTACTCAGCAACAGATGACTGACTACTGCAGTGCTACACTGTCACATTCAATTCTCACAATTCTGATGGATTGGAGTTTGTTTCTCTCCCTTCTGGATGGAAAAAACAAAGCTCAGTGAAGTGGAGTGACACCTAATAAGTGGCAGAGCTGGGATTTGCCCTCCTGTCTCTTGGTTTCCAAAGCAGAGGGCACCTGTTTTATCATCTGGGATGTCCCAGCATGAAGGTTGAAGAAATAGGACATGAAAAAGTGGTCTCTTTCTCTGATGCGTCCAACCCTCCTCCTTTTTTCCATTCCAACCAGATTAGTTAGCTGCTACTCTATCTACCTATCCATCGTGTAGTGATTCGGGGTCAAGCTGGCTTACTGCAAACAACATGGGAAATTGAAAGGGGGATGGATACCTAAGCTCTTGAATGACCTTGGTCAGGTTCCTGCACTTTCTGGGCCTTAGTTTCTTTATCTAATCCATAGGAAGAATAATCTCTTTTTGCCTTCCTCTCCAGGGGACCTGAGAAGTGTTGTAAACATGGGGAGGTTTGCTTTGAGGAAGGGGCAGCCCTGACTAGGGCTCTCTGCCCAGCACATCTACATCTGCACCTTTTCCTCTCCACCTGCGTCCAGGTTCAGGGAATAGAGGCACTGGGGGTCTGTCCTGACCGGCTTCTTGAGCCTCACCCTCACCACGCCCTCTCTCTCAGACCAGGCTGCAGCCCTACAGCACCAGTGGAAATTTCCCCAGGCTGCCAGGAGCTTTCTGTGTGTTGAGACTTTATCTCTACTGTGTCTTTGGTCTAGACACCCTTCCCACCTTCTCCACTGGGTGAGCTCCTTCTCAGCTTTCAAGGCTCAGCGTAGAGGTCCCATTTCCAGAATGCTGCTCCTGACCTGGATCAAAGCCTCCTACTTCTCTGGATCATTGCTCCAGTCTCCTGCCTGAGTTCCTGGCTTCCAGCTTCTCTCTTCCACTCAAAGCCCCCATAGTGCCTTTCTAAAATACAAATCTTTGTCTTGTCACTCCCTGCTTAAAATAACCAGTCAATGGAATAATCCATCAATCAATGCTTCAAGGGCTCCTCCTTGCCCTCAGGAAAGCATCCAAAGCTGGACCTCAAGGTTTGGTCCCTGCTGCCTCTCCACTCTTTCCTGATTGTGCTGCTCAAGCAGTACACGCCAGCCGCATTGCTCTTGCCACCATATTCCAGACACACATTACTGTGTCTTTGCTCATCCCTGTTGTTTCTGCTGTCTACCCCCATCTTCTCCAGCTGGGGAAGCCCTGCTGAATCTTTAGGGCCAGCCCTGCTATAACCTCCTCCAGGAAGTCTTCCCGGTTGCACCCAGGGAGAGCCACGGCTTCCTCTTCTCCCCTTTCCTGTGTAACTGCTTGTGCTTTTGTTACTATTTGTCAGCTGTCTGCTTCCAGGAGGAGTTTCCTGAGAATCTACTCTATCTGACACATGGTTGTGTCCCAGCAGAGGGGCACAGAGCTGACACGCAGGTCGTGCTGGCTGGTTGGGGAGGCGGATGAATGAACGGATCCATCCTAGAATCACCACTCCTCAGCCAGTCTCAGAACTTGTGCTTCCCAGGGCAAACCCACTTTATAGCCAAAGGGGAAGGAGAAGGAAGGGACTGAGCTGGAAGGGAGAAAGAAAATCAATAAAAATGTAAATCTAGTGGAGAGAAGCTGTCCCAAGCTGGCTGTGGCAAGAGATAAGACTGGGACGGCTGAGCCCTGGCTGACAGCGGAGGAGAGATTAGGGGACAAGCAGAGCTGTGGCCAGGGCAGGGCAAAGGGAGTGTGCCGCCTCCCCGTCTCCTCCACCCCCTCCCACTCTCTGCTCCGTGGGCTCATTAAATCCTTCCAGGCGCAGGGGAAGGGGAGGAGTCTGACAACCCTGATCATCAGGTGCCCCTCCTGGGAGCCGGAGGAGCATTATTTTATCTGGTTTGCACATTATGTGGGGGCAGACATCCTGATCAACCTTACTTTGCAGATGAAAAAAACTGAGTGCAGAGGAGTTGTCATTTGTTCAAGTCACTCCAGGAGACTAAGGTCTGCACCTAAATCTGAGTGTCTTTACAGCTCTCATCTTCGCATTCCATGAAGGGTCTGGACCTGAGACCCTGGATTTGCAGGGGTCTCGCTCAACCTCTGAAATTGCACACGCAATTGTATTTGTTTGTATGTGTGTGTGTGTGTGTGTGTATGTTTAATTATGAAGAGTCTATGTCTTTAATCAGATCCCAAAGGTGATTGCTACCTGTTCCCCTTCCCCGACCCATCCATTGCCTATCCCATGCCTCTCTGGAGGTGGTGACTTTGAACTGGGCCTGGAAGGTTGGGTAGGAGTTCATGAAGCAGGGACAGAGACAAGCCCAGGGGTGGGGATGGAGCAGGCCATGTGGGCGGAGGAAATGGCAAAGCAGCACGGTCAGGGGAAGAATTCCACACGTCCAGGCCTTGGAAGGGCTGCTCTCTCCTCACTCATTAGTGTGCCAATCATGATTCCTGGCTCCCAGCTCCTGAGTGGCGTCTGCCTGACTTGGAACTTCCCGGCATACATGTGCAAGTAAAGGAACTCGGGGCCAGGCATCAGGACGTCAGTCCCCGCCCAGTCTTCTGCTGGATTTTCCCACCAGTAGACTCCAACAGTAAGACTTAATGTCCTCTCCTCCCACTCCGGGAGCAGGGACAGGAGCGTAAGCAAATATTGTGGCTCTTTTTTTTGTTGTTGTTAAATATTATTTTAGGTTTATTTTTTAGTTTTAGGCAGACACAATATCTTTATTTTATTTTTATGTGGTGCTGAGGATGGAACCCATGCATGCTAGGCGAGCACTCTACCACTGAGCCACAACCCCAGCCCATACTGTGGCTCCTCATTGGCCACAGACTATACTGGGGAGGACTGATCCCTAAGGGACCTCCAGCCCTTCTCTGTTCCATCCCTTGGTTATTGGTCCCATGTCCCCCTTTCAGTGACTCCTGAGCCTCTTCACCCTTACCAGTCTGGAAGACTTCAACCATAGAGACAAGAGTCATCTCCTCCAGCTCGAGTTCAACCCAGAGTTGGGCTCCCTGTGAGGTTCATGAATTTGGGGCATAAAAGCCTTGCCCTAGGTCCAGGTCATGCCTCACCAATGACTCATATTGTCATATTTTTGTGAAATTTACACAGGTAAGACACTCTGACCACAATCCAGATTGCAAATTTCTTTCCACTCCAATGTCCCTGTGTCTCAATGACACAAGGGACCATTGACATTTCTGGGATCTGGCCAAGGGGGGAGTCATGTTGGGGGTAGATTGAATTCAGGTCCTTTGAAATATGTTTATGTGGATCTCAGATAGCTCTGTGTACAGGTAAATAAATCACTGTAGCCATCTCTGCATAAGAATGGCTTCTAAGAATAACCCTACCAATTGTCCACCTCACTTGGCAATATGACATTAAGGTGTCATATCGTGGTATAAATGTGTTTTGTTTCTTGTGACTTGAAAATATATGGGGAGAGGAGGAGAAATGGGAGATACAAGGTTGGAAATGTGCAAAGCCAGAAGCTGGTCTGTGGAAATGTATTTTAGAGGTATGCATGACAGTTAATAACTATTTTTCTGAATCGTGTGTAGAATTTTTTTTTTCTCATTCTGGGTAAATATTCACTTTCTTACCTAATTTTGTTCAGGTTCAGCATCCCTAATCCAAAAATCCAAAAGCTGAAATGTCCCAAAATTCGAAGCTTTCTGAGAGCTAATGTAGTAGTACGAGTGGAAAGGTCCATACCTGACCTTAGATCATAGATTACCATCAAAACACAGGCTAAGTGGGTACAGTGGGGCACGCCTGTAATCCCAGCAATCCTGGAGCTTGAGGCAGCAGGATCATCAGTTCAAGGCCAATCCCAGAAGATACTTAGCAAGGTCCTCAGCAACTTAGGGAAACCCTGTGTCAAAATGAAAAACAAAAAGACCTGGAGATGTGTCACAGAGACACATTGGTGAGGTCATGCCTCACTAATGGTTAAGTGCCCCTGAGTTCAAT
This sequence comes from Marmota marmota marmota, assembly GCF_001458135.2. Lineage (NCBI taxonomy): Eukaryota > Metazoa > Chordata > Mammalia > Rodentia > Sciuridae > Marmota > Marmota marmota. The sequence goes on from NW_026000174.1 coordinate 13,186,649, forward strand.
TCATGGTACAAAAAGCAAACCAAACAAAAAACAAAAAGCAAACTACCCTGCAGGCTATGTAGATGAGGTGTCTATTAAACAAAAATGAATTTTATGTTTAAATTAGGATCCCATCCCTAAGATATCTCATTATGTATGCAAATATTACAAAATCTAAAAACAATCCCAAATCTGAAAGACTTCTGGTCTCAAGCATTTTGGATAAGGGATCCTCAATCTGTATTCATAATTTTGAGCTCTTTTTATTAAAGAGGTCTCCCCAAATTGTATTAGCTTCAGTTCCCAAAAATCTGGATGCAACCCTGACTCCACCCTATTTTTTCTGTGTGGTCTTGTGGTCTTTCTGAGCCAGTTTCTTCCTCTGGAAAACGCGAATGACAATGTGGATAGGTGAGGACTCGCACAGCCTCATGACTTTATTTGAATCATTTCTGAAACCATTACTAGAGGGTATAACCCAGCCAAACGGAAATTAGACCAGAATATAAAGAGAGAGAAAGATGCAATATACCAAAAATAATGGTGTGCACTGAACCTAGTCAAACTTAAATCTAAATAACTGGAAATAATGTGGTTGTTGCAGACCTCTAATGCAGTTTATAAGAAGGGATTTTTGTAATAAAAGAGACATTATGCATGAACAAATTTAATAATAAGCTGTATCTATAATTTCAGATTATTTCTGTGAAATTTGGGCAACAGGAGGGAAGGAGAAGAAATATAAACACACTAAAGGCCTCATCTGATTGGAGGAGACTTTGAAATTATTGGCATTGATAAATGCAGATCCTGCTATTTGTTAAACATTTACAGTCAATCAGTAGAATAAAGCAGGCCTGAGAACATCTACCCTTCCTTCTTCTCCTTTCTCATGGGAAGGCCCCGGAGCCCTGGCATGGGGAGCTGTTCAGAGGACCTGAGCCACATGTTCCCAACCCCAGCTTCTCCCCAGACCCCTGCCCAGGGCTGGGCATCCAGGGGTGTGGGAGTCTCTGCCTCCCCAGCAGCAGGTCCCAGCCAGGTCAGGGGTGTGGTGGCAACAGAGGGGCTGGGAGCAGATCCGGAGACCTTTCTTCCTCCTGGGAAATATCCAGGCCAGATAAGCCAGGCCAGAAACCCGCATAGGCCTGATAGAGCAAAGGATGCTGTGGTTCAGACCCGAGTGCTGCAGGGTAGCTGTGTGCAGAGCTGGGCACTACTACTCCTAGGGTGACAGGTCCCGTGTCACACGATCCAGGCATCCCAGAGAACCAGATGCTGCCCTTGATGTGTCACTGAATCAGACATTGTACAACCTCAGTGATACAGACTCAGGAACAAGGCAAGAAACGGGGGGAACTAGGATTCTATTCACAAAAGTCACAAAAGTGGCCCCTGGTCAATGTGTGAGACCTCCGCAGTGCAGAAAGAGCTGTGAGCAGGACTGAGTATGTGTTGGAAGTTAGAATGTACCCACATGTGGGGAAGGGTCTCCCTCTGCACACCAGGGCCCCTGGGGCAAGGGCTAAGCCTCACCCCTAAACGGTGGCCCTCTGAGGATAAGGGCTGGAACTTCCTGAGCCAGAGAGTGAGTCTCCCCCTCAGCTAAGGCTCCCTTCCCCTCCCCAGGCCCAGTGGCTTTGAGTGAGGCCAGCTTCCTCCTCCCCACCAGGCTTCCCTTCCAGGCCAGCACCAGTCTTGGCCTCCAGGGGGCGCCAAGTGGACACGTCTTGAAGGTGGCCTGGGGCTGGGGAGACCTGAGTTCATTTGACCACACAGATGGTCAGAGCCAAATGAGCCTGGCAGCTGGCAAGCTCATTCCCACCTGACAGAGGAGGTGCCTGGGACTCAAGATGCTGGGCTGTGGCCTGGTGTGGAGGGCAGCCTGGACTACTGTGGTCCATTTCCCTCCCCTCAGGCACAGGAGAGATATGCAATCTTTCCACCCAGGAAAGTTTGGTTCCAGGTCAGCTGTCTGGCAGGGGAAGGAACAGGGAAGACCCTCTTGCTTTAGAAGTGGCCAACACAGCAAACCCCCAAATAACTTCTTGGTTCCAATAAGCAAAGGCCCAGAGAGGGCCGGTAGCTTATCCAAAGTCACACAGCAATTTAGGGAAGGAGCTGGAATTGAAACATAGTGCTCCTGACACCCAATCTTGGCCAAAGGACTCAGAGGAGGTACCTCTGTTGACCATCACTCATGGACAGGTGAGGCCAGGGAACAGCTCACACACTGGAATCCTCTGGCTGCTTCTTTGGCCCTAACATCAACCGTTGCTGCTCTAGGCCAGGGCTGGATGCGGTCGATTTGTCCCCTGCCTCTTTGCTCTGCTGCCTCAGGATAGCCAAAACCAAGGCAAAGCAGACCAGGGAGCCCGTTTTGAAGAAGAACTGGAGTCCAATGAACCTGGGGAGAAACAAGGGACTCTTGGACTCAGGAGCCCCAGGTCCAGGGCTCGGATGTCCTCGGGCTGGGGCTGAGTGGAGTCAGCTGATACCACTCATGGTGCCATCAGAGACCTTGAGGCTGGGGGTGGGGGGCACTGACTCCCAGTGGGCCCTACCCTGGAGGAGGCAGGGAGGCTCTGCAGAGGGAGCCCTTGGCCGGGCAGAAGCCAGCAGGTCCTCCCCACATCCACCCTAGACCAGAGGCCTTGGAGCCTTCAGGTTGCTTTAAGCCCCCATTGTACAGATGGGTAGACCGAGCCCCAGTGAAGGCAGACAGGGCTTTTCCCCAACCCCACCCTCATCTCTCTTACAGTTGGGCAGCTACTGATTCTCCTCGTCTATACAAGAGGGAACGATGTCCCGCACCCAGGACTGGGGAGTTTGCACTGGACATTTTAATGGGACCTCCATTCCCTGCTGGTGTCCTGCCTGGGATTCTGAGGGTCTTCCCAGCGCCTTACCCACATCCCCTGGCCCAAGTCTCACCGGTTCCGGAGCAGGTCATGGTCATAATAGCGGCAAACAGCTCGACGCCCACAGCTCAGGGCCCAGTGCACACAGGTGGTATCAATGGCACTGCCGTGGATCACAGGGCTGGGCATCCAGGCTAGGGGAGGACATGCTCAGGGGACAGCAGAGATCCAGCATTCCCAGGCCCCTCACAATCTTTCAGGGGCTCTGGGCCATGGTGGGGGCCTCTAACCCACCCCTTTGCTACGAATCAGAGGAAGCCCCCATCAGACTGGCCTCTACTTGCACCTGGGTTGGGTCTGCTGCCCCCATGCACCTGTGCCCCTGCAGTCTGGCACACAGGGGACATCTGGGTCCCCATCACCACCACCAAAGGGCCCAAGCCGGCTCTTTACCCAGAACTCTCAGGAGCATGAACTGGATCCCCACAGCCAAAGTCTTGTCTTCTTTCTTCACTCCCCTAACAAGCAAGGACATGGCAACGTGAGGGCCAGCGGCTGTATGAAGGTCACCATGCCCTTCTCTGCCGCCATCCAGGCCAGCCCCCTGCCTGCCTCCTGGATCACTGTGTCTTCTAATATCTATGAGGGGCTTCATTCCTTTCTAATTTTCTACAAAATAGATAGTGAATAAAATAATCCCAACAGAAGGAGGAGTTGGAATGATCTTGCTCCAAGGTCTCCTCATCCCAGCCTCTACCCTGGGGGACCTCGACTTTGGACTCAGGTGACAATCTGTCAGGCCTGGAGGGCACTGTCAGGACAAAGGCCAGGAAGATCTTGGACCAAGAGGCAGTACTGGGCACGGGCTGGTTCTGTGGTGGGCGCTATCTGCTTGTGACCTTGGCGGGGCCTCAGGGTCATGGGCCTCACTTTTGCAGTTTGGTCTCCTGGGTGCAGCCCTTGTGGCTCACCCACTGTGGTCAGGGTCAAGTGGAGTCCACCTCCTCCTTACTGAGTGATGCCTCACTTGGGGGAGGCCAGGCCAGGGCCTTGGGGGCGGCGTCCCCTCCCCTGGTGCGAGGAGGGGCCTGGCTCTGCTGGGACCCCAGTCCTACTCCCCACCCCACACACTTTCTGTAGAACTGGGGCCAGTCCCTGAGCTTCCCACTGTGGCCAGGGGCCTCTTGGTACACCCCCCACCCTGCCTCTGCCTTCACCTTAGAATGAGCATGAAGGAGGGGGTGTGGGTGAGGCTGGCCAGCGCCGCCCCCAGGCTGACCAGGAGAATGAAGGGCAGCACCAGGTGGCTGCAGGCCGAATCGCAGGAGCCCGCAAGCACCCGACCACGCCCGCTCACGCAGCTGCAGTTGGTGTAGAAAACCTGGTGGGAGAAGGGGGAGTGGAGCCTTCAGAGCCTCCAACGGCAGCGGCTGGCTGAGGGGCTGAGGCTGGGGGAGGCGCCCCAGAGGCCCAAGGCCCACAGCCAGCTGGGCTGGCGCTGGCTGGAGTTGGGACTCTGTCCCTTAGCAGAGTGCAGATGGCTGGAGGAACCACGCAGGTGCCTGGACAGACTGGGCAGGGCCTGGGCTATGGCTACTGGCAGCAAGAGAGAAGCAGAGAAAGAAAGCGGGAGGGACTGGGAATAGCAGCAGCCCCAGAGACGCACCCAACGCAGGGAACCGCCCTGGAGCGGCGCCGGGTGTCTGACCACAGCCTGCGTTCACACTCCCTGGGAGCCTGGGGACCTCCAGCCAAGGGCTCTATAAGAAGTGGTCTGGCTGCAGTGAACTTGGGCACCTGATAGGAGCAGAGCCAAGCCAGGAGGCTGGGCTTTTCTTTTCTTCCCATCAGATCAGCATTTCTTGATGGGTGTGCCCAGAGTTGCAGGTGGGCACGGGTGTGTAGGGGTGAGTCCTGTCCACTCTCAGGGCAGCCAGGCTGCCCTCTGCCTCTCTCTCCTCAGCCATGGCAGCCTCAGACACTGCCCTGTGTGAGCAGGCTAGGGAGTCCTCAGGAACCTGGCTGGGGGCCTGCAAGCCCAGCAGAGATGGAGCTGAGGGTGCTGAACTAAGGATGCCCAGGAGGCTGCTGGGAGGTGAACTGGTGGGGTACAGGAGAAGGGCCCCATTGTGGGTCAGGGTTGGATGGGTAAAGGAGTTTTTATTTGAGATTATTTAGGAGGTAAAATTAAAGAAAGGTCCACGTGCGTGCGTGTGTGTGTGTGTGTGTGTGTGTGAGAGAGAGAGAGAGAGAGAGAGAGAGAGAGACAGAGAGAGAGAGAGAGAAAAAAGAAAGGGACTTCAGCTTGGGTAACTCTCGGATGCTCTTTCCATTGTCCTGCAGAGCTCATGTGCAGGACAGGGCTGTGCTGCCACATGTGTGTGACCTCCTAAGTCCACACCATGTCATACTGCAGGGAAGGTGGTCTTAGCCCTTTGCTACTGGCTGAACAGGAGGGACAGGTGATGAGGAAGCACGTTAAGGCCAGGTTATGGCAGAGGGATGTCCTGCCACTGCTCCTTGGCTCAGAGGTAGAGGCTCTGGGATGGACACCAAGGCCAGACTTTTCTCTCAGGATCTGCCTGACCCTGCACTCATGTTTATCCAATCTTGGCAGAAATTCTTCTCACAGATGCCCTCTGTCTTTCCTGCTGCCTCTGACTCCCACTCCCTGAAAACTCAGCCCCATCCTTTGAGTCTGAGACCCCCCTAACACCCACCTTCCCCCTCTCACCCCATCACTCACTCGTTCATGGAGCACAACCATCCTGTGCATGGATCCACCCATCCCGAAGCCCAGGTGCTCTCAGTGGGCCTGAGGAGGCACATGTGCCAGGGGAAACTCGAGCCAGCATGACCCCATGTATTGACCCTGACTAGGCCACACCCTCCTTCCAATACTATACCCCAACTCAATCCTCTGTGGTGGTCCAAAGCGGGCTGGGCTGGGGCCAGAGCCTCAGAATCTAGCCCCAGCTCTGGTATTAAGATTCTGCAAGCTGGGTGCGGTGGTGCACGCCTATAATCCCAGCGGCTTGGGAGGCTGAGGCAGGAGGATTGCAAGTTCAAAGCCAGCCTCAGCAACTCAACGAGACCCTGTCTCTAAATAAAATATTAAAAAGGCCTGGGGAGGTGGCTCAGTGGTTAAGCACCCCAGGTTCAATCCCCAGTACAAAAAAAAAAAAAGGAAGAAAGAAAAAGAAAAAGACTCTGGGCACTGCTTGGTCTTTTTCTGGGTCTTCATTTCCCATCTGCACAATGGGCATAACAGGAGTGGTACTGGGTGCTTCGAATCTCTAGGCACAGTGCCAAGTGCTCTTACGGATGATGCCATGTGGCTCTTCACTTACTAATTAATGAGTTCACCCAGGAAAGCATTTATTTAGCTCAGGCCCCACGATCTAGAAGGCATTCCATAATACCATCTCTGTGTACAGACTAGGAAACTGATGCACAGATTAAATAATCTGCCTAAACCAATGGAGCCAGGTAGAGGCAGAACAGGGATTTAAACCAGGTGGCCCGGCCCCTCAGTGTTCAGGGACCCATAACTGTAGGAGTTTGCCACCTACCCAGGATCTTGTCCTGGGCCTGATGGTCCTGGAAGAGTTTTCAGAGAGGTCAAACGAGGTCAGGACAGTGAGAGCTAGGAGGCCCCAAAGACTGGGACAGCCGTTATTCCAAACACCAACAATTGACACAGCTGTGGCTACCCCTGGCTGGCTTCTGAAGGCCCACCAGCCACAGCCACCAGCCACAGCCACCAGCCAGGTGTTTTCCTCTGCAGAAGCTGGGGCCCTTCATCACCCTGGAGGAGATTTGGGTTTGGTGCTCATGCCCAGCACTAGAAGTTCTGCCCGACAGGTGGGGACTCTGGAGAGAGGAAGATGTTGTCATAACAACCAGGCTGATACCGCCCCCCACACATGCTTGGATATAGCCAGGGCCTAAGGAAGGAGGGTATTAGCCCTATTTGTCATTTGGGGGAGCAGAGGAGAAAGGGGAGGGGCAGTAGTGGGTCTTGGGCAGAGGCCCAGGTCTGCGCGGAATGCTGCGGCTGCTCACACTGCCCCTGTTTCCCTGCTGGGAGCTCCCTGAAGGCCAGGCCCCTTGGCTGTAGGTCCTCAGTCCCTGCACAGGGTCAGACACAGAGGAAGGGCTCTGAGGAAGCTTCACTGAGTGACTGGCTGGGTGGCCTGTGCCAGCCTCCCCATTGTCTCTGTGCCTCCTGCCTCTGCTCCTTCCTCCATACCGAGGCCTCAGGTGTGGTTGAGCACAGATATGATGCTGCCACTCCCCTGCTTAAACCCCCCAGGGCTTCCCATGGATCTGCCCGAAACATCCCCACTCTTGCACAGGCATCCACGGTCCTTCCTTTTCTGAGTCCACCCATCAATTTCTTCCAGATCTTTTTTGCGATCCTGGGATTGCACCTGCTAGACGAGCACTCTATACTGAGCTACGTCCTCCCACCCCGCTGCCCCGCCGCCCACCTTTCTTCAATTTTGAGAAAGGAGCTCATTAAGATTCCTGGGTTGGCCTCAAACTTGCAATCCTCCTGCCTTGGCTTCCTGAGTAGCTGCGATGACAGGCATGTCCCACTGCACCAGCCCAAATCTTTACATATGCTGTTCCCTGACCTGGAAAGCCCTTCCCGCCCAAGTTCCGGTTTTCCCATCCATCCTTAAAGGTCTGGCACAAATGCAGGGCCCTTGGAGCCCTCTGGGACCCACTGGAGTGGGTGGTGTTTCCTTCCATCCTTGCAGGAACTGCAGGGACCATTCTGCCCGTCAGCACCCCTGGAATTCCTGTGGGCTCTTTTCTTTTGCAACCTCCCCAAATAGAGAGCTGGGGGCCAGAACTGACCCACCTCCCGGGGCCAGGCCGTGCTGTAAGCTTATTGAGAGAATAATGTTCTACATCTGCCAACAGAAGGAGAAAGAGACAGAGGCAGAGCTCCAATAGAATGGGAGGGTTCAGAGGAGCAGGGACAGGTCTGCAGAGATGCAAAGGGTAGAGGCCCCGAGGGGCACAGTTGTGCCAGACGCTGCCTCACCTGGCTTTTGTCCAGGCCCTCCTGGGCCACTTGGCTTGTGCAGCCGGCGTGGCAGGGCGTGATGTACTCCACTCGGGTGCTGGGGTCGCAGACAGGGTTAAAGTCGTCCGACGGGCAGGAGCAGGGCTCCGCACAGCCTGGAAACAGCTCCAGCCCGGGCTGCGTGCTGATGGGGGAGAAGGACAGACGGCAAGTTTGGTCCAGCTCTCCTCCCTCGGGCCACGAGCTGGAGCCACCCTGGCAGCTCCCTGGGAGCAATGGCCAGAGACCCGAGCTGTGGCTGGGGTTTCTTGCTGTTGGGTGACCCTGTAGAGGGGCCGTGGTGAGCTCCCGCAGAGGGGGAGTGGGAGCGGGGAGAAGGGTAAAAGTTCTTGAGGTCTCCTGACAGGAGAAGGGGGGAGTCTGGGCTGGAAGCCGTGGAACCTCTTATCTGCCCTCAATCCTAAGGAAATATCTCTGCTCCTCAGGGGCCCTTCCCTAGGGAACGCAAGGGAGTTCCTTCTAGAACTTAGTGTTGGATCAAGGGGCCATTCTCGCTGGGAGGTGGGTAGCTTCTTATTCTCAGAAAATGACAGCTATACAGGGGGACTCATGGGAGATTTGACCAGCTGTGGGATCTCCAATGTTCCTGCCTCGCTCTGGGCCTCAGTTTCCCTGTCTGTCAGCGGGGCCAGGGCTCCTTCCTGCCTGTCACCCTCCCAGTCTCATGACCTCGCTGCTCACTCTATTGTCCTGATCACTGTGCCCAGCCCCACTGCCTCCCTCCTGAGGGCCTGCTACCAAATCTCAGGGATGTCCCTACTCCAGGGAGTCAGGACAAGGTGGGGGTATACAGGGGCAGGAGGTGAGAGATAGGCTGAGTCCACGGGGGCAGATCACTCTGGGACAAGGACAGGGAGATGTCTCCCTGGGATGCAGGCTATGGTCTGGCTTCATGCTAGGAGGGAGCATAGCACACCTGGCAGGAGAAAGAAGCCCAGAGAGGCTGATGCTTTGTACAGGGTCACACAGGAGGCCAGCATCGGCCAGGCTGCAGAGGAGGGAAGCAAAGGGAAGGCTGGAGGTCCCCACCTTGGGTTTGGGGAGGGAGTGGGGCAGAGACCCAGGCTGATGGCAGGTCTGACAAGTTTAGCAAAATCTCAGTTCCATGAAGAAGAGGAACTGACAGGGCTGGGGAGGCCAGGAGAGGAACAATGACTGAGATGGGCCTCTGGAAACCTGGGGGGCGGGGGCAGGGAGGTGCTATCAGGGCAGAGGTGAGCTTCTCCCTCCCTTAGGTGGGAGTCTCCCCTGAGCCCGGGGGATGGGGGGCATCACCAGCACAGCCCTTTCCTTCTCCTCCCTGTCCCACAGGCCTGCTCCCATCCTGGCATGGCTCCTTTGGGAGGGGACACAGGTTGGTGCTATCCTGAGCCAAGCCGAGGACTCCTCAGGAGACTGTGCCTATGGGAATCTGCCTAGGGGGAGGCACTTCCCAGAGCCATCGGCCAGCAGCTGGAAGGCTGAGCAGGTGAGAGCTGGTGGGGGTGGGGGCTTCCTCAGTTCCACCTCTCTCCTTGGATCTCATTGCTTCTGTGGGGAGAGTGCTGGCCCAGATTTTGCCTCCTCCCAGCTGGCTGGGTGATCTTGCTGCTCTGAGTCTCACTAAAATGGATAATATGGGGGCCCACTGCTGGGTTGAGTGAGAGACCCTTGACTCTTGGGAGCTGTTCCTGCCTCTTGTGAGTCATGTGCAATGGTGCACATCTATAATCCCAGCAGCTTGGGAGGCTGAGGCAGGAGGATTGCAAGTTTGAGGCCAGCCTCAGCAACTTAGCAACTTAGTGAGGTCCTGAACAACTTAGCAAAACCCTGTCTCAAAATGGATGTAGCTCAGTGGTTAAGTGCCCCTGGGTTCAAGTCCCAGTACCCAAAACAAAAAAACATGAGAAGTTTGACTTGCTCAGTTGGTCCCTAAAAGCTTCTTCAATGACTTAGAACCCAAAACTTGGTGACTAAATTGCAAGAATGTTGATGAGAACTCTGGTGAGATCAGATGTCAAAGCCAAGGAGGGAGAGGAGAAGGAAGGAGAGAGGGCAGGAGGGAAGGGCTGACTTTCCCCAGTTACTTAAAAAAATTGTGATAAAAACATTCATTTAAATATGAAAACATTTACTTTTTGCTATAAAGGAAATCATTGAAAGGAACTGGGTCCCTCCTCCATCAAGGGGTTTCCCACAGGGTTTCCCTGGCTGCAGTGACCAGACTGGGCTCTGCACACTCAAGGCCCACGCCAGACAGCTGAGCTGCCTCACTGTTCTGTATGAGAAAAGAAAGGAGAGAAGGAAGGGGAGGGAGAGAAGCCCAAGGATGGGACCTGGGATCCCTTGGCCCTGAGCAAGGGCCCCTGTAGCTGCAACCAAGTGGAAGAAGCCCCAGGGGAGGAAGGCTGGCACCTGGGTGCAGGAAGGAGATGCCAAGCAGGAGGCAGGCAGGGGAGGTGGGGATTTCTTGCTGGGTGCTGGGCCAACCTAACTAAGCCTGGAGCAGTTTCCAGGAAAAATGAGATCATTTTGGGACAGAGGCCGGAGTGGAACTTCCAACAACCTCTCCAAGAAGGCTCCCAAGGGGAGGCGGATACATGTGATGTGGGAGGGGGAGGAAGTAGGAGGGAGTGGGGGTGTGGGAAGAAGTGGGAGGGGCATAGGCATCAAGGACCTTACTGTGGAGGAGGGGGCAGTGCTGCCCCACAGACTTGGACAAAGACTTCTGCAATGCTAGGATCATGGGACAACAGAATTGTAGTTCCCAGGATCTAAGAACCAAGAATCTCAGAGACTTCCAGCCTTTCCATGCATAAGTCCCTTTGACAGCATCCTTGGTAGGGGCCATTGACCCTCAACTTCTCTCCCATCTTAGCCCAAGGGCAGGGCCTTGCTCCCTCTGGGCAGGCTCTAACCTCTGGCTGGGAGCAAAAGCTTTCCTCTGGTTGAGCCAGGTCCTACCTCTTATGACATAGCCTTCATTCACTTATGCTGGCCCTGCAGGGCGTGGCCACTCTGGAGATGCCATTGCACCAGTGGTTTTGCCCCAACTCAGCCTGCAGCCCTCTCCAGGCCTGAGCTTCCCTGCCCTTGAAGTTCCATCTGGGCCCCTTTTAATGGTGCCTGCTGCCTTCCCTGGGGCCTTCCACAGAGAATGTCCTGTGCCTGAACCTTAGCTGACGGAGGGGCTGGAATGGAGGATTCTGGGGCAGAGGTGGAGAGACGGAGCTACGGGGAGGTGAGAGTAAGGTAAGGGATGCCCCACTGACCTGGCTTCTGCCAGGTCCACTGCCCTCCCCGTCCCAGCCTCCCCTTGCTGGCCCTCACCCCCCCCCACACACACACACACCTGGGCTGGTGGATGATGCCTGCAATCTGGTGGGTAGAACAGCCAATGAAGAAGAGGGGCAGGTTGAAGAGCAGGCAGAGCAGCGACCCCAGCAGGCAAAGGGCACCACAGCGCATGGGGCTCAGGTGGAGGCGCTTGACCAGGACGCCCCCCACCACAATGCCCACGATGGCTGAGGGGATGGTGAGGCCCCCAATGAGCAGGTTGGCATAGGAGGCTGTGATGGAAAACTGGCGCTCCAGGAACTTAGGCAGGAAGGTGGCCATGCCCGCCACCATGCACGACATGCACACCTGGGACAGGACCACCAGCAGGAAGATGGGGTGGCGCAGCGTCCGCAGCAGCACCCTGGGGAAGACTGTTGGGTAAGTGGGAAAGAGGTGGGCATGGGCAGGCCGGCTCTCCACACCCCGTGCCTGTCCATCCCCTCCTGTTCAGTTCAAGCCATTCTGTTCCTTTTCATTCCTTCCGCCCATCCCATTCCATTTAATTATTTTGCATTCATTTCTGATCTATTGCATTTGACTCCATTCCATGTAATTCTATTCCAGTTTTGAAATTCTGTTTCATTCCTTCCATGCCATTGAGTTAGACTGCATATTATCCAACGTGTTCATTTCCATTAAATTCTATTTATTTCTGTACAGTTCTGGTCCATGCCATCCCTTTAGATTCCATTTCATTATTAACTCCATCTGATCCCATTTCATTCTTTCAATTCTACTTAATCATCCCTTTTCCCCAGCTAGGCCCCTTCCATCCTGTCCTGCTATAGCTCTTTCCAAACTGACCCAGACCTAGTCCTCCCTCCTGGGTCCCCAACCCAAGCCTGCATCCCTAGTTTCTCCAGAACATTTTGCCTAACAGATTACACATTTTCTTCATTTAACTGTTTTATTGTCTTCCCAACCTGTTTTTTTTTTAAGATCAGGTTTTTATTGTTGTTGTTGTTGTTGTTTTGTTTTGTTTTCTAGACTGTTGTGTTAATTACTGAACCTCCAGAGCAGGGGCACAGGAGGCACTCAATACACAAATGAAGAATGAATGAAGAAATGAAGGAATGACGACGAATATGTGTTCAAATATCAAAATGTCTGGGGCCGAATCTAAGGCCTCTAGAGAAGGTGAAACCCTAGAAGGCCTAGTACTGGGAGGCTTCCTGGAGTTGGGACAAACCTAGAGGGGTCCTGGAGAGGCAGACTCTGAAGGAAAAAGAATTCTGTAGAAGCCCAGCATGGCCCCAGCTTGGAGCGTGGAACAGAGGCGGCCTCTGGGGCACTGATGACTCTTCCACCCCCATCTCCTGTCCCTAAAACAGTGCTTTGCCTCATTGCAGGTCTGCTAACCTGCGTGGAGCACGGGGATGGATAAGTCCCTTGCCCTCTGAGGTCCAGTGCCCTCATCAATAGGGGCAGCCCAGGGAACGTCCAAAGGCACTTTCTGTGTTCACATGTGCCACCTGCTCTCCACTCTCAGCAAAACAGGGAGAGCCGTGTTTCTACCTGCAGCAGGCAAGACTGAAGTTAGACAGGGGTGAGGGAGGAAGAGAAGCAGAGCATTTGCCAGGCTGCAGGGCCAAGCCAGCTGGTGCCCTAGTGCCTTGGGTAGGGAGAGGAGCTGTTTCCTTAGAAGCCAGGAAATAAAGAGAGATGGTCCAGGTGGGGTGGGAGGGGGCTGGGGCTATGGAATTCCCCCTCTGCGCAAAGCCCATCCAGCCAGTACTTGCAGTGCAGCAGCATGGCCTGGCCTTCACCCCAGGAGACTGCTGGGCCTCTCTCCCTCCCTCCTGTGAACTGCCTGGCTAGGGCATCTGAGGTCCTGTATGTGCCAGGGGATTTTTGCTATGGCTTGACCCAAGTTATACAGACTCAAGTTATACCTTCACTGCAAGGTGGGGCCCAGCAAGGAGCAGGGACACGCCCAGGCCCAGGTTCAACCAGACCAAGGCCAGGAATTCCCCAGAGTCCCCTGACTCCTACTGCAGTGCCATTCTCCCTGGATCCCCTCCTCCCTCCCGCTCCACTCCTAGCCTCTCTGGCAGCCTGACTTCAGAGAGTTCCATCCACTGATGGTTTCTTGCACTAATCACTGCAGTGAACTATAGGCACATCCTCCATCTCAGAACCCACAGCTGTCTCCAGAACAGATGGAAAATTCCTGGAGGACAGGGCTGTGCCTTTCACTCAGCACTACCTGAAAGGGAATTCTAGGGCCTGCCTCCGGCTCAAAGGCAAGGCTTCCTGAAAAGACAGGGCTTCCCTCAGCTCAGCACACGGTCTCCACCATCAGACACACCAGGGCAGACAGTCACTCGGTGACAAAGCCAGGGGCCTCTCTCAACTCAGAGGCCTGTACCTGCCTCAAATGGGACAGGCCCACTCAGTTTAGGACTGATCCCATGGGCCAGGGGCTTTCTTTAACCCAAGGACAATGTCTCCCTCATTAGTCAGTCTCCCTCATTAGCCTCCCCCAGCTCAGGAACCTCGTATCCTCCATCAGACATCCCCCATGATTCCAGGTGGTCAAGGCCAGGCTGTGGGTCAGCCTGGCCCCTGTGGAGCTCAGTAGAAGCCCAGAAACCAGGCTGGCTAACTGGCCACAGGGCCCATGGTCAGCCCTGTCATGGTCTCCTGCAGGCTCATGTAGAAGCTTAAACTACCAGAGACAAGCTGGCCTAGAACCCCAACTCTAGGATTCAATTTCAGCAACTGGCTCCAACTTCCCTCTGGGCAGGAGCCAAACAGTGATTAATAAGCTCTTCCATGGTGCAGTGTGCTGAGGGCTTCCAGCAGCTGGGGATGACCTGAGGTTAAGGAGTCCAGGCCCCTGCCTCAAGGCTCAACCTTATGGAGTCCAGGCATCCCTTTCCCTGGGAGTGCTGGAGATCAGGGCTGGGGGATGGGGGGGCTAGATTACTAATACCCCCAACGTCGAGTCTTAAGAAGCTCTTCCCAAGGATTGGGCCTAATTCTTCCCTGTTGAAAAGTCCCCAGTGAGGGATTATGAATGACACTATCCTGAACCACAGGCAGCTCCATTTACGGTCGTAATAAGAACTATAGGGTAGGAGTGGTGATGGGAAGAAGTGTTCCTTTTGGAAGTATAGTTTTAAAAACAATGTATAGGGACTTTCCATTTATCATCCCATTTGATTAGGGCTATCATCCTTGAGAGTGGCAAAGATTACTGACCCAATCTTTCAGATGAGGAAACTCAGGGAAGGAAAGGAACTCTACCAGACTGTACACTGGCTAGTGTGGTGGGCCGGCCTCAAGTCCAGGTTGTCTGACTTGCCATCCAGGGCTCTCCCAGAGCCTGCCACACAGCAGGCACTCAATCAGTGTTCATGGGATTGGACTCTTTAGAAAGGACTGCCTGGTCTCTTGTGGACTCTGGTGACGGGATTGATCCAAGCTACATTATTCTTATCTCATTGAGTCTGAGTCTTACTGTATTGAGAAATTGCATGGAGGAAACTGAAGCCCAGAGAGAAGCAAAGACCCAGAATAAAAGATCAGGTCTCTAGATCTCAGCCCAGAGCCCCCTCATCTATGCCACAGCCTAGGACTTTAACAAGTATTTACTGAGGCCCTGTTTGCAGGCTCATTGGTGGGTGGGAGAGGAAGAGCTCAGGCCTTGACCTTCAGAGACTCCTCACTTAGGGGAAGGGCTGGATAAGTACGTGGCACAGATCTGAGCTGATACAGAAGCTCTGAGGGTTCTGAGAGCCCAAAGGAGGGAGGGAAGCAGCCTTGCTTGCTAGAGAGCCAGGCATGCTGAAGCAAAGAGTGGCTCTTGAGCTTGACCTAGAGGGACAAGAAAGATTTTGACAGACAGCAATAAAAGCAGATGTTCTGGGCGGAGAGCAGAGACTCACAAGATGTTCCCAGCCAAGACTCAGAAGGAATGTGTGGTGCTCATGACAGCCCTGCAGGAATAGAAGGTGAATAGAGAAAGGCAGGTAGGGGTTGGGTCATGCATGGTCCTCTGGCCCTGCCTCCCCAGCACCTGGCCTGAACTCACTCACCTTTGATGAACTTGATCACAGACAGGTTTGGTGCAATCTGGACTAGGTCATCCTGCTTCTTCAGGGACTCCCCAGGGTTCTGCTCAGAGGGAGAGTTCTCACCCTGGGGAAACATACAATCAAGGGTAGTCAGCTGGATGCCAGAGATCCTACCCAGAGATGGCTTTGGACTCAAGGAAGCTCTGTGGGGAGGGTGGGGAGAGGGGAAGCTCTGTCACTTCATCAGACACAATGGAGGCCAACAGTGTTCCATTTGTTCTTGGCCTTATAGGTACTCAACAGAGGGTTTTAAAAGAGGGATTAATGGTGGGGTGGTTGGCACACATCTGTGATCCCTGTAGTGGGAGGCTGAGGCAGGAGGTTTGTAAGTTCAAAGCCAACCTCAGCAAATTAGTGAGGCTCTAAGCAATTTACAAAGACCTTGTCTCTAAAATAATAATAAAATATGAATACTAATAAAATATTAAAAAGGGCTGGGGGTATGGCTCAGTGGTTAAATGTCCTTGGATTCAAACCCTGATATAGATATATAGATATAGATATAGATATATAGATTTAGATATATATAAAATGAGGAAACAATGAAATTCCTATAGCTAAACTTTGTCATCACCATCATTAGCATATTAATAGTCACCAACTCGACCATGAAAATTACCACCATAACTATCATCATCAGTATTATTCCTGTTACCTTAAAAATCGTCCCAAATCATATCTCCAATATCCTGAATACATGACCAGTTGATTCGCAACGATACTATCATCACAACATGATTATTACTACCATTGTCTCTGTCATAGTTCCCACCATCACCAGCACAACAATTGGGATTGTTATCACCGTCACCTGAACCAATATGATTATCAGAATCATCAAGAACATGATCACTGTCTTGAACACCATCATTATCTTTGCCAGGGTCTTCACCAGTATCAGTGTCACCAACCTTATCTTCATCACCACCACCATATCACCACCAATGTCACCAGGAACACCGTCAACTCATGATCCTGTCATCATCACTACTCTCACCACCAATTATCTCCATTCCTCACATCATTATTAATGTCACTCCTACTGCTGCCATCAATGGTGTCACTGCTACCCCAATACCACCATCATCTGTGTTGCTGTCACCATTAAAATCTTTTCCACTCCCACCACCATCAGCTTCACCAACATGATGACAACCATATCTCTCTCTTCAGTTATTATGTCATTCATGACTGTCATCACCTGGACAGTCACCAGGAGCAAGTGCCTCCAGTGAGCTGGGCTACCATGAGGTGGGGATGGTGTGGGTCTACGGGCCCATCCTGTTCTTTACCGTCTTCTGGGGAAGAATGGGAGCTGGAGGATTAGGACAAGAGAAAACAGCCCCCTTTCCTCCCTGGGAAGAGTCAAGCCACCCCTGGAGGATGTGCTCAGCTCTGGGCCAAGGCTGTGAGGATGCCCACGGACACCACGGAGAAGGAGCCTCAACCTGGACAAGGATGGCCTCCACGCAACTCTTGAAGGAGAGGGCCGGGGAAGAGAAGGCTTGTGTGGGTGGGCACAATCACCATTTTGGAAGGAAATAATAATAAACGGTGGTTAATGCCTATGACGTGCTTGCTCCATGCACCGACTACACAGTTTTAAGGACTCGCATAGAACTCACAGTGCCCTCCCCAACAGCTTTGGAAGTAGATGCCGTGAAAAGCCCTTTTATTCACATGACCAAACAGACACAGAGATGAAGTAACTTTCCTCAAGTCACACAACTAGAAAGTGGCCCACCTAGTGTCAAACCCGGACAGCTCCACTCCAGAGTCTGGGCTCTGAGCTGCTACAGCCTACAGGAGGGAGGCAGCCAAGGCCGCTGAGGCCCGGGTGATTCTCCTGCATCCCAACCCAAACACTGTGAGGCAGGTGCTATCTCTGTGCGCACTTTTTAGATGAGGAAACTAAGTCTTGGAGAAGTTGGTACTGATACAGGGTCATTTGAATGTCTAAGTGACCAAATGGGGTCTGATTTCATACATTCCGCTATGCAGCCTGAGCTCGGAATGAGAAGGAACCAGTTCTATGGAAGACTATGTAAGTCCACGGTAAAGAATAATTTGGAAGAGGCTGCCCTGGGAGCCAGTCAGCTCTCCATAACTAGGAGTGTGGTCCAGGAGGCTAGGTGCCATCAGGCGGGTGGGCTGGGCTCCTCAGGTTTTCCCTCTTGTCTCCCTGAGTTCCCTACAGACCTGGCCACCCTTTGTCAGGGTCTGACATCTTTCTTCTTCTCTGTATTTTTATGGACCTCATGAGGCAAATGCTGGATCTCCCCACATTTCAGAATCCCTGTAGGGGCGGCCACGCATCCTCATCCTCATCTCGCCTTGCTCCCTGGGCTGGCTGCTAAAAGCCTGTCCTGTCCCTGCAGGGCGATTCATTCAAACCTTCATTCCTTGTGTCCCTCTCCCCCGGGGTTTCCCTGGCTCCTCCCTTCTTTCATTCCAGCAGGGAGCAGGCTTTGAGTTTCCTGGCCTCAGGGGACTTTTGTGGCAAGGCAGAGAGCACTAATGAGTTGCCAGGTTTTCCCTCCTAGCTTTTGTTTTCAAAGCTTGAGGCCATTGGGAGAATTCTGTGGGTTGAGGCAGGGGGTGTGAGGAGAGGGAGGCCTGGGAGAGTGAGCAGAAGGGAATGACATTCTCTGCAACAAAACTCTGGAAACCAGGCTGGGACAGACACCGAGCCCTCTGTGGGTTCTGTAAGAAGTGGGGAGCCACCCTCAGAGATGAGGCCCAGGGAGGCAGGTCACCTCTGAATACCAGGCTACAGGATGCCCTAGGGAGGTTGGGCCCCTGTGGTCCTAGCCACACAAGACTCCTCTGCTCTCATATGGGTCAAGATGGCAGGTGGGCATGGCTGTAGTGACATGGGTGGTATGGGGCCCACCTGGAGCCTGGGCACTAAAAACCTCAGGAACTTTGCTTCAACTTGGTGGGAGATCCTTGAGAAGGGCTGAGGTTTAGTTTTTGGCGGATCTGGCAGTATAGGCCTTTAGAGTAGAAGTTATGTTGATTCTTAGAGAAAATAAATAATATCTGCTTATCACTATGCGCAGTAGCACCCTATAATCTGTGACTCGGGAGGCTGAGGCAGAAGAACAGCAAGTTTGAGGGCAGCCTGGGTAACTCAAAAGAAAAAAGAAAAAAGGTTAGAGATGCAGCTCAGTGGTAGAGCATCCCTGGGTTCAATACCCAGTACAGGACCAAGAAAAAAAAACAAACATCTACTTTATATACACTTAGGTCTGGGTCAAACCTTGCTCTGTGTCTATCTTCCCTGCTGGACTCTGAGCACTGTAAAAGCAAGAATCATGTTTATCTTGTTCTCTGTTGAAACCCTGGTTCCTAGCACAGGGCCTGGGGCAAAACAGTGAGCATCAGACAAATTCCCATTAAAAGAAGGAGTATAAGAGACAGCTCCAGCCAGCATTGCCAGGTTCTTGGAAGAATAATGAGAACATCAAGAGGAGATGCACATGCTGGGAGGGAGCTCTAGCACTGTGATGTTCAGAGACCAGCAAAGGGTTCCCAGAGCACCCCCAGGGGCTAGCAGAACTGAGATTCAGTCCACAGGGATGTGGACCAAGGGCTTCATGTGCATAAACCTGCTCCACCTTCTCTGAGACCTGCCGAAGGAGCCGGACACTTCTTCACATGTGAGCAAACAAGCTCTGAGATTAGGTGACTTGTTCAACAACACACATTTTGAAAGCAGCAGAACTAAGACCTGAGCTCCAGCTTGCAGGTAGGAAACTCATGTTTTCTCCTCTAAATCCTCTGAGTCAGCTAGCTGCCCTGGTCAGGACGGGCAGAGTTAGGAGACATCTTACTAGTATGATTTTTTTTTAGTTGTTAATGAACCTTTATTTTATTTATTTATATGCAATGCTAAGAATCAAACCCAGTGCCTCACACATGCTAGGCAAGTGCTCTACCACTGAGCCACATCCCCAGCCCCAGTAGTATAATTTGAAGGGGCCTGAAATCTCACCATTGAAATTTTCTTCCGGTGAGACACCTGGACCTATTCACTTGTACCTTAGAGCCACATCTGGCTGCTAAGCACCTAAAATATGGCAAGTTCAAATTGAGATATGTCCTAATTGTAAAATACTCATTATATCTTGAGGACTTAGTGTCAACAATGGAAAAGACTTCATTATTTTTTTATATTGGTTATATGTCCAAATTAGAATATTTTAGATATTATTCTATATACTATAGAATAATGTTATTAACATTAATTTCTTTCACTTTTGAGTGTGGCTGTTAGAAAATTTAGAATTAGGGGCTAGGGTTGTGGCTCAGTGGTGGAGCACTTGCCTAGCATGTGTGAGGCACTGGGTTTGATTCTCAGCACCACATACAAATAAATAAAATAAAGGTCTGTAAACAACTAAAAAAAAAAAAAAAAGAAAAAACAAAATTTAGAATTACATAAGGTGGCTCCTGGGTATTTCTTTTGGCCTTGTTCTTGAGATGGGAGAGTGGCCTGGGAAGGACACCACGGTGGAGCCAGGTGCTGCCCCAGGAAGGAAAGAGGAGAGGCTGGAGAGAGACCGAGAGCTTTCCAACATTCTTATCAGGGTGATTTAGGCTTATCCTTGAAAAACAAACAGAATCTTGGTGAGTTCCTCATCTCCAGGTAAATAGTAAAAATATCAGTAGTGTCATCTGTTCCCACATGTACATCCTTATAAGGTCTACACAGTCACATCCACCATGTCATGAAATTCCCACTACAGCCTATTTGATGTAGGCATCATTTGTTTACCCACTTTACAGAGGAGAAGTCTGAGGCCCCCAAAGAGAAATGTCACCACAAGTTATTGGTAGATCAGGCTCTCAAAGCCAGGCTTTCCCATATCCCTGACTCTTGTTGTGAAAAAGAGCGTGGGGTGTGAAGACCAGAAGGGAGGGACTGATCTGGGGGGCCAGGGAAGGCAGAAGGAGTTGGTAGGAAGAAGTTGGGTTGGGGCTGGGTAGAAGGAAGGGAGAGGTGATTTAAGCAGGGCTTAGTATAAACTAACCTATGGTAGTGAGAAGAAGCCTGTGTGGGGGCAGGCAGTTGGGACACCAGCCTGATTACAGCAGGTGACTAGCTGGGCAGCAACTTGGGGCTAGAGAGGGACTGGAGCCAGATCTACGAGGCTTGGGGCCAGACTAAAGGATTGAGCTTTATTCTGTGACTATCAGGAGCCCTAACTTTCCCCTAGCTCCTGTCCTCTGTGTTCCCAGTAGGTTTCCGCCTCTTATCCCTCATTTGTTTTGAGGACAGATGACTAATAGTGGGTTCCAAAAACAGGAAACATTGTATTTCTGCTCAAGGGGAGCTTGGAGTGGGACCCATCTGGGCTGTGGTTTCCCCGGGTCAGCAGGCCTGGGCAGAGGGCTGTTGGAACTTCCCCTCTGAGGGCTCTGTGCTGACTGTGGCAAGATGTGGGCACAGCACACTATGTAGCTCAGCCCACGAAGGCCCTATTGGCTGTTGGGCCTCCAGGGATCCTGGAGCTAACCTGTACACGGAACTGAGTTCCAGAAGGTCCTGTCCTGGGGTCCCCAATCCCATGGAGCCTGGGCTGTCTTTGGTGGGCAATATGGAATTCACTGACAGCTCTCAAATTCCATCTCATATCACCGTGAGAAGCAGCCATAGGAGCGGGGCATCTGTACAACTTCACAGCCCTCTATGGCGGGGAGAGGTCTTTAGCAGAGCACCCGCGAGTGTGAGCTTCTATGAGGAATGAACTACACTTCCAGCTTTTTTTCAATGAGATTCCTGTAACCAGTCACCCTTTTCCCTTTGGCTATTGGAAAACTCAGGACCAGCAGGGCCTGGTGATGCAGGCCTGTATTCCCAGCTACTCAAGGGGCTGAGTCAGGAGGATCACCAAGTTTGAAGTCAGCCTTGAAACTCAGCGAGATTCTTTCTCAAAATAAAATAAAAAGGGCTGGGGATGTAGCTCAGTGGTAGAGTGACCCTGGGCACAGCGGGTGAGGAAGCATCATGGCACCACCTGCTGCAGTTAGAATGGCTATTATAATAAAGACAAAAAGTAACAAGGGCTGTCTAGTAACCAGAGAAAAGGGAAACTTTCACACTGTTGGTAGGAATGTAAATCAGTATAGCCATTATGGAAAACAGTATGGAAGTTCCTCAAAAATTTAAAAAATAAAAAAAAAAGGAACTACAGCATAAACAAGCAATTCTACTACTGGATGTATTTCCAAAGAAATGAATTAATATATCATCAAGGAGACATCTGGTTCTGCCATGCGAGAATGCAGCAAGAAGGAACCAAAAGCCCTCACCAGAACATGACCATGCACCCTGGCTCAGACTTTCAGAACTAGCAACAAGAAATGTTTGTTGTTTTAGCCTGGGGTGGGGTGGGGTGGGGAGATGCATGACCATGCTTACTGCAGCATTTTTCACAGTAACCAAGATTTGGAATCAACCTAAGTTATGATAATGAACAAAGAAAATGTGGTCTCTAACAACAGAGTGCTGTTTTAAAAAAGAAGGAAGGCTGCTATTTGTGACAGGATGGATGAACCTGGAGTATATTATGTTAAGTGAAATAAGCCAGACCCAGGAAGACAGATACTGCCTGATCTCATTTATATGTGGAATCTGGGGAAGTGGAACTCAGAAGCAGAGAACGGTAGTGCCCAGGCCTGGAGGGGAGGGACAGGGAGATGTTAATCAAAGGACACAAAACTTCAGGTTGACAAGAGGAATAAGTGCAAGAGATCTATTGTATACCATGGTGACTACAGTTACTAATATGATATCGTATACTTGAAAATTGCTAAAAGAGCAGAGTAGATTTTAAGTGCTTTTACCATACACATCCAAAAGATAAGTATGTGAGGCAATGCATACATTAAATAGCTTCATTTAGTCCTTCCACAATGCATGTATTTATCAAAACAACATTTTCTATGCCATAAATATGTACAATTTTTACTTGCCAATTAAAAAATTGAAATAATTCAAAAAATTAAAAATAAATTAAAGCATTTAAAAATAATATTAGAAAAAGAGGGTGGTCTTGTTTTTTTTTTAAGAGTGGGCCTAACACGGGGTGCTCTACCACTAAGCTATACTCCCTACCCTTTTCACTTTTTTCTGTAGTGGAGATTGAACCCAGGGGTACTTTACCACTGAGCTACAACCCAAGACCTTTTCACCTTTTATTTATTTATTTACTTATTTTGTGATGTTGGGGATTGAACCCCAGGCCTTGTGCTTGTGAGGGAAGCACTCTACCAACTGAGCTATATCCCAAACCCCCCATCTTTCATTTTGAAATAGGGCCTCACTAATTTGCTTAGGACCTCACTAAGTTGTTGAGGCTGGCTTTGAATTTTCGATCCTTCTACCTCAGCCTCCTGAGCTGCTGGTATTACAGGCATGTGCCACTTGCTCAAGGTGCTTTTTACTTTTTGTTTTGAGACATATCTTGCTAAGTTGCCCAGGCTGACCTTGAACCCTGATCCTCCTGCCTCAGACTCCTGAATAGCTGGGATTATAGGCATGTGCCTCCACACTGTACCCACCTGGCTACATTCCACTTTTTCTGAGACTGTATGTTGGACATTAAACCATTTGACCTTCACACTTTACCTCATTTAATTCTTACAAAAACCCCAAACTGAAGTTATATTCATTTTACAGATTTCAGAGTTGGTAAGTAGCAGAGCTGGGCTGATATGATGCAGGGCACCTAATCCTGCTGGGCTGCCTCCTGCTTGCAGCTGCAGGATGCCTCAGGTGCCAAGAAAACTCACATGGTACCTCTTGGGTCTGATCAGTTACCTGTTATCTCTCTTCTTTAACCTCAGTCTTCTTCTCTGTCAATGGGGGTATCACACTAGATCAAACGGTTTTTAGTAATAGAATGCTTTCCCTAATTGAAATCTCATTCTAAAGACTGGTGTAGTGGGCTGGAGGTGCAGCTGAGTGGTAAAGCTCTTGCCTAGCATGAGTGTGAAGCCCCAGCACAGGGGGAAAAAAACTGCCATAGTGTGTGTGTGTGTGTGTGTGTGTGTGTGTGTGTAAGAGAGTAGAAGGCTCTTAGCTCTGCTTGGGGACATCCCTCTTCATTTTCTTTATGGTGAAGTTTTGAGTGGTTTGAAAACCACATAAGCAGACCACCCCCGCAAAAAAGGGCTCCATCCCTGGTGTATGAGGAAGCTGTATGGGGGGGCTAGGTGAAGGGGAGCCTCTTACCCCTTTGGGGCCAGAACCTGGCCTCATACAGACAGGTGCAGGGGCCACCAAACTGGATCGTCTCTCAAGTCTATTGACCTTAGAGAGCAGTGGGGTGAGGGTGGAGACACAATCTGGACTACCAGGGTTGGGAAGGACACAGAGGGCCCCAGGCTGGCCTGGGAGGGGACCTGCTCAGGGGACAGGAAGGCCTGCAAAGGCTGCAGTAGGAACATGAAAGTCCCAGAAGAATGTGGGCAGATCCTAATAGAAAAGCTCTAAGTCTTGTGTTTTAAGAACCTTCACCACCTCGGGCTCCTGTCCCTATTCCTGATCATTCTATTTCCAGTACAGAACCTCAGAACACTGAAACCCAAGTACCTGTGAATCTCCAACTATTAGAAACATAGAAATTCAAATCTGAATGGTTTTAGAATCCCAGACTCTCAGAGGTTTCCCAGAAATAACAGACACATAAACTCCTGGTAAGGATGACCCAAGAGAAAGTCATGGAATCCAGTGATGCTCACAGGCCAAGCAAGGCTGGGATCCTTCACAGAATGGGAGCAGCTGGCTGGCCCCCTCCTGGCCCCTGGCCCAGCTCCAGGGGCAGGTTCTCAGAGGAGGAGCACTGGCTGAATAGGGATACCACCACCCCAGGCACACGTGGGAACAGAAAACTTGGAGCCCCTAAGAGACCATCTTGTTCCACAGACTCTGCAGAGCCCTACCCCTAGGCAAAGAACCACTGTCATAGCCACAGCCACTGGAGAAACCTGAGCTGGCACTTCGGCATTCCTGATTTCTCTGCACCCATCCTTCCTTCACTACGACAGAGCTCTTCGAGGCAGGGAGTGTAGGAGTCACCCCTCAAATTCCCTATAAAAATGCTCAGAGGAGACAGTATTGAACCTGTCAGAGCCACCAGACCTTGAAAAATCTACTGCCCAGGATACAGATTGGGAGACTGAGGCCAGAGACCCTCTCTGGGTCACAGAATCCTTATATACCACCATCTCCTGGATACCTTTAAAAACTGCATTTACATCTAAGGACACAGGGGGCCCTGAACCTTAAGCTTAGGAAGGGATGTTGAAGGAATTTCCAAGTGAAATTTTTTCTCCCCTTGCCCATTCCTTCTCCCTACAGAAGATATATGTTCCTTTCTGGGGACCTGGATTTTATGGCAGCCAATTCTGCTCTTTGGGGCTATCCTCCCACTCCATGCACCTCCCCATCAGTGGCCCTAGTGGGTCAGGCCCCCAGCGCTACTGCAAACAGCCCGACCAGGCTGCAAACAGCCTCAAGGAGGCCAAGGAACGATTCCTCCCACATCAATATTTATTGCCTGAGAGCTGCTGGAAGCAGATCATCATGTTCTCGGCCTTCAGTTCTTTTTTAAGAACCTCTCACCCCCTACCCTCCCCATTCCCATCCCTGATGTGCTGACAGAATAAATGCAGACAGCCAGACAGGTTCACAGCCGGGGAGCTGGGGAGCCAGAGAGCCGGGGTTTCAAAGCATCATCACACGCAGCTCTCAAAACCCAACTCTGGGAATCACAGCAGCTCCGACTCAGGACTGGCACATTCTCGGAATCTGAGGCACAGGGAGTGTTGCTCCAGGCACCTCACACACCAGTGTAGACTGGGAAGTGGCTTGCTGCTCAAGGTCGTACTGCTGACATGTGACCCAGCCTCACACAGGCAGCCCCCTTGCTTCTTCCACCTATCTACCCCATGGCCCACTGGTGTCCTCTTTCAAATTTAGGCTCCAACTCAAGAGTATCTGACACAAGCAACCCAGCCTCTTATCCTCCTCTGTGATCACGCTCACTTCTGGGAACTCCTCCCCAATTTCCATTTCCTCCAAACTTTGGCCCTGAGCTAGGCAGAACCGGGAAGGAGAATGTGAAGTCCCCAGTTGTCTTCTTCCCCTGAAATTGGTCCTTCCCCACACCTGCTTCTGTCTCTGAGACAGTGCACCCAGTCCACGCCTCACTCTCTGGGGCCTCCACAGCACAGCGGCACCCACATCTGGGCAGTCCCACTCCCAGGCAGCACGTGGATCCAGCCCCATCCCCTCACTACCAAAGCGCTGCTCCCTGCCTGCTCCACTGCGCAGCTGCTCACCCACCACCCGACCTCCACACACCCCTGGTCCTCCACAGCCCTCTATCTACCCAGCACCCGAGATGGACCAGAGGACTCCCTGCTTATACTTCTTCCAGGCTACCTGCTGCCCCTGAAGCCACCAGTAAAAACTGTTCTGGCCCCTGCTGGCTGTTCCAGCCTGTTTTCTTGGGTCCGTGTCCATACCCTCTGCTCCAGCATGGGTGGGATGGGAAGGTTCTGTGGGGCAGCTGGGCCAGGAGTCAGGCAGGCTTGGGTTCAAACCCCAGCCTCTCCAGGCAGAGACACTTCCAGCCTTCATCCTGGCCCAACCTTCCTTGCTCTAAGGAGGCCCATGCAGCAGCCGACTTGCCACGTGAACCAGAACTCTCCTTGCTGCAAAATATCCAACAGGATTTTTAAAATCGCCCTTCAAAATTAGAATTACTTAGCAACAAGTAGCTCACTTAATTTATGATTGTGATTTTTCAACAACTGCTTTCTATGCTTGGGAAAAGAGGAAATCTATTGCATAAATTTTCAGGATGTAACGACATGTAGTGTGATTGTTAAAGAAGAATTGGTAAAGTTGACATTAGTGACATAAAATTAAACTTTTAAAAAGCATTTCTTTTGCTGGGCATGGTGACACATTCCTGTAATCCCAGCAACTCAGGAGCCTAAGGCTGGAGGATTACAAGTTCAAGGCCACCTTAGACAACCTTAGTGAGACCCTGACTCAAAGTAATATAAAAAGGGCGAAGGGTCTAGCTTAGTGGTCACATCCCCTTAGTTGATTTCCCAGTACTGAAAAAAATAAATAAAACGAAAAGGGCTGGGGGTGTAGGTCAGTGGTAGAGAGCTGGCCTAGACGCTCAACGTCTTGGCACTGCAAAGAAACCCAGGATTGCAAAGAAAAGAAAAAAGCATTTCTTTCTCCTCCTCCTCCTTCTGTCATTTTCTTTTTCATTTGGAGTCAACTTATTGTCTTTTATACCTTGTGTTTTTTGTGAGTTACTAGAAAACGTGGAGTCCCCTGGCTCAGGATGGTCTCTCCCCTCCAAGGCTCGCAGTGTCCTGCCTCTCAGCCAGCTTTGTGACCTTAGGCAAATCCCTGCACCTAGTTAGGCCTCTGAGAAGCCCACCCGCTCTGAGAGCTCAGCAGGACATTTGGTGGCTGTCCCTGTGCATCCTGCCCACTGCTGGTCCTCACCCAGGAGTCTTCTCCTTGCCATATTATGCCCACTTTAAGGGTAGAGACCGTGTACTGACCTCCAATGTCCAGTCTGGATCCTGGCCCAGAAGAGGCACTCAGTGCACATTTGTCCCCTTCACTATCCCCAAAGAGGTCAGGTTCACTTCTATAGCCAACCTCTCTGTCCTCCACCTAAATGGCTGCCCCTCTCATTTCTGGGCTTCCACCCATCCTTCACATCCAGCTCAGGTCCTTCCTCTTCCAGGAAATCCTCCCAGACCCATCCTCTGTGCCCGGCAGTCCTTAGCCTTCCTACAGAACATTCAGAATTTACAAAACTAAGTGAACAGCTCAGAAAGACGTGGACTCAGGCAGGCCTGGGCACTCCCTTGCCAACTTGGATCCTGGGTAAGTCATTTCCAGCTCTGGGCCTAGAGCTCCTCAGCCATGGAAGGAGCTGATGGCACTGGCTGTGGGGCTGGGGAGGTGCCCCGACAGAAAGGATCTTGGTAAGCTTGACACACAGGGCCCCGGAGGGAGGACGTTCACTGCTATAGAGGAAGACACATAAGTGGAGGGTGGAGCCTAGGCTAGGACAGGGACACAGGGGCTTACCTTGCTGACAGGTGACGATGCATCTGCCAAGAACTTTCGCCGGCACCTAAGCTCATGCGTCTCCTTAGGCATCTCCCTGGGGAAGAAGAAGTAGGGGCTGGCAGCCAGTGCCACCATGCCAGCAGAGATGAGGAAGCCCAGCCACCAGGCACCCACCCATCGGGGGTCTTTTGAGGTCAGGTTGATACCACCTGTAAGAGAAGACCATGGAGACATTGGGGTCAGGTGGTCTGACACATCTAGGTCACCACCCTGGGTCTGGCTTTTGAGAAATAAGTCAGTGCCAGCTCAGAGTCAGGAGACCTGCCTCCTGGTCTTGATTCTGCCATTATGTCCTGTGTGACCTTGGGCAAGACCTTGACCCTTTATGGGCCTTAGCTTCTTCACTTCTTCTGTGCAGTGGTCAAGATCATGGACTTTGGAAATGGATTACTGGGTCTGGATTCCATTACTAACTTATGACCTTGGGCAAGTTATTTCACTTCTTTGAGCCTCAGTTTCTTCCTGTGGTGACATACAGATATTAGTAGTTTTAGGGGGAGTGCTGGGGATAATAGCTTTTTTGTTTCCTATCATAGGGTTGTTGGAGAATTATGGAAACTAATACATGTAAAACTAAAAGAAAAATTTAATTAAATTTTTTTAAAAATCTACCAAAAAATACATGTACTTAGAAAAGTAGATATATTATATAAATATTTGCTCCTCCTCTTCTTTTTCCTTCTCTTCCTATTACCATTACTTTTTTGATTATTAATATATTAAATAATGGTCGGGACTCAGGCCTACATGAAATTCCGGGGCTGCTGGTCAAAACTACTTGGCTTCCCAGAAGTCCTACTTGGAATGACCAAGAAGTGGGGTGGGGGGTGGAAGGTGACCGAGGAATGTGCACCTTTAACAAGTTCCCTGGATGGTTTTGATTCCCCACCAGGCTTAATTAGGATTGGATTATCCCTGATGTACCTGCTGGCTGCAGTGCACAAATCTGCCCTGGGACTTTTTAAACCCAGGCTGAGTTGGGGACCTCCCCCTTCAATATCCACAGCATCTGCAGATATTTATAAAACTGCAAATGCATGATAACAGCAACCACCAGTTGTGCAGCTGTTTCCCCAGGTGCTTCGCCTTCAGCGGCTCCTGGGCAGGGGCCAGGGCACCCAGTTGGCACCCAGCAGTCTGGGAGAGCTGTGGCTTTTGCATTCACAGGACTTGGTTTGTTCGTTGCTTGTTATCTGCCTTGCCTTGGTGCCAGGCTGAGGCGAGTTCACACACACAGCTCCTCGACTCCCCCGCTCACAGCATCAGTCTATGCCTGAAGCAGGCAAAATCCTCCCACCTTATGAAATCCCCCATAAAGAAAGAGGGACTTGGGAAGTGGCATGTCAGTCCACAGAAATGTGTCATCTGCCAGTGGAGCTGCCTCGTCTTCCAGGATGAATGCACACACTGTCAGAAAACACATCCTCTTCCTCCAGAGCAGAGGTGTATCTGGCAAACCTAGGTAACCCCTGACTCCCAGGGAGGAGAGGGGTTGCAACCAGAGCCCAGGTCTGGCTTTGGGGCTAGAAGAAAGGGAGGCAGGGCATGACTGATCCTAGTGACTGCTGTAGAGATCCCCAGACCCGTCCTTGCTGAGGCACCCATGGATAAGAGCTAGAGAAAATCCAACCAGCCATGTGCATGTCACCCAGGGCTTCTAGGACCTGCTGGAAAATCTCCAGGGGAGGTAGAGAACTTCTGAGCAGCAGTAGGCAGAAGGCCAACCTGAAGCTCATAGCTGCCGGTGTGACAAGCAGGGCCATGAGAAGCCACAGTGACATGCTCTAACAGGAATACCCTTCTATCCCCTCCCTGCCCCAGAGCTCCAGAGCTGTGGCAACCCCAACACCCGTCCCTCTTGCCACCTCAGACCAAGCGAGAGCCCCAATCCTTGGTGCACTCTGACCTCTAGCTGGATCAGAGACTACTGTTTCCCAAATGGTGCCCCCAGCAATTTCTCAGACTCTGAGGTGATCAGAGCTAGAAGGTTCCCTAAGGCCCCCCCCCGGCATTGTCCCCCTCAAAGTGACACATGAGTCACTGAGTCCTGCTCATTCTTTCGTTGTCCTCTCTATTCTGCCTGAAACTTGTACCCCATTAAATATGGGAGCTCCCCACAGGCCAAGAGAGCCAGTTCTCCTCCTTGTCCACAGCAATAGCGGGCCAGGGTGGTGGCCTGGAGGTGGATGGGCAGGTGACAAGGTGAAGGCTTGTGACAGCGAGCACAGCTCTCATTAGATGGCACTTTACAGTTTCTCTTCACTACCTCACTGGATTCTGGTTGCAGCCTTGGGAGATAGGACAGAGACGACCTCAAGGATGAGGAGGCAGAAACTCAGAGAGGGTAACAGGTCAGTGGTGCGGCTGGGTTTGAACTTAGGTCCCCCATAAGGCAGTGCCCTTGTCACTCATTCTGAGGAGGCAGTACTGTCAACTATACAACCAGCAGTCAGTGAGCTAGCATCTGTATACTCCTGGGGACAAATGTTCATGCCTGAGACTCACCTTCTGGCATCCGGTCAATGTCCACATAAAGGCGAAGCATGAGGCTGCCCAACCCATAGGCCATGCCTGGCCCCATCATGGTCACTGCAAAGAGGATCCCTGCAACACAAAGCCTAGGTTAGGACCTTCTGGCCCTGGCTTTCCTCAGCAGGTCGGGGCCTGTCTAGTCCTCAGTGGGCAAGAAGTGCCCACTCCCACTCTCAGAGCTGGGGACTCTCCAGGGCTTCTCTGGACCTTTACTGGCCTGATGGGGTGGAGGTCAGGGACTCAACACCCAGCCCCCACCCCAGGCCTCTCTTTCTCCTACCTGATATTGGCCTGACCCTCAGAGCCCAAGGAGTTGGTGGGTCCTCACCAAGATAGAGGGGCGAGTTGCTGTGGTGGGCAAAGTCATCGATGTAGGAGATGCCAAAGGGCTGAATGGGCACTCCACCCACGCCAAGCAGGGTCTGAGCTATGAACATGATCCCCACCACGCCGAGGTGCTGGGCCTCCGTGTAGCTGGAACAGCTGTCATTGGAAGGAGTGGGGGCCGGGGCTGAGGTCATGGGCAGGCATAGGGAAGCCTCAGAGTCCTGTGACATATCCTCTGAGAAAGAATAAAAATGGGATCACAGCTAAGACAAGAGCACTTACCAGACTTTCGCAAATCACTGTTGTAGGCACTTTATACCAATCATTTGATCCCCTGGCAAACCTAGGGTACAGGTGCGCTCAGTACCCCATTTCACACACGAGGAAACTGAAGCTCAGACAGCAATCAGCAAGGGTCAGAGGAAGGACAGGACCCCTGGTGCTCTGACTTCAGAGCCCCTGACCTCAAACTGCCCTGTGTCAACTTTGTAAGCAGAGGCATCTGGAAGAGCCATGCAATGGTGGGGTGAAGAGGTCAAAAGAGGTAGAGCTTTTAAGTCCAGAAGAACAAACAAACAGGATTTTCCAAAAAGAGAGGGAAGGGCAGTGTTCCAGGGACAGGTCACGGTACAGGCAAAACCCTGAGCCGCGTGAGGACTCCGTGTCAGTAGAATGAGAAGTTTGGAACAGTGGATCATGAAGTGTGAGGGGCCAGACCAGGGCTTCTGACAGGGCCAGGCAGGGAAGGCAGTGCCCTTGTCACTCATTCTGGGGAGGGAGCACTGTCAGCTCAGGACACAGATGCGGAGTGCAGGAAAGGACAAGTTCTTAATTTAGTACCAGATGCCTGTTCCCTGTAGCTCACCAATATTTGGTGAGCAAACTTGAGGAGATCTTCACACTATTATTATCTCAGGTTTTTTGGTATAAATATGGCCCTCTCTCTGCAGACTTCCTTTTGTGGGATCCAGGACTCCAAGGGCCACTCCCTCAAACTGGAAAGAGCCATGGATCCAGGCCTCTATCAGAGGCTGCCCCGGCCTTGCTGTGTGACGTGGATGAGATCCCTCTGCTCCTCACCTCTGAAATGGATCTCCTAGAACTGATTCTCTAGAGATGAAGGACTCAAAAGCAGAATAATTCGGGAGTTCAGAGCAGGGCTCTGGGCACAGTTGACTAGCTGTGGGCCAGGGAGCTTCTCTTCTCTGAACCTCAGTGTCCTCACTGGTGAAGAAATAATGATGACACCTGCCTCTCGGGGAGAGTGGTGCCCCCCTCCCCGGCGTCTACTGGACATTAGATAATGGTGATTATTCTAAAGATTGTATTTGCCTTTCCCACCCCTGAGTCTCCAGTGGCTCACAGATGGCCTGCCACATAATACTGAGCAACATAAATACTAGAGGAAGGTGGAAGGATGAATGAAGTAGCCAGGAGTGTTCCAACAGGAAGGGGGCTCAGAGATCATGAGTCTCGCCCACTTGTTCAGCCAACTGTGTGACCCTGCACAGAAAAACTGTGTTAAAGTGGAAATTCTCAGCAAAGAAATGCATGGAAGTATTATTTTTCAGCCTTCCAAGAGGTCCTATAGGTAACTGTCCATCAGGCCTGGATAACCACCCACATGCTTCAGGTGCACTCTAATTCCCCACTTCTCTGGCCCTGCCCACGTCCCGCCCTCCTCCTGCAATGCCCACCTTTTCTCCAGGGCAGCCACGGCCCACCTCCTGGCAGCTCCCTCCAGCTGGGAATGTCTTTCCTCCACCTAGACTTCTAATGGCTCCCTCCCAACGTCTCCTAAGGTGCTGGGCTCTGGACCTTGTAGCAGAATCGTCCACGCTGACCCCAACCCGCACTGAACTGGGGCATGTCTGCTTCATCTTCTCATCCCTGGGCTTAGCAGCTCCAGAGGTGAGGGCTGCTAGGGAGGCAAGGGAGGACGGGTGTTCTCCGACAGCTCTCCTGCCCTGGGGAACTTCCTGATGCTTGGCAAGGGCATGGCTCCCTCCCTGGCCTCCCTGCATCCCTGTGTCTCTCTCCCCACACAACTGACACATTGGGCTTTATATTTGTCTGTCTCTTTCCCAGTCTGGGAGCTCGCTGGGGGCAAGGACTGAGTCCCCCAGAGTAGGCAGCACGGAAGTTCTATTACGGGCACTTCTGGTTGGCTGGGTGGCTGGGTTTGTGGGTAGGTGGGAGGATGGATGCGCAAGTAGATGAGCAGGAGTGTGGATAGGTGGATGAGCAGGCGGTGAGCCGGAGAGTGGGAAGGGATGGAGCGAATGCTCAGCTGCTTTGGTGGTTCTCTAAGAGACAGGTGTCTGTCTGTTAAGGAAGCCCACAACAAAATCCCACTGGGTTGAACAAGGTGCCGCTATTCCTGACTTAAACTCTTTCATTTTCTTATTTGTTCTCTCACTCATTCCTTCTTTCTTTCACCACTGTCTTGTGGGGATCAAATGCACGAATACACAGAAAGTGCTTAGACTGGTGTCCAGTGGAGAGGAGCTGCTGTGGGATACTGTTAATTTCTACAAGTATTTCTGAGCACCAACAATATGCCAGGCCCTAAAGTAGGCTGCATGGTAAATTGGCCCCTACCTCAAATAAGCTACAGGGGTATGAGCCCGCCCTGACCAAGAAAGGCCTGCAAGGGTTCACCCCTTTACCCTGGGGCTACCCCCTGCTTCCCTCCCCAGGCCTGCCAGAGACACCCACCCAGGCCTGGGGAGACAGTGGGGGTGGATGGAGAGGACTGGGAAGTGGGGACCCATCTTGCCTAACGTGAGCCTGCAGATGGGCCCTGGTGCACAGGACTGTCATGCCTCATGTTGCTCTCCTGCCCTGCCCCTCCGGCTCTTACCAGGGCTGCTGTGGTCATAGCGGTACGGCTCCGAGATGAAGTGCGGGAGAGTCATCAGCAGGCCTGCCAGGGCCACCAGGACAGCCCCACAGCCAATCATACGGGGCCGGTGCACTCGGCTGCCGAAGTAGCTCACAAACACAATCAAGGCTGTGTTCCCCACCTGCAAAGGGATGAGGTGACCCATCAGAGTGGAGCACCAGACCCAGAGGCAAGGGCCTGCACCTCCATGTTCCTATCTGTGTAATGGACTGGCTGGATGAATAAGCATTATTTTGATCTCTCTTATAAACATAGATTCTGGGTCCTCCTAGGAAGGATCTCGCTGCCCCTTTAAGGAAGAGAAATGAGCACAAAGCTAGAAGATCAATTTCATTTAGGAACACGGAGGAGAATGGGCAGTGGAGAAAAATTTTTGATTTTGAGCTTCAGGACTTCATGAATGAGAGACTCAACAGAGAAAGTCTGAAGCCAGAGAATTAAGGCTTGGAATTTCCAACCTTTAAATCACAATCGTAGGGTGCTATGCTAGAGGGGACTTGTGGCCCGGTGTGTGGGCTCACGCCTGTAATCCCAGTGACTCAGGAGGCTGAGGCAGGAGGATTATGAATTTGAATGAATTATGAATTATGAACTTGCATGGGCAACTTAACAAGACCCTGCCCTAAAATAAAAATTACAAGGGCTGGAGCTGTATTTCAGTGGTAAAACAATCTGGGTTCAATCCTTAGTACTGCATAAATGAACAAACAAACAAATAAATATATTTTAGAAAGGATCTGTGAGATTGCAAGGGAAGGTTACCTTTGCCCCCCCACTTCCTGGCCAGTGACTGTGGGCAAGCTCCAGGGTCCGGGGGGCAGGGGAGTGGGGCCATATCAGCACAGGTTGTTGGTGGAACTGGCCCTGGGAAGGACGGTCATTGTCCATTTTATGGATGAACTGCCTTTCCCTTCTGAGATTTGGGGGTGGGGTGCTGAGGCACATTCTGGGACACTGCAGCTGGAAGGCTTTAGGTCTGGAGGAATATGACACAGTACCTAAGGGAGGGAATTTCACAGAAATCTGCAGGGGAGGGGCAGAAAGAGACTGATTCCTTCTCTGAGGGTGAAACATCTGTTGGGGTGGAGGGCTGGGCACAGCTGGAATCTGATCTCCTAATCCACCAGAGCAGCTATCCACTCCTCCTGTCTGGCTGTGGGCTGCAGGCAGAGGCCTGTCTGCTGCTCCCAGGACAACTCTGAGGACAGACACTCCTCCAAGGCATCACCCTGCCACACTCCAAGGTCAGAGAGTTCCCTGGCTGTAACGAAAGCCTCTCTGGAGACAATAGAAGTGACTTTCTCGAATTCCTTCTTGGGACAGCCAATAGCTAGGTGTCTGAGAAAGTAAAGGAGGCCAAAGATGAGTGGATGGGTTGGGGACCCTGCCTCGCTCTAAAACATCTGGTGCCCTCCAGCCAAGTGCTCCTAAGGGCAAGGCTGCAGGGTCTTAGAGAACAGCTGCAAACAGGATGACGGTTGGGGGCAGGAGGGGCCTGCTCTGTCTGCACTATGGCTGGCCAGTTTCTGATCCAGGACAAGGTGGGAGGGGAAAGCTAAGGAGGGTTTCAGGGAGGGCAGTGTTGGGGGGCTGCCCTAGGCCTGGGAAGGAAAGAGTAGTAATAGAGGAGGTTGGTGGAATCTAGGGGTGTGAGCCTCCTTTGGGGTCCACCCCTGTGGCTGGGCCAGGGCCAATACCTCGTTGAAGGCGGCCAGCAGCCCCGAGGTCTGGCTGGAGAGGCCAAAGCGCTTCTCCACCGTGGAGATGGAGCTCTTGAGGTAGCCGGAGATCATGAGCTGTGCCAGCTGCAGCAGGCTGTGGCACAGGACGAAGAACTGCAGGAGGAACACAGAGATGGCCACGGGTGGAGGGACCGGGAGACAGCAGAGGATACAATCAGAGACGGGAGGTGGCAGGGAGACAGAGGGATGGAACAGAGGAGGATGAGGATGGGAGAGGATGAATGAAGGGGTAGGGATGGGGGAACCAGAGTCAGAGGAGGCCACACACAGGTGGACAGAAAGGGAGGGAGAGAGAAGAGAAAGGAGACAGAGACGGAAGTGGATGTGTCAGGGTGGGGAGGGAATGTGCAGGTGGGGGTGGGGTGGGAGAGGGGGGTACTTAGTTAGTTATTAGAATAGCCCAAGGCGTCTCACATAGGCCTCAAAACTACACAAACTGTCCTGGGGTCTAAGGGCTACCAGAGATCCATGTGACTCAGAGTAGAGTCTCCACAGGGCCGGGAATGGTGGGGGCCCTCTTGACCCTTAGAGATCCGCTCACACCGACCTGGACCTTCCTCCCTGTTTTACCACCCTGCCCCTTTCCTGTAAACTCTCCCAAATTGGCCCATCTCCTTTCCCACCCCACTGTTACTCAGTTCTCCCTAGAGCTACTGCACTGGCGACCACCCACACACACTGAATCCCCAAGCCACCCGATCCTACCCCACCCTAAACATCCCGGTCTGTCTGTGCTCCTCCTGCTAAAAAACTGGCAGAATTCCCAAGAAAACTTGCTTCAAAGAATTAAAAAATAGAGTATTTATGTCAGAGCTTAATCTATTCACTTCAAGCCGCATGTGGTGGTGCACACCTATAATCCTGGCTACTCAGGAAGGCTGAGGCAGGAAGATAGCAAGTTCAAGGTCAGCCTGAGCAACTTAGTGAGTCTCTCTCAAAATAAAAAATAAAAGGGCCAGAGGAAATAGCTCAATGGTAGAGCACCCCGGGATTCCAAAAACGAAAAATCATGCACGAATACCACCTGGCACAGGGTCTGACACCCAGTAGGTGTCAGTGACAGTGATGCTGGATGATTAGTGCCACCCTTGTGGAGCCAGGCCTCCTTGGGTACTTCGTTTCTCTAGAGAAACAGGAGGCGAGTGTCCTGGTCCTCCACTGTCCACAGGACAACCCCTCTTTCATCGCTGGTAGGAAAGGACATGTTCTGGACACTGTCTATGAACCCAAATCCAAGCTAAAAAGTGTTTTCAGAAATTGTCCCCTAGATCCTCACAACCAAGGGCCCTCCAGGTAAGGAAACAGAGGAAGGCAGAAACCGGCCTCATTACACAGCCCAACCTGCAGGGCTGGAGGCCCGGCCCCGCCTGGCCAGAGAGGTACCTTGATGCTGTGAAACACACGAGGTCTCAAGTTCTGAGGCTCTGAGCTGGCTTTGCCTCCGTATGTGTCTTCTGTGTCCATGGTGGCCTTGCTGTCCTTGTCTGGCATCTGGGGCCCCTCACCTGCTGGCCCTGTGGGACAACAGCCAGGGGGTGAGATGAAATTCCAGAGAATGGCCCTGACCTCAGTTTCAGGGGGAAGGGACTTTGGAGGTTGGTGGGAATCTGAGAACCAGAGCACTCTCAGCCTCCCTGGCTCCTAGTGCTGGAAGGGACCTTCCTAAGAGGGGGCGTGTGCCATGTGTTGTGAGCCAGATCTCACTGAGGACCATCTCCTCTACACCCTCACTGTTCCCAGCATAAACCTCCCTTCTGAGGAGAGGCTGCAGAGCTCTGCACACAGCACGCCCTTCAGCAGTGGCCCTGTCGCATCGCAGGATGAGCCACAGGGTCTCAGCCACCTTGGGCTTCCAGCTAAGGCACTCTGTCTGTCTTCTTGCAGGCTGAATCTGGGCTTGGGTGGGTCTGGCTCAGTCCAGGACCAGGGGTCTGGGGTCAAGTGTGGGGTCAAGGCTTGGCTCAGAGTCAGGGAATAAAGGCTTGGGTGTATTTTGGAACAGATACCAACCCCCCTCCATGGTCCCACCCTGCATGTGGTCAGAGCTAACCAGTCCACTCCCTGGATCATGCCATTAAACCTGGTCAGTGCTGAAAGGACCGTCAGAGCTCATCCCATTTAACCCCCTTCTGGACAAACAGAGACCAAGTGGGACGATGACTCAGAAGGCAGAGCTGTCTTGGCCCCTTGGGCTCCATTGCTCTTGTTGACTTTCCTCCCATGGTAACTATGGCAACCATGTCAGCATCCCATTCTCACAGTGAGAGCAGCCAGATGGCCCTCAGAGGCACCCCTAGGCTCTCCTGACTCGACTCTTCATGGGGAGCCCGGAAGTCCAGTCTTGGGAGACAGCCTGGCTGTTTAGATGGAGACCACCTGCCTCTCCTGGCAGCCCAGGCCTCCCACCCTCCCCTCGGAGTCTCCACTTCCTGCAGGAGGGCCCTGCATTGTTTCCCGCCCCTGCCACAGCAGGCAGCAGCTTCCCCTCATTCAACAGGCTTCTGAAACCTGGAAGCTGACCTGAGGACACTCTGGCCCCAGGGACTGCCTCCCACCCAGTCTCCAGCCTTGGAAGACCAACTTGGGGAGGGCTACCGAGGCCCAGAACCAGGTTTTGTGCCCCTCACACAAGGTACCTGGGAGCCCGAGGACTCTTTTTAAACATTGAGATTTAATTCCCATGTCATAAAATCCACTCTTCAGAAGTTAACACTCCACTGGTTTTTACTATATTCACAAAGCTGCACAACCATCAATGCTATCTAATTGCAGAACATTTTATTACCCCAGTAGGAAGCCCCATATCATTAGCAGCTGCTCCCCATTTCTCCCAACCTACAGACCCAGCAACCACTAATCCACTTTCTGTCCCTATGGGTTTGCCTGCTCTGATGTTTAATACAATGAAATTGTACAACATGTGGCCTTTTGTGACTGGCTTCTTAACATAGTGTCTTCAAGGTTGGTCTCTGTTATAACTTGTATCAGTGCTTCATTCCTTTTTATGACTGAATAGTACTCCGTCGCGGGCATAAATCAGTTTATTCAGTAATCAGTTGATGAACACCTGGGTTGTTTCAGAGATTATAAGGATTCATGTACCAACGTTTCTGGTGACATACATGTTCAGTCCTCTTGGGTCTATAACTAGGAGTGCAATCACTGGGTTGTATGGTAGTTCTATATTGAACTGTTTGAGGACCCACAGAACTGTTTTCCACAGTGGCTGCCCCATTTTACATTCCTGCCAGCAATCTATGATGGTGCCAATTTTTCTATACCTCTGTTAACACTTGTCACTGTCTGTCCTTCCACTGATAGCCATCTAGTAGGAGTGGCATGGTGTCTTCTGTGTGGTTTGGCTACTGATGGTGAGCGTCTTTTCACGGGCCTCTTGGCCATTTGTGTAGCTCTGGTGGGCACTGTCTGTGCCAACGGCTTGAGGAATTTGAGGGAGGAGATGGAAGTGCATGTGTCTGGGGAAGAGCTCTGTTTTGGGACATAAACACTTGGAGGAAATAAGAAAAACCAAGACCTGGCTGGGAGGAGCCTGGGGGTTGGCCCAGGAAGGGAAGTGTGGGGAGATTCTGCAGAGGGCGCCTGAAGGACAAGAGGAGATAAGGCTGTTCAAAGCCAATGTCCCAGAGACTGAGAGGACCATTTCTGAGCCTCAGCTTCTCTCACCAGCAGAGATCTGTCATCTGCCACCATCTGGATTCTATGCCACAGGCTTCAGCCCATGAACCTCTCCAGGGGTCTGTGCCTCTCAGACTTTATTGTCTGTGCTTCTAATGAGGATACCCAAGCTCAGAGGAACCCCATTCTGCTGGTGGACCCTTGTCCAGGGGCTCAAGCTTAACATCCCTTGATGTCCCTTGAACAGGTTTGCTGAGAGAAGGAAGCACAGTCCTCTTCTCTGCCTGGCCCCACCTCGTAGGCAGCCCCGAGGCCAGGCCAATGCTGGGAGGGCCAAAGACATTGACCTGAAGCCCCTGCTTCGAAGGAAATTCAGGAATGGATGGGGGAGGGACAGGCCAGCTCAGCACATGTGGCCCCTGGGGCACAGTGGAGGTCAGGTGACCACCCTGAAGCTTCCACCTCACCTTCTCTGCCAAAACTCAAAGTCTTCCTGGGATTCCTCTACCCTCTAGCAATATGGCTGCTACCGAGGACAGGATCCACAGCCTTAGCCTGTGGATGAGGAAGAGAGCACTGGCCAGGTCCTGGACTCTAAGAGCAGCGATGGCCCCCAGCATCTACCAGCTGGAAATCTCATTTACTAGGCAGCTGGCTGGCCAGGGCCTCCTGTGCGGCCACCCCTGTGAGCAGGAGTCTGTATGTTTCCTTCCAGCTGAGTCCAGTGATACCGGACAATGTTTCAGAGACCAGCCTGAAGGCAGGGCCCCTTGGCTCTGCCTGATCTCTGATGAGAAGCTCAGGACCTTGCCTCTTTCTACTTCCTCCACAGGCAAAAAGCAAATTCCAGGGAAATGAGGAACTGAGTATATAGGCTTTCTGTCCTCAGACTGTGTTGGAATCCCCGCTCCAGCACCCTGGGCTCTGTGTGAGCCTGACACACCTCTTGTCTTTCTCAGCCTGTTACCTCACCTGTAAGGAGAGGATGATTGTATCTACAAAGAGGGTTTAGGATGTGCTACCCCCAAATATGGCATGTTGGCATTTGAGAAAGCAGAAGTAGAAGGGCCTCACCAAACCCTGTCCTTCTCCCTTCCAGCAGACATAAGACCTAGGAAGGTCACTGACCCTTCCCCTCTGAAGTATGTTATAAAACCCTCATTTGAAAGCTACCTTCCCTATATATAGAGAGAAGGCACATCCTCATCTTTGAA
Organism: Marmota marmota marmota; assembly: GCF_001458135.2. Taxonomy (NCBI): domain Eukaryota; kingdom Metazoa; phylum Chordata; class Mammalia; order Rodentia; family Sciuridae; genus Marmota; species Marmota marmota. Next base: position 13,226,524 of record NW_026000174.1, read on the forward strand.
GATACAGAGAAGACTTAAAACAAACAAGTTTACTAAATTCCCCTCAGTTCATTACTATTATCTCATACAGCCTTTGTCCGATCATACTTCTCCACAATTATAGAGCTCTTCATCAAACTTTGCATTAAAAATATACAGGTTTCCCCGTTTCTTTGGATCATCATTATTGAAGGCTCCCACGTCATGTACAATTTATATTAAATAAGCTGGGCATGACGGTGCACACCTATAATCCCAGCAACTCAGGAGGCTGAGGCATGAGGATTACAAGTTTGAGGCCAGCCTCAGCATCTGAGTGAGACCCTGTCTCAAAATAAGAAATCGAAACGCCCAAGGATGTAGCTCACTGGTAAAGTGCTCCTGGGTTCAATCCCCAGTAACGTTTATTAAATAAACATGCTTTTCTCTTAATCTATCTCTTTTTTTAATGTGAAAATGAGTTGCTTTTATTTACTGTTAGAAACAACTTTAGGAAAACGATTTGCATCCCTCTATAGAGGGACTTGCTTAAGTAGCTAAGGAAATAGCTGTTGTATGAGAAAACACGTAAACTAGCTTCACTGCCCCCAGCCTCGTTTCTTCTTATCCATCTTGGGTTAATCTATTTTTTGTTGTCGTTGTCTCAGCCATGGATCTAGTGGTAGAGGAGGACAAGAAATCATTCCTTCCCTGCACCAAGGGGATGATGTAGGTAGGGCACCTGGCTCCCTGCCTGGCACACGGTGAGCCTTGTTTCCTTCCCCGTTCCTCACAAATCTTCAAGCACCCCTAAGGTAACATGGTCCAATGGGAGCCGTCCCCTTCCACATACCCAGTGATGCTCACGGTGTCCTCCTCCAAGGGAACTCTTCTATCCCAACATCACCATCGTCCATCTCTGGACTGGCTCTCTCTCTCTTGCCCAAGCCCCAGTCACTGACAGGTCTGAGGACCTGGACCCCTCCTCTCCGTGCTCCCTCTGCAGCCCCACCATGTGGCCTTAGGTCAGCAGCCCCTTGGATTTCTCATCTGCAATGCAATGACTATGAGCCCTCCTCCCGGGCACACAGCAGTCACTGAGAGACTAAAGGGTCTACCTGGCGGTTGACCTGGGCACCTGCGTCCCCTGAAACCACACCTTCCTCTCCACACTGCCGTGATGGTGCCATCCCGTGTTTCTCTTCCCAGCCTTCCTGGCCCAAGCACACAGATGGACTGTTCACTATGGGGACTTCATGAAAGTCCCCAACCAACTCATCAAGAGAACCCCTCCGTAAACTGCTGGCCTTTGAGTCCCTTCCGCAAATCTTCTCCTTGCTGTAGTTTCCAACGCTCATCCCGTCCTGATCACCCCCACCTTCTATCCTGCACTGAAAGGCTTCAGAACACAATTTGTCTTTCTTCATAAACACCCACCTTCCTCACCGCCGTGGTGGAGCCCGTAGTGCTGTCAGCAATACACTTTGCCGCGTGGACAGGTTGTGCTGGTCAGACCTGGAGAGCCAGCAACGACAGGATGAATGTTGGTGTTCACTAAATGTTGCTCCTTTCCCTATCAGGCGGCCAGTCCTTCTGTCGGCTGTCTGTCCTTCTGCCACAACGCTCCCCCTCCCCCAGCTTCCAGACTTGCTTTGTGGCAGCAACAAGCACTGCTACATGGAGAACTGGAGAAGCAGGCGAGAGTTCAACTGCAGAGGCTGGGGGAGGGGGAGGGCATCATGGAAGCCGAGCTGGGACAGCACTCTTCAGCTGCCCTTCACCCCTACAGAGTGCGGTCTCTGAACCGTAGACCAGGTGGTGGAGTTTGTCCAAGCATCTTGAGCTCAGCAGAAGCAGGGACTGCTGTAGGCCCAGCATCACCATGTCCAAGGAGGGCTGGGCACACGGGCCCATCCTCCTGCCAGTCTACTGAGGGTGCTGCTAGGACTCCATGACACAGTTGAGCAAACAGGTTCAGGGAGGAAGCGGCTTGTCCAGGGTCCCAGGGCAGGTATAAATGGCAAAGCCTGGACTGGAAGGCAGATCTGTCTGACTCCTGGGTCCCCAATGGCAGGATGGTGGCTGCAGGTGTGGCCTTAGAACAGATCTAAAGGTAATCCCTAGGTGGTCATTCCTTACTCTGGTCCAGCTGCCCTCTTGTGAACTGTCAAAGGCCATTGCATGGGGATGGCCTGTCATCCCCCAGTCCATCATTTAGCTTCTCAGTCAACTCACTGAGTGTCAGTGCTCTTCCCACAGCCTGAGGGAACACTGTCAGGAAAGCCCCGAGGCAGAGAATGGCAAGAGAGACACGTGGCCTCCAGTCCAGAGGCCCGTACTATGTTGGCAGTCCCGGATTCACAGCTCAGCCTGGATTGGAAACTCAGGAGAAATATGGCAACAGGTTCCTAGAAATGCCAAGAAAGCGCCCGAGGGTCCACATGTCCTGAGGACAACCCCGGGTCAGCCTCTGGAGGGCAGACTTAGGCCACTGTGCAGAATGTTCCAGCCTGTCTCCTCTCACAGACAGCGAGACTTAGGACCACTCAGCAGCGGTGTGCCCTGGGCTAGCTATAGACCTCTCCGATCCTGTAAGACGGGAATAATGAGGCTCACCTCTCATGCTGCGTGAGGGCCGCCCTAGGTCAACTCCAAGGTGCCTCACACAAGTACCAGCCTGGTCAGTTTTTGCCCCAAACTCACCCAGAGCGTTTGTTTGCAGGCCTGACCACCAGAACTCAGAATAGCTTATTTTCCTTCCTGTGGGGAGACTCACCCCTGCTCTGCTCTCTCACCTCCTCCTGGTCCTGGACACAGCACAGCCCCCTCTGGAAAGCCTCCTTCTGCAGGCTGGCTCCTTGTCCCTTCCCCCGCCATCTGTGTCCCCACCCTGACTCCACCCCGGTCCCTTCCCAGTCCTCACCAACTGCATTCCAGGACTTCTTTGTTTTTTCCTAATTTTCCTGTACACAGAGAAAGGCCTCTCCCCACACTGCCCCTCCCACGCCGGCTCAGGAACCCTTGGAGGCAGAAAACAACACCAGGACAGTCCAGCCGGGCCGTGCAGCGGTGCATGGGGACCATCATTTCTGCAGTTGTCCTGACTGAAGACACATTTGGCCTTCGGTCTGCTGGTGGGGGCTGGAACTTGCACAATGCTGGCTCACTGAGCCATTTTTAGTTGCCAGATTTAAAAATCAGGAAATTTCACACAAAACTCCAGATTAGGGGTATTTTTCTTGAAAGATCAGCAGTTCTGGCAACACAGTCCACACTCCCATGTGATGACCCTCAGCTGGTCCACGGTAACAATTCACCCTGCGGGAGCCTGGCTGGGGGCGATCGCCACTGGCTTCCCCTGCTCTCCTCACCTCCGGGCTTCCCTGTCCGATGTCCCAGTGTCACTGGGGACATTCCTGGACAGGAATCTAGGACCAAGCTAACCATTTTGAAGGGGGAGGAAATGGGCCAAAGAGACCCATAACCTGCCCAGGGTCACCACATTAGGGACAGAGCTGGCACTTAGCTGGTCCTCAAAGTGAAGTGAAAATTCCTTCTACACACACTGACAGGCCCTGGAGCCCCAGAGACAGAAAGTCCAGTCCCTAGCCTTGGGGAGCTCCTGGTGTGTGAGCTGAGGGATGGGGACATCCAAAGGCACCAGTGCCGGTGCTCAGTGCCGTGACTCTAGGTACGCGAGAGAGCCCTGGCCTGGACAGGAAGGGTTTGTAAGACTTCCTGGAGGGAAAAACATCAGAGAAAAGGGCAGAAGTATGAAAGGGTAAAGATTGCTCAGGGGACGAAGAGTGGCAAGGTGGAACACTGAGGTAGAGCGGGGGCCGGAGCTGAGGAGGAGAGGGACCGGGCAGTGATGTGAGGCTGGAGAGAGGCACAGCTTTCTGTCTGGGCCAACCGTTGGTGAAAGCCAGGTTCATAGGATGGTGGTGTGCTTGGCTTTGGACATGGTGTGTTTGGCCTCCCTCCTGGGAGATGCCCAGGAGGCCGTGACTCCAGGAGAGAGGACGTGGGCTGGAGACAGAGCTCTGGGGGTCTAGGAGGCATGGGTGGATAAAGGTAACAGAAGCCACAGTGGCCAAACTTGCCCAGTGAGAGGGAGAAACCCTTGCCATGGCTCCAGTGATGGAGAATGGAATGGAAGGAGGTACCCACCCTGCACTCATGTTCCAGGTGCAGAGGAGGGGGACACTGTCACTAAAAGCCACCAGCCTCTAGCACTAACGTGCCCACAGCCTGCACTCAGAAGCATGAATATTCCCAGCAGCAAATGGCGGGCAATCCACCCCTCAGGATGGTGGCAGACACCTCTCTCCAGAGTTGTAGAGTGGCAAGGCCAGTTTTCTTGTGGCTAACCCTTGCCTTGAGCCCTACCTCCTAAGTTGCCCGGGGTCCCTCATCTGCCATCCTCTGCCTAGTTCTGTGGCCCAGGTCAGCTGTCTCCTCCCTCCATAGCACACTTCTCCCAGGCCACTTACCACGGCTGCAGTTGGTCCTTCTCTTGCTATTTATGTCTTTCTCTTATCTGCTTGATTCGGTGGTAAGCTCCCCCAGGGCTGGGACTGTCCTCTCCACCTGTCCTGATGGATTATGTTAGATCTCTGTTGAAACTCTCTGGGTCAGAAGACTTTGGATCCAAATATTTATTCTGCCATATTGTAGATTTTTGACCCTGGGCAGCTTATTTAATCTTCTCTAAGTCCCATTTTCTTCTCTTGAGAGCATGCATGTCTCACTGAGGATTGGTTAGGACACAGGGAAAATGTCCCAGGCCTGGCACACAGCTGTCCTCAGACCCTCAACGATGGCTGGCTCCCTTGCCTTTTCCCTGCTCACCTGCAATGTGGCGTCCAGACTCCCTGGTCTCAAGATCGAGGCTACTGGGAACTACACGTGACTCCTCTCCCTGCCCTGAGAGAACATTATCTTCTGGTCCCAATAGATCCTCACCATTCCCCAAATCCATCATGTTCCTCCCCACTTCTAAGCCTCTGCACATGCCGTACCCTTAGCCTGGAATGTCCTTCCTCTCCAGCAAACCACTTATCTTTCAAGGCCTGGCCCAGCTGAAGAGCTCATTGTTGAGCTGAGCTAAACATGAGGGAGACGAGAAGGCCGGAGCCTGGGCTAGAGGCAGGGGCTGCCCAAGTGCTCACAGGGTAGGCATGGGCAGCGGGGCCTCAGGGCTCCAGTTTCCAGTTTGACCCGGCCCGGCACTGTGGAGGGGAAATAGTCAAAGGCAGGAAGGGGGGTCCCTGAGCAGGCGCTGGGCTTGGCTGTCGTTCTGGGGGAATTCCTTCTGGCAGGACCCTTGGGTGGTCATTTGGGAGGACAGCGACATGCTTGAGGTCCAGTTGTTGCTTCTTTAGGGAGATCTGTCTGGCCAGACACTTTCTGGTGGTTTCCGAGCTGGGTCACAGACCCTGTGTTGGGACTTTCTGTTCCCAGTTCTGTCTCCAGCTACCCCATCTAGACCCATGATGACCTTAAAAATAGGGAGCAGGGCCTGTGGGGGAGGGTGAGTCCTGACCCCTCAGAGAACCCAGGCCAATTTCCTTAGGCCTCAAACAAAGAGATAAGGCTCGTATGGTGCAATACCTATAAGCCCGGGGTGTCCTAAGGCTTCCTGAGGGGTGGATTCTGAGTTCAGTTCCTTGACTGTGTAAGTTACACTGAGGCAGGAGAGAGAGAGAGAGAGAGAGAGAGAGAGAGAGAGAGAGAGAGAGAGAGAGAGAACACGATATGAGGCTCAGAGACAGGCAGCTAATGACCCAAGGCCATTCTGTCTCTCCCTCCCTGTGATCCAGGCTCCTGTGTCTGTGTCTCCTTAAGGGCCATATTTCTCAACCTCACTTCATGTCAGGAGGTTCCATCCTGGGTAAGGCACAAGGTCATCCAGATACCTATTTGAACACTGCTGACTCCAAGATCTGAAGATCTTGGCCCCTCAGGCCTGTGTCCACCAGGCACAACCTGGACACATGGGAGATTAAGATCTAGACTCATCAAGAAAGAAGGCAAGGAGAGGGCCAGAGAGGGCCCTGGCTCCAGTGGGAGGCTCCAGTATGAGCTCTGGTTCTGCCACTGACTAGCTGCCTGACTTGGGACAGGTAAATGGGCTCTTCCTGGCCTTGGCTTCTCCATTTGTAAGATGGACATGAGAGTGCTCTGTACTCATAAAAGTGCTGTCCACAATAGTGGGCTTATGAGTGTCCCCAAGACACAAATTCCCTGTGCCACTGAAGCATGGCCACTGCCTTCCTCGCCTACTTTCTATAGTTCCCGATTGCTATAGAATGACAAAATCCATATATCTAACTTGGTATATGATGGGGCCCTATCAGCTTCAGCTTAATGTTTTGAGATATCGCCAGGGACCTCCGCTACTCCAACTGCACCCCACAAACAGGTCTATCAATGCCTCTGACCCCTGGAACATGCATCCTGTCAAGCCCCCATTGACGCCCACTCTCCTGGAGTTCTCCCCAACCCCCAACCCACGCTGTCATGGATTGGGCCTTCCTCTGGGCTGGCCAACTTCCTCCCTGTTTCAAACCTTGGTTTTGTTATCCATGGGAAGTGTATCTGACTCTCTGGTCCCCCCTGGGAGCCCCTGGGGGGACAGATCCCTGTCTGATTTCATCCTGGGTCTCCTTCATCATCAAGGAGCCTGGCTCAGTGCAGGCTTCAGGTCTTCAAAGAAGCCTGGAGGGAGGGATGGGTCATGGAGAGGCGGAGGACAGTTTATGAACTGCACTTTCCCACCACGCTATCTCTGCCCAGCCCTAAGCTGGGCTCAGGGACCCCGGGAATGGATGAAGCAGGACCCAGCTCCCAGGGAGCTCCTGCTGTGCTGAGGTGGGCATTGCTCTCCATCATATCAGGCATTAGCACTTAGGTGCTAGGCTGCAGTGTGTGAGGGGCAGCAGCTGAGGCCCAGGCCAGCACCGGGGAGATAGCCAAGTCCCCAACACTGATGGGAAGACCTAGCCCTGCAACTGTGGAGAGGCCTCTGCCACTGCTCCCTCCAGAGACCAAGTTTATAGCAAAAAAAAAGGAACCAAGTGACCATTTGGCCACCACCTTCCATTCCCCGTCCATGCACCCATGGCAAAACCAAGTCACAGAAAGAGACTGGGCACTGAATGCCTGTTACCCTTTGATGAGTCTAGGCCAGCTCACATCTGGCTCTCAGCTGCCTAAGATCCAATAGGCAAGGCTCAGTGCAGCCTAGGAGTGAATAACCCCCCTCAGTCCTGTTCATTCTCCAATCATTAGCCAGATGTGGTGGCACACACCTGTAATCCCTGCAACTCAGGAGGCTGAGGCAGGAGGATCGTGAGTCCAAGGCCAGCCTCAGCAACTTATCGAGGCCCTAAGCAACTTGGTGAGACTGTCTCAAAATGAAAAATAAAAGAGACTGGGGATGCAGCTATGTGGTAATGTGCTCCTGGGTTCAATCCCTAATATCAAAAAAGAAACAAAATAAACAACAACAGAAACCCACATATAATGCAGAGCTGGGATTTGAACATAGCGCTGCTGGTTCTTTCCCTCGTTCCACTCTCTGCCCTGGGACAGCTCACATTTCAACACAGATGGGCTGCAGAGAGTACCAGCAGCAATGCTGGGAGCCAGGAAGGAAGAACCTCACAGAGAGGGTCATGGAGCATATGGATGTTGACTGGCGAATGCTACCTCCCCTGAGAGAGTCAACCTGGGAGGCTTCCTGGAGGAGTTGGTGCTTGGAAGAATGGGAAACAAGGCAAATTTCACCAGAATGGGATGTGACCAGGGCCCTTCCCGAGCAAGGGTGTAGAGGTGGGAAAGGGGGTTCTCTGGCTCACACCGTGGGAACAGCGCAGGAAGAGTATGTTCTTCAGCCCTTCTCTGCACAGACAGGGAAGCTCGGCATGTTGCCTAAGGGCACAAGGCCAGCTGGTGGTGGGGACACATCTGACCCTCCCTCCTTCTGTCTGACCAGGGCGGGGGACAGCAGGCCCTTCTCTGTCTGGTCAGCTGGGCCCAGGATTCTTTCCAGGCTCCAGGCCCTGTATTCTCCCTCATCTTTCAGAGGGCACGGCGACCCTGGCCACAGCTCAGGTGGGGCTCAGAAAATATAGCTAGAGGTGGCTCTGGAAGCCCAGTGGGCGGATGTGGGATCAGCCTCCCGCTACATGTGTGGCAAGTCAGGGGGCACCTAGAGAATATTCCAGAGCTGAGCCTTTCAGAGGCCAGAAAAACAATCACGGGGTTGGGCTGGAGGCTGGGAGCAGGTGCAGGACAATCAGTGTCTGGTAGTTCCCACCTTCCGGGTCCCCAACCCTCCCATCCATACCGAGCCAAATCTGACAGCGAAGTTGGTGAGTCAGTGGCCCAGCCACCCTCACAAGCCACCCCCTCCATGTGACCTCATTCTCTTTTCTCCGTGAGGAAGCGTCCACGCCACTCTTCCTGCCATGCCATGGTCCCCACGCTGTGGCTGCGCCCACCTGGAGTCCCTGGGCTGCCCCTTGGCTGGGTCTGTCTCCTGGAACTCCCCTGCAGCCCTCACTGTGGAGCTCCTGGGAACAAGTCCACCCTTGCCTGAGTGGGTGTGAGCCTAACACACCAGGGCAAAGGCAGCTGGGAAGGAGGCCAGAGGTGAGTTCTGCAGGGAGACCAGCTGGGGATCTAAAGGCTAGAGGCTAAAGACCCTTTGTTTCTTTTCCGTCCTTCCTTGCTGCTTGAGGTAGGCTGGGTCAGGCGCTCAGCTCCAGAAACATCTCCCTTGCCCCTAGTATACCTTGTCCTGCTCCAGATTGGGCTTCTGGAGGCTTCTAGACCCTACCCTTCCAGCCTCCTCCCCGCCCTCGGGGTCTCTGTCTGGTCAAGCGGTCTGTTTGGGTTTCCTCCAGCTGGTGTCCCTTCCAGCTCCCTGGGCCATCGCTTCATTCATTCGGAGCACCCTGCACCTTCACGGGGCTCTAGCGCCACCTCACTCTGTGCAGAGACCTGTGCGCCCCTCTTCCCCAGCATGCCCAGCCCCCACTTCCCACGCCTTCTTCACCTCGCCTGGACTTACCTATCCTAGGTCCCATGACTGCTGGGGTGCAGTGAGTTCCAGACTCTAATTCAACCTCAGGACTTGGAGTTTAGCAGGAGGAAGGAATCGAACCTGCCCTGGGGATTCCGAGGACAGCAACTGGCGAGCCACAGCAGGGACAAGTCGATGTTAGGGACCGCATGCACTGGGCAATGCTTCTTGGGCCACACTGGACAGACAGCAGCCACCTTTCCAGGCAGGCTCGGCTCAAACTCAAACTCACCCCTCTCCAAGTGCCTGTGTTTCCTGGTCCTTCGCTCCTTCTCTGTCTGTCCTGACCCCCACCCCTGCCCTATTTCTCTCTCCTTTGGTTTTCCTCCAATCTCTGGCTGGGACAGCAAGGGTGGGGGAGGCAGAGTGGAGGAGGAGGCTGGGTTTGTTTGGGTCCAGCCCCTGCGGGGTGGGGGGGGGGAGGCTGTAACCCCGCCTCCCCCTGGTTTGGCCTGCCCTCCTCCCCAGCCTCCAGCAACTGCCTTTCCCTTGGATACCTCCCCTGCTCTGCTAGGTGGAGAGGTGGGAGTGCGGGTGTGTGGGTGGGCCTCCCTCAGCCCAGCGCCTTGCACCATCAATTCCTCCATCTCCTCACCGAGCTCCCACTCTCCTCTGAGCCCCGTCTCCTACTAAGCCCTGTCCCCCTTGCAGAACTGTTATGAGCCCACATAACTGTGTCCCCCGCCCCCCCACTGAAATGCCATCCTTTCTGGGCTCTTGTCCTCTTTCATACAATAACCCCCAGGTCTCCAGCCTAGGTGGCCCCTGGAAAGCACAGTGACAGCCCACCTGTAGGTCCGTCACAGCCACCTAGATGCAGGGGGTTGGGGAGCAGAAGGGCCACTGTGAGATTCCCAGAGATTTCTGGGCTGAGCACAGAGGATGGAGGCCTTGCTGCCAGATGGGCAGGTCTGGTCTCAGCCAAGTGGCCTCAGACAGGTACCTGCACCTCCCTGAGTATCAGCTCCCTCATCTCTAAAGAAGGCAAAATAACCATCGCTTGTAGGACGTTGGGAAAGTTCAGGAAGCTATACAGAGGCCAAGTCTGGGCCCCTAAGCGCAGAGGGAGCAGCAGGGAGTGGCAGAGGCAGGACTCAGGAAAAGGGAGACTGAAAATAAATCTATCTGCTTTTCCAGTTTGCTCTGCACTTCTACACCAGGCTCCCCTGGCTGGCCGTGGCCTCCCAGGGCAGGTATGCCCCCTTTTTACAGAAGGGATGCTGGTCTCAGAAATTTGCCAGAGATCACCCAGCTACTGGCTGTGGGCCATGTTTTGGATCTCTGACATTAGAACCAGGCTTCTTCCTCTTCCCAGTTGTCTTCTCAGAGGAAGACCCTTGAGTTCCCCCAAATCCAAGATCCCACTCTAGAAATAGGGTCTTTGCATTGGCGGGGATACAGGTTCAGAGCCCAGCACTCAGGGCAATGATAGAGAAGCATCCTGCAGCCCCACTGGGTCCCAGTGGCTGCATGAGTACGTTTGTAGGAAGTAGAGAATATAATGCTTGAAATAATCACAGATCTGCCTGCACTTAGTAGGCATTCAGTGAATGCCTAATGTTTGTTTAAATGAACGCGTCTTTGAGAAACCAGAAACATGAATGCATGCCCATTGAGAGAGGTTAATAGTTAGCAGACACGGAGCCTGCTTGAGAAAACTAAATTAGTTCTTTCCATAGTTCTTTCTAAATCCTTCAGTCTAAAGTCTGCACTGTGGGTCTTCATAGAGATTAGTGGAGGTGGAACTTTCCAGATTTCAAATTGCAGGTGCACATTTGAGAGGGGGAGGTCCTTTTAGACTTCTGGAAGCATCACTGCCCCATCTTGGCCCTAGAAACTGAAAAAAAAAATGTATACATGGAATAGTCTGGGACCAGAATATTCCTGAACTCAGAGCTGTGGAACTGGAACAAGGATCCTGGCATTTAGGTTAACCCATCCTGGGTTAGTCCCACAGAGAGGTCCCACTGTGGATGACCCTGGCTTAAAGTCTGACCACACTGGTTGGCACCCTGGCTTGGCCACTTGCCAACATGTGGCATTTGCTGCACCCTGTGCTTGTTATGGGGCCCCATGATGTGTGTGGATCCCAACGCCATCTGTGGATTCCCACAGTTAGCAAAACCTGATGCGTTTTTGAGAGTCCAGTGCTGCTAGCAGAGCCTGGCATGGCTTGTAAAACTCTGCAGCTCCCAGGGCTCCGTGATGCTGGCACAGCCCTGGGTCTCACACTAAGCCTGTTGTTGTTGTCAAATCCTGGACAGTTGGCAAATCCCAAGCCCTTCCCCTCTTAGTCAACCCACTTAGAGACGTGAGTTTTGTAAACCAGGCAAAATAGGAGACTCTTCATCTAAGAGAACCACCTGCTTTGGGGTACAAGGGAAGGATTCTGGATCCAGATTAGAGAGCTCAATTCTGTTGCCAGCTCTGCCACAACCCTGCTGTGGGACTTTGGACAAACCTCTCCCTGCGTCTCAGTCTTCCCATCTGTTAAATGGACACCATGACGTCACATTACCTACCTCCAGGATGGTCCTGAGGGTCACTGTGAGATTGCCCAGAAGATGAAGGGTAGGGGGAAAAGAGGAAGAATAACCAGAGGCTTCTTCCTGAGAAAGGCTCTAAAATGCCGCGTCGGCACCTTTGACCCCACTTCCCTCTGGCCTGCTAGCCACGGAGCGGATATCTATAAATGAGCCCTGGGCTGGGTGGACAATTGAGGGCCTCGGTCAGGGACGTGACCTTCCCCTGCTTCAGATGCCACCTTGGGTTCAGACCCCCAACTGTAGACACCCCTGCCTGGCTCATTGGCTTTGCCCAAGGAAGGCAGTGTCAGACTTGGTTCACCCACAAGGACACTGCCACTTGGAGGTGACTTGCCCAGGGCTCTGCATCGAGTCTGCACACAGCAGGGGCTGGGGTGCCAGCCAAGGACTGCAAAAGGCTGGACGGGCGGTTCCCAGAGGTCAGAGCAGGAAGTATGTGGCGCTCATTTAATTCGACTGGTCCCTTTTCCAGATTTGCCCTCTGAGGCCTGGACAGTATAGTGACCATGGGGTGGTTGCCGTCTCCCTCTCCCCACGTTTCAGTTTCCTTGGCTGATGGATGAGAAATCAGCCCCAGCCCTACCTGCCGAGCCTGCAGGGCTTCCCCGCTTCACTGGCCTAGCTCCTTCATCCCCACACAGCTCGTTTCCCAACCAGGTGAGAAGCACGGGCAGCAGGCCAGGTGGGGGTCCAGGAGGGGTCCAGGTTGAACAGCGCCACCCACCTTGGCCAGCCTGGCCAGCCTTTGTAGCAGCTTAACCCTGCCCAGGATCCCACACCTTCGGGAAGCTGTCCTCCACTCCTGGGCTCTTTCATGCCAGCAGTGACCTTCTCCTGGGCCCCAAGGCCTGCAGACAATGCTCCACATTCTACAGCCTTCCCTGGAGGTGGTAGCCCTGTGTCCCAGGAAAACATGATCTTAGGCACCAGACAGCTCCATCCTGATCCAATAAGAAGCTCTCTGAGGCTCAGCATCCTCTGTCAAATAGGAAGACAAGAAACCTCCTGATAGGACTGCACCTGCCATCATCTTGCCCTATCTTCTCCCTGTGTACTTGGTAAGTGCACAGTTTATCTCTTCAGGGAGACTAACCTCTAGAGTCTGAGGCCTTGCTGGGCTACTTGGGGCCAGTCCCTCTCCCTCTCTGGTCCTCCATGCCCTTGTCTGTGCAATGCCTCCCCAGAGCTGTCAAGGCTCAGATGAACTGATGGATGGATCAGTCAATGCTTGCTAAATTCTGACACCTGAGCAGATGTAAGCCATTGTCAATATGGCAATGAGAGTGAGGGTGATGACTCTTGTAATTCTGGAAGCAGAGAGTGAGGGGGAAGTACATCATAGCAGGTGTTTGTCAGGTCAGTTCCACCTGAGTGACAACCCATGGGAATAAAAATCACTGGGAAGGGCTTCCTGAGGTGGGAGGGAGCTCAAGGGCAAAATGGAGGCTGTGGTCTCTGATAACAGCCATAGCTCTGCAGATGCTGCCAAGCTGTGCCTCTCACAGGGCTCCAACTGGGCCTGGGCTGAGCTGGGCCCCCAGCCCTGGCTTCAGCCCTGCCCCCCATATCCTGGTATTACTCAAGTCCTGTCCTCTGCCTGGTCCTCAGTTTCCTGAGGGGAGGGGATTGGAAATGGATCTTTTCTGTCCCTCTTTTGGAAGGACCACATGAGCTAATGCATGTATCATTGTTATTGTAAAGTGTCAGGCTTGGGGTTACAGTTATTAATAATTGTGTCCTTGGAGAAAGTCCATTGATGGAGGGTGGTACGACAGGCTGGGAGGGAAGATACAGCTGGGGTAGGGATTGGATGGGAGCAAGCATCAGTTCAGGCTGTGGACCGTTGGGAGCAAGAACCAGGCTCTCAGAAGACTTTGCAACACTGCCCCCTGGAGGCGGAGTGGAGTTCTGTGCCTTGACTTTTCCTCCAAGACTCCAGTCAGGGAGGAGGGGACCTCTGGGAGCACCTCTGTCCATGGGGGCTTCCAGAAGGAGCCCAGTGAGAGCAGCCATCGCCTGTTCCTCCCTCTCCCTGCACGCCTGCCTGTCTCTTTCCATTCCACTGCCTCTGTCCCGATCTCTGCCCCCAGCATCTCTTGCCTGGGCTCAGGTCCTCCCCACCTCCAGTCTTACCGTCTACTCCAACTTCCTGTTGGCTAGAGAGAGCTTCTAACCTGCAGATCCCACCAGGGCCCTCCTGCCTGAAACCCTGCCACAGATGGGCGTGGTGACACTGCCTGAAATCCCAGTGACTCAAGAGGCTGAGGAAGGAGGATCACAAGTTCAAGGCCAGCCTCAGCAATCTAGCAAAATCCTCAGCAACTTAGCAAGACACTGTCTCAAGTTTAAAATAATAGTAATAATAATAATAATAATAATAATAATGGAATAAAGGGCTGGGGATGTAGCACAACAATAGAGTGATAGATACTGTGTTCAATCCCCAATACCATAAATAAATATATATATATTCTTAAAAAATCCTGCCATAGTTCCCTCTCCCCCACATAATCCATCTTCCTCAGCCTGACATTGAGTGGCACCTGCCCTCCTGTCCAGCCACATCCAGGTCACTATCTTCTCTATCTCCACTTGCAAGGGAGACAATAGGAGGGTGTTATGAATGGGGTGCTTGGGCAGGACTGCTTGGTGTGAGCTCCAGCTCCGCTACTTGGTGTTACTCCTCAGTTTGTAGTATTTATTTTAGTGTCGTAAGATACACACAACAGAAAATTACCATTGCACCCATTTTTAAGTATACTATTCAGTGATACTAAGTACATTCACAGTGTTGTGGGACCCTCACTTTCGTCCATCTCCAGAACTTGGTCATCTTTCCAAACTGAGATTCCAGATCCATGTGCTACTTGACTCTTTCTGCCTCATTTTTCTCATCTGAAGGATGGGGCTGATACTCAGACCGGTGCCTCTCCATGCCTGGTAGGTGGCAGTAGGTATTTGTCCATGACGGTGTGGCTGCTCTGTGAAGCCAGCGGGTGATCTCTAAAAATTCACGGCCCCGCCACTACCTGGGATTCATTTATGAGGCTCGGGCAGCTTGTGACGGACGGCAGCTGGGAAGCACGCCATCTGCTTCCTCTAGGAAGATGAGTCACTTCCTCCCCTGATGGGCCACAGCCTGGGGAGGGGAAGGCAGGAAGCAGGCAGAGCTCCGCAGCTGCTTCTGGCCAGCCTGGCCCTCGCCAGGGTCCGTGCACGCTGCATGGCCAGAGAGGCCAGGGGCATTGTGCCTGGCATCAGGGTGGAGCGGACCAGGGTAGGGCACCCTAACTTGCCTCTGCTCCCCCTCAGGAGGCCCGGAGCAGCGCCTTGTTTCCATCAGGGCTGTTTATTCAGAGCATTGTCAGTTTGTGCTTGGCTTGAGTCCCTCCCATCACACCCGGACACACGCCCTCCACCCAGCTTCCTCTCCGGATCTCACTCCCACTGTGCTGGGGTCCTGTCTCAGGTTCTCCCACCCGTGAGCCACACCCCCCCAGTTAAATGCATGCCCTGTGTGTGTGTGTGTGTGTGTGTGTGTTCATGCACATGTGTACGCATGCTAGGTGAAGCACAGTCATGGCCTACAGGCAGGGGAAAGACCATGCCTTGGGCCTCACAATGGAGTGGCCTTGTCTCTGGCCAGGCAGGCAGGGGTCACTCCAGCAAAGAGGTCTGAGCTGGGCCCAGACCAGGAGCCTAGATGGCTTGTCTGCTACTAAGTGTCCTCTGCGGGGGACTCCAGTCTCTTAAGTTAAAAACATCAATCATCTGCTAGAAATAGCCAGCAAGGGAGGCAGTTTAGCCTAAGCAAACCAATTCAGTCTTTCCAGTGTCTTAGTTCTGAGCTCTGCCAACAACTAGCTGGGTGGGGGGGGGGTGCCGGGGGGCATTAGGCAATGACTTTATTTTTCAAAACTTCAGTTTACTTGACTATAAAACAGATGTGGTGTGACTGACATTCACTACATGTCAGGCACAGTTCTAAGTACTTTATTTGCGACGCAGTCAATATTGCCAACAACCTATTATGATCCCCAATTTACAGATGAGGAAGCTGAGGCACAGAGAGGCTAAGACATTTGCTTAAGGTTATACAGCTGGTAAGAGGCAGGCCAGGATCTGAACCCACACAGTCTGGCCCCAGAATCCAGATCCCTAGCCATGACCCTGACTGTCTCAGAGAGCTGGTTTGAGGACTCTGTCATCAACCTTAGTCCCTAAGCCTTGGGTTTGAACGCCGAGTTGAGTACTGAGCTAGTGCCGTGGCTAGGTTCCAGTCCTGTTCTACTGATGACCATCTGTGTGACCTTGACGTGTCACTTTCCCTGTCAAATTTCAGGTTTCCCTCCCACAACAGGAAGGGCTTGAATCCTGGCTGGTGACCCCCAGATCTCTGCTGCAGCCCAGGGTTCCTCCTGAGCTCTTCATGACCACCCCCAGGGGCCCCCTCAAGCTTGGCGGAGCTCTTCACCCCGTGGAAAAACTGCCCTCCTGCCCAGTCCCTGCTGAGCCACCAGTCTCCTTGGCCTCAGGAACAGTGTTCCTCTCCTAAACCTGTGTGACAACTCTGTCTCTCACACTCTTCTGTCTCCTCCTGGCCCCGCCCCTTAACTCAGAGCCCCTTCCTCATTCCTGCAGGACACCTGCACCGCCTCCCCACTCTCCTGCGACCCCCTCCCCTGTTCTAACCCATCCTCCACATTCCACCAGACGACTTCCAAACACTAAGCTTACAGTGCTGATGATTGCATTCAGGAAGACCTTGTCCTTCTTCAGGAGCAAAGGTTTATTCCTTAACCTAACATTCCACACTCGTCACCATACACCTGCAACCTACTTTCCAGCCCCACCCAGTCACCGGGCCCCCTCCTGTCTCCCTGCCTCTGGCCAGACACCCTTACTCACCCTCCAGCCACCTTCACCCCCACCCACACCTGAGTGTTTCTAGACTCCTCTGGACGCGGCCGAGCTCACCTCCTACTTCTCCACAAGTCCTCAATCAAGGAGCAGCCAGCAGCTGACCCAGCCATGGAGTTCCTGCGACCAGCTCCTTGGCCCCAGCCACCCTCTTCCTGCCACTCCTCTAGCGTCCCTCCAATGAGATAGAGTTCTGATGTTTCTTTCTCTTCTGGAACCCTGTTTAAGAACAAGGTGAGCCAGGAAGTCCCATCCCAGGACCAACACGGTCCCGAAGAGAAACAGTGGAAGAGTCTCAGCCTTTCCAGGGTGAAAAGCCCCAGAGGAAAGGACACATGGGGGTGGCCTCTGTGTGGCTGTGGTGGTGACAGTCCCAAGGCACTTCACAGTTTGCAAAGTACTTTACACAAACTATGTCACTACACCTTGACTGGAGCCACTCTGCTGGTCCCATCACCCTCCTCTACAAAGGGGAAATTGCAAAGGCAGAGGGAATGGAGACACCTGCCCAAGGACGCACAGCTGGTTAGTGGTAGAACTGGGATTTGAACCCAGGTGCTTGTGGCCCCCACAGCGAATGCCCTTCCCTCAGACCACACTCCCCCTGGTGGCAGCGAAGGGCATGACAACACTGGGCGCTGATTCTGGACTTTCCTCCCCAGAGCTCCACTGGGTCCTGCCCAGGCTGGGGAAGGCAGACTGGGTTCTCCCTGGATGCATTTATAACTTCATTTTCTTCCTTGTCACTTTTGCATCTGCCAAGGCTTCATGCAGGTGGCAAGGGGCAGTGGGAGTGAGATAGGGAGAGACAGACTGTCACCATTTCCAGCCCTTCCAGGGCAGAGTGGTGCCAGGGCCCGGCACAGGCAGAGCCGGTCTCTGTGGGCTGAGGGCCGGGCTATTTTTCTGTTTTGAAGTTTTAAATATTCCTGAGATGTAGGCTCCTTCCAGAGATGTCGCTGGACCTCCCCACTTGCTGAGGAAGGAGAGACAGTGGACAGTGAGTGTATGAACCTCCCCAGAGACAGGCTTGTGTGATTTGGGTGGAAAATGTTTGTGCCACTTTCTTGCATCCTCTACAGCATTTTAACCTGTACCATATTAGACAGCGCTTCCACACGAGGAGTGCCGGATCCCCGAGCAGTGGCCCACAGGAGGCTAAGGCAGGAGGACCGCAAGTTCAAGGCCAGTCTCAGCAATTTAGTGAGACTCTGCCTCAAAATAAAAAAATAAAAAAGGAAGATGGCGGCGAGGGGAGTGCATTACCCCCGTGTGCTGCTTCACTGTGTGGGAGTATGACAAGTCAGGACGGCTAAAGGATATCTTGTTAGGAATTTCCAGCAATAGTGGGGTGCTCCGGAACCTGGAGGAAGGATTTCCATCGCACGAGGATCGGCTACGGGGACTCAAACGCGAGAGGTTTGTCGCACGGAGGGTAACTGCTTATTCAGCAAATCGCCCCGCGGCGAAAGTCTGCAGTGTGCGCTGGGATAGAGACGCAGGGTTACAGCGCTGCAGTTTCTGCCAGCCGCGCAAGCACCGTACTCAGGGCTGAATTCTGGGTTCCAGACGGGGTAAGGAAGCGGTCCTGCTCGGTTCTACACACCGGTCAGTCCACAGAGGAGGCCAGCAGCCACCATCTTGGTAAACTGACGTCACGTCCCCTGTTTTCGACTGACCGCAACTCATTCAGCCATAGATCAGGTAATTCCAGGCTACAATTCGCCTGTGGCTTGCAAACAGATTGCTAGGGTTCTGCGCCTGGGTGCTTCTAAGAACCTGAGCCTATCGGAGCGAACGCCGAGCGCGGGGCGCCCGAGTTCCGGCTCCCGGAACCGCCCCGCGGAGGCTGCTTCATGAACCCTGCTCCTATCAGAGCATACAACAAGCACTAAGCAGCCGAACTCCGGCTCCCGGAACTGAGCCCGCGGGGACTGCTTCTTGGAGCTTACAGGAGTTCGGAGAGGCCGAGCTTACACCGAGTTCGGAGAGGCCGAGTTCCGGCTCCCGGAACTTCCCTGGGCCGGGGCTGGGAGCCCGCGGAAACTGCTTCTCGGTAGGGGTCCTGCCGAGGGCCGGACAGGACTCACCCGTTGCTTTGGTTGCCCGGCAAAGGGAACGAAAGGCTGACATTCGCATACGATATCAACATGGCAGAGATCTGATGTCAGCAGAAAGCGGCGGAGGAGAGAACTCCATCAATACCAG
>NW_026000174.1:13247676-13271805 GCF_001458135.2 Marmota marmota marmota
GGAAAGGCAGCGGAGCACAACAGACACTAGGATGGCAATTTGTAAATCAATGGATGTGAAACTGATGTGATTCTGCTATCTGTGTATGGGGTGGAGGGGGGGAGTTCATAACCCACTTGAATCAAAGTGTGGAATATGATATGTCAAGAAATTTGTAATGTTTTGAACAACCCACAATAAAAAAAAAATTAAAAAAAAAAAAAAAAATAAAAAAATAAAAAAATAAAAAAATAGCTGGGCGCGGTAGTGCACACCTATAATCCCAGCTGCTCAGGAAGCTAAGGCAGAAGGATTGCCAGTTCAAAGCCAGCCTCTGCAAAAGTGAGGCGCTAAGCAACTCAGTGAGACCCTGTCTCTAGAAAATACAAAATAGGGCTGGGGATGTGGCTCAGTGGTCAGGTGCCCCTGAGTTCAATCGCTGGTACAAAAGTAAATAAATAAATAAATAAAAAGGACTAGAGGTGTAGCTCAGTGGCAAATCACCCCAAGTTCAGTTCCCAGCACCGAAAAACCAAAACAACTTACTGAACAAACCCTCATTTCTTTCTTTCTTTGTTTTTCTTTTTTGCAGCACTGTGGATTGAACTCAAGGCCTTAGCACAGGCTAGGCAAGCACTCTACCACGGTGCTACATTTCCAGCCCTTATAAACCCTTATTTCACAGAAAAGGAAACAGATTCTCAAATGTGCCAGACTTGAATCCAAATCCACCTGGCACCAAGATCTGAGCCTTATTCACTCTCCTGCCCTCAGTCCTGTTTGGTGGTGAACCGACACTCCCAGCATCCTCAGGGGATTCTCCCATAAATCCCCTGAGGCTTGTCCCCAGCCCCCAACTCACAGCACCAGGTCTGTCAATCTAACCTGTAGCCCACTCTGTTTCTAGTCCCTTCTCTGCCCCTGGAGACTCCTTTAAACCTTGAGAGTCAAGAGGCACCAGCCTTGGAAAGGGATCAAACTCTAACTCTGATAAAGGCAGGTTAGGTGTCTGAACCTCTCTGAGCTTCCTCATCTGACAAAACAGGGGTAATAAAAATTACTGCTTGGATTAAGGGAATGAAGTATGTGACCAGGGCACAGCCGTTAGCACAAGGAAGCACTCAACAGGGGCAGCCGTTATTGTTATGACTCTTCCTGCTCCTTCCTCCCGACAAGCTCCCTGGCTGGACTTCCTCCTCTAGCCTCTCCTGCTCTAATCCACTCTCCTTGCTGCAGTGGCTCTGAGCTTTCTGAAACGTGTCACTATGATGTTAGTGTCCCGTCCAGAGGCTGTGTCTAGCTTTCCAGTGTCCTTGGGCTGAGTTCGTACTCCTTAGCCTGGAATTTGAGACCTTTCTCCCTCTGACCCCCACGGACCCCTTTCGCCTCACCTTTTGAGACTCTCAGCCTCTCCGTCTACACTGGATTCCAAACAAACTTCCACCTAGCCCCCTAACATGCCTCCTGCCTTTTCCCCTTCGGTGACTTTGTTTACCCCTTCCTTATTGGCCTGGGACAAGGCTCCTCATCTGCTTATAATTTGGGATTTGGAAAGCTGTCTTCCCTGAGACAGGCCTGCTTTGTCCTCCCCTCCTCTGGGCCTCGAGACTCCTGAGTCGCACAGCTCACAGCGTCTGTGGAGGCCAGCTCTTCCCTTGGCCACCCCACTGGCCTGTCAGATGGCTGTGACGAAATGCCCCGCATAAAGCTAGTTTGATTCAATGTGGAATGAATGTGGAGCTGCAGTTCGAATCTTAAAATGGCAGCATCAACAGTCAGGCCTGGTTAATCCAGAGGGGAGAGCTCATGGGGCTGGAGGAAGAGGCCGTCATGGAAGGCTACCTGGAGGAAGATGACTTGGAATGACAGGGCATCTAGAAAGGGCAAGAACAAGAAAGAAGGAGAGAGTGTGAGCAAGCAGAAGAGGGAAGGCTGGGGAGCCGAGCCGCCTCTGCTGTCACACTTGCTCCTTTAGCTTCAGAGCATGCAGAGGGGCCCCGCAGCCCAGTGGCGCACACACTTCATGATCACAGAGAGAATCTCACAGCCCTTTCTCGCATTGTTGGTGGGCACAGAAGCTGGACTGGGGGTGAGCAAATCTGAGAGTTCAGATCTGCTTGGGCTTGGGTTGCTGTGGACAGGCCACCCCCTCCACCTGAGCCTGTTCCCTGTCTGTCACCTGGCGGTGCCGATTGTTGTTCAGTCAGCCCCCATAGACCATAAGTTTTATGTCCCAGTGAGGACTATTAATCTTGTTGTTCGAATTATCAACAAGGCCCAGTGGTAGCTGATAACAAACCACCCGGGAGTCCCCCATAACATTACTCAAGGTCACAGTGGAAGGGGATCTCAAGGGGTCAAGGCCCTGGCAGACGGAGGCATAGAGCTTGGGAGTTTAGTGCCACCAGGCTCAGCCCTGAGCTGGATGGGGAGAGGAAGGAGCCACTGCAGAGGCCTGGGTAGGACGGCTGGGCTGGGCTAAGCTGCAGAGGCACAGGGAGGGACCCAGCTCCAGGAGGATGGCGTGTTGGGAGGAGGCGGTGAGGGCCCTTCACCCAGCTCTGAGAGGGGCTGTGAAGGAGGGAGCGGCTACTCTCTTTTTGCTCTAGTTTATGGCATGCTGGGCTGCCTGGCTCTGCTGCTGAGTTGCCAGCTGTGTAACTCTGATCAGGTTATTACCCTCTCTGGGCCTCCCCATCCCTTTGGCAAGAATAAGGGAGCTGGACCAGAAGCTCTCGACAGAGCTGATGGCTTCTTATTATATTACAGGGCTGGACAGAAAGCCCTGAGATTGTCAGGATAGCCATGGCCCTATCTCTGCCTCTGGAAAATTAGGAAGCAAGGTGCCTGTGCCCCACTGATGTGTTGACTTTCTTGAGAGGGGTCAGAATGAATCCCTGGCCCAAGGAACCCCCAGGCCTAGAGAGAAACCGATGCATATGTGCACAACAAGCCCCAGATGAGCTGGGCCTAGGCAGGCGAGCTCCAGTGCCTCTCCCATGCCCAGCCTTTAGGAGCCCTGGGCAGGGAGCAGTATATGGCGTCTGGTGAAAGTGCCACCAGCTCTCTGTGTGACCTTGACCAAGTGTCTCCCCTTGCTGACTCATTTTTATTTGAAAAACAGGGGACATGGAGGTTAGGCAACACTGTTTGCTTAAGGCTCTGGTGTTCTGGCATTGCCCAGCAAACTCTGCACCTTCATGGTCCCGGTGGGTGGTGGGAACAACTTCTTAGAATTACTTAGAGAAGTGTGGTTTGTATTTCTTTAGATGCTTTGAGAAAAATCTCCACTGACTGGTCCATTATGGGAAAACGTTCAGTTTAACTCATGTTAACCCTTTCATTTATTAATTAATTTATTTAAAAAATCATTATAGAGGGTTTATTAGGTGTCAGGAAGCAAGTGTAAAAAACTTATGCTCAATGTGAAGCTTGGATGCCCAGAGCTTTTTTTTTTTTTTTTTTTTTTTTTTTTAATGAAAACAAGCCCAATCTCTCTCTTCCTTAAGTCATTTCTCAAAACAGCATTTTCCTAGCTATTTGCAGCCTCTGCTTAGTACTAAGTCCATCTGAATCTATTTTCAATGCCCTCAGAACAAAACTGATTTGTAGCTGTCTCTGATGTCAATCTAAGAAATAGAGGAAAATAAAACCTTTCCCCTAATTTTCCATCTGGTGGAATCAGAACTTCCAACTTCTCTAGGTAGCCTGGCTGGTGGCAAGGGTCAGAGCCTGAGCCAGGAAGCCTGGTTCTAGGACCAGCTCTGTCATGGGCCAGCTGTTGTACTGGTGGCAACCCCTCTCCCACCCCACTCAAGTCCGATTCCTTCATTTGTGAGGAAAGGACATGGACGCCATTATCTGTGGGGCTGTTTCCACTCTTATATATTCTGCAACATGAGAAAGATTTTTTTATAAGGAGAAGTCAAAGGTGGTGTTGGGAAAGCCCAAGGTGTCATCAGACTAGAAGTGGCAGTGTTCCAGAGGTCACATTACCTGGCCCTAGATAGCAATAGAGAGACAAGTCTTCCCTCAGCTCAGTTCTGTGGGTTGAAAAGTCTCACTTTAGAGGTCATGGGCTGCTGGGATTGCCCAGTTCATTTTCTGTTGCTATAACTGAATAGGAGGCCTGGACCACAGCCAGGTGGTCACAGAAGCTGTGATAGATGTAGAACTGGGAAATATATAAAGAATAAAGGTTTATTCGGCTCATGGTTCTGGAAGTCCAAGAGCATGGTGACAGCATCCGCTGGGCATCTGGTGAGGGCCTTCTGCTGGGTCATGATGTGATGGAGGGCATCACAGGTTGGACAGAGCAACCTATTAACTCTTCCTTTTCTTAAAAGTCACTGATGCAACCATGGGGGGTCCCACCCTCATGACTTCATCTGGTCCTAAGTATTACCCAAAGGCTCCGCCTCCAAATGCATATGACTTTGGGGGATGTCTCAACATGCATTTGGAAAGGGACAAATGACCAGACCATCACACCTGGTAACCTTCCTCCATAGCCTCGGGTGAGAGGAACGATTCCCCGCAGTGGTTGGTCTTCTCTTGTGACACTGGCTCTACTACTTTTCAGCTCTCTGTGATGCCCTTTGAAGTAGGACAAAGACAGGAAGCTCTAGGGTAGTGCAGGAAGCCACTAAAGAGCGACATCTGCAGCAGCCAGGAGGAGGGCAGACCCACAGAGCGACTTGGCGGGATGTGGGGCCCGCTTCCCCACCATGGGAAAATAGAATTCAACTTGAATGCCATGAGGGGACAAAACTCCTTCTATTAAGGACATATAGCAGTACAAAGTCAGCCCTCTGAGGGTGTCTGATGGTCTGGGAAACCGAGGGACTTTCAGTGTTAAAACCAGGACAGCTCTGGGCAAATCAGGATGTCTGATCACTGTACCATGTGACAAGGGACTAGATACAAAGGCAGGTCCCAGGGCACCCAGGTAGTGTGAGACAGACACAGAGAGCCCCAGCACAGGGGCACAGAAGGGGAGTCCAGTTAAAGATAAAGATAGCACAGGACAGGGGTCCTCAAGAGGATGGACAGACAGAGACAAAGGGCAGACATGGCGTCCCTGCCCAGATGGAGTTAGAGGATGGAGTGGGGCACAGAAGAAGAGGACTTGAATCCAAAGCAGAGCAGAAGTGGCTCTTCCGGCCATCCCTGAAGGAACCCTCCAATTCCTCAGAGTTCACGGGCACAATCCTTATAGAGTCTGTGGACAGTCCTGGAGGCCTGGAGGAGAACCTCCAAGTAAACCGCATAGCGTTTTTCTCTAGGACCTGACCTCACGCGCTCTCAACCAGTGCATCTATGTCTTCAGAAAGTCTTGAGTTAAAGAAGTCCATTCAGGAGTTGTGAAGAGCTCCCTGGACTGGATGGGCGTGTATTCAGTGACTGTAGTCAAGAGCACAGTGTGACCGTGGGCAAAGTCTGGCTAGTGACTGCTCAACATTTCTACGCCCCGAATGTTCCTTCAGCTGTGGCTGCAGCACCAGCCTAAAACATCAGGTCCCCTTAAAGGAGCTACCTGATTTCATGGTTGACATTTAAACATTGGAATGGATCCATTTCAAGTCTTTTTCTCATTTGACTTCCAATCTCGCAATATTAGGAATGTGGTTCACGCATGTAACTTTTTTGTTTGTTTTAGAACCATTAGATCTAGGTTTAGAAGGCTGCTTAAAGGTTTTTAATCTAGCTCCTATCCAAGTATTAGATCTTTTCTGTAGCATCCAGCCCAAAACACTCCACCCTGCATACATGTTGTTGCATGGAATCCACTGATTTCCAAGCTACCTTCTGCATTATGCAATAGTTCTGATGGAAGGAACCTTCTTCCCTCTGTGGGCTGCACTCTGGGTCCCTGAGTCTGCTGCCACTCTTGGTAAGTGTCCTTCCTTCTTCCCATAGCCCTTAGGCATTTGCATGCACCTCTTTTCCTCACTTAACAGGACCACCTCTCTCAACCATGGCTGTTGGACACTTCACAATCTGGGCATCTTAATTGTGCAATGAAAATCCTGACCCAAAGAAAATGTGGATTACAATCTATGGTTGGAAAGAAAAAAAAAAAGCACATGCTAGTTAAAGTATCCCTGATGTGTCCAGATGTGTCCTAATGTTCCCAGTTCTGTCTGTAGACACAGGGCTATGTCTGATCCACTGTAGGAGACATTACTTGTGATGGATCAGAGGACTCCTCGACTGTCTCTGCCTAGTGGGCATTCCCTCTTTAAGAGACCCTCTTCTTCCTCATCTTCTTGATTTTCTTCTTAATCTACCTGCTCATACAGATGGGTAATGCCCTGCTCCCAGTGGCTGTGCTGGCAGAGGCCAGCCTTCACAAGCCCCGGTGCATCTCTCTCTCTCTCTCTCTCTCTCTCTCTCTCTCTCTCTCTCTCTCTCTCTCTCTCTTTCTCTCTCTTTTCAGTAGTGGGGATTGAACCCAGGGTGCTCTACCATTGAGCTACACTCCCAGCCCTTTTAATTTTTTTTTTTTTTTTTTGCTTTGAGACAAGATCTAATCAAGTTGCCCAGGCTGGTCTTGAACTTGCATTTCTCTTGCCTGCCTAGTCTCTGAGATTGCAAGTGTGCACCAACACGCCAGATCCATGCATTTCCTTCTGATCAACCTTCCCAGTCCTTGTAACCACTATCTCCAAAATGCTGTCCCTATTTCTGTTGGGGATTGCTTCCTCCATTTCTCCACTTACTTCTAGCAGATGTAGCTTTGCCACAGCTACTGCTGCTCAGAAGCCTTCCTCCTGGTGGTCATGGCCTATGACTGCTATGTGGCTGTCCGTCACCCACTGCACTCTCTCATCCACATGACCCCATACATCAATGCTGCACCGGTGACCAGTGCCTGGCTCACCGCCCTCCTCCTGCCCGTCCCAGCAGTGGTCCAGACCTCCCAGATGGCATTTGACAACCTTGCCTACATCTATCACTGCTTCTGTGACCACCTGGCTGTGGTCCAGGCCTCCTGCTCCGACACCACCCCCCAGGCCCTCATGGGCTTCTGCATCGCCATGGTGGTCTCCCTCCTCCCCCTTCTCCTGGTGCTTCTGTCCTATGCTCACATCCTGGCCTCGGTGCTTCGCATCAGCTCCCGAGAAGGACGTTCAAAAGTCTTCTCCACCTGAGATGATGGTGGACATCCTCTGTAGTTTGAATATTGGGTACACCACAGAGGCTTTGTCCCTAGGGTGGGGCTATTGGCAGTGCCATGAACCTTTAGGAAATGGGGTCTTGTTGGAGATTCTGAGGTCATTGGGGATTGTGAGACCCTGGTGTCTCTCTCTTTACTTCCCTAATCACTTTGCTCCCACACACACATCTGCTATGAATGCACCACCCTTGCCAGAGATGCCACCACCCTTAACTGATGATGCCACTTCATCTTGAACTGGAAACTCCAGAACTGTGAGCCAAAATACACCTTTCCTTTTATGAATTAATTGTCTCAGGCATTTTGTTATCATAACAGGAAGCTGACTAATGCAGCGCCTGCTATTCATCCCTTGCCATTGCCAACATGGCCTATAGAGCCCACCTGCTGAGAATGCTCTGTGCCATTCTCATGCCTGTGCTCAACCCTCTCGGCTACATGCTGAAGTACTTTCATTTGCAGGCAGCAACACGGAGGAATCTCACTTAGTGTTGAGCAAATTAAGACTCAAAATGATATAGTACTCATCAATTATATAAAGTTTAGGACCAAGCAGAACTAAACTACTTTTTTAAAATCAATGCGTACAAAGGTCATAATCCATGAAAAAAGAATAACTATCATAAAAATCAGAATCGTGATCACTTTTAGGAGAGGAGGAGGGTGGTAAGCATTGAGAAATCCCAGGGGCTTGTGAGGTATTACCAGTGTTCTGTCCTGAATGGTGACACAGGGGTTTGTTTTAAATGAGACTGTACACAGTGGTGTGTTGCTTAACAGGGATAAGTTCTGAGAAATGCGTCACTGGGGGATTGCATCACTGGGCAACATCACAGAGTGTGGCCAGCTACACCCCAAGGCTATAAGAAATGTATTGCTCCTGGAGAACAGATGAGCAAGAGCATGAGATTAAATAAAGTACCAGAGAATATGATGCAATCAAAAGAAGAAATAGATACAAAATACAGGGGGCAGCCTCCAGAGCAGCCCAGCACACTGGTCACAGTAAACTTTTATTTTTTTTAAAGTAGGACTATACACTACAATAACTATTTAAGAGTATAGTAAGTACCTAAAATGGTAACAGCCATTTATTAGCATTAGCAAGCATTATTCTGTATAATTGTGTGGGCTGCACTTGTATACAGCTGGCAACACAGAAAGGCTGTTCACACCAGCCTCACCTCAGACCCAGGAGGAAGATGTGGCATTATGACCCTCTGATAGCTATGACATCACAAGGCAAAAGGAATTTTGGGGCCTCATTAGAGTTTTGGGGTTTTGTTGGTTGGTTGGTTGGTACCAGAGATTAAACTCAGGGGTGTTTAACTACTGAGCCACATTCCCAGCTTTTTGAAATATTTTATTTAGAAATGGTCTCACTAAGTTGCTTAGGGCCTCCCTCAATTGCTGAGGTTGATTTTGAACTTGGGATCCTTCTGCCTCAACCTCCAGAGACACTGGAGGCATATATCACCATGCCTGAATTAAGCAGTCTTTACTGAACTTTTGAGCTCGAGGCCCAGAATAAATCAGAACAGTCACTGCCCTCAAGATGCTCCCAGTCCAGGGAGGGTTACAGATGTGGGTGCAAATAGCACAGGTGTTTGTGCTGAGGGAAGCAGGGTGGAATCCAGGGATGGCGGGAGGGGAGGTTGGTGTTCAGTCACAGTAAGCATGTTTTAACCCATGGCCCCTTCTACTGCCTGTTCCAAGTCACAATTATCACTGTTTTAAGTCAAAATAATGAAACAAGGCACAAGAGTATCATTTCTCTAACTATGTTTTATTCTTATTTATTATACATGACAGCAGAATGCATTTAAATTCATAGTACACATATAGAGCTCAATTTTTCATGTCTCTGGTTGTACACAAAGTAGAGTCACACCATTTGTGTCTTCAAACATGTACCTAGGGTAATGATGTCCATCCCCATCTTTCCCACCCCCAACCCCCCTCCCTTCCCCTCCATCCCCTTTGTTCTATCTAAATTTTCTCCATTCCTCCCATGCTCCCCACCATCCCCATTATGGATCAGCATCCACTTATCAGAGAAAACATTTAGCATTTGGTTCTTTGGGATTGGCTAACTTCTCTTAGCACAATATTCTCCAACACCATCCATTTACCTGCAAATGCCATGATTTTGTTCTCTTTTAATGCTGAGTAATATTCCTTTGTGTGTATATACCACAGTTTCTTTATCCATTCATCTAATGAAGGGCATCTAGGTTGGTTCCACAATTTTGCCTTTGTGAATTGTGCTACTATAAATATTGATGTGGCTGTGTCCCTGTAGCATGCTGTTTTTAAGTCCTTTGGGTATAAACCGAAGAGTGGGATAGTTGGGTCAAAAGGTGGTTCCATTCCAAGTATTCCAAGGAATCTCCATACTGCTTTCCAGATGGCTGCACCAGTTTGCAGTCCCACCAGCAATGTATGGGTGTACCTTTTCCCCCACATCCTCTCCAACATTTATTGTTGTTTGTATTCTTAATAGCTGCCATTCTGACTGGAGTGAAATGAAATCTTAGAGTAGGTTTTCTTTTTTAATATTTATTTTTTTAGTTGTAGTTGGACACAATACCTTTATTTAATTAATTTATTTATTTTCATGTGGTGCTGAGGATTGAACCCAGGGCCTTGTATGTGCTAGGCAAAAACTCTATCGCTGAGCCACAACCCCAAGAGTAATTTTGATTTGCATTTCTAGCATATATTCTTGAGGTAAATAAAATACTTACACCAAGTTCTTACTTGGGACTTTCTGTTTATATTTCAAATAGCATGATTCATTTTAATCTGTTATTCTCCCCTTACTTTTTCTTAAAAGTATCTTCCCAGACTTGTTCACACTAACATTATCTAGTTTCACTTTTGAAGACTTAGTTATTTATAACTAGATTTTTTTTCCCTAAGTAATATGTTTTAAATTTTATCATTAAAGTCATAAAATCTCTGTCACTGAATGCTTCTTCCACATACATGTAAAATCGGACCGCTTACTCTGAAAGAACCAATGGATCAAAGAAAATCATCGAGAAAATTAGAAAATATTTTGAAAGAAATGAAAACAACCTACTATAACTTATGGGATGCAGCTAAAATAGTAACTAGAGAGAAAATTATAGCTGTAAATGTCTACATTATAAAGAATAATCTCAAATCATTAACCTTTCATTTTAAGAAATTTGAAAAGAACATCAAATAAAACTTGGATTCAGACACAAAATCAGAGCAGATAAATGAAACAGAGAATATATAGAGAGGATTCCAATTACTAAAATAAGCAGTAAAATGAGGGGCTATTACTTCTCATCATATGGAGATAAGAAATGCTGAAGGAAAAGACCACCACTCCATATCTGAAACAAGCCTAAACAAGCCTGTAATTCCAGTGGCTTGGGAGGCTGAGGTAGGAGGATCAAAATTCCTCTTTTGAATAGAGGGAGTAGACACAGAGACGCTAAGCAACTAGTGAGACCCCGTCGCTAAATAAAATACCAAATAGGGCTGGGGATGTGGCTCAGTGGTTAAGGGCCCCTGGGTCCAATCCCCCAGTACCAAAAATAAATAAATAGAATCTGAAACAAAGAGCTGGGTTTTCACTGGCTTCTTTGTGGAGATGCTGCGGTTTACAGCAGTCTGTTTCCTAGTGACTGAGGGAGCTGCTCCTGTACAGGGCTGTGGAACGTGGACATCAGGGGAAGCTGGGCTTCAGGCAGGGCGGTTTAAGGACTGGTCTGCCTTCATTGTAGAAGCGTGGTGACAGAGGGAAGACATTCTGAGTGACTTTGGGACGTGTGAGCTGACATGAAGCTGTCATTGGACAATAAGCAGGTTTAAAACAAGTTCTGATAAGTATTTATTACCATGGCTACAGAACAACCAGTCATTTCCTAGAAATAAGAGAACAATTTTATTCTCAGAGGTAATAAAATCGTATTCCATCCTATGACGCAATAATAGCAGTTCTTTAGAAGGTTAGCTTTTTTCAAAGAAGTCTCCCCCAACATTTTTACTCTCCTATTTTGGTTCATTTCCTAATAGAAAACTCAGTAAAACAAGAACCCTCTTAAAAAGGGATCTAAACTTGGATTTTGTTTGATTTTCCCTACTTTCCACGATTCTGCCAATGGTCGCACTCCATGTGTGTTCTTCTGACCCAGGCACCCAACTCTTTTTATCAGCTTCATCCACACATCCCCCAAAGCCTTTAGTCATTCTTGTGCTGCCAAAAACATGGCCTTTAAAAGTTTATTAAAGATCTCTATTGTGTCTGAGAATTAGGAAGCAGAACAAAAAAATTCCACCCATTGATCTGGCAATTCTGCAGGATTCTTTGCTTTTAATTGAAGAGTGGTTAGATTTTTACCCCCTAAAACATTTTCTGTATTTACCTTTATGGTACTAAAGCAAAGATCCATACACACATTTAGCCCAACCCAAAATTCCTCTCTTGAATAGAGGGAGTAGACACAGAGAAAAGAAGGTGGTACACATAGCTTCTACTTGTTCCAAACCATCTTCAGCTCCATCATGAACTTCACTAGATCAAAAGGAGAGCAATCTCTGCCCCGCTGCCATTGGTTTAGTAATCCCAGTTTGCCATTGTAAATCTACAATCACCAGAGGTCTATTATGGAAATCTCTGCTGCGGACTGAAATGAACTCCTTGTGCGTGTTTTTCTCCTGGTTCTGGGCAGAAGCATCAGCCCCTGGTGTAAGAGGGTCATGACAATCATTGCTGAAACTTGGTGTTCCCAGTGTTTACATACGGGTCAGATGGTTCTGCCCATGTGTACCTGTGCTGTTTTAAGATGTAATAATTGCTTGGCACAAAGTTCTACTTCTAGGGATCTACTTCTTTAAAGAAATATTCTGGCACATGTAACCCAAAATGCATGTTAAAAGGACATTCATCACAAACTGTTCACAGTAGCAATAATTGGATCCAACCTAAATGTCCCAACAGGTGACTTATTAGAGAAACTACATCCTTATTATGAAATACCAAATATGAGATCAAAAGAATGAAGTAGATCAGTCATAGAAAGATTCTAAGATTTATTGTTGAATTAAAACTATTTTACACAATAAGTACAAAATGATTCAATTTATGTTAATAGAAAAACTACACACTCACTTAGAAATGCCTGGAAGAAACAGAACATCAGTGATTAACTGTGGGGTGGGAAGGGGGAATATGGAGAAGGGATGGCGTGAGGACTTCCCAGTTCACTCCATAAAGCTCTGCACTGGTTAAAATATTTTATAATGATAATATATTTATTAATTGTTAAATTTCCAAAGTTGATGAAATTAATATATGTATTAGTGAAAAAGTGACAGAATCAGAAACAGAGAGCAGTAAAGCCAAAGGAGGGAAGGAGAGAGATGAGGCAGAGGGGTCTGAGACGCATGCCTTTGTCCCGCCTGCAGTTAAGATGTAGCTTTCTACCCTCACTGTCCTTCCTGGAAACCATGGCATACTTGTTATGGCACAGCAGCGGCTCAGTCTGACTATTTTGCTTCATTAAATATCAGCTCCTACTTACTGAGTGCTTAGCGATTGACAGGCTCCCGACTAAGCAACCCAGCTCTGCCCAGCAGCCTGTGAGGCAGGTGGTGCCTCTCCACCCTCCCTACAGGTGAGGAACCCCCACAAGACTCAGGTCTCAGCTCCTGGATAACATGCTGCTGAGCCAGGTCCCACTCCTAGCTCTGCCACGGCACGCCATGTGACTTTGAGCAAGTCACTTCACTTCTCTAGATCTCAGTTTCCCCAAACGAGCAATCTCGACTCTTCTTTCCCCGGTGGTTGCGAGGACTAGTTGAGGAAACAGGACAAGACTGTTCCCCTGGTGATCAAGTTCGGAGGCCCTTGAGGGTTGCCAGCGCTGCTATTTTCACCATCAGCCAGGTCTCCCGTTACACCCTGGAAAGTCGCTCCCAGCTGGCAGGCAGGTCTGTGGTCCCAGAGGAAAGCCAGCTGGAGGTGTGGGGTGGGGTGGGGGATCCCAGCAGGCATGGCTGCCAGGAGGCACCTGGGGATTTAATGGGCTGTGGCTCAGCTCTTACCTGGCCCTTCCCAACAGAGTCAAGTGTGACTCCACAGAAGGCACTCAGGAGAACCAGGCTTGGCTGGTGAGCTGGGCTGGGGATGGAGTGTGCAGATGCAGACAAAGGCTGGGGTGGAGACAGGTTTGGGAGGTCAGGGTGTAAAGGGCCCCGGTGCAGAGTCTGGGAACACACACTGGACGTATGAATGACAGGGTCTCAGAATCTATGTCAGCTGTGCACACAGTCCTTGTGACTGTAGGTCAGACACAAGCAGGCCAGAGCAGGGATGTGCAGTCACCAGCAGGAGGCTGCAGATCTGGGAGGAGAGTCTCACGAGGAGGCAAAGCCAATGACAGCAAGAGAAACGGGGATGATTAATGAAGCATCTGTCAGCTCTGCAAGAGTCACAGGCAAGGGAAATGTGGTGCAGGCAGGGAAAGGGGAAAGCAGGTCTGTTTAACTCCAAAGTTAATGGACCTACATTATTTACATGTATTGCTCCCCCAATAGGAACAGCACCGTGGGAGCCTCCTGACCAAATTGCATAGGTTTGGAGGTTGCCATCTCTGAACACCTCCCTGTCCAAACAGAAGGGATGCACAAAATTTTATTTTTACCTGAAGAAGAAAATTTTTCTAAAGGCTTTATTTATTTATTTATTTATTTATTTTTAACAGATGGAAAAACTGAGGCTCAGAGACCCAAAGTCACAGCAAGTGAGCAGCAAGCCTGGCCGAGGAGCCAGGACTCTTGGTTGCCAGGAGGGGTCAGAACTTTGTAGCAAGCTGGCTGCAGAAACAACCTTTTTTCTCATCTTTTACCAGCCAAGGCCTTGGATGAGGGCCTTCTCTGACCTCCAGTTTCTTCATTGTTGAAGTAGCACAATCCCTCCTTGGCAGGTTGTGTGATGACAGAAGTTGAGATGATGTTCATAAAAGTGCAGGTTGAACATTCAGATGACTGGCTTTTCTGACCTTTCTCTCCCCTATTGGTACAGAACTTGGTTCTTAGGCAATCTCTACAGGGAAAAGCCTATTAAGGAAATGGTCCCCGAACAATTCCATTAATAACCTGAAGCATCAAAAACACTCATGTCATTAAAAATAAAATCCCTTATTCTAAATGAATAAATAAGTGTAAAGAAGTAAAAACAATGTTCCGATTTTTACCAGTGTTCCCTCAATGCTCTTTAAAGATATCAGGTACCAAATTCTTTCAAAAACATTTTTTTGGTGTTGCTTCTCATCTAGCTGGTGCCCTAAGGACACCTTTCACTTGTCTGTCACTCAGTCCTGCTCTCCAGAACAGTGGTTCAGGGGATCAAAGTGTTCTAGTGCCTTTGGGGTAAGCACAAAAACCTCAGCTGGCTGGTGTGTTCTGTGGTCCCAAATAAGTAGGGCAGCTCAGGCTCCTGGCTGGATCACCCCTGGCTCAAGGCTGATAATCCAGCCTCCTGGAGTCCAGTTCTAGTGCTGTCACCCCTCTTACTGGGTGTGACCTTAGGAAAATCACAGCCCATTTCCCAGCCTCCCTTCTGTGTCCCCATCTATATAAAAAAGGGGTTAGACTAAAACTGCTTAATCACTAATGGCTCCTTCATGCCTATTTTATGATTCAAAAAGAGGCAAATTGAGGGAGCTGCATTCGGCTCCCATCTCTCCAGCAAGAGCAGTGGTGCATTATTAAATAGAAAACAATCCGCCCCTGTTACTGCCCTGAGAGTGCACTTGGTCTGGTAAAGTCATAGACACATAAATAGACCATGACAACCCAGTGTGATCAGAAATATGACACAGGACAGTACAGGAAGTTCAAGGTTTGGAAAAGAGGCCACTGAGCCAGCCAGGACCATGAGGCCTCTCAGAGGAGGTGATATTTTGAGTTGAGTTTGGCAGAAGCACAGGCCAGGTCGGGGGTTGCCATGGTCTAGGGGAGGATGAAGTTGCAAGGTGGTGGGTTTGGCTGGCAGGCTACGGAGTCATCTTCCCTAATGGAAGATGTGCTGGCTGGGAGTCAGGACACTGGGTTCAGGACCTGTACTTCTGGTATAAATTTGTTGGTTGACCTTGGAAAGACATTCTGTATTTCTGGGCTTCAGAATCAGCCAATATCCTCACTGTTTGATGGAAGTGAGGAAGAGAAATTTTGGTAAAATGGCACGCAGTGGCTCTGAGTTTTAGCCCCTCAAATGCCATCTCACCCTAATTCAGTGATATTTAATCCATAGTTGACTTTTCTGAGCCATAATGACATTCAGGGAAATATAGCTAGCATCTGTTTTGGGTTTAGAAAAACACAGCCGTGGGCTTGGCAGTTGGGTGTGGTTAACAGGGTTAACCCTCCTCAACAGAGGTGCAGGGGTTTTGGTTTCCTGCCTGGGGAATGGGGCCGACCCTTAGAACTCTCTTTCAAGGGGGCATTCACAATAGAGTGACTGTCCCATGTGTCGTTTAGAAAGACACTTTACCAGCCTTCACTCTCTAATGGAGAACCAGGCCACATGCTTAAGAGAAAAAAACAAACAAACTCTGGAATGTGGAGATCAGGCAGTGAAATGGCACTAGCAGCAAAGAAATGTGGAAGGGAAGAGAAAACCTGTGCCTCGATCTCTCATCTCATGAAAACCTCAGCTTCCCAATTCTCCAGATTAGAGAAGAAAGGATTGATGGAGAGAGGGTTGGACTCCAGTCCTGGACCCATGACTGACTGGCCACAGGAGCTTGGGCAGAGCCTTAAACTTTTTTTGTCATTTGTCCATTTTTGTAAAGGAAAAAGCTGACTGGGCATTTTCAGGTTTGACATTTTTGCAATTGAGTGCCATGACAGGTATTTTATGGGAGCTAAGAGAAATGGGAGAGTTCTGAAAAAATCAGGGAGGCAGTAATCTCAAAATCATCGGTACTAAAGAGGCAATGATACCCATGTGCACACAGGCTCGCTCCTGGCTTGTTTATTCAGGAGAACATCCAAAATAGCAGAGAAGTCCTATTCTTCCTCATTAGAGACCCCCAGATCTGTGGGTCCATAAGGGGAAGCAACTTCTTAGGTGGGGCTTTGGCCTTTGGGCTCTTGTCACAACACTGTGTTATTCTCTAGTGACAATGGCTCCTAAGTCTACGTTACTATAGTACCTACCTATCTGTGGCGAGGGAAGCCTAGTCATGAAATGCTCAATTGGAAACACCTGCTGAATGACAGTAGCAGCTAGGAGGAAGGATCACACAAGGATGTGTATCACACAAGGATGCCCTTCTATCAAGGGGCAATTGGGCATTCTACGTAATGTTGCCAACAATACACCTGTAACTTGGACTCCAATTGGAAGTGACTCCTCCCACAAAAAGCATCCTCTGCTGTTTTTTTTATTGTAACGTGACAACAGTCACACACCAGAGGCAAGCAATATATTCAGTTGTATGTGTTTAAGGAACACAGAAAAATAAAGCCCACAAATGTTAGGCATAGATATGGCTATTTAGAGATCGGCTACAACATAGCTAGATAAATAGCACATTTCCAGCAACCTAGAAGCCTCTCTGCCCCAGACCCAACCAATCCTCGACCACAGTGTAGCTGCTGTTGCTACCACCATCATCATGGACGAACATTTTCTGTTTTTGATCTTCGTCTACATGGAATCATGTAGCATGCAATCATTGGGTCTGGTTTCTCTTATTCCATATTATGACTGTGAGCTGTATATATTAAGTCGCATGTAACAGTGGCTCATCATTTTTCATAGCCATTTAGTACCTCATTGTATGACTATACTACCATCTGTCCATTTTACTGTCATGGATATTTGGGCTGTTTCATTTGGGAACTGTAAGTAAAGGCTGGTAGGTACATTTTCTATTAAGGCAAAATTTATGGCATAAAAATTACCATTTTTAAACTATGCCGATTAATGACTTTTAGTACATTACACAATGTTGTACACTCATTATATCTATTAAATTCCAATACATTTTCACTACTCCTATATCCCTTAAGCAGTCCCCCCTGCACCTTGCAACCCCCATTTTTTAGTTTGGCAATCACTAATCATTCTGCCTCTATAGAGGCCTATTCTGGACATATTCTATAAATGGAATCATACAATATGTGCTCTTTATATTTGGCTTCTTTCATTCAGCATAATGTTTAAAAGATTCATCCATGTCTTTTCCTTTTATGACTGAGTAATATTCATGGATAAACCACATTTTGTTTTTCCATTCATCCATTAATGAATATTTTAGTATTGTACTTTTTGACTAACATATACTTCTGCAATGAACATTCATGTACAAGTTTTTGTGTGACACATTTTCAATTTTGGGGGTGTATTTTTAGGGCTATGGACATAGCACTCATTTTCCTTGGCTATGTGTCCAGTAGCAGGATTGCTGAGTCACAAGTTCTAGGAGGTTTTGCCAAACCATTATGCAGAGTGGTTTACCAGTTACCAGCAATGTGTGAGAGCACTCACTAATCACTCCTAATTTCACTAAAGCTTGGAAGCTTTTCACATATTAGCAATCCTGGTGAGTATGTAGTGTTTTCATTATGTTTTAATTTACATTTCTATGAAGGCCACAGATGTTGATCACTTTTTCCTGTGCTTATTCACCATTTGGATGGTCTCTTTGAGGTACCTGCCTAGTCATGTCTTTCTCCCATTTTTCTGTTATTTCATCTGTTCCTTTCTTATTGCTTGTGGGAGATTTGTATATATGCTGTATACATGCCCTTTGATATATGCATTGAGAATAGTTTCTCCCATCCAAGATCTTATCTTCTCACTTTGGGTTGTGTGTGTGTGCGCGCGATTTTATTTATTTATTCATTTATTTGGTACTAGGAATTGAACCCAGAGGCATTTTACCACTGAGTCACATCCCTAGCCCTTTTTATTTTTTATTTTGAGACAGGGTTTCGTTAAGTTGCTTAGGGCCTTTCTAAGTTGCTGAGGCTGTCTTTGAACTTTTGATCCTCCTGCCTCAGTCTCCTGAGCTACAGGAATTATAGGCAAGTGTCATCACATCTGGCATTATATTTTAATTGACATAAAATCTACACAGAATATAATGCACAGATTTAGGTATAATTCAATGTGGTTTCATAAATATAAACAAACATCCATGTAACCACCACTCAAATCAATATATAGAACATTTCCATCACTTCAGAAAGTGTACTCTGATCACCTTCTTGTCAATCCTCACCCCTGTAAGCAATCATTGTATTGACTTATGATACCATAGATGAGTTTTGCCTGTCAGTTAATATCAGTTAAATTGCACAGCATGCACTCTTTATCACTTTCTGGGACTTTAATATTTTCCACTGATCTATTTTTCAGGTCTCTAATGTGTCTTCCATTATGTTCAGTTTGCTACTAATGTTTATCCAATGAATTCTTAATTTCAAATATTGGATATTTTTATTCTAGAATGTTTGACTTTTAAAAATAGAATTCACTCTTCTGTTGAAATTCTCTATTTTAAAGTCCATTTTGCTAACATTTTCCTCTATTTTCTTTAACATAGTTATACCAAAGTCCTTGTTTGCTAACTCAGGTATCTGGATCATTTGTTTGACAACTTTTATATTATGTTTTTTCTCTTAACTCTTGGTCACGCTTTCCTTCCTTTTGCATATCTAATAATTTTTATTGTGGGTAGAATGTTATGTTAAATTCATGGAGATCCTACATGACATGTCTCACCAGATATATGTTCCCTTTTCTCTATTAGGCAGGTTGAGTAAGGAGCTTATCACATTGATGCTTGAGTTAGGTCAGGCTGGGTTTTAGTTCTAGTAGGGTTTAGTCTAAATTTGGTCTGTTTCTGTTCCTAGGCATGACTGTCCTATATTTTGAATTGATAACATTATTGATCTGTCCCCTCAGCCCTGAAAGACTAGTAGATTTGTTTCTTCCTTTGGAGGGTTTGAGTAGCTCCTTGGCTGCCCTTTACCCCCTCCATGGCATGCACCCCCATTCATATAGCTTCAATGCTTGGGGAATCTTTTGAGGGGTATAATAGTGTGTTTGAGGCAAGCCCTCTTTTATTTTTTATTTTTTAAATGATTTAGCTATTTTCATTTTCTCACTAGTCTTTTAAGCATCACAAAATCATGAGAGATTTTGTTTTTTTAGAAGCCCTTTAGCTCTCCAGCCTCCCTTGCATAGCTCCAGAATTCAGATGGCCCATTTGAATTTCTAATCTATTTTGCAAGACTTTCTTTGACTGATAAAAGGTTTGCTTCTTTCTCCCTCTGCTCGGTCTGAGTTTCAAAACCCATGATGGCCCTCAAACCAGACATTTCCAGAGAAACAAAGAGCTGGTGATTGTTGCTGCTGAAAAAATTTTACAAATGGATTTCAATGAAATTTTGGTGAATGGATCCTCTCACCAGTCTCAGTTTGCTCCCCCAAATTGGTTTTGCTATGTCTAACAGCGCTCTTACAAGAACAAGTGGTGATTGTTAATTTGCTTTGGAGCCCCCCAGGTCCCAACATGAAGAGTTCAATTTTATTCTTAATGCACTTATGTTTCGTCAATTTATTTAAAAATGTGATTTGTGTAATTTATCCAGGTTTTCCTAGTTGTCACAGTGGAAAAGTTCAGCTACCATGGCCTATTACATCCTTGGCAGTAGCAGAAGTTCAGACACCCAGCTTAAATGGAGTCAGGAAGGACCACAACTCAAGGAACACAGGGAAGGGAGAAGCTTACTAAGTATCTGAGCAGCAGTGTATTACAGTGAACCTTGGACACAGGAACCCCTCCAAAGCCACGTGGTGGATCTTGAAGTGAGTGCAAAAGTCAAGACACAAGCTTAATGACTTGATTCAAGAGATCTCACAACACAAACCATGCATCATGCAACCTAAGATGGGAACCAGAAAGTCTTCCCAAAGAATTCAGTCATGATTAAATATCCAACTATTTAGATCTGGTTTCCCAGTAAAATGTAAACTCTCAGAAAACAGGAATTTTGCCTTTCTTCTTCACCTTCAGCATGATCACCTAAACACATCATAAAGCCTTCTATCTACTAGATCATTAATTAATAATTAATATTTGAAAAATTCTGGATTCACATGATAGAAATCACAGCTGACCCTCAGCCCTCAAGAGTTGGTTATAAATAATTGTGCTCATGTTAACTACAGAGTAAACATTACAGAATTATCACTTGAAAATCTTTTGTTGCTGTGGTTTCCAGATGTTCTCAGTGTCCAGATATTCCAGCTGTCCATCTCTCAGAAATCCAGCTCTGTCTCACTATGGAGGCCACAACCTGTAATGGCTCAGTGGACAGAACCCCCATCTTCTACCTGGTGGGCATCCCCTCTCTACCAGAGTTCTTCTTCCTCCCCATGTTCTTTATTTTCCTCCTGTTCTACCTTCTCATTCTCACAGGTAATGCCCTGATTCTGGTGGCCGTGGTGGCAGAGCCAAGCCTTCACAAGCCCATGTACTTCTTTCTGATCAACCTCTCAGCCTTAGATATTCTTTTCACCACAACTACCGTCCCCAAGATGCTGTCCCTGTTCCTGCTTGGGGACCACTTCCTCAGCTTTCCTTCCTGCTTAATGCAGATGTACCTCTTTCAAAGCTTTACATGCTCAGAAGCCTTCCTCCTGGTGGTCATGGCCTATGACCGCTACGTGGCCATCTGCCGCCCACTGCACTACCCCGTCCACATGACCCCACAGACTAATGCTGCACTGGCGGCCAGTGCCTGGCTCACTGCCCTCCTCCTGCCCGTCCCAGCGGTGGTGAAGACTTCCCAGATGGCATATAACAACATTGCCTACATCTATCATTGCTTCTGTGACCACTTTTCTCTAGTCCAGGCCTCCTGCTCCGACACCACCCCCCAGACCCTCATGGGCTTCTGCATCGCCATGGTGGTCTCCCTCCTCCCCCTTCTCCTGGTGCTTCTGTCCTACGCTCACATCCTGGCCTCGGTGCTTCGCATCAGCTCCCGAGAAGGACGTTCCAAGGCCTTCTCCACCTGCAGCTCCCACCTCCTGGTGGTGGGCACCTACTACTCGTCAATTGCCGTGGCCTATGTGGCCTACAGGGCTGACCTGCCCCTGGACTTCCACATCATGGGCAATGTGGCCTATGCTATTCTCACACCAATTCTTAACCCACTCATTTATACCCTGAGAAATAAGGATGTCAAGGCTGCCATCATGAAAATTGCATATCTCAAAAACCAGGCAGGGACAGGGACATTTAACCTTTAAATGCAGCCAATTCTGCTCCCAGGACTCCAAATAATGGTGCTTAGCTTGGAGTGGAAACTCAATAAATATTGTTGAATGAATAAATTAATCATATAAAATAGTAAAATAAAATTCAACTGAGTAGACAGCTCCAAAAGTGATTTTCATACTTTGGTCCAGGGTTTTCTCCCTGGTGCAATGGAATGATGTGAATGTGCACAGGAATCTGGAGTTGTATAAAATTTTCACTACTGAATAATTCAACAATAGTTTGCTGAAATAAAAAAAAATCTGCACGGCAGGGAAAAAAAAAAAAACCTTTATAAACAAAGTCAAAAAATAAAAGACATAGCCCAGGAAAAGAACAACTACTTATAATACATGAAGAGCTCTTCAAACTTTAGAAGAAAAAGTCTAATATTTCAATATAAAAATGGGCACAATGTGAATAGATAGATGACCAATGCCTGGCCTTCACACAATTAAAAGGTATTTCATCTACTATCTAAAATGTATACAAACTAAAACTATTCCTCAATGCCGTATTTTACTTACTTAGAAAAGCAAAAACCTAAGATTTTGACAATATTCCTGGAAAAAGTAGATGTCTCATAAGTCTCTTGTGAGGATGAAAAATTAGTACAGTGCTACTATAAGTAGCCATCAAAGGTATTTATGCTCTCCCCTTTTATTCAGTAATCTCACTCTAGGAATCTGTCCCAAAGATTGACTGGCAATCATTCTTTAGCTTACACATTCATCAATAATGGCCTGGTTGAATAAAATATAAAAATGTATAAAACACATACATTTTCCTTTTTAGGAAAGGAAATGAGTCAGGAAAGGAAACAAGTAAGCTCTACATGTTGACATGGTGTCATTCTTAAGATATATTGTTAAGTAAGTAGAGGGAGCAGTTGGGCACAGTGGTGCATGGCTATAATCCCAGTGACTTGGGAGGTTGAGACAGGAGGATCGAAAGTTTGAGGCCAGCCAGGGTAGTGAGATCTTGTCTCAAAATAGAATAAAGTAAAAGCTGGGGATATAGCTCAGTGGTAGATCACCCTTAGGTTGACTCTCTATTAACACCACACCCACGCACACACACACACACACACACACAAAGCTACAAAACAGTGTTTTCACAAGAAAAAAAATTTAAAACTTGCTTAAATTTTCAGAAAAAAAGCTTTAAAAATATGATTCTATGTTATCCTCTCTTTTAGCTTATTATTGTTCTTTAGTGGTTGTCCTTGTGTTTATGATATACATTTTTAATTAATTACAACCTAACCTTTATGTGAAAAGAAACTTGTACCAGTAGATCCCCCATTCTGTGTGCTGTCTCAAACCTTCTACTTTTATATATGTTCTAAACACACAGAACATTGCTACTTTTGCTTTTGACAGTCAGTCACCTTTTGAAGCAATTAAACAAAGAAATTAATTGCATTTTGCTTTAGTTTATTCCACTTGCACCACTGCTCCAACAAACCACTTATAAAACGGCCAGGGGAATTCAAAGATGAACTAGAAATTTATGCTATCAACTTTATTGAGGCAGACTTTATATGCAACATAAAGGACATCTCTTTAAGTGTAAAGTTTCCAAAAATCTTGACAAATGCATACAATGGCATAACCTCCATCCCTGTTGAGATAAGAGAATATTCCATCACCCTGGAGGGTTCCCCTGCGTCCCTTCCTAGTCAGCCCTCCTACTCTGTCCCTTGGCAAACACTGATTTGTTTTTGGTAGTGGAGATCTGTTTTACACTCTCCAGGATTTCATATAAATGAAATGAACCTGGCTCCTGTTATTTGCCACAGGGTTTTTTTACATTCACCTGTTTTATTGCTTGTGTGAGTGGTTTGTTCTTTTCTACAATTGACAAATGCTTTTCCTTTTGCCTTATTGTTTCACTTTTTCCTTTCAAACTTTAAAATTTCTCTTTCTCTTATTGTTTTTTCTTATTGCACCAACTAAATTTTCCAGTACAATGTTGTGAAAGTGGTGAAAGCTGACATTCTTGCATTCTTATTCTTTATAGTGATCTTTCACTATGGTGTTAAACATTTTTAAAAATTTTTAATTTGTTATATATGACAACAATGCATTATAATTCGTATTACGCATATAGGGCACAATTTTTCATGCCTTTGGTTGTACACCAAGTAGAGTCATACACATACTTAAGACCTTCATGTGGCCGAATTCCGGCTCCCAGAACTGAGCCCGCGGGGACTGCTTCTTGGAGCCTACCCTTATAGGAGCTTACACTGAGCACGGAGCGGCCGAGTTCCGGCTCCCGGAACTTCCCTGGCCCAGGGCTAGGAGCCAGGGGAAACTGCTTCTCGGTCCGGGTCCTGCTGAGGGCCGGTCAGGACTCACCCGTTGCTTTGGTTGCCCGGCAAGGGGAATGAAATGCTGCCATTCGCATAGGATACCAACATGGCAGAGATCTGATGTCATCAGAAAGCGGCGGAGGAGAGAACTTCATCAATACCAGCGGCGACAGAAACAGTTGGTCTCCTGGTAGGGGGGGTGAGGCACAGACACCCGAGTCTCCTCAATTTGTCGTCGAGCCAGAGGGGAGGAGCCGGGCAGCCGCCAGCGCCCGGAGCAGGCCCAGTGGCTCGCCAGCGTGGTGACCGCGTGACCCCAATTGGAGAGGGGG
>NW_026000174.1:13274974-13351704 GCF_001458135.2 Marmota marmota marmota
ATGGGAAGATTGCAGAATCACAACAGACACTAGTATGGCAATATGTAAATCAATGGATGTGTAACTGATGTGATTCTGCAATCTGTGTATGGGGTGAAGGTGGGAGTTCATAACCCACTTGAATCAAAGTGTGGAATATGATTTGTCAAGAAATTTGTAATGTTTTGAACAACCCACAATAAAAAATTAAAAAAAAAAAAAAGACCTTCATGTCTTCATACATGTACTTAGGGTAATGACGACCATCACATTCCACCATCTTTCCTATCCCCATGCCCCCACCGTTACCCTCCCTCCCCTTTTCCCCTTTGCCCTATCTAGAGTTTATTTAATCCTCCCATCACCACCCCCACCCCCACAGCTTATTATGGATCAGCATCCTTAAATCAGAGAAATCATTCAGCATTTGGTTTTTTGGGATTGGCTAATTTCACTTAGCATTATCTTCTCCAGCTCCATCCATTTACCTGCAAATGCCATGATTTTATTCTCTTTTAATGCTGAATAATATTCCATTGTGTATATATACCACATTTTCTTTATCCATTCATCTACTGAAGGTTGGTTCCATGGTTTTATAGAACAATTGGAAACTGAATATAAACAAACCACTTATAGGGGCTGAGGTTGTGGCTCAGTGGTAGAGTGCTCGCCTAGCACGTGCGAGGCACTGGGTTCACAGCACCACATAAAAATAAATAAATAAAAATAAAGGTATTAAATTTTTTTTAAATACCACTTATAATAGCAACCAAAATTGCCGCAGTCCTGCTGCAGCAAAATAACCGGGGGGTGACGAGGAACTTGTGTAGATTGATACAGCAGGAGTGGGAGCCGTTTATTGTAGGACAGGAGGGGTATATATACATTCCACACAGCTTATCTTAATTAACATAAACTAGATACAGCAGTCAACCAATAAGGAATCTCCAC
The DNA here is from genome assembly GCF_001458135.2 of Marmota marmota marmota. Classification (NCBI taxonomy): domain Eukaryota; kingdom Metazoa; phylum Chordata; class Mammalia; order Rodentia; family Sciuridae; genus Marmota; species Marmota marmota. The sequence goes on from NW_026000174.1 coordinate 13,275,908, forward strand.
ACTTAATGGCTCGCTGGCGTTACTTCACAAACCACTCCCTCTGGCAAAATGCCAGGAGCCATCTTGACTTGTTTACAGACTCTAACACAAAATAGGAAATACTTAGGGATAAAGTTAGCAAAATATCTGCAATACACTACTAAAACTGCAAAACACGGCTAAAAGGAAGTGAAGAAACAGGTATAACCTTACTATAAAACTACAGTAATCAAGACAGTACATACTGTTGGCATAGGAAGAGAAATATAGATTTATAGGACAGAAGTTTATAAATTGTCCAATATTCACTGAAAAAAGAAATTCTTAACAAATGGTGTTATAGCAACTGATAGCCACTGTCATTCCCTCAATTGCCAATTCTGCAAATGCTGATGAAAAATAAACAGTGTGGGCATGGGACAACAAGCACCTTTTCCCAAAAAAATTCCTTTGCACCTTGTCAAGGCCCCCCACCTTTGCATACACAAACATAGCTCCTGAGATGGTCTCCTAAGGAGAAAGATTACAAATATGTCCTGTGAGGGAGTTGGGAGCAAGTAGGATGTTTCAGATGGTCTAAAGAGTCAAGTGTCCTCAACTTTTCTTGCATATCCACATCCCGATGGCAGATTTGCAATCAAGGACTTAACATTGACCACAGAACACATCTTTGGGAAATGGTCTCAGACTGCTGTTTGACAGCACACATGACCAGGTTCTGGATGGGGCATCCTTCCTGCTCCAGCGTTCCATGGCCAGTCCAGGTTCTTATTTGCTTCCAGTTGGCCAACCTTCCAGTTGGGAGATTTTTCAACCACACTCTGTGAGAAATAGTCAACCCTCACCTGTATGAGTACACTCTTTATTCACTTAAAATTATCCTAAGGCCACAAAAACTCTCAAAGTCTTGCCCTTCCTTGTTAGGAATGTGACTCTGGAGACTACAGGTGCTAGCCACATAGGTCACTTCACGACGCATCCTCTGAGCTCACTGGCATTCCATCCTCGGAGGTCCGCAGACTCCATCCCTGGCCACTCTATAAAAAGAGTCCCATGTCCTTCCCATCAGTTGGTATTATCAGTGTAAAAATTTTAGCCATTCTAATAAATGAGTAGTTGTAGTTCAACTGTGGTTTTATTTTGCACTTTTATGATGACTAATGATGTTGGGCATGTTTTCATGTGCCCATTAGTCATTCATATCTTGTTTTTATAGTATATGTTCAAATATTTTGCCTATTTAAAAGTGGATTATTTATTTTTAACTAATGAGTTGAAGTTCTCTATTTTATGAGTCTTCTGTTAGGTTTATACTATTTTTTCCCAGTTTTTGATTTCTCTTTTCATTTTCTTAATGATATCATTTGAAGGGTAGAAGTTTTTAATTTTGATAACATCTAGTTCACCAATTTTTCCTTTATGTTTTATGTTTCTCATACCCTATTTAAGACATGTTTGCCTACCTCAAGTTTTCCAGATTTTCCTCTAGTTTTCTTCTAGATGTTTGGTAGCTTTGGGTTTAAACATTTAATCCATTCTGAGTTGATTTTTGTATATGGTGTGAGGTGAAGATCAAGTTTCACATCTTCCAGGTAGATATTTTGAAAATCATGTTGCTTATGTCCTCCCAACTTGTTATTATTATTTTTTTTTACTTTTATTTTTCAAAATCATTTTGGCTCTTTCAAGTCCTTTGTATTTCCATATAAATTTAGAATCACTTCAGTTGCTACCAAAAATGCCTACTTGGACTTGATGGGAATTGCATCAAATACTGATTCCATAGAGCAATTTGGCATATTTGACATCTAAACAATGTTGAATCTTCTACTCTATAATCATGGCTTATCTTTCAATTATTTAATTCTTTATCTTTAAAATTTTCTTAACAATGTTTTATCATTTTGAGTACAGCCTTGCATATATTTTGTTAAATTTATCCCCAAATATTTTATGGTTTGCTATTGTAAATGATATCATTTTCATTTTTAATTGATATGTAATAATTATATATTAAAATTTTCTTTCCAATAGTTTATTTTATATGTAGAAATAAAGTATATTTTGTATAATAATTTTGTATCCTGTTATCTTGCTAAACTCACATATTAATATTAGAAGCTATTTAGATCCTTTAGAATTTTCAACATATTTGATCATATTATTTATGAATAATGACTTTATTTATTCCCTATTAATATAAATGCCTTTTATTATTTTCTTCTTCCCTTTTTTACACTGATTAGGACCTCCAGCACAATGTTGAATAAAAGAAGCCAGGAACAGTGGTACACATCTCTAATCCCAGTGCCTCGGGAGGCTGAGACAGGAGGATTTCGAGCTCAAAGCCAGCCTCAGCAATTTAGTGAGGCACTTAGCAACTCAGTGAGACTCTGTCTCTAAATAAAATATAAAAAAGGACTGGGGATGTGGCTTGGTGGTTAAGTACCCCTGGGTTGAATCCTTAGTATGAAAAAAAAAAGTTGCAAGAGACGACATGTTGTCTTGTCCTGACCTTATGGTAAAATGTTTTCAACATTACACCATTAACTACGATGTCAGTTGTGGAATTTTCATAGATGTCCTCAGACCAAGCTGAGGATGTTATTTTCTATGAATTCTGTTTGTATAGGATACTTTCAGTGAGTATAGAATTCTAAGCTAGAGGTTTTTCCTTTTAGCAATGTGAAGATGCCATCCCATTGTCTATTGGCTTCAATAGTTCTTGTTGAAAAGACAGCTGTCAGTCCTATGTTGCTATATTAAACAAAATGAATCTCACTTTCTCTGTTTTTCAGTTATTCCTTATATCTTTAGTTTCCAGCAGTTTGACTCTGCTATAATGTGCTTCCTTTTTGTTGTTTTGTTTTGTTTTAGTTTGTTTTTGTATTGTTTGGCCTAGAATTTGCTGAGCTTCTTAAATCTATGAATTGACCTTTTAGAGTCAGTTTGGAAATTTCTCAGACATTATCTCTGTACAAACTGTTTCTTTTTTCTTCTTTTCTTTTTCTGGTACTGGGGACTGAACCCAGAAGTACTTTATCACTGAGCTAAATTCCCATTCCTTCTTATTTTTTAATTTTGAGGCAGGGTCTCACTAAGCTGCTTAGGGTCTCTCTAAGTTGCTGAGACTAGCCTGGGACTTGTGATCCTCCTACCTCAGCCTCCTAAATCACTGGAATTGCAGCCATGTGCCACCACACCCAGCTGTCTAAATTGTTTCTGCATCACTCTGTTTGTTTTCTACTATTGGGACTCATTAAGTACACGTTAGAATTTTATGCTAGTTCCTGTAACCATTTTTATCCCCAAAGATTTTTCCTCCTTGATTTGATTTGGATATTTTCTGTCTTTCAGTTCACTCATACTTTCTTATGTATAACCATCTAAAAAATTCTGAAGTTTGCACACTATATTTTTAGTTATGGAATATTCATTTCTTTTTCTTTGTTTTTTTTATAGTTCCAAATTCTGTCTTTAAATTCTCTGATTCTTACATATTGTCTCTTTTTTCTTCTTTCCTTTAAAAATTATTAATAATAGTATTTAAATTTTCTGGCTGATAATTATATCTGAATCACCCACATCTGTTTCTACTCTCTCTTCCTCTTCTTGTTTTTGCTCACTGACTCGTTTGCTTGTTTGTAACCATGCATCACACTTTTAAGAAATATTTGTTTATTGATTTACTTATTTATTATTAGAGCTTTATGATTATACATAGTAATTGGTTTCATCCCAACAAACTCATACCTGTATGGAAATTGAATTTGGTTCATAATCCTCCCTTTTCTTTCACTTCCTCCCTCCCTTCTCCCATTAGTTCATTTGCCCATTTATTGATTTGAGTTATTATTATTTATTGTTGTTAAGTTTTGAGTTCTTTTATATTCTGGATATTAATCCCCTATTGGAGGGGTAGCTGACCAAGATTTTCTCCCATTCTGTAGACTCTCTCTTTGCACTCTTAATCATTCCCTTTGCTGTGCAGAAGCTTTTTAGCTTAATGGCATCCCACTTGTTGATTCTTGATTTTATTTCTTGCACTGTGTGGGTATTGTTAAGGAAGTTGGTACCAGCACCAATATGATGTAGTGCTGACTCTATGTTTTTTTTTTTTTCTAGCAGTTGTAAAGTTTCTGGTCTAATTCCTAAGTCTGATCAGTTTTGATTTGAACTTTGTGCAGGGTGAGAGATAAGGGTCTAATTTCATTTTTCTAACTATAGCCATCCAATTTTCCCAGCAACATTTGTTTAATAGGCTGTCTTTCTCTGAGATGTGTTTTTGCAAGCCTCATATCCTTTGATTGGGTACTAGACATTGAATATTTAAAAAAAAATAAATTTCTGGATAACTTATTCTCCTCCAGAAAGAGTTGTATTCTTTCCAGCAAATAGTTCTAATGGTTTGTCCTTGTGCCTTGGTTTTAGATTATGACGCATTTATTTCCATTTTCCTTTTTCTTCTGGATTTTGTCCTTATTCCTAGAGCCTGGTATCCCCTCCATTCAAATGGTGCTCCCCAACCCATGAAAACCGCTGACTGATTCTCTAGCATCACATGGCTGTTAAACTCTTTCTGCAGCTCCTTGGCCTCCCAGCTGCTGCATTCTTCTGGATCTTTCAAGTCTTTCCCTGTATTTACATAACTTAGGGGTTGGTCAATGACTTAAGGGAATTTATACACCAATTTTGGCATTCCTTCTCTGCAGTGTCTTCTTTTCCAGGAATTTGACTCTAAACTTTCAGTCACTTTGGCAACCCAAATTTAAACCTGTTTATCTTCAGCCCAACAGTACTTCTGTTTCCTAATTGGACTCTATTTTCCCAACTCACAGATTGGGAAGTGCCCTCAAGTGAAGAACTGGGGATATATGAAACTCCACCTCTTGGGCCTACCTCCTCCCAAGGACTGAAGTCTTGAAGGCCTGCCCTGGGTTCTCTCCAGAGCCTTCAAACAGTTGTTTTATATATTTTGTGCAGCTTTGCAGGGGTTTTTTTGCATAGTTTAATCCAAACAATCCTGCTTCTCTAACATAGCCCAAACGTTAAAATCCTCTTGAGTTTTTGAGGTAAACTATTGATAGGAGAATCACAGTCTCCTAGGATTTTAGCATAAATCCATGTTTTGTTCTGTAGATAACCATCTTCCTTTTGAGAAATAATTCCTGATCTTGGTACAGACTGAATGCTTGACCAGGGAACACTAAATGAATATGAGTCCCCAACTTTTCCTCATGAATTAGTTATTAATTTGAACAAATGTTAAAATTGATCACATCCCACCATCAAGTGAAAGTAAGAACTGTTATATTAGGTTCAAGCAGATCATGAGGACACTGGCATAAGCAGGTGATACAGACTCCAATGACACGCAGTCTTGTTGCAATTGGCATCTTTCCATCAACTCTAACACACAGCCTCATGGGAAATTCCCTGTAATCAATTCCCTCAGAAAGAAAAAATTCAGGCCTTCATTTCCTTCCTTCCTTTCTTTATATTACAAATATTCCTTTAAAATATGCTTGTACTGCCCCAAAGTGGACTGCTGCTGCCTTACAGTGCCATTCGGGAGGGCCCGGAAGGGTCACCAGGGAAGTAAACACTATCAATGGGCAGAACTTGTGGCTGTGTATCTGCTTCTTTCACCTGGAAACTTCCTCTCACCTGGAAAAGCAAGAGGACTTTGAGGCCAGCCTGGGCAACTTAGCAAGACCCTGTCTTGAAATAAAAATAAAAAGGGCTAAGGATATAGCTCAGCGGCAGAGTACTCCAGGTGTAATTCCTCATGCTGGAAAGAGAAGGAAGGAAGGAAGGAAGGAAGGAAGGAAGGAAGGAAGGAAGGAAGGAAGGAAAGTGGGTGAGGTGAAGGGAAGGAAGAAGGAAGGAAAGGAAGGAAAGGGTGGATGAATTGATGGAGAGGAGGCTGAGTTGAGGTGGTAGACCTCTCAGAATGAGTGCAAATGCTGGAGATATTTACATCTCCAAAATCAGCAAGAGTAAGCAAAATCAAGTAGATAAGATGATCCATCCCATGGATGTCAATCAGTGTCTATCACAGTAGTGTGGATGGGGGTTATACGTGGGTTCATCAAGGCTCATCTGGCTTAGTTTCTGATAAGTATCAAATATGCCACGCACAATGCGTGAACCATCACTCAAGGACACTCATCCCCACGGGTGGCAGGTTCATTTCACTGGATCTCTTTCATCATCTAGGGGAAGTGGTTTGTCTTTATTGTAGTAGAATCCTATTCTGGGTATGAATTTGCCTTTATTGCTCACAGTGTTTCTGCCAGTTTCACCTTCTAAAGATTTAATAAATGCCTTATTCATCATGATGATATCCCATATGCCCTTCTTTTGACAAAGAAACTCAATTTATAGCAAAAGAGGTGAAGCAGTAAATCTCATGCACATAGGAGTCACTAACCTTACAATGCATCCCATCTCTCAGAAGCAACTAGATTGGTTTAAGAATGGAGAATAACCTGCACTCCTAAAGACAGTTTTGGGTGCTGGCCAGATAGCAATCCCTTGCAGGTATGGGCACAGCCTGACAAGCTGAACTAGCAGTCAAAATGTAGAGCAGAATATATGGCCAGAACACACAAGTCTGGAAACCAAGAAGCGGGTTCTCACTAGCCTTAAGAACCCAGTTGCAAAATATTTGCTTGCTTCTCCTCAACTTCAAATTCTGCTAGTTTATACCTTTTAGTTCCTAAGTGTGGAATGCACCCACCTTTCTTCCTTTCTCTTTCCCTCCTTCCTCCCTACCTCCTTTCCTTCTTTCCTTCCTTCCTTCCTTCTTTACATTTCTGCCAGAAATGAAATAATCATTTCATTGAACTGTAAGTGGAGATAGCCACCTAAGCTTTAGGACTCCACATGCAACTGAATTAACAGGCAAAGAAGGGTACAGCTAATATAGCTGAGGACAAAGAGGGAACACAATTGTGGCTATGTAATGGGAAGGAGAATTATTTCTAGAACCAGAGAAATCTCTGGAGAATATATTAGTACTTCTATGTGCAATTGTAAAAGTTAATGGAAAGTCAGCAAACCATTACAGGAAGATGTTTAATAATTAATAGCTCCATACCCAATCCTCTTGACCAGTATGTAATCCCATTATAGAGATGAGGACGCATGGAATAGGGCCCTGGGTCTGAATACTAGCTCTGCCTATAGACACCAGTGTTAAAATGGACAAGTTATTTCAGCTCCTGGACCTCATTTTCCTTCTCTTGGACTTCCTATATGCCCTGTTGTTTCTTCCTTCTCCTCTACCATTGAGAATATCAAATGGGTTAATGAGAATAAAAATACACTAGTATAAAATTCCACACCCTTGAGGGCTGTTAACAATGATTTCACTATCATCAAAGCCTGGGGACAAATCCTAATTGCTCACATCATTCATGCTCTAGGAGACGCCAGGATGTGATTCCTGAGGGATGGTAGGTGTGGTGCCGGGGGAGCACTAGTATTAGGGAAAGTACCTCAAGAGGTCTGCCTGAAAGGAGGGGCCCAAGGGTTTAATGGGCCATGTCTCAGCCCCAATCTGCTACTTCCACCAAGGCCTCACGTGGAGAACTATAGAACACACCAGTGTGGACCAGGCTCAGCAGGTACATGTTGCTGGGGATGGAGTGCCCAGAGACAGGCAGAGAAAGCTGGGATGGAAAGACAAGAACAGGGGGACCCATGGGCTACAAACCCGGGCCAGAGGTTAGGAAGATGAATTGGATATACACAGAGGCAGGCACCCAGAATCCAGAGCTGTGAAACCTTGGGCCAGATACCTCAGTATATCAGGGGAAGAGAGGTGTGTTCACTGGAGGAATTCAAACCATCTTGGCTAAGGCCTTCCCACACAAAGACAAAGCTGACCACAGCAGAAACCATTGAAAACATGGCAAACCTTGAGCTCTTACAAGTTCCAAGCTCTTTGTAAGCACTGCCTCATCATTCTCTCCATAGAGAAAACCCTATGAGGTTTCAGAGAGGGAAACAAGGCTCAGAGAGGGGAAAGTGATTTGTCCAATGTCACACAGCTGGAGGTAGGAACAGGGATTGGAATCTAGCCCTCTCTAGCTCCCAAGTTAGAACCACTACGCTGCATGTGGCATAATGAAGGTGAGGTTGCGGCCTTGCAGAGAGGGCTAGCTAAGCCGAAGAGCGCTCTCTCTTCCACTTTTGGGCATGGATCATGCAACATCTGTCCCTGAAAGCTCTGCTCTGCCAAGCACAGAGAAGACACACAGAAAATGGCTCATCGAATTGGAAACCCTCCAGGGATCCTTTCCTCAAACCCCTCACTGAACAGACTAGAAAACAAAGACTCAGGGGCTCAAGGTCACAATAAGCAAGCAGCAAGACTGCTCCAGGAGCCAGGATCTTGGTTTCTAGGAGGGGCTCAGCCTTTTGCAGCAGGCTGGCTACAGAAACAATCTCTGTTCTCGCCCCTCATCAGCTGTGGCCTGTCCTTCTCTGACCCTCAGTTTCTTCATTTGTTGAAGCCACATAACCCCTCCTTGGCAGGGTTGTGTGAAGAGAGGAGATGCTCATAAAAGTGCAGGTTGGACATTCAGGTGACTTTCTGTCTTTTCCCCCTATAGCTGACTTATAGATAATTCCTACAGGCAAGATCTGTGCCTTGAGATAGAGTCCTTTTGGCCCTAAGCACAGGATTGTATTCCTTAGAGGTAGCATATAAATCAGAACAACACAACCTTGAACTGTAAAATAAGTGTTAGAAAGCCCAGCCAAATTCCAATATTTCCTATGATGAACTAGTTGACTATGCTTTGAAGTATTAAATGTTAAATCTTTTGAAAAGTAGTTTTGATGACCCTACTTTGTTGGTGACCTAAGCCTGGGCTTCCTGTTAGATGGTCCAACAATGAAAATCCATGGACCATCTCTCCACCAGGATCTTAGCATCTGAAAAAAAACAGTGTACAGAGGAGAGAGAAGGAAGGACAGCTAGACTTGGTGGCCTACTAGGGTCCCTTTAGTTTTGAACTTCTGAGTTTCTGTTCCTCCAATGTCCCAATTCAGCCTAACCCAGAAACAACAGCCCATGGCTTCTTCTAGGTGCCACAATGTCCAAGGAGGTATGGTTTGTGTCCCTCCTACTTACAGAATCTGTTTGAATGAGGTATGACTAATTGAGGGACAGCCCTCTGAATTTGGGACAAAGCAGTCTCATTCTTTTGCCTGGTTCTAGGACATTACTTCAAGGAAGCATTGGCATTGCCAGAAACCAATTTAGTATCTACCATAGAGAAATCCAGAGGAAAAGTTGAAATTTGGTTTTGTCTGATATTAACAATTTTTAAAAAGGGGGGGGAAACAGAATTCTTTGTCCTAATGTTTTCCCCTTGGAAATATGAATCCCAGTAAAAAATGTAGATTCTCCAATAAAAAATGTAGAGAAGAAAAGCACTGTCCTGGGAATCAAGGATCTGGCCCAGTTCCTAGCTGTATAGCCAGTGGCTGTAGCACCTGGGAAAGCGCCTGCCCTCTCTCTACACAGTCTCTGGCCTATGGGAGAAGTATTTTAAAAAATTTTAAAGTATTTTCCAGTTTTGATATTATTGGTTTTACACATGAGAGATTTTTTTTTTTGTTAAAAGAATGGAACGTTAAAAGTGACTGAGGAAAACTGCACATGGAATCATCAGGAATAAGGAGAGAATGATACAAATTTGACATGAGGGTCACTTGTCCAAAGGACAAGCCTACAAAAGAGAAGAAATCAGTATTTCCTTTAGCTCAAAATCCCTAGGTTTTGGGTTGAAGCACTCATTTTTGATTCCTCTGGGAGAGATCCTTTTGTCTTGGAGCAGCTACTGGGAGCAGGTCATCTCCAGGTCATCTCTATCAGCTAGGCTCCCCAGGGCGCCTGCTGGACAGGGTTAGTTGAGTGGTCAAGCACAAGCTCCTGCTGGCTGCAGCAGTCACTGAGGAGGAATATTCTGTGAAATTGCAGAGATTGTCTGGATTCTCTTAGCAGAATTTTGGGAGAAGGTATTACCCGGACCCCAGTCAGGAATCACCCTTCCTACCAAGAGTCACTTCCTTCACTGTTAACAATGAAAAGAGCCCAATGCCCAGAGACAGGACCTGAGGACTCAGCTTAGATGGAGACAGAAGAACCACGACTCCAAGCAAACAAGAGAAAGAAGCCAGTCCCTGGTTAATAATTATAGCGGGAAGGCAGAGTGTGTAGAAAATCAGTTCTCCCTAGCTACACTGTGACAAAGATGTCCTTTTATTAAAAAAAAACCAAAAACTTGAAGTAGTGCCAAAAGAGAAAGGGAATTAGGGTCCTGGCTTAAGAGATCCGATATCCCCCAAAGGGTCATATGGAACATGAAAAAGAACACAGAAGTTCTTCCACAGCACTTAACACAACTGCAATTAAGTAATTATATGATTCATTGCTTAATGTATTTCTTTGCTACTAAAATTTCAGCCCCATGAGGTTAGAAACCTTCTCCTGCTTGTTCCACTTCTCTACTGTATGCCTAGCAAATGAAACATGGTTGTACATTGTAGGTATTTTTTCTATACTTAATTTTAAAAGGAAAGAGGGAATTACAGAATAGGATGAAGAGTCTGGGGATAGGACAGTCCCATTATCTATCCGCTATAATTACTTGTCAATAAACATGATTATATTAATTATAGATTGATTACTCTGTAATTCTCATTCCAGAATTTCAGATTGTTCTCTTTCCAGTGAGCCTGGTTCCCAGATGTTCCCACGACTCACCTCCTGAGCCTCCAGCATTGACCCACCATGGAGATCACACCCTGTAATGGATCAGGGGACTCCTCCGTCATCTTCTACCTTACGGACATTCCTTCTCTTCCAAAATCCCTCTTCCTTCCTATCTTCTTCATCTTCCTTCTCCTCTACCTACTCATCCTAGTGGGCAATGCCCTGATCCTGGTGGCCGTGGTGGCAGAGCCCAGCCTCCACAAGCCTATGTACTTCTTCCTAATTAATCTCTCAGCCCTGGACATTCTCTTTACTACAACCACTATCCCCAAGATGCTGTCCCTATTCCTGCTTGGGGACAGCCTTCTCAGCTTCCCGGCCTGCTTTCTGCAGATGTACCTGTTCCATGGCCTCAGCTGCTCAGAAGCCTTCCTCCTGGTGATCATGGCCTATGACCACTACGTGGCCATCTGCCGCCCACTGCACTACCCCGTCCACATGACCCCACAGACTAACGCTGCACTGGCGGCCAGTGCCTGGCTCACCGCCCTCCTCCTGCCCATCCCAGCAGTGGTCCAGACCTCCCAGATGGCATTTGACAACCTTGCCTACATCTATCACTGCTTCTGTGACCACCTGGCCGTGGTCCAGGCCTCCTGCTCCGACACCACCCCCCAGGCCCTCATGGGCTTCTGCATTGCCATGGTGGTCTCCTTCCTCCCCCTTCTCCTGGTGCTTCTGTCCTACGCTCACATCCTGGCCTCGGTGCTTCGCATCAGCTCCCGAGAAGGACGTTCCAAGGCCTTCTCCACCTGCAGCTCCCACCTCCTGGTGGTGGGCACCTACTACTCGTCCATTGCCGTGGCCTATGTGGCCTACAGGGCTGACCTGCCCCTGGACTTCCACATCATGGGCAATGTGGCCTTTGCTATTCTCACACCTGTCCTCAACCCCCTCATTTACACACTGAGAAACAAGGATGTCAAAGCAGCCATTGCCAAAATAGCATGTCCCCAGGAGCCAAAGAACATTGGGATTCCCTGACTCAGAGGGTCAATTCCATCTTCTCTCATAAACACAGCAGTACAGAGAAAAGTAGAAAATTCAGGCAGCAAGGCAGAGCAACGAGTCTCACAGTACGTCCTAGGTATTCCTCCATTATAACCCAATGAGAATATTTTCCTTCATGGTTTAAGCACTAAGTCCTAAATGTCACAAGACTGTAAATACAATTGGGGTCACATTATCATTAAATCAATGTTCATTCTCAAAGACTGCAGATATTCAGCAACACATTTAGTCTTTCACTTGAATCTCTTCTTTCAGTATTTCTGAAAATCACTAGCTTCTCTGGCACATAGGTATAAATCACTCTTGTTCTTTGTGGAGAAGTAGCTCACAAACACCCCTCCCAGGAAAAACAGAAACGGTTATCTCAATCCTCAGTGGTTGCTAAAAAGTCACTGCCACTAAAAATATTTCAATGCCATCCCCCAGGAGGTCTATATCTGCTATCTAGTACCTCAGGGTGTCTTCAAGGCAGGTCTTAAAGGTGTCTCCACCCAACTTACACTCAGTTAAGGGTGTCCCTGAGCACACCCATTTGAACAAAAAGTGTCACAGTTGTTTTAATTCTAAGCACACTGCGGTTTCTCTACCCATGACACTGGGTGGCTAAATAGAGAAATTTCTCCTTATCAGTAGCATGCTGTTCCCACAGCCAGCATTTTTTTCTCAAAATATAGTCCCCAGAGTTCCTCTTTCTGGCCTTAATAGTCGGCCCAGACTCTCAATCCCTTCCTCTATGCTAAGTTTCCTCTTAAAGACCTGTCAGGTTTGTCCAACCAGGGAAATAAGAGAACAGTAAAAAGTATTTGGTGGGGAGATGGGTGACCCCAGTGACAGATGTCCTCCTCATCTTTGGCTCTTCGCAGATAATCTCATTCCAATTTCTAAGGTTCCAGTTTTTGCTAATCAAAGCATGAATTTTAACCATTTTCCTATTTCATAAAACCCAATGAAGATGGAAATTCAACCAACGCAATTCCACAAAGAATATGATTTGCTCCTGAATTCATCTCTCAGAGGTCTCAGAAATCCTGCTACAGCCAGAAAGGGTTTCATGAAGCAGAGTGATATAAAGCCACTGAGTTTCCTTGTTTGCCACCTGGGAATGGGACCCCTGTTTTCTATCTAAAATTTATTCATTCGATATTATGTTTATTCCTCGCTCTTTGAAATTGGTATCTAGACCTCTCTGGTGCTATAATCCTCAAGTTCTAAAGGAGACAGAATAATAAACTAACTTGTCCCTGAGTTCCATGAGCTATTAGAATTCAACCTAAGGATGTGAAGAGGAATATTTTTCTCTCTTTACTCCACTACCATGCAATAAACAACTCCAAAATTACCCCCATTTTACTACAGAAGTTCTGTTTGGGGCTCCTCTGTTCAGAACTTATCTTCTAGTAGCAATTTGAGTTTCAGGTGAAACTGGTTTATTGTGTCCCCAGATCATGACACCTTTTCATCTTCAGCAATCCTTGTAGATGGAACAAAGAATCATCTGGAGAGTGAACTGCGGTGATAAGGAATCCCCAGATAGTTTACTCACTATTTTCTTGTGGCTCCTCCTAAACATTTATCACAAGTAGACAAGAAATAATAACAATGAAAACAATATTTTCATCTGCAGTCATGAAATTGGTACAGTTTCTGTATTTGGCACAGTTTCTGTATTTCCCATGTATAAGTAGTTTCAACTTTTGCATATTAAAGAACATAATCAAGGGCCTGAAGTTGTAGCTCTGCAGTAGAGTGCTTGCCTTGCACAGGTGAGGCACTGGGTTCGATCCTCAGCACCACATAAAAAAATAAATAAGCAAAATAAAGATATTGTGTCCTTAAAAAAAGAAGAAGAACATAATCAAGAGAGTGAAAAGCAACCACAGGATGCAATAAAGTATTTGCCAGTCACATATCTAGTAGAGAATCAGTATTCAGAATACATAACAAAAAAAAACAGCCCTCTTTAAAGATGAGAAAGGACTTAGACATTTCTCTAAAGAAGATACAAAAGGCTGATAAGCACCAAAAAAAGATGCTCAACATCACTACTCTCTAGAGAAATGCAAATCAAAACTGCAATGAGGGACTGGGATTGTGGCTCAGCGGTAAAATGCTCGCCTCACATGTGCAGTACCCTGGGTTCGATCCTTAGCACCACATTAAAAAAATAATAATAATAAGTGAAATAAAGATAATGTGTCCAACTACACATTAAAAAAAACTGCAATGAGACACCAGCATCTAGTATCTCACCAATGGCTAATATTTGAAAAAAAAAAAAAAAGAAAAGAAGTGTTTGCAAAATGTGGAGAAATTGGAACACTTGGACACTGTTGGAAATATAAAATGGTAGAGCCACTATGGAAGATAGGACAGATCCTCAAAAAATAAAACAAAATTACCATAGGCTCCAGAAAGTCCACTGCTGGGCATATATCCCCAGATAATTAGGATCCCAAAGAGATATTTGTTTACCTAAGTTCATTGCAGCATGAGTCCCAATTGTCAAGAGGTGGAAACAACCTAAATGTCCATCCACAGATGAATGGAGAAAATAAAATGTGATATATACATACCATTATGGTTTAAATAGGAGGTGTCCCCAGAAGTTCATGTGTAAGACAATGTAAGATGTTTAGAGGTGAAAAGATTGGGTTATGAGAGCTTTAACTCAATCAGTGCATTAATCCACTGATATGGATTAACTGGGCAGTAACTGTAGGTAGGTAGGGTGTGGCTGGAGGAAGTAGGCCCATGGGGTTGTGCCTTTAGCATCTATATTTTGTTCCTGGTGAGCAGAGCCCTCTGTTTCATGATTCCCATGACCTGAACTCCTTTTCTCCTCCATGCCCTTCTGCCATGATGCTCTGCCTCACTTGGGCCCAAAACTATGGTGTTGGCCATCTATGAGCTGAGACTTCTGAAACCATGAGCCCCAAATAATGTCTCCCTCCTCTAAAATTGTTCTTGTCAGGTTTTTGGTCATAGCAACACAGAGCTGACTAAAACACATACAATGGAATATTATTCATCCACAAAAAGGAATGAAATTCTTATATTTGCTGCAATATAGATGAACTTTAAAGACCTTCTGCCAAATGAAATAAGCTAGTCATACTTTCACTTAAATAAGTAAAGTTCATAGAGAATAGTCAAGTTCCTAGAAACAGAAAGTAGAACAATAGTTACTAGGAGTTGAGAGGTGGAATAATGGAAAGGTTTTTGATTGTTTATTTGTTTGTTTTTTAAGGATACAGAGCTTCTGTTTGAGATGATGAAAAAAATTCTGTAAATGGATAATGGTAATGGTGGGATAACATTGTGAATGTACTTAATGCCCCCAATCCATAAAAGTGATTAAATAGTAAATTTATCATAGCTTTTAAAAACTTTAAATAGTTTCAAACTAGGTGGGGTCATTCAGTAGCCTTGGGATTAGTTGCCCTTTTGACAGATGTCCACCTCTGTACCAACAAGCTGTGGTCAGAGGGAAAGGGATGGAGGGCAGTCATATGGTTTAACACTGACAATCAAGAACAGAGAAAGGGATGGGTGGGGGATCTTGGAAAGAAACAAGTCAAAGGATTTTTGACTTGTTCAAATTTTTAGTTATTCGGGAGGAATAAGTTCAAGAGATATATTTGCAATATGGTGACAATACTTAATACCAACATATTGTATATTTGAAAATCATTAAAAGAATAGATTTTAAATGTTCTCAGTGCAAAAAAATGAGATAATATATGTATCAATTAATTTGATTTAGCCATTCCACAATGTACACATATTTCAAACATTATGTTGTAAACAACAAATATATACAATTTTTATTTGTCAGTGAACTAAATAAATAAACTAAAAAGAATCACTGAGCAATTTGCCTTGAAAAGATGGGCAGGTGGGCACCTGAGGCCCTGTGCACTCCGGGAGGGACTCCCTGGTGGCCCTCAAGTAGAGGTTGTGAAGATGTGAGAGACAATGGGCAGTCTCCTCTCTCCCCTTCTCCCTTCACCCTATTGCCTCTCACCCTACCCATTGGGTAGGTGTCACCCCTTCCCTCTCCTGGGTAAACCCTGGCCTCTTCCCTATGCCCCTGCTCCAGGCCATGCAGAGGCCATAGTGGGGCTTCTTGACTTGTGGATATGGTCACTGACCACCTTCCACATGACTTACAGGCTCGCTGTATCTGGCACTGTGATCCCTTTGCCTCAAGTCACCCAGTGGCTTCTCACATGACCCTTCTGACCTCCTTCCAGCTTTTTAAACTCACGAAGTTCTCATGGTCACCAATAACAAACTCTCCTTTTCTGGAAGCCCTCTTTCTCCTAAGTCAAATCAGGCTCCTCCTGAAGCATCTCTGCTCTGGCTCGTCATCCTGAAAGGTCAGACAGGCATCATTCTCGAGTGCCCCCAGCACTGTTTATTCCCCATCATAGCTTTTGTTTCAGGCCTTATGAGAGCAGAGCCCAGGGCACAGTGGACCCTTGAGCTTCTGTAGGCCCCATGCTTGTTCACTTATTCTCCTCTTTCAATCTTCTTTCCCACCAAAGCATTCTAATGTGCTGGATATAGGTCCATAGATAAAAGTATATCTTTGTAAAATATGCAGTGTTGTTTTGTACCTGTATGTATACATCTAATTTACATAACAGACTTGTCATAAGTCCAGTTATGTCTTTTTTTTTTTTTTTTGAGAGAGAGAGAGAGAGAGAGAGAATATTTATTTATTTATTTATTTTAGTTCTCGGCGGACACAACATCTTTGTTTGTATGTGGTGCTGAGGATCGAACCCGGGCCGCACGCATGCCAGGCGAGCACACTACCGCTTGAGCCACATCCCCAGCCCAAAGTCCAGTTATTTCTGACTTTTTTTTTTCCCAATTCTTTTTTTCAGATCCATGTTGCTTTTATACATCTAAAGTTCTATTGGTTCCAACTGATGCACAATCCACTGGATGATTTCACCACATTTTACTTTTTCCTGGTGAAGGACACCCAAATTGCCTCTAACTCTTTACCACTAGTAGATCTTGATGAATGACCTTGTGTATATCCCTTTAGGGACCCACAGAGGATTTGCCCTGGAATATATGCCAAGGAGTGAAACAGATTAGTCATGGGGTATGCATAACCTTGATTTGTAGAGTCCACATTTGCAAATTTGCCTACTCTCTTACCCAATACCAATAGGAAGATTCAGGGCCATTCTCAAACTTGCACAGAGCAGCCAAACTGAGTCCCCTGGGAGCAGTTTTTCAGCTGAGATCAAATAATATGGCCTTCTGCCTTAAGATGTCAGTCCTTTCAGTGCCTATCTAGAGTCACTTTTTTTTTTTTTTTTTGCATTTTTGCACCCTCTTTTGGTGATTTCATGTTTAAAACATCTCCCAAGCATGATGCCAAAGTGTTGTCTAGTGTTGCCAAGTTAAGAAGGCTGTGATGTGCCTTCTGGAGAAAATAGGTGTGGTAGGTGGGCTTTGCACAGGCATGAATTATAGTGCTGTTGGCTGTGAGTCCATAGTCAATGAATCAATATTTGTTAAATAAGGTGTCTGTTTTTAAACAGAAACACATGGAAAACAAGACTATGTATTATTTGATTGACAAAAATATTGAAACTATAGGTTCACAGGAAACTAACCCTGTATTTCCCCTACAACTATTTTTTACTGTTCATTAATTCTGTTTGCAGTAACTTTACAGAATATAATTACTGCAAATAAAGAAAACTGTGCTTTAGATTGTTTCCCAGAATGATTGTGCCATTTTCATATCCTCACCAAAATTGGCTATATTCAACTCTCTAATTTTTTTCTCATCAGGATAAAAAACTACTCATTCTGAGTTGGGACATGCCTATAATCCCAGTGCTCGGGTGGCTAAGGCAGGAGGATCATGAGTTCAATGCCAGCCTCAGAAATTTAGTGAGGGCCTAAGCAATTTAGCAAGTCACTGTCTCTAAATAAAATATACAAAGGGGCTGGAGATGTGGCTCAGTGGTTAAGCACCCTGGGTTCAAACCCCAGTACCAAAAAATATATATAAACATAGCAATAAATTTGAGGGGAATTGCATTCTACTACTCCCCCCACTTGTTTGATATATCTCTCCATTTTTTCAACCCTTTTGATGTCTATCATTTAAGTTTTTAATTTTTCAACAAACATGGTAGTGCTTTTGGTAGCATAAACTTCATTATTTATGTAACTGTCATGAAAAGCATTTAAAAGTTTTTCTAGTTGCTATGCCAGTGGAAAACCAGTTTCTAGCTAACAAAGCGTTCCCAATCATTGCCCTATGTCACTAAATTCTAATTACCCTGTTGTGACTTGTATGGAATCTTCATTGGAGGAGTGAAGCCAGGTACGGTGGTGTCTGGAGAGTGTAGGTGCTGGGCCTGTCTTTTTCATGTCAGTAGCTCCACGCCTTTCATAGGGCCTTAATGAATGCTTCAGCCCTTGGCACACAGTGTCCCTCAGCATTGGTGCCCTGCCTCTCTCTAAACAATCATCTCATCAGATCCCACATTGTAGGATAGATACACTCATGTCCAAAGAGCAAGAACATGCATTTCCTAAGGACTCAGGGTAAATGAAAAACAAACAAACAAAACAAAAACAAAACAAAACAAAACAAAAACCTGGAGCCACAGCCCAGTTCTAATGGCTGAGATCCTTCCATTTCCATTAAGCTGTCTCTGCTCATTAAGTATCCCTAACTTAATCTTTTAGGAAAATGAATTGCAGATTCATACTCAATAAGTGAAAACAAAGTCAAGGATTAATTTTCCTCAAAAGGCCCAAGGAACTGAAGGGTGATTCATGGTGACAGTGTGATGGAGACGCCAGACCTGGTTATGCAATGAAGTTATAAGAATATTATGATGAAGAACCAATGCCTGGGGAAAGGGTTGGTTTTCCTATACTTTGTAACTTTCTGAATTCAGTGGAAATATAGCTACATTGCCTAATTGCTTGGCCAATTAACTGCTGTCTAAACCATATCCTTGTAGGCTTAGTTCTTAGAACTATAGGGTTTTAGGGAGGAAAACTCAAGTTCGAGTTACTGTTGCCTGTGGTGAAGGCCGCTTTGCCATAACACTGGCAGGTGTTTTACTGTCTTTGTTCTGCACCTGTGAGCTACTTATCTTAAATTAACTTCCCTGTGCATGGTCTTGGGTCACATAACCCACCCATGTTGTAATGGTTAAAAAATAATGTCAAATATCCTATAAATTTAACCTTAGCTCAGGCCCAGAACCTCAGAGCACTAGCTTATCCGATTTCCGATTTCCCAGGGGCAAATAAACCTCTGAGTTCTCCAACCTTCTGAGTGATGCTTGGTCTCTTGCTGAGCGCGATTTTCCATAACAACCAGCAATACCAAGCTGCTTCTGGAACTTCAGTATGCCTGGAAATCCTCCTAAGGTTTCTGGGCTCTGTTCTCATTTTTCCATCCAGTAGGTCTTAGGTGGGGCCGAGGATTTTCAATTCTAACACAAATAAGTGGACAGCAAGTACTCAGTAAACACTGGCTTTTAATAATATTGTGCAGAACGACAAGTTGAACACAGTGTCCATTGTTATACTCAGCATTGCCCTATGAGTTTCTCCTTAAATGCAGTGGAAGAAAAGAGTTTTATCTAAAAGTAAACTACTGTCTTTTCTTTTGTCAGGTAATGGAATACTTCATACCCAGCCAAATTCTTTTTTGCCTGGCTGACAGGAACTCAGAACCTCTTTCTCATCTTTTGCACCTTTCTTTGTCAAGAACCTAAAAATATCTATTTCTCTTCTCCCTCCCTCTAAATTATTTTTGTTATGTTTTGTCCTATTTCACCTTGTCTTCAGTTCCTAAGCTATCTCAGATCCTTCTTATACAACAAATATAAATAAACACATAGGTATTATACATAAGTGTAATGTAATTATGAAGACCCCTGCTTAAAACAAAATAATGACCACCAGAAAAATGTGAGGACTAGATACTGTTTTGCGTTACCTTTTCTTTTCAGTAGATTATTTTGGATGATCTCCAGTTTCAGGGAATCTTCCTTTCCCTGAACTGTTTAATTAATGATCCTCAGGGAGAGTGGGCCTTCAGACCTGAGCAACCGTCATAAGGGAAGTGGTAGAGTGATACTGACTACCAGCACCTAAGCCAAGCCAGCAGCTGCTCCTATGGTGTGAGGTAAGAGTCTGATGAGATTTCACTAGCATTTCTCTCTTACTGGGGACCACCTTTGGCTGGAATCTCCATTCATTTCAGTTGCCAGTGGATCAATATTCAGAGATGAACTTTATTGTCCCAGAGGACCCTTGGAAAAGGACTGGGAAGGGGCTGTTGCTCTCTCCTATTGACTCATCTGCCCAGGTTTGGACCCTAACCATGTTGACTGATCACCAGGGAAGGCCTGGGCATATCAGCCCCTCAAAGAGGAGAAATATCCCTGAGGAGATGGAGTGACATGGGGTTGGGGGGTGGGGTTGTCTATGCGTGTTTAAAGCCTTAGGGAAGAGTATGAAGCAACTGGACAAGGGAAAGTTCAGGTTCAGGTTCAGAGCAGAAACCCATCCCTAAAACTGCAAATTTACTCCCCCCCCCGACCCCAGTGCCTCCTAATAAATTCTGAAGTGCCAAATAAACGTCTTTCCTGACTTTAAGTCCCTGATGGATCAGAGGCCCTAGGATCAAGAGACCAAGAGTCAGAGCCCTAGCTTCTCTTATTCTAAATATTTATGATCCCCAAGGCAAGATTTTGAGAGTAAGATTCAAATATTCTATTATCTTAAACCATTCTCCGATTATAAGACATTAAAATTCTAAGGTTTGAGATCTATGGTTTAAAAAGTGAAGTTTTACAACTTAGACAAGATGATCACAAGGGCAAAGAAGTAAAAATCTAAAATTCTGTGAGTTTAGAGAGCTTAGATTCGTAGAGTCTAAAATACTAAAACCTTCAGAATCTAAGTTTTTCAATGGCTCCAAATTCTTAAAAGTTGAAGTCTAACAGTAAAAAATGGGATCTGCAGTTTTATGACTTTATACCTAATCACTGGTGGCACTTGAACAAATAAATCCATTTTCCAGCCCATCTACCAAGAAGTGATTTACACCTTCCAAGATAGTGCTCAGAAGCGAACCTAAGTGAAGGTCATGCTGTTCATTCCCAGCAAGCCAGTTCCTCATAAGGCCTGACCATTTATGATGACGGACCTCTTCTCCACCTTCCTACCTTCTCTGAAGTGCTGGAGTGGACCCGTGTTGCTTTTCTGTGTGCCTAGGATCTCTTCTTTTTAGGAAAATCCCTGCCCCACTCATGTGTCTGTAGTGAGGCTATTGACCACACAGGTGGGCACGTGACTCAGTATGATGAGAAAATCACCACATCCTGAACACAGTGAATCTTCTACAAATGAGCCCAGGGACTTGTCAAGAATGATGTACATAATGGGAAAGACAATGTTGAGGACTTCCGTCACCTGGGATGATGAGCTATAAAGACAGTATCAGCGCTGTGAGTCAAGATTTGTTACTGGCCAACTCAGGTGGAAAGAGCCAGGGCTGACTCACCTTCAGGCACAGTAGGTACAGTGCCTAGAGTACACCATATTTTTAGGACTCAGATCAGCAATTTCAGAAGTCAAACCATTTCCTTAGAATTCCCAGGTAAGTGAACAAGTAAATTCCTTACACAACTTGGACACAGACATAACCATTTATGTTGGCTTCCCAGAACCTTGCTAGGTTTGAGGAGCCTTTCCTTGTTTCCCAGTCTCCCTTGCAAGTAGAGCCCCGGCATGTGGCCTAGCTTCTCCGGTCCCAAAGAGATTCTGTAAGCCACTGATATCCTTTAGGAAAATAATTTGCTAATTAAGCCAGACAGAGTGGTTTTCTGTTATTTGCAGGTAAGACCCTGACAGGTACAGCTAGTTAGAGCTAGGCTTGTCTCTCTGGCAATCAAGTGTTTTTGCTAAAACACAGAGGAGCCCTCTTCTGCATCTGTACCTTCCTCCAGGTCCAGAACAAGTCTATGCTCTTTTAGTAGCAACAGCTCAGCTCTTTTATCCCTGGAGAGAAAGGACAGGTCAGGCTGAGCACTTATTCAGGGCAGGAGTACAGAGACCAGGATAACCACAGAGCATAGCATGAAAGGTCAGTGTGATTCCAAGACTCCCCAGTGCCTTTGTCTTTTCTCTCCTGACTCTAGCACCTTTTTTATCTGGAACCTTTCCTCTGATATCATCTTTAGAAGGTAGGGTGCAAAGAAAATTATTTTGTTTGCTCCATTCTCCTCCCACAAGCATCACAGTCATTCTCCTGTAAGAAGATGTAAGAGAAGTACCTTCAGGACTGCCTGAATTGATGGACTTGGGGAAAAAATCAGGACCTGCTGTAAGGACAAGCTGCTGATGGAGAAGAAGAAAATCCCAGGAAAAGGAAATGCAGCCCAACAGGAATCCAGAAGGACAAGGGAAGGGCCTCAAGAGATCCAAACTTACAATTTAGTCTAAGTACCTATATCTACCCCATGGTCACACAGCCAGCACCATCATCTCATTCACAGCCACCATCTTAGCCATTGTCCCCAAAGCATCTTGCACACCTTCAACCTGATCTCAGCATCCTGAAGATACTAACAGTCTCCTTTTCTCTTCCACTGGTGGTCTTGTATCCCTGCTACAGTACAGCTCTGACGCTATATGTCTCTATCAACTCCCTTCTTTGATTAGGGGCCTTACTTCCTCTTAGACTACTTGCTTCTCTCAGATTTGCTTTTTCTTCTAACTATGCCTGTGTCCTCTTGTCATCCCTCAAGTCCTGGAAATGGAGACCAAGTATGATTCATCTGCATCCTTAGAGCTCAGTACAAAGTCTGACAGAACAAGGGCTAAATCTTGTGACTAAGTTGCATCCTAGACAGTAGGTTATCAGTAGATGCCGATTGATTGGTTTTCAACTCTGTCATTTAATAAAGATGTTTCTTGGATTAGTTTACTGATGTCTTCCAGGTTAAAAGAAAGAGAAAGACCATGCTTCCTCCCAATATCTAAATGGAGAGCAGATAATAAGTATGGAACAGCAAGGTTTATCATAAGGCAAGTTGATGTCCTTGAGGTACAGATCCCAGTGAATGCAATGGAAAGAACTTTCAAAGATAAATAGTAATAATAAATAAATAAATGTAATAAAGAACTAACTGTGCAGTGTTGAAGGGGAGAGCATATTTCAAGAAAAATTGGTGCAGGAAAATCAATACCTATGTATACCTTGGTTAAGTTATCAAACTCCAAGGATAAAAAAAAATTCAAGCATTTAAGAAGAAAAATTCTTCTCAGCATTATTCAATGTCACAACATGATGGGACAATGTCTCTGAAGTCATTTAAGATGAAACACAACAGGCAATTGTTCTCAGACATGAAGGAGCTCAGGCAGTAGAGCACCTGTGAGCTCTTCATTAAAAACTTATCACAGCCGGGTGCAATGGTGCACACCTGTAATCCCAGTGGCTATGTAGGTTGAGACAGGAGGATCCAGAGTTCAAAGCCATCCTCAGCAACAGTGAGGCACTAAGCAACTCATTGAGACCCTGTCTCTAAATAAAATACAAAATAGGGCTGGGGATGTGACTCCATGGTTGAGTGACCCTGAGCTCAATCCCCGGTACTCCACCCCACACACACACACACACACAAAAAAAAAAAAAAAACGACTACAGTGTTGAAGAGATAGCATGAATGAGGCTATGGGTTCAACCCCTAGTGCTGCAAACAAACCAAAACAAAACAAAAGCTCTGCTATGTAGCCCATAATCTCAGTTATTTGAGAGCTGAGGCAGGAAGATCGCAAGTTTGAGGCCAGCCTGGGCAATTTAGCAAGATCCTGTCTAAAACTAAAAAATAAAAAGGTCTGGGGATGCAGCTCAGTGGTAGGGTACCCCTGGGTCCAATCCTCAGTACTAAAAAAAGAAAGAAAAAGGACAATGATAAAACAGTAAACAATCCACTTAAACATGGAATCCAGACTAAAGAACTCTGGGGCTTATCACTACAGAATAGAAATTTATGTTCTAAACTTTGACAAAGTAAAATTAACAATACAAATAACAAATTTGCTCTGAAGATCAAAGGGAAGTGAGAAGAAGTGTGCAAAAGTTAATATCCTAAAGTTAATATCCTCTAAAATTAAAATGAGAAATTAAAAAATAATGACTCTGAACTCTTAAAGTTTTCATAATCTTCTTATTTCTTATTTCTTATGCTTCTTTTAGGAGTTAATCATTCTTAAGCTGAATATACATTTATCTTAAGTCCATAGGTTTCTTCAGTTTAATTTCAGTTTCTTTTTCTTTTGTTAAGTTTAAGTAAAATAAAATTCAACTGTTTTAATAGGACTTGCTTGTGTTTTAATGAAAAGAAGAGAAACTTCATACTGAAAATAAATAAAGGTGTTCTGATTCAGTCATTGAACTGGCGCAATTGCTGATTCCTCCTACCACCGCAGGGAAAAACCCGGATGCTGAGAAAACTATAAGCAGTACCTGGCGTGGTGGGGCCCATCTGAAGCTGGTAGACTAGAGGGTGGGAGCATTGGTTTTGGATAGAAAGTAGCTTTGAAGGATTGTAGGAGACAAAGCAAAAAGGGAATAATTGGAATTCTGCTTTGACATCTCTCGAAGCATTGTCTCAGGACAAACTATTCCTGCTCCCTAAAGCAGCAGCAATTTGGAGCTCAATTCCAGGTGACCTCACAAGCAAAATGATGGTAATATAGAAGTACATCTGAGAAACTGAGAAACAGAAGTTTAGACAACAGTATGAGACTTTGTCTGTGCATACTTCCCCACCAGAGGCCTGGAAATGGGTAATTGCCATCTAAGCACAGTCTGATCCTAATGCAGCTTCTCCCTGTAAGGCAAGAGGTGATAACTTGACCTCCTGAGGAGTGATTTTTTTCAGGGAGGAGGTGATTCAGTATGGTATTCCCAACCTGGAGTTCCTCTGCTGTCCACATCCTGAGCTAATTGGATCTTACACAGTTTGGATCTGACCTTTCCTTGTATGAAGTGACAGATCCCAGTGAACCAATGTCTTTGCAGGGACAAAACTCCTCTTTGAGGAGCACAACCAATATTAAGGAAAAACAACATACACAGGATTACAGGTTTCCATAGTAGCAGAAATATTGAAGCAGAAAGATCAAGAATCAAGTTTAGCTTTAAAATATTTTACATGGACATAACTTTCCTATGTTCATACATGAATACATGACCTGTATAACTCCATATCATCTACAACCACAAGAATGGGAAGTTATACTCTATGTATGTATAAAAAGTCACCCCCAAAAAAACCTCCTGCCTAACCTACCTACTAAAACCTTCCCACTCTAATAAATCTAATTAAATTAATGAATATTTTATATATATATATATATATATATATATATATATATATATATATATANTATATATCTGGGCATGGTAGCTCATGCCTGTAATCCCAGTGGCTCAGGAGACTGAGACAGGAGGGTTGAGAGTTCAAAGCCAGCCTCAGCAAAAGTGAGACACTAAGCAACTCATTGAGACCGTGTCTCTAAATAAAATACAAAATAGGGCTGGGGATTTGACTCAGTGGTCCAATGCCCCTGAGTTCCATCCCCGGTACATTCCCCACCCAAAAAATAAAGAACAAACAAAGAAAGAAAGGCTGGGGATGTGGCTCAGTAGTAAAGCGCTCCTGGGTTAAATCTCTAATACCTCCCCCCAAAAAATTACAATTATGAGTTAAGACACTAGCAATTTATAATACAGTTGAGGAAACAAAAAAGATTCAAGCAGAAATAGATGAAAAAGTCAATAGTCAAAATAGAGAATACAATCCATGAAATTAAAATAGAATAAATAGGAAACTGGAAAACTACTTTGAAAAAAGTGCCTACAATTGAGAAATAATTTTTAAAGAAGTATATTTAATGTTAACTATTTTAAAAACCACTTAGAGATATGAAGAATTTCAACAGAGAAACTATGATAAAGACCCAAATAAAAATTCTAAAATTGTAAAATACAATAATTCAAAATAAAATTGAATGGATAAGCTCACCAGCAAATTAGATACCTAAAGAAAAATGTAAATGATCTGCTACACATATCAGAATAAAATATCCAGAATTAGACACAATACAACAAAAAGCATAACAAATACAGAAGAGAGTATAAGAACTATATACAATGGAGAAAGAGGATCTAACACGAAACTCAATCACTACTAGTAGAAAAAAATGGAGAAGTTTTACTATTCAAAGGCAAATGATTAAGAATTTTTCAAATTCTAACTAAAGACATCAATCCATATATTCAAATAACACTACACCCTAAAACTCTAATGAGAATAAATAGGTATATATCATAATAAGGTTGTTAAAAACCAAAGAACAATAAAAACTCTTAAATAAGACAGTTTTTTAAAAAGACAAATTCCCCTCAGTAAACAACCTTTATATACTGGCAGTAGATTTTTTATAGAAATGATGAAAAAAGACAATGTAATATTTTCAAAGTAGTAATAAAATAATTGTCAACCAAAAAATTTATACATCCTTTAAAAGAACTAAATACAATTTTTTGACAAACAAAAGCTGAAGAATTCATTATCATCAAACCTATTCCAAAGAGAAAACTAAATTCAGATAGAGGCCTTTAGATGCAAGAAGTGAATATCAACAAAAGTGGTTAAATATGCAGGTAAATTAATATATGTTGTTACTGCATAATCCCGTAATTTTATCAGTCTTGTTTCTGACAGTGCTGCCATCTGGCTTTTGCAATTCCACAATAGTTCCATCCTAAATGATATTTGTGAACCAAGTTCCACAACAATATCTCCTACTGTTGGGTAGCAGGAGGCCAGGACTCCAATCAAGCTTTGTCACAGCCTTGCCATGTGTCCCTCCCATACCTTGGAGCTTCAGTTCTCTCTCTGTAAAATGAGAAACTTAGACTAAATGTCTGTAAGGGCTCTTCCTAATATGAACCACTAGGATGCTGAAAGCTGCTTATAGATTGAGGGATTTGAATGCTCTTAAAAAGGCCTGTCTTCGGGCTGGGGTTGTAGCTCAGTGGTAGAATGCTCACCTCAAATGTGTGAGGCACTGAGTTTGATCCTTAACACCAGATAAAAATAAAATAAAGGTATTATGTGCATATACAACAACAACTATATATATATATATATATATATATATATATATATAGAGAGAGAGAGAGAGAGAGAGAGAGAGAGAGAGAGAGAGAGAGTGTGTTAGATATGCACCTGTCTTCAGGGAACATTTTGAATTAACTATTTTTCCCACTGCCTTTTTCCTTTGAAGCAAATTGGTAACCATTCATTCACCCAATACACATTTATGAAAAAAAAAACCCAACTATAAGCTAGACCTAACAAGACAAAATTCCTGTCTTTGTAGAAACTACACTCCATAAAAGAACAGAGAAAAATAAGCAAGATAATTACAATTTATGTAGTGCTATAAATGAAGTAAACTATCAGACACATGTGTGGCAGACCTAGTTTATGATGTGAATTCAGATAGGTTACTTTCCTATTTCTTTCCCTGTAAAAAGAGAATAACAATCTTGGGTGGGGTTAGGAAAGGATGAGCACAGGATGGTTTCCATGCACTGCACTGCCATGATAGTGAGAGAATCAGCTCAATTGTTGGAGGGGAATACACTTATGACCTAGCTGGGGAGAGGAGATTCAACTTAGGGCATGGAAGTCAGGGCCCAGAGGAGGGGAGGAGAAGACCAATAATCAATATTGCTGAGAACTTGCTGTGGGCCCTGCATGGAGACACCAGCTTTAGATTATTTTCTCTCACAACAAACTAGTCATGAAGGCATTACTGCCCCATTTTACAGAGAAGGAAACTAGGAGTTTGAGAAGTGAAGTGACTTTATAAAGTGGCAAAAAGAGGCTTCACGATCAGATTTCTCTGACTCCAAATCTGATGCTGATTCAGATATTTAAACTTTTTTTTGATGAGCTAAATATAGGTATAATATTGATACTCTGTATTCTTTGAAATGGAAGGAAAGGGAAAATGTGTCAAGTTTGAAACATTAGGAAAGTGGAAAAAGTGGATTCTTATCTTGGTCTTTGAGGGTGAGTGGGTTTGAGACAAAGAAGAAGAAAGAGGCAGAGAGTTTGAGGCACTGGATGAGACCTGACCGCTGGCTCAAGTAAGGGATACAGAAAGGTGGTTCAGGAAAGATGAGGCTGGAAATGTGGACTGACCTAGTAAAGAGCCTGGAGTGCCTCATTAAGGAATATAGTCTTGGTCCCTGGGCATTTAGGAGTTGCAGGAGATGTGCAAACAAGGTAAGGACATTACATAGGAAATTAGATTTGGGGTCAAAAACCTAGATTGGAGTGATGATTTTCTCAAATATTAGCTGTAGGATTGTGGGTTTATCTCATTTCTCTTCATCTCATATACTTCATCAATAACATATCTGACCTATACAACTGTGTTTATCATTGTATTCCTCAGCACCTGACTCAGGACCCATCATCTAACAGGCAGTTAATAGATGAGCTCTGCTGAAATAGATATAACCCCAAAGACCTAAACATAATAACTAAAACCTCAAAACTCATAGAAGAAAACTGTAGAAAAGCTTTATGACACTAGACGTGGCAGTGATTTCTTGACTATGACACCAAAAGCATAAGCAAGAAAAGAAAAAAATGAATTGGACTTCAGCAAAATTTAAAATTTTAGTGCATCAAAGAATACTATCAACAAAGTAAAAAAATAATTCATATAATGAGGAAAATATTTGCAAATCATAGAACTGATAAAAAAAATTGATGTCCTGTGTGTGTGTGTGTGTGTGTGTGTGTTCCTAAAACTCAACAACAAAAGAGCCAAAATCAAACAACTCAAGTAAAAATGGAAAAAGGACTTTGGTAGCCATTTCTTCAAAGATATACAAGTAACCAATAAGCACACACAGCACTCAACATCACCAATCATCAGGGAAATGAAAATCAAAACCAGAAGTATTGGCAAGGATATAGAAAAATGAGAAACTTGTGCATTGCCACAGGAATGTAAAATCGTTCAGTAACTGTGGAAAAAAATAGTGCAGTCACTGTGGAAAACAGTATTTCAGTTCCTAAAAAACTAAACAGAATTATAGATTCCAGGAATTCCACTTCAGGGTATAGCACACATATGACAAGAAACACAATCCTTGCAAAAAAATAGTTTGGAAGAGTCACTTCACAAATAAATAACAGTAGCTCATGATAAACAAACAAACAAAAAAAGCAAACTCTAGGGAGAATCAGATGTGTCTGGTGTTACCACATTATAATACTCAAAATGTCCAATTATTGACCAAGAAAACTTAAGAGGCATGCAAAAAAAAGTTTTTGTGTAACCCACTCACAGGAAAAAAAATTAATTAATTAACAGTAACTA
The DNA here is from genome assembly GCF_001458135.2 of Marmota marmota marmota. Taxonomy (NCBI): domain Eukaryota; kingdom Metazoa; phylum Chordata; class Mammalia; order Rodentia; family Sciuridae; genus Marmota; species Marmota marmota. Next base: position 13,305,180 of record NW_026000174.1, read on the forward strand.
TCCTTGAGGAATCCCAGATATTGGAATTTCTAGAGAAAGAGTTTAAATTACCTGTCTTATATGACCAAAAAGCTAAAGGAAACATTGAGGAAAAAAATTAAGGAAATCAGAAAAAAAAAACATGTTTCAATAAATAGAGAATATCATTAAAGAGAATGAAATTATAAAAAGGAACTAATTAGAAATTATGGAGTTGAAAAGCCCAAAGATTAAAATGGGAAAAAAAATGCTACATGGGTTCAACAGTAGATTTGAACAGGCAGAATAAATCAATGACTTGAAGATAGATTGATTGAGATACCTAATATGAGGAGCAGAAAGAGAAAGAAATGAAGAAAAATAAACAGAGTCTAAAAGACCTGTGGGACACCATCTAGCATATGCACCATGAAAGTACGAGAATAGGAAAAAAAAAGTACAAAATATAAATAATTGAAGAAACAATAGCCAAATATCTCCCAAATTTGATGAAAGACATGAATCTTTACACCCAAGAAACTAAACAACTCAAAGAAATTCACACTAAAATAAAATTATCAAAAGACAAATAATTTTGAAAGCAGCAAGAAAAAAGTGGTCACATAGAGGTATTTTTTTTGGCGGGGGTGATGTTAAGGATTGAACCTAAGGGTGCTCTGCCATTGAACTCTATCCTCAGGCCTTTAATTTTTTTAAAAAAATTGAGGGGCTGGGGTTGTGGCTCAGTGGTACAGTGCTCACCTAGCATGCGTGAAGCACTGGTTTCAATCCTTAGCACCACATAAAAATAAAATAAAGATATTGTGTCCACTTAAAACTAAAAAAAAAAAATAAATATTTTTAAAAAATTGAGACTGAGTCTTGCTAAGTTCTGAAGGCTGACCTCAAACTTGCAAGTCTTCTACCTCAGTTCCTGGGATTACAACTGCAATTGCAGGTATAACTGATTATCTCAATTACTAATATTATAGATGTGCCACTGTTCAAGGGCTCTTAAATAAGACTTACACCTGACTTTTTATCAGAAACCATGAAAACCAGTAGGCAATAGAATGACATATTTAAAGTGATGAAATCAAAAGTCTCTCAACCAAATTCTATATTTTGCAAAATAATTTCTCAAAAAATAAATAAAAATTTAGATATTCCAAGATAATCAAAAGTTGAGCTCAAACCTTCCCTATAAGAAATACTGAAAAGGGTCCTTTAGAATGAAATTAAAAGACACTAAACAGTAAGTCAATGCCACATGTAAAAATAAAGGTAAGATCTCTAGTGAAGGTAATTACATATATAAATATAAAATCTATCACAGACATACATTGTTTTATGACATTTTGCATATATTGTGTTTTTTAACAAATTGAAAATTTATGTAAACCCCTCATCAAGCAAGTCTAATGGCACCATTTTTCCAAAAGCTCAGATAATTATTAGTATTTTAATTATCTTAAAAAGCAATAAAGTACTTTAAATTAAGCTGTATTTTAGAAACATAATGCTATGCACACTTAATAAACTATAGTAAAGTGTACACATAACTTTTATGTGCACTGGGAAACCAAAAATTTTATGAGAATTACTTTATCACAATATTTGCTTATTGTGGTGGTCTGGAACCAAACCCACAATATTTCCAAGTACTCAAATTACCATATGTTGATTTGTAATTATCTTTTTCCTACATTTTAAAAGAAAAATAAATGAGTCAATAATTATTCATCTATACTAAGGGGCACAAAATTTTAAAACATAAAATTTGTTACAATTACATAAAGCAGGAGGGGACAAAGTATACAGGAGCTATTGAAACGAGGTTGGTATCAATTCAAGCTAGACTGTTATAAATTTAGAATGTTAATTTTAATCCTCAGGGTAACCACTAGGAAAATATCTCTAAAATATTCACAAAAGGAAATGAGAGAGCCAGGCACAGTGGCACACACACACACACACACACACACCTGTAATCCCAGCAATTTGGGGGGCTTAGATAAGAGGATTACAAGTTCAAGGCCAGCCTCATTATCTTAGCAAGACCCTAAATAACTTAGTGAGACCCTATTTTAAAATAAAAAGTAAAAAGTACTGAGGATGTGGCTCAATGGTAAAGGACCCCTGGGTTCAATCCTCAGTACCAAAAAGTAAAAAGAAAAGGAAATGAGGAGGGAATCAAAAATAGTACAATACAAAAATAAAAAATTAAAAAAAAAACAAATAAACCCCGAAAAACAAAAGAAGGCAGTAAATTAAGGAACTGAGGAAAGAAAGAGATAAAGGCGTATAGAAAACAAATTGCATCTGGTCAAAATCACAGCTGTATTTTAAAAACACACACACACACACACACAAACACACATACACACACAAGCCAATTCTAAAGTTATATGAAAAGCAAAGGAAATAAACAAATAATTTTGAAAATAAAGTATAATATTGGAAATCACATAAAAAAGGAAACAAATAGCATAATGACAGAAATAAGTCTTTCTTTAGCAGTAATTGATTATATTAAATATAAATGGATTGTACTCTCCAATATAAAAAGTAGAGATTAGAAGAATGTACTTTAAAATAAGTTATAGTTGTAAACTATGAACAAAAGACTGAGAGCCAAAGGCACAAACACATCAAAAGTGAAACCTTAGGTTCAATCCCTAGCATCTCCAAAAAATTCCATGTAAATTGTAAGCAAGAGAGACTGTGAAGACTATAGTAGTATCAGATAAAGGAGACTTCTGTCAAAAATTGTTACAGGTGATAAAGAAGGGCATTACTTATAGATAAAAGGTTAAGTCTGACAGGAAGACACAGTAATTTTAAATATATACACAACAAAAGAGCTTCAAAATATAAGCAGCAAAAATTGACAGAAATTGAAGGGAGAAACAAGCAACAATAATTGAAGATATCAATGTCTCACCGTTGATGATAGGATAACTAGACAGATGATCACTAAGGAAACAGAACTTGAACAACAGTATAAACAAGCCAGACCTGATAAACATAGGTAGCAACCTCAAACAACATCAGAATATGCATTCTCCTCAAGTACACATGGATTATTCTCCATGATAAATCAAACTGTAAGCTACAAAAAAGTATCAAGAAATTTTAAAATATTGAAATCACACAAGTACATTCTTGGAAAATAGTAGAGTGAACTAGAAATTGATAATAGAAATAAAACTAGAAAATTCACGAAAATGTGGAAATGAACAACATACTCTTTTTTTTTTTTTAAAGAGAGAGTGAGAGAGAATTTTTTTTTAATATTTATTTTTTAGTTTTCGGCAGACACAACATCTTTGTTTGTATGTGGTGCTGAGAGGTTCCAACCGGGGCCCCATGCATGCCAGGCGAGCGCGCTACCGCTTGAGCCATATCCCCAGCCCGAACAACATACTCTTAAACAACAAATGGATCAAGGAAAAATCCTGAGGGAGATTCAAAATATATTCAGACAAATGAAAATGAAAATACACATACTAGAGGGGTTAGGGATGTGGCTCAAGCGGTAGCGCGCTCGCCTGGCATGCGTGGGGCGGGCCCCAGTTCGATCCTCAGCACCGCATACGAACAAAGATTTATGTCCGCCGAAAACTAAAAAATAAATGTTAAAAATTCTCTCTCTCTCTCTCTCTCTCTCTCTCTCTTAAAAAAAAAAAAAAAAGAAAATACACATACTAGAAACATGGGATGCAGTGAAAGCAGTGGTCAGATAAAAATTTATAGTTATAAGTGCTCACCCCTTAAAAAGAAGAAAGATATTAAATCAATAACCTAAGTTTATACTGTAAGGAACTAGAAACAGAACTAAATATATCTAGAGAGAATGGAAAGAAATAATAGAGTTTATATTGGAAATAAAATAGAATGTAGAAAAGCAATAGTGACTCAACAAAAGTTGATTCTTTGAAAAGATTAACAATATTAAAAACCTACATGTATGTAGATAGAAAAAGCAAAGATTCAAACTACTAAAATCAGAAATGAAAGTGGGAATTGTACTACAAACTATATAGAAATAAAAAATATTAAAAGATAATGCTATGAATAATTGTACATCAGCAAACTAGACAACCTAGATGAAATGGGAATTTTTCTATAAACACACACTGTTTGAATCTTAAACCAGAATTAGCTTAAGAAAATATAAAAGATCTCAGCAGATTTATAAAGTGAAGCGACTGAAGCACAACAAACAAACAAAAACTTCCAACAAAAAAAGTCCAGATCAGATGATATCCCTCATAAATTCTCTCAAACATTTAAAGAATAATTAATGCCCCTCAAATGGTACTAGTACCTTATCAGATATATAAATTGCAATATTTTCTTCCATTTTGTGGGTTGTCTTTCACTTTCTAGTTGGTGTCTTTTTAAGAACAACTTTAAAAAGTTTTGATGAAAATATTACCATCTTAATAATATTAAATTTTCCAAAAAAAAAAAAAATTGGCTTGTTCTTTTTGTGTCCTATCTAAGAGAACACGGCCAAATCCAAGATCACGAAAATGTACCTCTGTGGGGGTTTTTTTGTTGTTGTTGGTTTCTTTTATGTTTTTCTCCCTAGAGAAAGAGGAGAGGAATGAGAAAAGAGACACAGAGAGGACAGAGAGAAAAATAAGAGAGACAAGGCAGAGAGCAAGGACAGAGACAGAGGAACAGGGAAGGCTGGGCATAATGCCATAGGCCTGTAATTCTTGCATCTCAGGAGGCTAAGACAGGAGGATCAAAAGTTTGAGGCCAGCCTCAGCAACATAGCAAGGTCCTTTGCATCTTAGTGAGACTCTGTCTCAAAATAAAAAATAAAAAAGGCTGGGGACGTAGCTTGGTGGTAAAGCATCCCTGGCTTAAATCCCCAATACCAAAAAAAAAAAAAAAAGAAGAAGAAGAAGATGGAGAAGGAGAAGAAGGAAGGGGGAGGGGAAGAGGGAGGAGGAGGAGGAGAATAATTAAAACCATAAAAATCTTAGAAAAAATATAAAGTTTTTATTGTTATTGCTGTTGTTGTTAGTACTAGGGTTTTAACCCAGGAGCCCTAGGGGTGCTTTATCACTGAGTTACACTTCCAGCTCTTTTTATTTATTTTTTGTTTTGAGACAGGTTTTCACTAAATTGCTTAGGGCCTCACTAAGTTGCTGAGTCTGGCCTCAAACTTACAATCCTCCTGCCTCAGCTTTGTGAATCACTGGGATCACAGGTGTGTACCGCACGCGCGCGCGCACACACACACACACACACACACAATGGTTTTAAATTCTTTGGTCCATTTTTTTTTAATAATTATACACTGTATTTTAAATAAAATCATGCACTATACTTTTAATTTTATGTGTGGTGTACAAGGGTCCAAATTCATTCTTTGGCATTTGATTATCCAGTTGCCCCAGCACCATTTGTTGAAGAGACTATATTTTCCTCATTAAATGATTATCTAGGGCCAGGGGGTGGAGTGGGTTAGGGAGAAAAGGGAAGCGACTGCTAAAGATGTCTTTTGGGGACTGATGAGGGTATCCTCAAAGCAATGTGGGCAATGGTTGCACAATTCTAGAAATATACTAAAGACCACTTAAAATGGATAAATGGGTTAAATATATGGCATATGAATTGTCTTTCAACATAACTTTTGTAAAAAATGAGATCATGACTGAGAAAACCCAGCCTGGGGCCTGGCCCCCCATGAATATTCAGTACAAGACAGTTACTATGGAGATGAGGGTGATTTCTGAAATGATGACAGTGAGCTTCATACGGTGCAATACTCGAGTCCTGCTCTTAGATGATGCAAACAATTCTGTGATTATCTTTACTTTTTGCTGTAAATGGACAGGGTGTCCCTGAGGTCTACCCATTTTCAGTGGAGGACCCAAAGGGACTGTCTCAAGCACGCCACACATTCACCTACCCTCTTCCCACCTCCCAAGCTTCCAGCTCCTTAATTGGCCTCCAAAGGGGAAGCAGATCATACTGCAGGGCCTTAATTAATCCCTAGGAATCTGGGTCCCCACATTCTCCTCTCACCCCAGCCTGACTCCCCAGTTATTTGTTCCAGGCAAGAAAAGAACTTTGCAGGCTCCCCAGGGAAAGAGAGGCCTCGGGAGAGGGCCACATATGTGGTCTGTGCTGACTGTGGTAACAAGGCCCAGGAGACCCTCCCTCATCAAGTCAGACCCAGCGAATGGAAGTTAATGCCGTTGCCCTTCCCTAGCGCCTGCAGAGGGTTGCAACCCACACCCACCTCCACAGCACACGCTGGGTGCTCGTGTTCTCGCCTGGCTTCTCCATGGGCGTCTCTGTTCATACAGCTCTTTACTTCTTGTCGTTCTAGGCCTGGTCTGGGTCACTACCCTGGAATGGTATCACCCTTGGAGGTCCTGCCTGTGTGTCACCTCACACACCTCTGCTCACACTCAGAGGCCCAGGGCAAACGCTCTTTTATAAAGTCTTAGTCAAGTGCCAGGCAAACCACCCTGCCCTAGCTGGGACACCCACGGCTATTGCTCCTGGCAGAGCTCTTTGCCCTGCAGGCCAGGGGCAGAATTGGCCTTGCGTGTGTTGCACTTCCAGGCCAGGCCCAGATCTATAAGTGTGCTGAATGAAGCTGGATCTGAGGCAGAGGAGGCCCCAATCTCAGTTCTGCCCTGGAGTCCTCTTTACCCCAAAGTGGAGTGTTTTGCACTGTGTTCGCAGCTGTAACTTAAAAATAACTCTTTCCTTACTGCAGGACACCTCAGGTCCTTTACTATAACCCACCCTATGAATCTCTGAGAATGTTGTGGTTATGCAACCGTTCCTAAACTTTTTCAACTATAGAAACTTTTTTACTCCTGAGTATCTTATGGGACCAGTGTTCTTCAGAGTCACTCTGGAAAATTCTGATCTAAATGACAACTCACATGTACCCAGACCAACTGGAGGGAAATCATTTCAGATCTTCACCTCATACCATATACTTAAATGAGCCCAAGATGAGTGAAATAATTAAATGTGAAAATGAAACTATAACGCTAAACTAAACAAAAAGAAAATACAGGCAATGCCTTTGGGCCCCTCCCCGCAAGCAGGTGCCAGATCTCACCTCGCCCACAGTGTTCTATATTTATTCATGGAATGAACACAGGGTTTGTAACATCACTAAAAGACATGCTATGAAGGTAACATTCTTTTTTTTTTTTTTTAATTTGAGACAGGGCCTCGCTAAGTTGCTGAGCTGTCCTGAAACTCTCCATCCTTCTGCTTCAGCCTCCTGAAGGTAGCTGGAATTCCAAGCCCACAGCATGGCACCTGCTCTCAATTTTACTTTTTAAATACACTTCTTCTGCTGTTAGACTGATGAGCTTCCATTTGTCCATATTCCTCCTTCCTCTTCCTCTTCAAACTTCCTAGGAAGTTACATCTAAGAAATGCGTAACTTTATGGTTGGAAAAGCTCCCTAAAGGGGCCACTTTATGCAACCATCCCATTAGACTGTTCCCCACTGCTGAGGCATAAACTGGTCTTTCATTCACAGCAGAGGTTTCCACCTGCACTGATGGTCTGTTGGTGGTCGGGGAAGTCCACCAGACCGAACTTAAGTCACCCCTTTATTCCTCATCCCCTACCCCATGACCTAGGAAATCTCAGCAAGGCCATCCCCCAGCAGGAGCCAGTCTTTATAACTAGGATTCATCCTCTCTTGAAGGGCCCCGTGGCCTGGACCCGAGAAACAACCTTGAGGGCAGATGCATCCTAAGCTCCACCTGTCTGCCCTCACTCCTGGGCACCAAGGAGCCTTGGACATTTAGTTGCCCACTGATTCGTGCCAATTCTACCTCTCCTATATTCTTCCCTTCCTCTACATCCAACACTGCTGCAATGATGTAGCCTCATGGGCTCTCTCTACAGGGGTCCCTATCTCCCATCTCCAGGTCTATAAGTTGTGAGAGGGCAAGAACCAAGTGTCCCTGGGACCCAGCAGAGGAGCTTGTGCTTCTGAGTGGGCATGCGCACATTCACTCATGTGCATATGTACACATATGTGCACCGGTGACTGAGCGGAATGAGGGCTGGATGGTGCCTTTGCATTTGGCCCAGGAGGGGCATGTGCTGTTCTGTAGGGAAGGCCTGGGAAGCCTTCCCTAGCCCAAGCCTTCTTTCTGGAATCTGAGCTCCTGCAGGGCAGGCTTCTCTTCGTGGAGGACAAGCTCTTGTGAGCAGTTGCTCTTCTCTCTCTAAAAATCTCTTGCCAGTGCCTCGTTCAGTGCCCCGTGCCACAGAGAGGGAATGTAACATGAGAGAAGGACTCTCAGCTAGGACCCACAGCCTTGGATTCTGGACACAGGCCAACCTCTAACACACTGGGGCAGCTGGGCATACACTATCCTTCCCTGGGCCTCAGTCTTCCCAGCTGCGTTCTCCAAAGACTGAATTCAATAGACGCCAAGTTCTGATAAGGAATCCTGTACACTGGGAGGGGCCAGAAACCACACCACCTATAATCCATTGGGCCTGGAGAAAAGCAATGCCAGGGGACACTGTATCCATCCCAATTTCTGTGATGTAATGGTAGGCCGAGCACATACCCTACAGAGAATCCTATATTCTCCTGAGCAGTCCTCTGAAGCTCACAGAAAACAAGGTCCACTGTCAGAAGATCTCTAAAATTCATTCTCATGAGCAGTGTCCACATGGAGCCTTATTTTCCTTCTCTGGTGTCATGGCCCCAGTCTTCTCTTGTCTTCTGTGGTTCCCTGTAATCCACTTTCCTTGCTCTATATCAGAGATGTTTCCAGAACACAAGTGCCATACCATTCCCTGCCTGAAAACCATTGCATCCCCATCTTTTGTGGGATTTAAAATCCGAACTCCTTGGTCTTGCACTCAGGGCTCTGTCCAGCCTGGCTCCAAACTACTAACTTCAAGTGTTCACACAGCCCAAGGCTAACCCTGAGTCACTCTAACGGAGTGTGGAGAAAGGTGGGCAGAGGTTGGAAGACAACAGAAGAGGCCACTGCACTGGTCTGGAAGAGAGAAATGAGGGCTGAGTTGAGGCACTGGCTATAGTATGAATAGAGTGAAAAAGGACTGAATTTAGGAGATGCTTAGATGGAGAGGGGTCAGAACTTGGCAATGACTGGCTTGGGGTTAGGAATCTTAATTGCCTCACAGACTCCATATGCAGATCTTACAGATAGGGAAACTGAGACCTGGGGATAATTAAGGACCAAGGTCACACAGTATTTGGAGATTGGTCCAGAATGCAGGCTTCCTAGCTCCCGGACACAAGCCCTTTCCCCACAGTGGCATGAATAGTATAAACAGGACTATGCAGGTTTCACCAAACCTTGAATACTAACCTGGGAATTTGGACCATTTCCATGAGCAATTGGGAGCTGTGGCCCGTTCTTATTATTTGGCAGCATTTCTTGTTTTGTTGCCTTCCCCCAGCAGGAAGCTCTCCAGTGCTATTGCTAAACTATACAACCTAACTGCTTCTATCTCAAACCAATCTCCTTGATTTTCGTTAAATAGAAGAGCCCAGAGACATAGAGATTCATCTAAAGCCACACAGCAAGTTAGTAGTCCAAATTTTCCCAGATCCCAGACCAGTTTTCCCATGCCCTGGAGAGGAGAGGGTTGGGCCCATGCTCATCTCAAGTGTGTGCAGAGCAGGGTCTTAAACCCAAGTCAAACCCCAGGGGCCAATACAGCAGTCAGCTAGCTGCCTGTCCTCCTTCACCATAGTCCTATAAGAAAGCCTGTGTCCTGACTCCCTCCCTCAGCAGTCATTGTGCCCCCATCTGTCTTGTCGGGACTAGTGCTGGGACATCTCCAGGCTGCCTTCAATTATGAGGCAATAAATATGAAATGTGCTGCGATGAGCAGCCAGCCCCACCCCCACCCCTGCCAGCCTCTGCACCGAGAAGATTGGATTTTGTGTCGTTCATTTTTTATCTCTAGTCCATGTCGGATGAGGAGATACAGGACATGGGCAGTGGATAATTTTATCCTCCTCCACTTATCTGGTGCAGCACCAGATGGGAGGTGTGATGTCCTCAGGTTGCCTACCGCCCTGCCCTGGGGAAGCTCCTCCACTCCCAGACCACCAGCCATTGGCTCTGGGGCAGAGTGGCATGTGTGGAGGAAGGGTCTTGAGCTGGAAGACAACAAGCCTGGGTTTGAGCCTGGACCCTGCAGCAAACCCACTGTGTGACCTTGGGCAAGTGCCTGAAAATGTTCCAGGCCAACCTCTGAACAGCGAGGCAGGGGCCACACACAATCAGACCTGCTCCTGACTTAAGGAGCTGACTTGACTCCAGATAAACAGACATCCCCATGGCAGGGTGGCTGACACTGTCACTGGGTGGGAAGGACATAGATTTGTCAGATAGGCTATGAGGGGGCGGAGGGAGAGTGGACATCCGGGCAGAGGCAGAGGGAACTGCTTGAATAAAGCATGGGAGCAAGTGACCAGTGTTTTGGGGAGAGTTCCAGGCAGGTAAGGGTCATGATCAGATCTGCATTTTCAAAAAACATCTGACTACTTTCTGAAAAGCAGATTTGACAGTATGGATGGGAAGTGAAGTTAGGGAGTCCAGTGCAGAAGCTGATGCCATGATCCAGATGAGAGAAGACACTGTCCTAGACTACAGCAATAACAGTAGATCCAGAAATAATCATTGTTATTATCATTATAATGAATACTATCATTAAGTACTAAGTGTTCTCATCATTTCTGATTTTCACAATTATTCTTCAAAGTAGAGTATAATCTACATTTTGTAGATAAGGTGAATTAAGAGAGCTGTCCAAAGTCACATAGTCAACAAGAAGTAGAGGCAGGATTTCAACACAGCTCTGTCCTTCTCTAAGGCCTGTACCTGTCCAACCCAGGTCTATCTAGTGTTCTACTTTCTGAAAGGAAGGAACAGCTTCCCAAGAATACGTGGGGACATAGGTGATTTGGGATTTTTGTCATTGTTTGGACACAGAAATCAAAAGACAGGAGAGAAGGATGATGTGTAGGCTTCTGGCCAGGGAGAGTGGGTGGATAAGGATAGCACAGGAAGAGCAGGGGCTTGGGAGGAGCACATGGGTTTGGTCTTGATCAGCTGAATACATAGGTGTGGAACCAAAACTGAGGCTGGAGGTAGAGATTTAAAATTTGTCAAGAAACAATAGTCCCAGTTGTGTGAGTGGATGTGGTCTTTGGAGGGAGTGTGTATAGTAGATGGAAGGTCAAGGCTAGAACCCTAGAGAACTTCAATTCTCAAAGGGTGAATTCTCAAAGGGTTCTCGCATTGAGAACCAGAGCAGTGCAATCTGAAGTTAGCTCAGGAGGAATGGGATTGCTTTAGGCAGGTCAAGGAGTAATGGTCCCCAGTGCTGCCAAAGGGACAGTACAGTGAAGGCTGAAGACTTTGCCTGGGTTTAGGGAACAGCAGGCAGTGCTGGAGCAGAAATGTTCTGTGCAGCAGTCACTGGGATCTGTGACAAGTAGTCTTCATGGACACAGTGTTCCCAAACAGTTGGAGGGGTCTAAAACACCCTACTCATGGCCCTGAATCCTCTCTCTATGCAGTAGGCCTGGGGCAGTCTTTTGGCCCTGACACAGTAGTGACTCCCATCCAACCTTTCCCCCAGTTCCTGAGCTATGTGAGAGAAGCAGCACATTAAGAATGAAGACAGAGAAGAGATGGGGAAAGAAGGAGATAATTTTAGGAGGCAAAGAGAGGATGAGAAATGCATGAAGACTGCTAAGCAGAAATGATAACTGAAAAACCACAAAAAGAAAAGGAGACTTATTTTGATGCTTTTTCAGGTATTACCAAGAAAAAAGTTACAACCCACCATAGCTGAAATGTAAACTGAGCAAGAAAGGGTAAGAACTGTGTGTACCAAGTGAGATGGAACGTGCAGGGATCAGTCTGTTTTCTTGAAGGACACTTTGGCAGATGTATTTACACTTGAATGGCCCCTGGGCTGGGTATGATATTATAGTACATATGAGCAGACAAGCACAACTCCAGCTGGGTGGAAAAGGCTCGACTGTCATTACCAATTGAGTTATAAAAGCACTGTTTATCTTTGTTCATCCTTTTAATCTGGAAAGATCTTGCAGAAGTACTAGAGCTGTATCATGTTTTACAATTTACAAAGTTTATTTCATGCTTGATTGTCTGTATTTTAGGACTGTTGAAGCGAATCAGTTTTTTCTCTCTGGAAATGTGGGGTGCAATCTCTATATGCTTAGGGCAGTTTAAGTGGAGGGGCAGGACTGGGGGTCAGTTTGGAGAGGTGTGAGGATGTATGGACAGTCAGTAGAGAATCTCAAGAAATTGGGATGTGATAGTGAGGAAAGAGTGAGCAAAGAAAGAGCCGTGACCGTAGAGTAAAATGGAATTGAGGACTCTTTAGGGATGGGAAAGTTGTAATCACATTGAATGCTAAGGAACCAGTGGGAAGAGAGGGAGTAGAGGTGGGGGAGTGATTGATGGAAGCGATTCCTGGAGGAAGTAGAGAGAAAATGGGCTCTAGAGCCTTGAACTGGAATGAGGGCAGCTCTCTGACCTTCAGTAAGAGCTCAGAGTGCAGCCAGATGGGCTAGCCCTGAATCCTTCTCCACTACTACAGTGTGACTTTGATCAACCTAAGGCAAAGGTTTGCAAAATGGGGACACCAAAGGTGCCCAATCTATACAGTTATGAAGATTAAATGAGTTGATATGTGCACAGTGCTAAGGCCAGTGTCTGGAATGTATTAAATACTTGATAAAAGTTAGCTATTAATAGTCAATAAAAATTATCTCTTAGCTAATTTATCTTATAAAGCTAGAGAGAAGAGGGAAGTTTTGGCACAGTGTATGGAAATTACACTTGGAAGGGAGAATGTGGGAGAGCCCGTACTAACAGCTCTGCTCTCCAGCCAAAGATCTCGAGTTAGACAGAGCTGGGTTCACATCACTTCACCATGTTAAATCTGTTTTCCCATCTGGAAAATCTCCCTCTCAAGAGGGGATTGTAGCTCATAACATAAATGGGTAAAGCACTGAGCACAGGGCCAGGCACCTGAGGTGCTCAGTGAATGGTAGCTACTTACAATCCCCACCTACACTCTTCCCAGTGACACAGACCTTGGCAGGAGGTCTGCCAAGAGGGAAAGCAGAGCTGAGGTTGGGAGCTTTAAGTATAAGGTTTGCTGAGGTGCAGGGTGCTCTGGAGAGTCTGGATGAAAAGACCATCCCACCTCAAGTCCAGGCCAGCCAGAGAAGGAAGGGAGGCCAAGAAAAGCAGCAGGCTGGAGGGAAAAAGAAGAGACCAGAATCATATGGTAGAAGAGAGAATTTCTGAGTTTCGCCCAGTCAAACCTAAGTACTTTGGTGTCGGGTGCTGTGTGTGGCACTTTATTATAAGTGTGAGCTATTCCAACTCAACCCCCACGCCATCCAGTACTAGGCATTATCAATCCAGGGGTCTGTCCCTCCCACAGATCAATGAAGACTTTGTGGCCCCTGATCAGGTGCAAATCATAAATAGTTCCACAATCTCTGTCAAGGTTGGACGGGAAAAATGAGCAGGGCCAATCAGATTCCCTCTGTATGCAATAGAACTGGGAAGGATGGGGAGCAGCTGGTAGTAAGAAAGGGAAATCACAAGGGTCCCAAAGTAAGGGACCATGGAGTGGCACCATGAGGAGTCCCTCATAAGCACTAGAGTCATGATTCCGAGCAGGGAGAAGCTCTACGACAGAGAGGAAAGTGCAGGGGAGGAATCATTCTATGAACAGTAGAGGAGAGCAGATGGCAACAGACCCATTGACGAGATCGAAAGAAGAACTGATCCCCAGGTGGCTTCCCCAACCCCCAATGTTTATGTTCTAGTTCCCACAGCTCGCTCCTAACTCAAGTCTACTTTGTCCAAATGAGCTCAAGCAACTTTCTGTTCTTTGAAACTAAAGAAATCCAAACAAAGCCTCTCCCCATTTTGCAGATGGCTGAGAGGGGGAAATGGTGTGTGAAGTCATACAGTTAAGCTGGCTAAGTGGCAGAGGTGGAACTGGAATTCAAGAGACTCCTTTCTCCCCAATCCACTCCTGCTCTTTCCATAGCCAGTAAGCCAAGGCTTCTTCTCTACATTTCCAGCTCTTACTCTCAGACCCTGTTGCCCCTAAGAAAGTGTCCCGCCAAGTTGAACACCAGCCAGAGGCTCTCCTAGCCTTTTGGGGAGAGGGATGGTCTTCCTGGGATGCCCCAACCCCTAGACTCCTTTAGGTTTCCCCATCCTATTAAAGAGTCTTGACATTCACACAGAAAGGGCCCATGGTAGCTAAGCATCCAGTTTTAGGGCTCTGAAGAGGGTCTGAGGGGTTCACAGGACTCTGGAAGAAGGGACAAGGGCCAGACCTGAGCAGACAGGGTGAGAATGAAGGCTTCCCCAGAGTGGATCCCAGGTCTAAATGGGATCAAATAATCTCCTCGGAGCCTAGTTGACACCATCCCCATTGTAGAGCTGGGGAAACTGAGACTCAAAAGAGATGAACAAAGTGAGCTTCCCAAGGCCACATAACAGTAAGGGATAAAGAAACCAGGATTCCCTCTCTTGTCTCAGACTCCAAGTCCAGGCACCTCCTGCTGCTATAGCTGTGTATCTTTCCCGGGAAGGAAACAGCCTTTACCCAGCTCTGCTGAGTGGCTATGGCATTGAGCCAATTGCTTCCCTCTCTGGGTCTCTGATGAGTGGGGAGGGGTCCACTAGATTTCCCAGGCCTGCTTCCTGCTCTCCAGCAGACTGCAGTCTGTCCATGCCAGGTGTCGTGCAGGCCACTCCCCACTCCACTCCTCTCCCTAATAATTAATCTCCAGCCACAGTCCCAGCTGCACGGCTTTCATCATCCAATTACCAGAGTTGCTGGCACAATAAATCTTGGTCACCCAAATGCAGGCAAATCTGCAGCTATTTTCATGGCCATTACTGTGCATAGGACATTGGAACTCAGGTCATTTGCCTTTCTGATATGGAGTCTTATCCCCCACCCCATCTTCCCTGCCTTCTTTCATTTCTCATTGGCAGCTGTCCTTGTCCCCCTCCACCTCATCATCCCTTAAGCACACGTTCCTCCCTTCCCCTAGCCCTTCTTTAGGCTTCAGGGCCAGGATCAGAAGACTTGGTGACCTTGGCCAAGTCAATGCACCTCTCAGAGCCTCAGTTTCTTCCCCTGTAAAGCAGAAATGACATCAATGACCTCATAAGTTTTTGTGAAAGTTAAATAACTCAGGTGTGGTATACACCTCACTGGCAGTATCTAGGATATTTGGGAGTGGTCTTTGCTATATTTAAAAATATAGCGATGTATTTTATTTTAAAGTATCTTAGAAAAAATATATCAAACCTGTGAGTATCAATGCTTAAGAGATCATGAAATTAAATATTTACAAACAGTATGCTAAAGAAAAATATTAATAATGAAGCCAGGGGCTGGAGCTATACCTCAATGGTGGAGCACTTGCCTAACATGTGTGAGGCACTGGGTTTGATCCTTAGTACCACATAAAAAATGAAACAAATTAAATAAAGGCAGCCTGTCCATCTACAAATACAAAAAATAATAATAATAATAAAAAAAGAATGAAGCCAGGCATGGTGGTGCACACCTGTGATTTAAGCAGCTCAGGAGACTGAGGCAGGAGGATGGTGAGTTGAAAGCCAGCTTCAGCAACTTAGCAAGACTGTAAGCTACTCAGCAAGATCCTATCTGCAAATAAAATATTTAAAAGGGATGGAAATATGGCTCAGTGGTTAAGTACCCCTGGTTTCAATCCTCGGTACCAAAACAAAAAAAAAAAAGAATGATACACAGATTTAACAAAAATCATGGAGGAGGCATGTGAATGAGAGAAGCTTGAGAACCCCTACAATAATGGCCACACAATGCTTGCCTTCAGGAATTATTCTGTGCTCCACCCTCCTCCACTTGCTATAGAGGAGAATATGAGTCCCTTCAGATAGAAGGGGCCCTCCTGCTGAAAGCAGGCACACTAATTTAACACAAGGGTTGGGGTCACCTCAGAGCCCTTTGTAACCATCCCCAGGCTTGTTACAGGCAGGCCCCATGCTTGGTGCTGGGGACAAGGAGCTCCAATGGCAGTGCCTACCTCCAGGAGCCCCATCTTCTCCCTTCTGAATTAAACCCTCTCATGCTTAAGCAAGGTATCTGTCCAGATGTTTGCTTGACAGGATGTCAAGTAAGGTTGACAGGAGGTCTTCTATATGTGGAACTGGAATAACAACCCAAAGCTGAGGACAAAAGGCCTTAAGACTCCATGCGTAGAGAGGCATGAAGGAGTGTCACATAGTACACTTAGGAGGGAAGGGGAGAAGTCAGGCCTTGTGAGGAGTGCTGGTTCAAACCGTGAAGTTATTGCCATGATGGAGAGTGGGAAGCATTCCTCACAGAAATTGGTCATACCTGTCAGAAGGGGGACCTTGTCCCCATATCCAGGCAGAAAGTTTGCTGAACCAGGAACTCACAGGCCACCCTGGGGTATAACAGAGACTCTAGTAAAGAGATATGAGAGGAGGAATTCACTGAGTGGCTCCATTTCATCCAGCAGTGATCAAAGGGAGCAAGGTAAGGAATTCCAAGAATTTAGATGACTCTCCTCCCAGTTCTTCCTGGCCATAGGCAGGCATGGAACACCACAGCAAATCCCATGCCTCTATACAAAGAGGCACATAAGTAAGAGGGGAAGGATCAGTGCGGCTCTTCCATGGCCCCAGACCAGCTAAGGGTGACTCTACATGAATGAGGGGTTGGGCCTTGGGTGTCTGGCAGAATCAAATGAAAACTCAGCTGCCCAACTCTGAGCAGGGACTTGGCAACAGAGTGGGCAAAGGGGAAACTGAACACTGTGCCAGGAAAATCAGCTCTGGGCCATCTGAAGCTCAACAGACCCACTAGTCTCAGATGGCAGCATAAGTAGATCCCATGCTCATGTGCACATACAAAACTTCTCTGGAAAGCCAGTGTTCTTCTTGGGACACCAATTTCCCCTTGGGGATAACAGAGTTAATACACGATGCCTCCAGGCAGTTTTGAAAACCTAGGCAGAGATGGATCTTCTTTTACCCACCATACACAGGCAGATTCCGTTGCCTGTGGCCTGAAGGGATTTAGGGAAAGATTGCCACCTAGTGGTTAATATTGACAGTCCCCTGGACAGAGCAGTACACAACTCATACAGATGACTCAAATTTTAGACTTTTGTCCTGCTATATCCAGATGGTCTTACAGATAACATCATCTGATTTTTAGAAACAAATTCAGACCTAATATCCTTTATCAAAAAAGAAGAATATCATAAGTTCTTTACTCTGTACCCAGTCCAGATGACCCTTTGAAGCCTGAGGGCAGGGTTACCCACCACTTGCCACTTACCAGAAACTCCCCATCACTCCTATCACTTTTTCACATAGGCACCTGCATCCAACAAGTCACACAGTGTTCATACTCTGTGCTAGGTTCTAGGTTTGGCTTGGTGACATAAAACGGACACATTTCACACAGCTGGTCAGTGTTGTTGGTCAGTACTGTGTTAAAGGGAACATGGGAGATCAGAGCAGAGCCTATCTCAATCTGGGGATAGGGCAGGCTCTTCAGTGAATGTGACCTTAAAGTTGTCTACATGAGAGAAAAACAGAGGGTTTTGTTGTTTCGTGTGTGTGTGTGTGTGTGTGTTGTTTCAAAGAAGAGAAATAGCTTTTCAGGCAAAGGGAGGCACACAGAGATATAAACAATATGGCCTGTTAAGGAATATCTGACTACACATATGGAGGACTGTTGTGGAGATGGGGTAGCTAGATTGGATCCTAAACACTAAGCTAAAGGCTTTATCCTATTGTTAAAGAAGGCATTAAGTATGGAGAATGGACTGGAAGGAACAGGAAGCTGGAGAGGCCATGAGGTAACTGATATGGCAATCCAAACATGATGTGACAGGGCCATAATCTTCACATCTTCAGGTCCCCCCTTGGCCAGAAGCCAGATTTTCTCAGTGGGTCACTGTGGTTCCCTCAGATACAGAAGAGATCCCTCTTAGCCCCACACTCAGTTACAGACTCTGCTTCTAAGACCCTTAGCCTCACTCGGCTATGAGAGTGGGAAAGGCAGGGAGGGAGAACAAGCTCCTCTGGACTCTCACCCATGCGCATCACATAGATGGATTACAAGCTCTCACAGCAACAATGAGGTTAGTGCTGCTGTGCCCACCTTACAGAGGAGAAAAGGCAGGCTCAGAGTTCACTACATTGCCCAAGTTCTTACTCAGCTGGTTGTTTTTTGTTTTTTGAGAGAGAGAGAGAGAGAAGAGAGAATTTTATTTTAAAGTTCTCAGCAGACACAACATCTTTGTTGTATGTGGTGCTGAGGATCGAACCCGGGCCGCACGCAAGCTGGGCGAGCGCGCTATGGCTTGAGCCACATCCCCAGCCCCTCAGCTAATTTTAAAAAGCAGGGCTGGGAGGATGAGAAGAAAAGCAAGGAAGGGAGAGATAAAAAAGGAAAATCTAAACCTAGAATTAGAACTAAGACCCTTTACCTCTACCCCAGGCTGCTTCTTCATTCCCAGCATAATTTTTTCTATCTAGTAACGTTCAACTCAATAACTTCAATAAATAACATTTTACTAAATGCCATTTGTTTTCCTTCTTCCCTCCCACTTTTGTCATAGAAAATATATTTTATTAATGTCTGCCCTCTAACCAGAAATCCCATAGTTTCTTTTAAAGAGATCCAGAGTCCTCATTCAAGAGGATCTATATTTAAATGCAGGGCAGGTGTATTGTGGCCCTGAGTGAGGGTAACTCAGCCTGACTCACAGATCCAGGTCAACTTCTCTTAGATATCACAAGGAGGGGAGCCAGGCTTTGGACCCAGAATCCTCCAAAGAAGCCAGACATCATGGATTTCCCAGCCCAGAGTTCTCGGGCAGCAGTGATTAGTCCTAACTTAGCTACTCAAGACCAGGGTTTCTATGGCCCACTCGGTGCTACACAGAAAACGATGAACCTCTAAACAGTAGCAGCCTTAGTACTCTTGGCTGGATTTCAGGCTCTTCTTGCCCCTTGGCCAGGCACTTTTGAATGCCATCAAAAGCAGCAGCCTTGCCCTAACACTGGCACTGACCTGAGCTCCTGAATCTAGAATCTACCTGTTCCTAGCTGGCAGGATCAGCCCTAGCCCCACAGTAGGGGTGCATTAGCTTTTGACTCTGGATCCTTATCAGGCCCACGGAGCCCAGGAGGTCTATGAGGATTTGTCCCAACTCCTGATTCTGGACCTGTGTCCTCCCACTGGAACTCCTGGAGCACTGGGACACCCACGGGCCTAGAAAGCAAACAAGGATTCCCTACCCTCAAGTCCCTTTCTTTCTCACATAAAGCTCTGGCCTCCAGGGTCATCTTCCCCTTTAGGTCTTCTCTCACTGATAATTATTGCCATTACCAACTGGCCTTTGGAAACCCCACTGTTCATTTTCAGGGCTCCAGATGAGCTCAGCAACCATTCCTTAATGTCAGTTACATAGTAGATGTAGGACTACAGTGTTCAAATCAGACTTTCAGGCAGGGTTTCTTTCTGAGTAACAGCAAAGAGAATGGTAAGTGCAAGGGTTACTGAAATGCAAAGTAGATCTTCCTCAGTTCCAGCCTGGGGTCCTCTTAGTGGCACCTACCTGAATCCAGGGTTCACTTTAACTTGAGATGCTGGGGATCATCCTCTGGATCACTTTGATTCCAGGAAGTCTCAAATCAAAACAAGTGAGTCAAAAAGGGCAGGAGTGTCCCATCCTGTCTAAGACCTACCTTTGAGTTCTGAATTTTGTAGGATCTCTACTTCTCCAAGTGATGAAAATGGAACAGCCATTCAACAAATATTTATTGAGTCCTACTACATTAGCAGAATAAGATGATGAACAAATGGACTTAGTCTCCTCTCCTTAAAGCTCATACCAGCCAACAGGCCAAATTCTATATCCTAAAACCATCCTTCAATTTTAATACAGAAGTCTGAGCTTTTAAACCAGGCACACAGAGTAGCAGGAAGGGCACCATTCCCTTTTGTCAATTTCCCAATGCCTTGACCCCAGAGAAACTTGAGTCTAGAGTCCCCGAGTGGAGAGAGCTAGTATCAAAAGGCAGTCAGGAGGACCTCTGCCTTGTGGCCACACACAATGTAACCACTGAGAGCGGAATATAACAGTCCAGACCTTACATAGTGTCAGGTTATTGTCTGATAGGAATCTTGTAACCCATCCTCGATTCCTGAGTCTCAGACTTGACTCACAAATCCATGGAGTTCAGCAATCTTTAGCTTGGCAATTCTCTAGACGACTCACATGCCCTGACCCTTATTCTCCCTTTTTGCAGGCATATAAAACCCCTTTCACAGAACTGAGTCCTCAGCAGCTCAACTAACTCAAGGTCTCTTTGTCTACCACCTACACAGTCCTTGGCTGAGTCCTGGGGCCATGTAAACCTGTCTTACACATGGAAAAGCACCTTGTGCCCAACAGGCCCAAGTCTGTGTCCAAACTATAGTATCACTTTTATAATCTCCATGAGATTAGGTAGGAATATTAGTAGGAAACCCAGGCAATTGCCAAGTCATAGGAAAGCTGACTTTCTAACCCAGCAAGAATACAGCTGACTGGCAGGCTAGGGACTTAAGTTAGACACCTATTTGGGAAATGGAGCTTGGTTTCACATGAACATTCAAGTAACAGACACTGTTCCTCCTACCTCATGGGGAGAATGAGTAGAAGTTAGGTGAGGGAATAGATGGAGAGGTAAGCATTGCAACTGAATTCTATTCAAAGAGTGGTCCGTTGGCACGCAGCATCAGCATTCCTTGATAGCTCATTATAAATGCAAATCCTCAGGCCCTACCCCAGATCTACTGAATTAGATTCTTGGGGAAGGAAACTTGAGGATGGGGGGCTGAGAATCTTTTTTTTTTTTTAATCTACCCAGGTGATTCATAAGCAAGAATAAGTTTGAAAAGTACTGCTAATTACACTTAGTTCAGGCTGCTATAACAAAAATGCCTTAGGCTAGATAATTCATAAACAACAGAAGTTTATTTCTCACAGTTCTAGAGGCTAGAAAGTTCAAGATCAAGGCCAGCAGATTTGGTGACTGAAGATTTAGCAAAGACTTGCTTTCTGCCTCACAGCCTGCACCCTGTAACTGCATCCTCACATGGACAAAGGGGCTAATAAGCTGCTTTAGGCTTTTTATGAGGGCCCCAGTCCCTTTCTTGAGGACAAGCCCTCCTGACTTAATTACTCCCCAAAGGTCCGTTTTCTTAATATCATCACCTTCTTAAATTTCAACATATGAATTAAGGGAGACACAAGCATTTAGCTCTAGCACCCACTGTGCACATGTGATGGGCTAATATAATTACTACAGGAAAAAACAAAAGTCCCAGAAGCTTCCATTCTCTGGACACCTACTATGTACCAGATACTTTTAAACTTTTATCTAAGTTTTAATATTGTATCACTTGATCCTCACAACACTATGAGGGACTTTTATTACCCTGGTTTTTATAGATGAAGAAACTATAAAGATACTTGCCCATTTAACCTTTTCAATGCTCAGTTTCCTCATTTGTAGCTTGGGGACAATGATGCCTTGCTTTTTTGTGTGTGTTATTACAAAGATGAGAGAATATGGAGGACTATTCACCTTGCTTGGGAGCTCAGACCTAGCTACCGGGTACAGCTCAAGAGACTGGCCCACAGTGGGGAAAGACTGAGGCAGCACTGCTAGCTAAAGCCAAACACAAAAATCTATTTCCAAATTGTGGCTCAGAGAGCTGCCCAGTGCCTGCAGGCCCCTGCGCTTCCCGTTGGCACTAAGTCGGCTTCACCTGTTATCAAGTTCTATGTTTACCCCTTCAGGGAATCCATGCTCTCATTTCTGGTTCCATTCCTAGTTGATGACAACAAAATCTATGTTTAGAATGACTCTGGATTTTGAAAAGGCAGCTGCTCTAAAGGTTGGGGGCACTGGGATATGATTCCAGTAGATCTGGGCTTCCAAGGAGAAAAAGAAATGCATTTCTCTTGGATAAAACAAAAAAGGATGACTTTGGTTTGAGCACACAGTGAGACCCACTGCTCCAGGGACCATCACCTTCAGCTTCTTACCAGCTGCTAAATGCCCACCATGCTCCAAGGACTTAGGCAACACCACTCTCCTCATATCAACTTGTGAAGTAAGCATCATCCCACTTCTGCCTCTTCTTTGCTGAATGAACAAGACAGAGGTTTGGAATCAGTTCTGTCTTCATTAATTACTGGGTGTGTAACACTGAAATATATTTCTCTCTCTAAAGAGTTAACAAGAGAATATATAACTCAAAGCATGCAGTAGGCACTTTACAAATGTTATTCTCCTTGCACCTTTCTTTCCTATAATACGCTGGCCTTCTAGTAGGCACACAGGACAGATGAGGCAGACCAAGTCCCTTTCTGACTACTTGTGGCCTCTTCCATACCTAGATTAGGTAATTCCTTATAGTAAGGAAGCAAAAGATACAGGGAAAAGTCAGAAGGTTGGTCAAAACCATCAGGCCTGCAGTTTCCTCAAGGGATGGCTGTCAGCCTTTCAGTGCCCTCCTCAGTGGGCCCTGCCACCCTCTCTCCTCTGTAATTCATTCTTAGCACTCAAACATCACATGCTGCCAGTGCTGAGGGTCATGAAGACCAAAGGTCAGATAAAGGCAATTTATCTTCCCATTTATATAACATAAATTTCAGAATTTACTGGCCTAGCAAGCGCACACAATCCCTGGTGAGGCAGGAGGACATGGATGTGCTCATGCTAAAGTTGAATAAACTGCTTTCCAGAGAGAGCCAGTAACTCAGACAAAGCCATACAGCAGGTTAGTGGCTAACTCTAGAACAAGGATCCTAAGCTTCCTGTTCCTCCAAGTAAGGTCCTTTGCAGTCTATCCCAATGTCTCTCTTGGTAACGTACCTTTTACATAATACTGTCAAACTTTAGTAGACTGTATTGACAGCTAATTACTTACGGCTTATATTTCATCTTCAGGTAGTGACTAACAGGTCATGGTACCAAGTAATCAAATTTTCAGTGAGAATGGATATTTAAATTCTTTGGGTTGCAAGTTATATATATCCAACTCACAGTAGCTTAAAAAATAAAATAAAGGTCAGGGGGTCTTTGGTTCTCACAACAGTGAAGAGCCCAAGTGGATGGCATCAGGATGCTTCCTGACTCTATTCTGTTTCTAATGCATGCAGGCATTTTTCCACTGGTCAAGGATATTTGTCTGTGGTTCTAGTCAACAACTTACCAGTTCAATGTGCCTATTGGACAGCTTGTCTAAAATGGCAGGTATTCTTTTTCTTTGGTACTGCTATTACTAAATCCCTAGGAAGGTGAGAGTAGAGAGACCCTAATAAAGTTACTAAAAGCCTGGGGAGGTTTAAAAATTCGAACTCTCAAAATGTAAATCCATGGCATCAACTCCTTGTACTCCATTTTGGTATAAGGGTATATTTTATGGTAACTGGATTAGTTATATTTTACCTATATTTATAGTGCTTGAACTTTTCAAAAAGGATCAGCTCTAAGCCAGGTGCAATGGTGCACACCTGTAATCCCAGCAACTCAGAAAGCTGAGACAGGAAGGTTGCAAGTTCAAAGCCAGCCTCAGCAATGGTGAGGCACTAAACAACTCAGTGAGACTCTGACTCTAAAATACAAAATAGGACTAGGGATGTGGCTCAGTGGTTGAGTGCCCCTGAATTCAATCCTCAGTATCAAAAAAAAAGGATCAGGTCTACTTAATTTATAATTGGTATTTATATTTAAGGCAGTTTTAATCAAATTTATTACTGTATAAATATTTTAAAGGTTTTAATATTTTGATATGAGTTCAATAATGTTCACTACTAAAGTTTACATAGCAGACTTGAGTATTCCTCTCAAGCCCCAAAGCCCTTCAGACATTAAGCCATCTAATAAAACATGTAAAAATAAAACAGAGCACCAGATTTTTAAATGATTATATAAGTAATTACTGTAAACTACTTTAAGAGGTAAATTATAAGGGAAAAATAAAACAAGGGGGACAAATGAATGTCAGTAGAGGGGGCAGAAAGAGAAGAGGGGAGGGGAGGGGAGGGGAGGGGGGATAGTAGAGGATAGGAAAGGCAGCAGAACACAACAGACACTAGTATGGCAATATGTAAATCAATGGATGTGTAACTGATGTGATTCTGCAATCTGTATATGGGGTAAAAATGGGAGCTCATAACCCACTTGAATCAAAGTGTGAAATATGATATATCAAGAACTATGTAATGTTTTGAACAGCCAACAATAAAAAATTTTAAAAAAAAGAGGTAAATTAGTAGTTCTCCAAACTTTATTTGTTTGATCATATAGGACTCTCAGTATTATGGCAAAAGATTTGCCCATTTGAAGCCTTTTCAAAAGTGAATTTAACCGACTGATCTGACAGAACACAAGAAGTTGTGCTAAAATATATGGCCAAATCCAGTAGTGCCTTATAAGCATCCCAATGGAACTAACAGAAATTCGGTTAAAATCAGAAGTTAAAACTAAAGCCTATTCATTACGTTTAGGTAAACATTTGTGGGCTTTTCAACTACAGCTTGATAATAACTTTAAAGTGTTTTGAAATACATAAGACATGCAGTGATGAGCACTGGATCTGGGGTCATTGTGACCCTGTACACCCTGAATCCTCTATTTAAATAGCCTGCTATTGAGTAGTCTTGATAGCCCCTGCCCTGCTTCCCTTCACAGTCAACTATGTTCAAATGGCAATGTGTAAAGGCACAATGGATTGTTATTATTAAGGTTTTCTAAAAGTAAAAGTTCTTGTGAAAAGAACTGCCTCAAATTCATTTTTGAAGTTGGGAATAGATAGTAGGATGATCATCATCTCAGTTTCCTTAACCAAAAAACAGTGGTCAACAAAATTAAGCTTTTTACTCTTTAAGAGTGGTGGTAGTTTTATGATACAAGGAGTATTTTTGGTACTTGGCATCATAAAGCCAAGACCACTCAGAACATGCTGAGTCTCAGCATCTTCCTTGGAGTCCTAGAAAAGTGGCAATTACAGAAAATCTAATCGGGGACAGAGGGGAAATACCTGTGAAATGAGAACCCTGAATCATAGCTTGGGTTTAGGCTTGGGCTATAAATTGGAGAACATCTGGCAGGACCAAGCCAAAGAAAAGCCCATTCCCAGGAAATACTATGACTAACATGGAAGCAGGCCAGGGCAGAGAACATTCATTTAGGGTGAGCATTCAGCAGGTTTTGAATATTGTGCAACTATAGAGAGACATAATATTCTCCTTGTAGCAGAACTCCCTCTGGGCCTCCTTAGTTAGTTCCAGAAGGCCGACTCATTCATTCACTTAGCCTGTCTTTTCTACTGTCCACTCTTTTCCAGACCCTATACTGGGTTCAGAGGACAAAGAAAGCAATCAAACAGTCCTTACTTTCAAGGAATTCCAAATGTAGTAGAAAAAGTATATATTTATAGATAAGTCATTTCATATATATTTTTTTCAAGGTAAAAAGGACAGAGAGTAGTCAGACAGACTTGGATCTCAGAAGTCTCCAGCCTAGCAGAGGCCTAGAGAAGTATATACAGAGCAGCCTGTGGAAGAATCAAAAAGAAACTCAAGAGTACAGCCTCTGACAGCACAGAGATGAATGACATGACATCTCTTCCAATAATGCAGTAGGGACACTTATAGCCTACTGGGGAAGACAGCAGCCAGATCCAGATGGAGATATCAATCCTACAGCCTTGGGTTGACCCCTATGGGTCCTTTGGATTACCCAACAGGCAAAATGAAAAGTTTCTTATCTCTGGCTATAGTCACAAACATCTTTGGCCACCTGAGGGGAAACTGGTCACCAGGAAAAACAGGTACAAACAAAGCACAAAACAACAAGGACCTGAGATAAATATTAAAGAGCTGAGGAGTTAAGGAACATGAGTAGGATCAACAGTTTGAATGGGTGGGCAGTTGATCTGGGTAGGTCATGTATGCTGGATGCATCCATTCTCCAAGGAACAGGACGGTGGGCTTTGGAGGGCAAAGGATAATTTGGTCCCAAGAGGTACACTTCTGCTTTCCTCTTTTCTTCACAGCTGTCACCACTTTCCCTATCTTTTCCACTCTACCATCCAAAGTGTAGCTGAAATGAGCTTACTTAGGGTAGGTCCCAGGGCCCTAAAGGCCTTGGGTGATTGGCACCAGCACTGGAGTGCCTATAGCTGTATTTATTGTTCACTTAGCATGGCCAAGTTAAGTTAGCTTGGTATAGGGCTAGGTTGACCCTCCTCTCAGGCTAAGCTGCAGGCCTGTGCAGGGTTCTCTCCCTTCCCATGGGTTTCAGGAAACATCCCCAGCCTTTTGTCATTTCTTCTTCACAGCAGCTACCACCTACACCATCTCTCCAGCCCAGGCTTCACAACTGGGCCACATTCTTTCCCTTCCTAAAGGTGACAGACTCATATCTGCTGATCTTTTTCTTCACAGCTGCCATCACCCACTCTAGGCCTCATTCTGGATTTCCTCATTCCTTAAGTAAGCACATAAGCCCTTTTCCAGTTAAAAGTTTCACTGCTAGCCATTAAGGAGAACAAATGAGGTAAGGGAGGAGTACAGGGTGAGGGGCAATTAAGAGATGGATATCTTATGAATACTGATGTTACACAGCTTTGGCCCATGCTGGCACATGACCAAGATCCCTTCCTTGACTCCTTTAGACAATCCTAAAGAAGTCTGGATGTTCTTATCCCTGGTTTAGAATTAGCCATCCTTCCAGTCCCTATCTAGTTGGGGGTGTAGTGCTCAGGAAAGCTTTGCTGAGCAAGGCATTTCTACCTCTTAGGAGGAGGTAGAAATGCTTTTTTAACTCTCCTCTTCCTCAATTCCTCCCTATACCACCAACCCTGCCCACCCCTAGGCCCCTGCCACCCTTCACTTGGCCAGCTTGACAAAGGTCTTCCCTGATAGTGGGCTTCATATAAGGAAGTAAAGGGAAGTATTAATGTATTATTTTTAATCCCCAACTGGAAGGTCCTGCATGTCAGGCTGTTTAAACTTTAGTAAGCAATGGGAGCCACAAATGATTTTGAACCAAGAAATGACAACAGAAGTACCTTGCATTATGCAGAGCCACTCAAGAAATATTTAAATAAATGTACACACAAATGGATGAAGATCATAACTGTACTAAGAAGATTACTTTGGCAAATGTATGCAAGGCTAAGTGGATTTTTAAAATCCATTCAAAGTTACAGTCTTAAGCAATATGCTCAAGTATGACATTCTTTACCTGCCTTGTATAACTACAACTCTAGCCTCCTAGCTGCATCCCATAACTAGGCTTACTCTTCATGATCATTACCTAGCACCAAAAAATATTTAGCTTGAGTTTAAGGCATTATCCTCCTTAAATAGGGAGAAAGATAGAGACAAAAAATAAATCTCATGGTAAAATTTCTGTCATAAAATAACAGCCTATTAGGGAAACAATCTAAGATAGAAGCAATCATTGTAATATCATGTGAGATACCCATGACTGACTAAGTAAGTTCAGCCCCAAAAGTCTTAGATGGAGAGTCATCCCCACTTCAAAAGTAGCAATTCCAATAGGTCCAAACAACTAGGCCTGATTTAGAGGTTTACAGCCCATGACCTTCTAATGGGTGAGGACCTTCCCCAATGATAAAGGAGAGGCTGTGCCACAAAAACATTCTGAATAAAACCAACTTGGGGAAAACCCAGCCGCCTGAACAAGCCCTTGGACAGAGGACTCCAGGTATACTGAAGATGCAATTAAAACAATGACATCAGGAGTTACCATCATCCCAATTTAGAGCCCAGTATCTACCAACTATCCACCATCAGCAATTTTTTTCTCAAATCTAATTCCTTTTCTAGCTCCATAAACTGTGAGCTCCTTGAAGGGACCATAGGAAGTTTTGTCCATTTTTTTGTTTTGTTTTTAGAGATATGGTCTCTCTATATTGCCCAAATTGGCCTTGAACTCCTGAGTTCAAGGGGTCCTCCTGTCTCAGCCTCCTGAGTAGCTGGGACATAGATGTATACCAACATGCCTGGTTTGTCCAGTGTTCTAATATCCTAAACCTATGTCCTTTTCCCAACAGGAATCACTCTGATGGGAAAATTAACATCAGGCTCATTTTCATCAAGATAATGATATCAGAAGCAGAAAGCACCATCATCAAGGGCTGCTGGTTTCTCATTTTTCTCCCAGGAAATGTTTTCTGGATAAGGAAGGGAAGGTTGAGCAGAGCTGCAAAGCTGGAGAAAGTAGGCGACCTCATGATTCTGCTGTCTTGCTCAATTCCTCTAAGATGGACAGCCTGCAAAGCTTGGAGCATGATTAGAAGGGTAAGGGTGTTTTGTTATTAAATATGAAAAACAAATCCAGGTCTTTCTTCTTGCCTCGACCCCTGTGTGTAACCTTATAAGATGATTAGGGAAGAGTCATTTGAAAAGAAAGTCCTCTGGCGCCCATTCTGAGCAGAATCCTTATGCAGCCAGGACTTGCTAATCATGGAACATATAGGTTCTCTGCTTCTCCCAGTAATGGGAAGACAGGAGATCACAGAATCAATTCTCTCATTTTACAGATGGACACCTGAGGCCCAGAAAGTTCAGGTAACAAGTCCAATATTCTAAAACCGGCCAATTCAGTGATCTTTTGACTGCAGGAGCTATGGAGAATTTTTCATTTTGCTCTTTGGAGAAGAAATGAAAAAAAGGCAGAGAGCACAATATTAAGGGTTTGATTCTCTGTATACCTCAGTAACCTCTGTTATCCTGGCTGTGGCTGCCATTCTCTTCTATGGAAAAGTCAGTAAATTATTTGTCTTGAATTGGCTCAGGTTCCTACCAGGAATGGTGCAGATCCCCTATATGCAGCTCAGGATCTCTTGGTCTGAAAACAGACGGAAGGCTATTTGCTCACACTCACACTGGGTCCCACACTCAAACAAACATCCAAACAAGCCCTCCTCCTCCACAGCGGCCAGATCAGAGTAGCCACAGGGCCCGCAGTGCAAGATCCAAGGGTGAGACCAGTGGTCAATCTCCAAGGGGTTCTGGTTGAGGTAGATGCCCAGGTCAACTCTTCGTTTCTTACTAGTTGGGTGTGAGTATAAGAGCCATGTTTCTGATGCTGTTCCAGCACCTTCCTCCAGCCTCAGTGAATTGTCCAGCAGAGGGCTCTCCTGAATGGTAGGAGCATCTTTGCCACCTGTGTGCTGGCATCTAAGTGTGTTCTCCAGGGGCCGAAAACTCACTACACTGCCTTGGCAGCCATGTGGGGGCTCACAGAGCTGTGGGCTCAGGGTCTGTCTCTGAAAACATTCACCATGATCAGTGCTGAGAGCCTCTGCCCGGTACCTGTTTGGTGTCCGGGCACTGCAATAGAGCATAGGATGAGCAGCCTTCCTGGTCACCTCTGCCACTTGGCACTCCACTGTCACCAAAGGTCTAATGAGCTTACCATGATGCCATGTCACCCCGAAGTCATCACTGTAGATCATCAGGGAATGAGGCCTTGTTTTACATGGTAGTGTGAAACAAAGGCACCGACAAGGGAAATAGTAGGCATATGCAGGGATGACCAGCCTCCCTGATTGCAGCTGGATGCCATGCCCTGGGCCCACAGCAAATGTGGCCCAGTGCTTCAACTCTGAGCCAATGACATCTTCAGTCAAGTCCCTCACCTCACTCCACGAGCATCCAGCATCCTGACTGCAGACAAAGCAGAGGCGAGCAGCATTCTTGCCTGACATAATCTGTTGACGTTCGGTGACATGGTTCCACACACAGATGAAGAACAGATACACACAGCCACTCTTTTGCTCCCACACAGGACAGGGGTTCATGGTCCGATGCCCAGGTAAACTGGCTTCCACCAGTGGCTTCAGGGGTCCCCACTAGTCAAGAGGAAAGGAGAGACAGGGGGAGTAAAATGCTAATGTAAGATATGAGGCTCATTAAAAGCATTGGTACTTTTCATAAACAGAAAAATAAATAATACTGAAATGTACAAAATTATTCTTTTTTTGTAGTACCAAACATTGAATCCATAGTCTCATGCATGCCAGGAAAATGCTCTACCACTGAGCCACATCCCCAGCCCTAAAATCTACAAAATTCTAAAGGCCCAAGTAGTCCCCAAATTCTCAAGTATTGTAGGATGACCTATAAAGTTGGAAAAAGACATGGCTAGATATCATAAATGTGGTCCCTTCTGTCTGAAATACTGTTCCTTGCTTTCTCTGGATTTCCAAATCATCCTCCAATACCCAACTCAAAAGTCACCTCCTTTGTGAAGCATTCCCTGTAAGTTACAGAAATTATAAAACATTGCAAATTTTTTGTAACTGTCTCCCTGCCTAGATTATGAGACATGTGAGGGTAGAAACCAAATTGTACTAATTTTGTTAAGTCTAGTGCCTGGCACATGACAGTAACTAAATAAAATTTTACAAAAAAGAAAGGCAAAAAAGGAAGGAGAATTGCAAAGAGAAGGAAAGAAGAGGGGAGAGAAAAAGAAAAGGAAGGAAAAAAGAGAAAAGGAAGAAAAGCAAGGCTAGGTGTAGTGGCACTCACCTATAATCCTAGCTACCTGGGAGGTTGAGCAGTAGGATCCCAGGTTTGAGGCCAACCTCAATTAATATAGCAAATTCTATCTCAAAATAAAAATAAATAAATAAAAGGGCTGGGGATATAGCTCAGTGGTAGAGTTCCTGGGTTCAATCCTCAGTACCATAAATAAACAAACAAATAAATAAATAAATAAGGGGGCTGGGGTTATAGCTCAGCAGTAGAGCGCTTGCTTCACACATGTGAGGCACTGGGTTCGATCCTCAGCACCACATAAAAATAAATAAAGTAAATATATTTGAAAAAAATATACTCTAACATAAAACTATAATTAAAAAATAATAAAAGTAAATAAGAAAGGAAGGAAGGAAAGAAGGAAGAAGAAAACAAGCAAAGCAAAGCCAGGCAGGAAAACAGAGAAGTTTTAGATGAATATAGGGAAATTTAAGACAAAATTTTTTTTTCCTTCCTGTGCTACCCTGGGGAGGCAATTCACAACAGCTTTATTAAAAGCTCAAGCACAAAATCAGAGATATCTCATTCTAACCCTGCTTGCATCGCCATTGTGAGACATTGGGTGAGCTGCTCAGTCTTATTTTCCCTCAATCTCTTTACCAACTAAATGAAGAATTTAAAAACATCTACGCAGAGGAGTATTATAAGGATACAACGAGATAATGCCTAATCAGACATATCACAAAGAAAGGCCTAATCTCCTTAATATATTTTTAAAATAATGGTATAAGTTTGTAGGAAATTTTTCAGAACCCTAATAAAAATGGGCTAAGGACAAGCTAATACAACTGAAAGAAAGAGGGAAAAAACTAAAGAATGTTCAATCTCACACACAAAAAAGAAATATAAATTAAAATTAAACTGACACAATATTTTCATATCACAAAATCATATGGCAAAAACCATACAGTTTGATAATATTCTATTGGTAAGAATATGAAGAAATAGGCACCTTCATGTGTGTAATCATTAACTATCCAAGATAAAAAATAAATTCTCAAAAAATTTAATTTCTGCATGAATGGGCAAAGTTCAGCTCAGAATCTCAGTCATACTGGACCATAAGAGTTTTCTAGAGCTACTCCCATCCCACAGAGGGATCTACTCTAAGACTCCTGGATTAAAAACCCTTCCTTGAACTAGGTTAGAGACAGAAAACTCAGGATTTCTTGGGCAGCCCCTTCTGTTATCAGAATACCTTGCACACTCTAACCAACTCAAAGGTAAGGGATAAAGTCAACTTAATCATTGAGCAGCTGGGGAGTCAAAGAAGCTCAGTCATCCTTGTTGGCTAAGAAAAGAAAATGATTTGGGCCAGATATGTCTAATGCACAGTTGATACAAAAGTAGAAGAAACTGTAAACAAAGGACTGAAACTTTAGAATCCAAAATGATCTAAACCAACTGGAGCAATGGAGACATAACAAACAAGCTAAGGCTTGACAGATAAAACAGGTTGTGAGCTCAAGGACTAGGATAAGAAACCTGATTAAAGAATAGATGTAGGGGCTGGGGATGTGGCTCAAGCGGTAGCATGCTCGCCTGGCACGCGTGCGGCCCAGGTTTGATCCTCAGAACCACATACAAACAAAGATGTTGTGTCCGCCGAAAACTAAAAAATAAATATTAAAAAAAAATTCTCTCTCTCTCTCTCTCTCTCTCTCTCTCTCCCCCTCCCTCTTTCTTCTTCTTCTTCTTCTTCTCTCTCTCTCTTTTAAAAAAAAAGAATAGATGGAATGGCTGAAAAGCATATAAAAAGATACTTACTGGAAAAACTGGAAAAAGGAAAAGAAAGGTGGGGGGTTTCCTATAAAAATTGAAGGAAGAGTAGAAGGGAAGAAAGGGATGGGGAGGGAGGAGGGATGGAAAAAGGGGGAATATTGGGGAATGACATTGGCCAAATTATATTGTTATATTGTGTACCTCATTACGTACAACTATAATGCACCAATAAAAAAGTGGGGGAAAAAAAGATGCTCACATCACTAACCATTAGGGAAACAAATTATATCCACACTATGGGGTTGTGGCATAGTGGTAAAGCATTTGCCTAGAAAGCACGAGGCCCTGACACAAAACAAACAACAACAACAACAAAAAACCAATGAGATCTCATCTCACACCCATAAGAATGGCTACTATAAAAAAATAAGTTTGGGCAAGGGTGTGAAGAAACCAAAACACTTTTACACCATTGGTGGGAATATAAAATATTGTGGCCAATATGAAAAACAGTAGTTACTTCCTCAGAAAATTAAATATAGAATTATTTTATGTTCTAGCAATTCCCTTATGGAAATATATCCCCCCCCCAAAAAAAAACAGAGTCTCAAAGAGCTATCTGCACACCCTTACTCAATGTAATGTTATTTATAACAGCCAATAGGTGGAACAACTCAATGTCCTTCAACAAATGAATGGATTAGCAAAATTATACTACAATGGTATTTTATTCAGCCTTAAATACAAAGAAAATTCTGACATGGATGAACTCTGAGGACATTATTATACTAAATGAAATAAACCATCACAAAAAAATGAACATTGTATGATTCCACTTATGTGGGGGTATTTGTAATAGCCTAATTTTTAGAAATAGAAAGTACAGTAGTGGTTGTCAGTGGCTGGGGAGAAGGAGAAATGGGGAGTGTTTAATAGATACAGAGTCTCAGTTTTGAAAGATAAAAAAAGTTCTAGAGATTAGCTGTACAGTGTTAATAAAATTAACACTAAAATGGTTAAGATGTAAGTTTTACATTAGATATCTCTTACCACAATTAAAAAATGAAAAAAAGGAAAGAAAAAGACTTAAGAAGTTTCAGCTGACCATCTATTCAATATTAGTCAACTGTGTCATGCAGCTGTCAAAACAGTAGATGCTATTTTACCTTAGGCTGCATTAAAGGATTCAAGGTAAGACAGATATGAGTAGACAGCCTTCCTCATTGCTGAGCTGACCAGTCTATATTGAAGTTTAACTTCAATTCTGAATACTACACTTTTAAAAACAGACACTGACATCTCAGACCAGATCCCAAAGTCAGTAAGAGACCAGAAATCAAACTAGGACCACTGCCTAAAGAGCCACTAAAAGAAAGAAAGCTGCTTATCCCAGAAAACAGAAGACTCAAAGGGCATGAACATAGCTTCCAGGTACTTCAAAGAGTAAGCTCTCTACCAAAGGGACTTTATCTATATTATGTATAGATACTGACCGCTCTAGAAGGCAGAACAAGATCGATGAATAATTATAGAAAGGTAGAGATTACCTCATTTAAAAGAAAATTTAAGTTGCCACAGGATTAGAGTCTTCATTTAAAGAGTTATGCAAGCAGGCCCTTTCTGGGAAATAACTAGTGTTGTTCTTGTTGTATAATTTGTATCATCAGTTACATCCTACAGATGATGAAACAGTATTTAAGGTCAGACAGCCAATAAATGTAGGTCTTTACTGACTCCAAAGAAACAACTTTACCCACTAAGCTATTATAGTTATCAGTGGAATACATATTTCCAGATTGGAAAAGACATTGAGATAATGATTTTTCTAACTTCAAGACTCTTTGGTTAAGTAAAACAGAAGATGAAAGTAAATAAAATAAGAGAGAAGAGTTAAAATGGACAAATTTTGTGAATGTATTTGACTACTGGGCAGTGAGGTTATATAACAGATAAAGTTTGATTACAAAAAATGCTTAACAGTTCTCTGGCTTTGATAAGAAAGCAGACAACATGACCACAGGTCATGGCTGTCCGAAAGAAAATTAAATAGCTAGATATCCACATTCTGCTGGGATGCAGAAGTCGGCCTCTTTGGAGGCCAGTTATTCAAGAAAGGAGCCTTATCCTGGGGAGCCATGAAGATAACTCAAGGTTTCAGGGATTGGAAATGTGAGTCAATGACACCAAAAGCAAGAATATGGTTGTTGGCAAGGCCCATTTTAAACACAATAACATTTGCACTGTAACAAAAGAAGATATCTGCTATAAATCTGAAGGTTTAATGGTAAGATTTCAGATATCTGTAGGTAGAAAAGTAGGGTAGGTTAGGGAGATTAAAGTACCTATTATGGACAGAGACACAGCCATACATTTTTTAAACAAGACTCTCAAAGCCATTGCCTTCTCTGATCCTCACTTCAGCCACTCTGGGAGTAAGGAAGGCAACAAGAAGAAATATGGGGTCTGAAATAACTTCGGGGCTTCCACGCCTAAGAGCAGCAATTATTCTTTCTTCCCTATATTTTTGGTATAAATGTGCTACTTAAGGGCAAGGGTTCCAGCTTCAATTATACCACTTATTACATGTGTGCCCAAAGCAAGTTGCTTTAATTCTCAGGCCCAGTTTCCTCCTATGAAATGAGAAGAATAATACATACCTCACATTAAGCATTTAGCAAAAGTAATAATATGGCTAATATTGTTATTTACTAACTGTGGTCTCAAGTAAGTCCAATAGCAAAATTGGACTAATACTGTTTACTTCCTTGGGTGATTTATACAAATTACTGGAAATAGAAATGAAAAGCTCACCATATGTTAGCTGAATCTGAATGAGCCATGGAGGCCTCTGGAGTTGAGACTCAGTTTGAAGCCTCCTCCTACCACTGTATTATAGCTGCTTGGCCTTTAGCAAAAGGCAACCTCTCTGAGGCTCAGTTTCCTTATAGGTGAACCATGACTGACAACAGTACCTAGGACACAGAATAGCTGTGAAGATAAAATGTGTCCCTGGCACACAAAAAACACTCAGTTGAGAGACACTATTTTTACTGTTTCTCCCTCCTCAGCTCCCCACACAGAGTTTTTCTAGCATTGATGGGAAAAGGCACAAATCCCAAAGTGCACTGAGATCTGTGGAGAGAAAATAAGGCCCAGGCCTAGATCTGGGATGAGTCACCTGTACTGAGTGCCCAGTCCTCAACCCTCGCCTCAGCACCAGGTAGAGTGCATCCACATCCCTGCTTGTTGAACGCCTCTCTGCAAAGGCCAGGAACGTGCAGGTGGGGGGCACATAGAGCAGGGCCGGGATCCGGTAGGTAATCCCTTTCTTGTCTTCCTGCTGGAACAGAGGGTTGTTGAAGGAGGATGATGTCACTTCTTCCATGATCTCTGTAAGGACAGGAAGCAGCTCAATGTGTGTGTCCATACTTAGATGCTAGCCTATATGTAAGTTTTCTTTCATTCCATTGCTGGTGGGCACAGGGAAGACACAGATGAACTGAAATGTTTATTTTTTCATACAAAAGTAACACCATGGTCTCAAAACACAAAATAAGCAATATGCTTGCTCTGACGTATCTGTTCTCAAAACTCTGTAGGAATCCTATGTAGCCTATGTCAAGAGTGTCTCTCCCCAGAGACATTCTGCATTTATTCTGCTCAGAATCCAGGGGTCTTAACAGCCTGGGATGGTTTTTAATGTCAATTTCTTGGTGCAGGGTTTCTAGAGTATTGGGTAACAAATATAAACCCAAATCCATTTGAGTGAATGTCTGTGATTAATAATTCTATTGAGAAATTTTCTCCCTGTACTGGAGCCTAAGATAAAAGGCGATCTTCTCTTCCCCCTTTTTTCCCTTCTCATTTTTATTGGCACATTGTAATTATATATAATAGCAGGATGCACTGTGACATATTCATGTATGCACATAATTTGATCAGTTTCATTCCCTCATACCTCCCCTTACCCTAACCTCCTTCTTCACAATTTCATTCTTCAACCCTATTGGTCTCTCTTCTTTTTTCTTTTTTTAATTTTTATTTTTTTAATTTGTCCTTTTTAGATATACCTTCTATTTTCACAAAATCCATTTTTTCCTTTTTTTTCTCTCGCTCCCACATATGAGAGACAACATATTAAAACAGAGAGCTCCTGAATTTCTTCATGCTGAGGATAAAAACTTCCTCATACAAAGAACAGATGCCAAGAAAACTATTACTGATAAAATATGTAGCTAAGCATAGACTAGCTAAAATCTACATATGCATATCACTTAGATTTTATTCTTTAATTTGTTTTATTTAGTTATACATGACAGCAGAATGAGTTTATGCACTTTGATATATCATACATAGATGGGATATAATTTCATTTTTCTGAGTGTATATGTTACAGAATCATATTGGTCACGTAGTTACATGTATACATACAGTAATAATGTCTGTTTCATTCTATTATCTTTCCTATCCCCATGTGAATTAGCATCCACATACTGGAGAAAACATTCGGCCTTTGGTTAGAGAGCCTACAGACTGGGAGAAAATCTTTACCACATGCACCTCCGATAAAGCATCAATCTCTAGGATATATAAAGAACTCAAAAAACTTTACACCAAAAATATAAATAACCCAATCAATAAATGGGCTTAGGAACTGAACAGACACTTCACAGAAGAAGAAATACAATTGGTCAAGAAATATATGAAAAAGTGTTAAACATCTCTAGCAATTAGAGAAATGCAAATCAAAACTACTCTAAGATTTCATCTCACTCTTGTCAGAATGGCAATCATCAAGAATACAGGCAACAATAAATGTTGGCAAGGATGTGGTGAAAAAGGTACACTCATACATTGCTGGTGGGACTGCAAATTGGTGTAACCACTATGGAAAGCAGTATGGAGATTCCTCAGAAACTGGGAATGGAACCACCATTTGACCCAGCTATCCCACTTCTTGGTTTATACCCAAAGGACTTAAAATCAGCATACTACAGTGACACAGCCACAACAATGTTTATAGCAGTTTAATTCACAATAGCTAGACTATGGAACCAACCTAGGTGTCCCTCAATAGATGAATGAATAAAGAAAATGTGGTATACATACTCAATGGAATATTACTCAGCTTTAAAGAAGAGTGAAATTATGGCATTTGCAAGTAAATGACTGGAGGTAGAGAATATCTTGCTAAGCAAAATAAGCCAATCACTTATCTTTTGTTTCTATAAATTGTATTCATTTCTGTAGTGGATTTACCTCGTTATCTGTAGAATCCAGAGAGCAACATTCTAGCTGATTTTCCCCATTTTGATCAAACTGCATAAAATTCATTTTTTCTTTGTACATCCATTGCCTATTTCTTATGCAGGCAGGTGGCCAACAGGGATCCAGGCAGTTTCCTTGGTTTGGCTGCCAGTAACAATACAATCCTTGACTTTGAGTCTGGTTTATTTCACTTAACAAGACGCTCTCCAGCTCCATCCATTTTTCTGTGAATGACATAATTTGTTTTTCTTTATGGCTGAATAGAATTTCATTTGGTACATATACCACATTTTCTTTGTCCATCTGTTGACAGATACCTAGGCTGATTCCAATTGTGAATTGTGTTGCTATAAACATAGGTATGCATGTATCTCTATAATATGCTGACTTTAATTCTTTGAATAAACACCAAAGAGAGATAAAGCTGGGTCACACAGTGGTTCTAGTCCTAGTCTTTTGAGGAATCTCCATATTGATTTTCGACTGTATTTTAGAGGTAAATGGCAATCTTCTTTGTTATCAAAGAAGCCGGGAGATTTTTCCCTAGTTCACCCTATCAGAGGGTGTACACCCAACAGTGTGGGCCAAGTAACCTCCTGCCTCATATAGTTAACATGCTCTGCCTGGAGCTCTTTTTCTGATAGCCACAGAGCTCATTCTCTTATCTCCTTCAGCTCTATTTAAACATCATCCAACCAGTGAGGACTTCCCTGACAACTTCCTTGTCTTCTCTGTCCCTTTTTCCTGCTCTTTTCTCCATTTCTTACCCTCTGATCGCTCATATATTATACTTGTTCAGTACATACTACAGAAGAGAAGATCCAAAAAGAGCAAAGATATATCTATTTTATTCACTGTTATACCTTCATACCTAGAACCAGCCCTGGTACATTATATGTTGAATGAACAAATGAGTGAAGTGGATGTTAGAAAAGAAGGAGAAGGGCAGAGCGAGTGGACCTGAAAAGCCTATAGGCAACAGAAAACAGCAAAGAGACTTTCAGTAGTACAGTAGGATATAAAGATAGAATGCAAATGCTATGAGCAGTGATGGGGCTGAAGAGGTCAGCAGGCTCCTGATCCTGGGAGGCTCTGATACCTATTAAGATGTTTATCCCACAGATAGGGAGCCACTCTAGAGCTTCTGGCAAAGGAATGGTGTGATTATTTTAAACCAATCTCTCAGGCAGCTTTCTGAGCAATGAACTGTAAGACAAAGTAGTACTGCTTTTAGCGACAGTCCTCTAGTCAATTTGGAAAAATTTCCAATAGTGCATGAATGATTCATTTAGTCACTTGATTTTAACTTAGGAACTATGGGTCACTATCATGGGGAGTAGGGGAGATGGCCTCATTGAGTCAAAAGAAAATCTACCCCCCCTCCAATCTTGGGCTTTCAACAGTATAATCAAAAAACAGGCCAAGGTAGAGTGTCTTCTTTATGTACCTCTCTCCCCCAGTTCAGGCCCTCCTGCCAGGGAGGGTCAAGCTTTCTTCTGAGTGAGCCAGGCTGGTGTAATGGTTAAAAAACTATTTGAACCAAGAGGACTACATACCCTTGGGCATGTTACTTAATTTCTATGCTTCTCTTTGCTTCAGAATCCATGTTACCTGTCAGCAGTCTCACAAATCTCATGTTTACTGAGTCTTCTGATTTATACCATTTTCTTTTATACGTGATTTAATCTCATGTTTTGTCCATCATAGCTCTAGGAACAATAGGCTACTGTGTGTGTGTGTGTGTGTGTGTGTGTGTGTATCTATCTCCATATCCCATACAGGTCATTCAAATATAGGTACCATATAGCCTACTGCTATTCCATCTAGGTTTGTGTATATATATATATATATATATATATATATATATATATATATATATGTATATATATATATATATACATATATATATATATATATATATNGTTTGTGTATATATATATATATATATATATATATATATATATATATATATATATGTATATATATATATATATATAGTCATGATGTTCACACAACAAAACTGCCTAATGATGCATTCCTTCGTAGGTATTGCCATCATTCTATGATGCATGACTGCAATAACAACAATTATAATTCCCCTTCTTAAGAGCATTTAAATCCTTCTTCATTTCTGGGAGAGATACTTCAAAATCTTAGAAGTTAATTCTTTAATAATGAGTTATATCTAAGTATTAATCATTTAGCCAACATGACTATTAACATCTAAAAAGGAATTCTCAAGGTGATAAAAATGAAGCACTGGATGAGCATGGAGTGTGATAGAAGAACTAGGAAAAGGAAAGGGAGAGGAAGTGGAGAGATGACCAAAGGAAAAGCATTTGTCATGTGACTCGATTCATGTCCCACCTCCACTTGGTACTGTGACCTAGTGCTGGTTACTGAATCTCTCTAGGCCTTAGATTCCTTGTTTGTAAGATGTGGATAGTACCTACTTAAGACAAACCATATAAAGAACCACTCAAAAGTGACTTTCAAACTTTAAAGCACTATACAAATAGAAGTCTTACTATAAATTCAGATGTCTTTACAATTTCACTTGTGGGTTATCACTATAACAATTAGCTATTATCAATAATTTTTTATTTATTATTATATTGATCACGTTAGCAGTGTTAATACAGATAGTCTGGCATGGACATCTATTTCATACAATGTGCTTGGAACTAAGGATGGAGAAGAATCTGACACAGGAATGCTTTGGAACTGTTCATTTTAGCAAAGAATTCAAATTAATGTCTGCCATAGAATCCTCTTCCTATGAAATGCTCCCTGCTCTTTTACTGAGAAAGAGTACAGTGAGGAATAACAATAAAGTCTGACCTGGCTTTGGGGGTGGGGGGAGCTTATATAAGGACACTCAGTAGCAAAACATGGACCAAGCTCCAGATCTCCTAAATTCCAGCTCACGACTGTTTGTGCCGCCCACAGATACCTCTGTAGTTAGAGGGGTTTTCCTTGTCTCAGTTCTCCTTCATCTCCACAACGCTCATCTAAGGTTGAAGTTTGGCTTCAGTGGGAAGAAAACAAAAATAGCCAAGAATGCTCTCTGATTGTCAGGTCCTAACCAACCGCATGGCTCTAACCCAACATTTCCCAAAGGCTGGATTTCCAAAGCGCAGATGGTGCCTTGGCATCTGACCCTACAGTGACAGGGCCCCACTTTCCTGTGGGATGGAGTGGCTTTCCTGTCTCCCAACCTCGCTCACCTGCACGGGACCCAGGCTCCTCGGTGGCTCTCGAGGCTGAGCTGGGCTCGAGGGGCTCTTCCACGGGGCACAGGGCAGGCCCTCAGGTCTGGACACCGAAGCCCGGGAGAATGGCTGGCACCAGGGATGGGGAGACGGTGAAGGAGAAGGAGAAAGTGAGAACCTGGAGACAACCCCGAGAAGCGAAGAGCGAGGTGCTGGCCGGAAAGAGGACACCAGAGACACACACACACAGACCCGGGACGGAAAGACGCTCCGGGGAGCCAGCAGCCGCAGTCCGCAGCCAGCCTGCTGGCGGTTGGACTGGCAGTTGGCATCAGCCCCCGCGGGGCGGCCCCAGCCTCGGCCACGCCCCTCTTCTCCACCCCCTCACCGCGCAGTCTCGGTCGTCCCTCCTCCTTTCAGTCCTGCATTCCCACGCTGGTGTCTATTGGTTGGACTTTTGGGAGGTCTCACCGCTTAAAACTTCCCTGGACAGCCTGAAAGTGGAGCAAAGGTTCCAGGCTTCAGCGGGAACTGCAACAAAGACGGGGAACCAAAGCGTAGGGCACTCCTTGCAAAAAATACATGTAAAAAGATACAATAATACAATATATACATGTCTGTATAAATACATTTGCATACTTGCATTTGACATGGAACATTAAGTTCATTCTCTTGTTTCAGTCATGGAAACTAAGGACACCCTCCCCTAAGATGAAAAAGACCTCTCCAAGGTCAGTTTTAGTTGGAGCCAAGTAAAACATAATGGCAAATGCTAAAAAAGGGATAGACTGCTAACTTAAAGGATGTCAGAATTTTAAACTTCTGTAAGTTTGAATTCATGATGCAGAGAAAATACAGGACGTGCCTGGAATTTCCTCTGGTGCCATAAAGAACTCACAAAAGGGTGGGGTTTTGTCAAAAGAACACAAAAGCCAATCTGATGTGTTTTTCTTCTAAAGGGGGTGGGGTGGGGGGCACTAGAATCAGAGACCAACCCAGTCAGTACCATTGAGCTCCAAAATACTATTTCCACATAAAAGGAACTGGGATTCCATTGGGAGAAATGGCTGGTTCAGATTTGGGAAAGAAAATGCACTAGATTAACCTACCTTTTGTCTTGCCAGAAAGCAAAGAAGCCATAAACTGCTACTGAGATCATTTCACAAGAGTCAACCTGAAAGTGATCCCACTGGCTAAATACTGAAAAAATTGAGCATCTAAAAGGATGACTGGATAATATTAAATGTTAAATTTCATGAGTTCATCTTGACATGGAGAATAAAGTCTCTGGTCACCTCAAAGGTTGCTAAGGAAAGAATCGAGCGTTTATTCCAAGCCCTTTCTTATACAAACCATATTTCAGTTGATGGGGAAATTTTTTTTATAAAACAAACAACTGATGAGTGCCAAAAGAATGATAGAACGCCTTC
Organism: Marmota marmota marmota; assembly: GCF_001458135.2. Lineage (NCBI taxonomy): Eukaryota > Metazoa > Chordata > Mammalia > Rodentia > Sciuridae > Marmota > Marmota marmota. The sequence goes on from NW_026000174.1 coordinate 13,347,521, forward strand.
ACTTTGCAGCCTCTAATGAAATAATGAATCTAGACAATAATTATCAATGGATGTTAACACCATTAGATGAAAAGTTTGGTACAAAATTTTATAATAGATCAGGTCAAAAACACCAGAACACATTGAATAATTATAACATCACAATGAAAGGCAAGAAGATATTATATGACAGTAAAAACTACACAACCTCCTCTGAAATCTTCTTGCCAAAAAAAATCAATGAATTGGGTGAAAAACAAATGACGCCATCCTGATGCAAGTAATCAGATCTACCACCTGGTAATTTCTACAGGAAAAATGACATTGTTTCTCAACAAATGACAAGGGAAAAAGGAGGGGACTGTTATAGATTAAAATTTAGGGGCTGGGATGTGGCTCAAGCGATAGCGGCTCGCCTGACATGCGTGCGGCCCGGGTTCGATCCTCAGCACCACATAAAAACAAAGATGTTGTGTCCGCCGATAACTAAAAAAAAAATAAAATATTAAAATTCTCTCTCTGTCTCTCCCTCTCTCACTCTCTCTCTCTTTAAAAAAAAAGATTAAAATTTAAAATGTTATGATTTAGATATGAGGTGTCCTCCAAAAGCTCACATATGATATGATGCTAGAATTTTCAGAGGTAAAAATGATTGGGTTATGAGAATCTTAACATAGTGGATTAATCCACTGATATAGATTAACTGGGCAGTTAACTGTAAGCAAGTAGGATGTGGCTGAAGAGGAAGGTCACTGGGGGTGTAACTTTAGGGTTTATATTTGGTCCCTGGTGAACAGAGCTCTCTCTCTGCTCCTGGTTGCCATGTCCAGACCTGCTTTCCTCTACCATACCTTCCTGTCATGATGTTCTGTCTCACTTTGGGCCCAGAGCTATGGAATCAGCCAACCATGGATTAAACCTCTGAAACTGTGAGTCAAAATAAACTTTTTCTTTTCTATATTGTTCTTTTCAGTTTTTTGTTTGTTTGTTTTGTTTTGTTTTGTTTTTGTTCACAGCAATGAAAAATTGACTAAGATAGAAACCAACTAAAAGAAAAACTGAACCTTGTTTGGATCCTAATTTGAATAAATCAACTCTAAAAAGACATTGAAACAATTGAGACAATTTTACCATTGACCAGACTTTAGGATATATTCAGGAATTGCTAATATTTTTAGGAGTAATAATGGTAACATAGTGATGTTTTAAGAAAATCTTCCCAAGTACCAACAAGTCCCCAGTTTCCAGATCTTAATTTCTAACATTGTTCTTTTTAAAAAGGAACCAGGTTCCCTTGGGGAAATAATTGATTCCCAAGCTGGAACAGGGAAAAAGACTAGGTGTGGAACATTACATGGTTCCATAAAGTATGAAAGAACTCAAAAAGGACATGACTTTCTCACACAGGAGCCAACTCAAAGGATCTCCTAATGGCCAAAGCTAGAACCAGTTAGGTGAGAAAATATTGGTAGTATTAGAATATAACCCATAGACTAAAATAAAAGCTGAGTCTATAACAATATGAATAATAGAATAAATAAATTTGGGAGAAAGCTTTGCTCTTTCTTATAGTAGAATTTCAAATAATAAAAATAGAAAATTATCATTAGGTTCCCTCTAAAGGCTTACAAGAAGACTTTATTTGCCCTAACAAGATGACACAGAAAATATAATTGCATTTATAAAATACCAAAATAACTCAGACATTTTTCAGTGCTTCATTCTGAGTCTGAGGCTCTGCCACCAGGATGGGTTGATTCTACTTTCCTTTGTGTGATGGACATGGGGACACACTTCCCAAATCCTTCCTCAGTGAAGGTCTGTGGCCACCACACCTGAGATATGCTGTTAGGAGTGTTGACATGCTGTTAGGAGTGTTGTCAGAATCGTCAGCTGTCACATCTTCCAGGGATCTGCTTACAGCTGTTTCATCCAAGGTCACGTCCTTTTCCAGGTGGGCCCACACCCAATATTGCATAATCAACGCTGGGGCATGAAGGTCTGGTTTTTCTGGCCCAAGTTAGCTCCAGAGCAACACATGAAGTCAGTTAAGATTGTCATTGGGGCCAGGTGTGGTGGTACATGCCTGTAATTACAGCCCCTCAGAAGGCTGAGGCAGGAGGATTGCAAGTTTGAGACTAGCCTGTGCAACTTGGCAAGACCCTGTCTCAAAAACAAAATTAAGGGGCTGGGGTTGTGGCTCAGTGTAGAGTTCTTGCCTAGTACCTGTGAGGCACTGGGTTTGATCCTCAGCACCACATAAAAAAAATAACTGAAGTTTAAAAATAAAAGAGGAACTCTGGGGAATTTAAAAAATTTAAGTTAAATAAAAAGGAATGGGAGTGTATCTCAGTGGTACAGCACCCCTGGATTCAATCCCCACCACAACACACACACACACACACACACACACACACACACACAAATTGTCATTAGGCCAGCACATCTCAATTCCCTCTGTCCCTCTACTACCTTGCTTGCCTGTCCCTCACTTCCACAAATGATATCCTGGCCCACTACCACCAATGAATGGGTACGTAATAAAATGTCCAAATCTTTTCTGCTGAGTCCTCCAAGTTCTTTCTTTGGAATTGAAAAGCAATACACTGGGACATTTGCAGTCCTGGGATTGAAAAATTGGCATAATGGGCAGGATTCCAAAGAGAAACTTGTCAAGTTGACTTCAGAGTTGTGAAAGCGCATGGAGTCTGCGAGGGAACTCCAGGAGCCACTTAGGCTCAGCTCCAGGGAGTATAGGAAGAGTTAGGAACTAGAAAAAGGCTCATTTTGAACAGGTTGACGGCAAGGATGTGCTGTCAAGGCATTTAGAACAGACAACTGTCTACAGGTCATGGCTTGCCATTAGGCTAAACTGAGTGAAATCACAGGCCCAGAGTCCAGGGAAGGGCATTGGTGACTAGTGAAAACTGGGACCTTCAGTGGAACCCACTCAGGGAATCCAGTATTGCCAGTCATTCAGAAGTGGCAGTAGAGGACAAAACAATAGTGGAAGCTAGACCTGTAATGGTTCAAAAGTTAAAGACCCAGCAGAAGCAGGCTGAGGTTTGAATCCAGATCTGCTCCTTGCTCCACAGAGAGATTTACATTCCCCCATGAGACCATATACTCCTGCAGAGCTGGTAGAACTGGGGTCCAAGTTTAGGCAAAAAATGAAAGGAAGTGTACCTGCATGGCTGCTCCACCTGTGGAACACTGGAGCAGATGGCATATGTTGAATGGTACAGAATTGTCTAAGATGGCTTCAGTAACTGCTCACTCTGCTTTATGTCAGTGGCACATCAGGGACGCTGATTGAAGAGTAGGGGTCATTACTAGCTTAGCTTCTTCTTGCCACTCACAATATGTGGCCAAATTCAGGAGCTATTTCTATGCTTTATGGGCCTCAATGGAAGAATCACAGAGCTATTTGTGAGAACTGGGAATGAAATATGCTATTTATGTGCAGCCTTTCCCAGGACCAGACAGTGTGGCTTTTACTGCCAGAATGAAGGATGCAGTGTCACATGCAGCCCTGCCATCCAGTTATGGTGCCCTCATGTCAATACTATCTATCCCTGTTAGTAGGGCAGCCCTCCAGCAAGTAGCATGTGATAAAGCAGATCTAGGAAAGACAGAAAGATTGTAACAGAAAGTAGGAGTCCATAAAACCCAGCCAAAATTGGCACCTCACGGAGTCTCCAATAGACAGATGTGGGTAGAATTACTATCAGCAGGAGTAGATGAAAGGAAAATAGACAACCTAATTCCACCCTGGTACAGTTGTGAAAACAATTGCCAAAGGACAAGGTTCCAGCCATTACCTCTCAATAAGGAGACACAAGGGGAGGCAATCAGAAAGGTAGAATGGATTCCTACTGTAAAAAAGAGACAGACACAAGCTTCTCCTATTAGGAGATGTAATGAAAGCAGAGCCCTTGACTACTCCTGAGAAGTCTTTGAGCCCTTGGGTATGAATGACTATGGAAAAGGTCAAGATTCAGGGACCCAAGCCATGTCTTTGGACTGGAGGCTATATATAAAACTGGCAATACTTTGGTCTTCCAAAAATTTAGAGAGCGGGGCTGGGGTTGTGGCTCAAGCGGTAGCGTGCTTGCCTGGCATGCGTGCGACCCAGGTTCGATCCTCAGCACCACATACAAACAAAGATGTTGTGTCCGCCAAAAACTAAAAAATAAATATTAAAA
>NW_026000174.1:13353070-13382880 GCF_001458135.2 Marmota marmota marmota
TCCTTTTAAAATGTCCTGTTTGTTCACAATTGTAGCATGTTTTCGGCCTGGCATCTAAAGCCTGTTGTACTGCAACTGCCCAGACTTGCCCTTGTTAATTAATGTCTCTACATAATTTAATATATGTGTTTAAATCTCCATGTTTCCATGGTCTAATGGCCTCCTTGCACCATCTGTTTGCTTGCTCAAAGGCTAGCTGTTTAATTAATGGCATTGCTTGTTCTGTGTCCCCCAAAACTCTGGTAGCTGTTTGAATAAGCCTATCTACAAATTCAGCGTAAGGTTCATTAGCTCCTTGTATTATCTTAGATACTTGACCTTGTAAATCTCCATGTCCTTGTAAAGTCTTCCATGCCCTAACTGCATCTGCAGCAATTTGTGTATATAGCAGGATCATATTCAATTTGTTGCTGTTGACCCTCATAAGGTCCTTTTCCTAACAACATATCTAAATTTAACCGGCTGCTGCATTTTTGCCTAGTCATCTCCATGCAAAATTCCTCATTGGCAACCTTCCATAACAAATATTGTCCTCCATTTAGCACAGCTTTACACATACTAGCCCAATCTGCTGGCGTCATATCCAAGTTGGTAATGGATTCGACCAAGCTTACAGTGAAGGGTGCTTGGGGACCATAGGTTGTTACAGCCTCCTTTAACTGCTTCACTGTTTTGAAATCTAAAGCACAGTGAATTTGCTGCCCTCCTGCCTGCTCAAGTGCAGGGCATGCCAATCTTTGAGTCCTGTCTCAGGATCCCATCTATCAACTACGGGGGTTGGGGGCCCCATAGCATATGTTTTCTCTATAGGTGGAGCTGTTGGTTGGACACTTACACCCTCTAGTGATAGAAAGGTATTAGTAGCAGCCTCCTGTTGTAACTTTTTCCCTGATATTTCTTCCTCCTTTAAATTTTCTTCTTGTATCTGACTAGCTTGAGAGACCTTTTCTTTTACTTGATCTAAAATGTCTTTCTCCATGGTCTGAACCTCTAACAATTTACTTAACACTCTTTTGGTTTATTTTTTACTAATTTCTAATCTACTATAAAGATAACGCAACCCAATAAGATAACACAAAACAAAACCGAAACAGAATGAAACAAAAACGGAAAAAAAAATCATTGTATCAATTTTCCTATTTTCTTGAAATGTATTTTCGTGGTCTATCTCTATCTCTTCCTCAGGGCCGAACAACTTCAAATATTGAGCCAACCATTTTTCCCAGTTTGCCTGAGAAAGTTCTAGGGATAGGCAGCTTGAAACAAAAACAAAACAAATCAAAACAAGAACACATTGTTTTTTGAAATGGTCACCCATTCTCTCGCCTTCCCACAGGGGCGAGCAATTTCACTTACCTCCGAGCTTCAGGCATTCCCCGCACAGGCCACCAAATGCCGCAGTCTGGCTGGGCACAAATCATGAGCCACTCAAGCAGGAACAAACTTTATTTCCAAACTCCACCAGCACACTCCCTGGGAACTCTCCCGAACACCACCCACGTGGCTCCTCCAGGAACACACCACACACCAACCGGAACTCCCACCACCGGAACTTCACCAACCAACGTGAACTCTTCAGGAATCCCCGCAAGATCTCAACCAGAACTCAACGGGAACTCCACAAGAATTCAAAAGTCATCATCTTAATGGCTCGCTGGCGTCACCTCTCAACCACTACTTCTGGCAAAAATGCCATGCATCATCCCGACTTGGCTGTGGCCCTCAACACAAGGCAGCTGCAAATCATCCTGCTGTGGGTCAGGGACACCAGCCCTGGGATAAAGGAAAAGAAAAACAAAATCCCAAGAAAACTGCTTGGTCTGTAGAGAAGCTTTAGAGGACCTGGCCTGTACCCTGCTTTCCAGCCACTCTGCCCGTGAGAATAAAATTGGAGTTTGAGAACAGGGCTCAGTTCGCCACTTCTGGAGACAAAATGAAATCTCTGTGGGCTGTAGGCCTCACTGATTTTCTGTCTGTGTTCTTGTCTCATGGGTTCAAAGAATGAAATTCATAGGTGACAACAAAGGACAGAAGAAATAAAATTTGTTTTGAATGAGAAGAAAATAAGATGAAACTCCCCATTATGGGAGGAGAAAACTGCCAGAAAGCTTTTCCATTTGAGGATACTAGTGTAGGCACTTAAGGCTTCTGGATAAAGGCATTGATCAGAGTCCATGCTAAAAGACATTTAAAAGTGTTGGGCTGCCTTTTTTTTTTTTTTTTTTTTTTTTGCAATGGGTTTGCTGCCAGAACACAGGCAGAAGCTGCTGAGATGGGAAAGGGTTTCTTCAAGAATGCCGGGTCTTGGATAAACTGAAATCTGAGTGTGAGTGTGGTATCACCATTGACATCTTCCTATAGAAATTTGAAACTAGCAAGTATTAAGTGACTATCATTGATGCCCCAGGACACACAGACTTTATCAAATACATGATTAGAGGCACATCAGGCTGGCTGTGCTGTACTGATTATTGCCACTGGTGTTGATGAATTTGACCTGGTATCTATCTCTAAGAATGGACAGACCTGTGAGCATGCCCTTCTGGCCTACACACTAGGTGTGAAACAACTAATTGTTGGTGTTAACAAAATGGAGTCCATGGAGCCATCCTACTGTCAGAAGAGATACAAGGAAATCATTAACGAAGTTAGTACCTACATTAAGAAAATTGGCTATAACCCTGACACACAGTAGCATTTGTGCCAATTTCTGGTTAGAATAGTGACAACATGTTGGAGCCAAGTTCTAATATGCCTTGGTTCAAGAGATGGAAAGTCACCCATAAAGACGGTAGTGTCAGTAGATCCACACAGCTTGAAGCTTTAGATTGCATCCTGCCACCAAGTCGTCCAATTGACAAGCCTCCAGGATGTCTACAGAATTGTTTATATTGGTACTGTCCCTGTGGGCTGATTGGAGACTGGTGTTCTCAAGCCTGGCATGGTGGTCACCTTTGCTCTAGTCAATGTCACAACTGAAGTAAGTTTCGTTGAAATGGTCCATGAAACTCTGAGTGAAGCTCTTTCTGGAGACAATGTGGGCTTCAATGTCAAGAGCGCATCTGTCAAAGATGTTCCAGTGGCAATGTTGCTAGTGACAGCAAAAATAATCCATCAATGGAAGCAGCTGATTTCACTGTTCAGGTAATTATCTTGAACCATCCAGGCCAAACCAGTGCTGGCTATGCCCCCATACTGGATTGTCACACAGCTCACATTGCTTGCAAGTTTGCTAAGCTGAAAGAAAACATTGATTGCCCTTCTGGTAAGAAGCTAGAAGATGGTCGTAAATTATTGAAATCTGGTGATGCTGCCATTGTTGATATGGTTCCAGGAAAGCCCATATGTGTTAATTTTTTTTTAAAGACAGAGAGAGAATATTTTAATATTTATTTTTTAGTTTTCAGCGGACACAACATCTTTGTCGAACCCTGGCCGCACGCATGCCAGGCGAGCGCGCTACCGCTTGAGCCACATCCCCAGCCCAAGCCCATGTGTGTTGAGAGCTTCTCTGACTATCCTCAGGGTCATTTTGCAGTTCATGATATGAGAGCATAAGAGGGTCTCCTTGGCGGCTGTATCTGGAGTCTGGATGTTGCTCTTTTTTAGCCCATGACCTGCGTAGGCTTCATGAATGAAGGTTCAAGACGTGAGAAACCACTAGGGGGTTTTGAATTAAAGAGACATTCTAATTACCTTTAAACCAGCTCCAGGATGGCTCCTCCTAGCTCCAGTCTCCAGCCACCTATTATGGTAGCGAGGTTTACTGAAGAGGCCCGTGAGTGAGAGAGAACACGCCAGGGAGTGGACTTTTATTGAAGAAAAAAAAAATTCTGGGGAAAATCCCATCCAATGAAGATTAAGGGGGGCAGCATCCCAAGGTCAGGGGCGATGATTGGGTCTCTGGGGCAGTGTCCAGACACGTCTCTGCATGGACAAGCCCTCCGACCTGAAAAAGGTGGAGAAAGCTCTGATACAGCTGTGCCTAAGAGCCTCTCGCCCAGCCAGGGAGGTAACTCAAATCACATTCGAGGATCGCCTCCCACACTCTTTAAAGACATTTAATAAAATCTTGTACCAAAAAAAAAAAAAAAAAGTGGAGGGCTAATTGTTGGAATCTATGCTGTACAAATGTTGAGAAGGTACCAAAGCTATTGTATTGGCTCATGACTTTCTATTTGGCTGTGTGCTTTTAGTCCTTACGTCTGAATTTTTTGTAACTTCCATTTGGGTTCATCCCCATTTCCATTTTCCCACCACTTTGGGACAGAGGAGTGAACTGGAATGCTTAACCTCACAGAGTTGCCTTTACATTTGAAAAAACAAACAAACAAACAAACGTATCTGGGGCCCATCACACTCATTGTCTGATGATTAATAGCCTTTATTTATTTATTTATAGCTGTTGATGGACCTTTATTTATTTTTATGTGATGCTGAGAATCGAACCCAATGCTTCACACATGCTAGGCAAGTGCTCTACCACTGAACCACAACCCAATCCTAATTAGTTTATCTTAATGGAGGTGGGAGATGAAAGCTGCCAGACACAAAGAACAGGTCAATGGGTTCCAATACTATTAAATTACGACCCAGTGAAAAAAAATTATCTCCCCTTTTAAGACCTGACAGGATTTCCCATTCAGATAGGGGACACTTCTGGGCATAGCCCTGCCTGTTGCACACAGAGCTAAAAGACAGGGGCCTCCAAGAGTCCACACATATGCAAATGCCTGTGTCTTGGCCCTGCTAATATCTGCAGAGAGAAGTCCCTAATAATCTCTGTATGGTCAATGTGACCTTCATTGGACAGAGGGCCCTAGATACATACTTATATAAAGAGAGAGCCTCTGGGTACAACTGACAGTGGGGGACCCACTTAAAGTTGATGATGATAAGGGAGACTGGCCAAACACAATACCCTATGCTCCAACCCCTTGAGTGCAAAATGGAAGGAAAAAAGAGATTAATGCTCAGTTTTTATTATATGCCAGACTGTGATCCCTCTTCTGGGATAAAATTTGTTGGGTAAATTAAATGTATAGATAACGTTCTCATCCAAAAAGCAACAACTTCATTTGCAAGTGCCTCTCAGGAAAAGAAAACAGAACCTGCTTTGTCAGAAGCCTTCTAGAAGTGAGTAAAGTCCTTTTAGGCCAAAGGGACCTTGAGAAAGGTGATCAAAGTTACCTTAACCAAGATTTGTTTTAGGAGGAAATAGCTTGCCCTTGGGGTGAGTGGGTGCACATTAAGAAAAAAGGCATTAATTCTCTTCTGGACAGTTGTTTAAAATGTGAATTGAGTCAGCTTTGTCATATATCTTCTGTGTAGTAGAGCTATAAAATATTTATTAAAGTGTGATGTCCATTGCTTTTAGGATTTTTCTTTGTCAGAGAAACAGATAACTTAAAATTTTGACCAGGCTTGATTTTCATGAATAACCTAAACATATGTAAATATATATATATATATATATATATATATATATATATATATCTGAAATGAAATATGTTTGTCTGAGCCTTATCTAAATGTTCTGTAAAAGTTTATAATGTGAAAGTTTATATAGGCTTAACCAATAAGTGTTATCTTTCATAAGTTGCATCTGGCATAAAAGGGCGAACTGCCATTTGAAAAACTGGCTTATGGGGCTGGGGTTATGGCTCAGTGGTAGAGCACTCACCTAGTGTGGGTGAGGCACTGGGTTCGCTCTCAGCACCACATAAAAATAAATAAATAAAAATAAAGGCATTGTGTCGACTTACAACTAAAAAAATTTAAAATTTTTTTTAAAAAACTGGCTTATAGGGGCTGAGGATGTGGCTCAAGCGGTAGCGCGCTCGCCTGGCATGCGCGAGGCGCTGGGTTCGATCCTCAGCACCACATAAAAATAAAATAAAGATGTGTCCACCGAAAAACTAAAAAATAAATATTAAAAAATTCTCTCTCTGTCTTTTAAAAAAACTGGCTTATATATGCCTGCTTTAACTAAGTCTAGTGCTGATAATTAATACTGTTCCCTAAATGTATAAGAAATTTAAAGCTATCCTTGATTTTTGCTAGTACTGCTAAACTCTGCAACCCTGTAATCATCTGTGGATTCTAAATTTTACTGTGAATATTAAACCTGGTTGGTATGGGGATATCTGTGTAATCATGTTTTAAAATATAAACCTTGGACGAGGACTTTACCAAGCTGGTATTCTCCAAACTAAAATTGTCTGTAATGATAATTTTAGATTTATAGAAACAGCAAATTTAATTGGGGATTTATTTACTCATTAATATTCTGTAACTGGACCTATTATCAATAAGATGTACATACAATTTTATGTTACTTTTTACACTAGGGTGGAAATTTAAATGTATTTTTTGAAAGATAATGAGAGTTTGATTTGTTTAAAGGTTAATATTATGAAACATGGAAACATTTGTCACTTTCCCACAAAAAGAAGTTAAAAGTTCTCTTAGCTTTTTTCTGATTCATGTTCCAGATATAATGTTGTATTGTGTTATTGCAAAATAAACAGGAGAGAGCTAGGGTTGCAGTTCAGAGGTAGAATGCTTGCCTAGCACATGTGAGGCACTAGGTATGATATGCAGCACCACGTAAAAACAAACAAACAAATAAATAAAGGTATTGTGTCTATCTACAACTAAAAATATTTTAAAAAATAATCAGGAGATATGACTAAGTAAGATTTGGAATTATGAAAAGTTATGTTTCTTTGATCATAAACTGAATATGTTTTTGCTCTTGTTAATTTCATTTTAGGTTCCTTATGAACTTTAACCATTATGTGTTAGTGCCTTACAAAAGTGTAACTTCTAATATATAACACCTGAGTTAATTTGAGATAATAACCATCACCTATAGACAGACAGGATGTAAGGCTAACTTCCCATACTAATACATAAATAAAAGGGGTAAATGACTGTAAAGTTCTAGACTAAAGTTAAAACCCTGTACTTTTACTTTAATAGTACAAACTGGTAAAACTGGCTTGTTGGATGTTTAAGACCAAAACTTGGAGATTAAAGTTAAGGAAGTAAAAAGGTCAAGAGGGAAAATGGACAATATTTGGCTCTTACTCTCTAAGTCATGAACCTAGGGAATAAGGCGACTTCTCTAAGGGCTTTACAACTCTGGGCCACATGCCCTTCTGATGATGGGGATCACGGAGACACTGGAGAAAAGAAAGCTGTCTAGCGCACATTCTGCAAAAGAGGAATGTCATTGGAAAAGGGACACATCCCTGATGCTTCCAAGGGAAGCCACATGGTCAGCAAGACCCTTGCCCTATTCTGACAAATGGCACTAAAGAAGCTAAGAGGCTGCTCTCAAGTTCCCCATGAGTGACCCCCTGAGGGAACTCAGCTGTCTCTCTCTCTTTTTTTTTTATATAACTTTATTTAATTTATTTATTTATATGTGGTGCTGAGGACCAAATCCAGGGCCTCACAATGCTAGGCAAGCACTCTGCTGCTGAGCCACAACCCCAGCCCCCTCAGCTGACTCTTAACAATAGATAGGAACTAGGTCAATTTGATCAGCTTAATCTTAAACACTTGGCAAAAATAGTTATAACCAAAACACAGCCATCTGTGGACATTTAAAATAAAGACAATAGTTATTCTGATGAAACTTAAGATGTACACTTGTATTAGCCCCATCAAGAGTAAGAAAAGCTGGAGACTGTTAAGAAAGGGGTTTTAGGGACCGGGGTTGTGGCTGAGTGGTACGGCATTTGCCTAGCATGCGTGAGGCACTGGGTTCGATGCCTGGCAACATGTAAAAATAAAATAAAGGTATTATGTCCATCTAAAAAAATTATTTAAAAAAAAGAAAAGGGGTTTATGGGAGTGCCTAATATTTAACTATCACAAAGAGACTCTTAGAGACACAAGCTTGTCCTGTGTTTCGGAGACTGGCTGAAATACTAGTTGCTTTTGTATTAATTGTTTAAAACAAAGTAATGCTTTCCTGTCTTGTTTATTGCTGTCCTAGCATGAACTTTGCCCTATGTATAAAGGTGATGCTAACTATTAGTTCTTGGTATATTAGGTATACTCATGTTCAGTCACCTGCCAACTGCTACCATGGACCACTGGACTACTGTGATGCTGAATACCCCTAACTGTCCATTTCCCACCTGACAGAAAATAAGAACTTTGGGTTGTTGAGAGCCACAGTTTAGTCAGAATGAAGCCTGGCATTTTTGCCAGAGGGAATGGTTGAAAGGTGACCCTGCTCCGGGATTAGGGCGGCTCCAGGATTAGGGCGGATCCTGCTGGGATTAAGGGGGATCCTGTTGCCTCAGGCGCCCTCTACTTTGGAGTTCCCGTTGAGTTCTCGCGGGGTTCTGAGAGAATTGGCACGCGGAGCCGGTGGAGGCAGTGTGTTCCCGGGAAGTGTGTGTAGAGTGCCGGTGAGAGTTCGGGAATAAAGGTTGCTGTTTGAACCTACAAGGCTATGTGGCGGCTCGGTTATTTTGTGCCCAGACAGACTGCAGCATTGGGTCAGCTGCCCTGCAACTTCACCCTCTTTCAGCAGGAAGCAGCTTGGAGATTTCATCACCCATTTTTCCATAGAAATGGAATGTAAAAATTGAAAATGAAGAAATATATCAGTAGTTCACCTTTTGAATACAGTCCTGGTTGCTCTAAGGCTTATTTTTTAAAGGACTTTTTTTTTTTTTTTCTTTCTCACTTCTCTCCTCTCCACCTCCTCAACAAGATTAGGGAGATGGTGTTATCTTTTCTTTCCCTAGTTATCTTTTCCTTGAAAACACCCACCTCAGGAAGGAGATATCTGCCAGAGGATCTAAGAAGTGAATGTGTAACACGCCATCAGGGCACCCTTGGGACTACCTACCAGAGCACACCTGGAATGCAACCCTTGAAGAGCTTTTTAAAAGCCCTCTGTTTTCCCTAATGGGCAGAACTACAGCATCTGGGACTGGAGCTCTCTGTTTCTCCTTGTCCAGCAAAGCAATAAACTGTCTTTTCCCTTTTTTCTCAAAACCATGTCCTCATTATTAAATTGACATGACTTGGCATTGGGGACAAGGACTGAGATTTTGATAACAGTTTGATGCAAGTCTTCTCCAGCAAAAGAGCCAATCAGAAGACAACTACTAAGGGACTGATCTTGCTGAGTTCCATGTATGGCATAACCACAGGTAATGGAGTGAACAAGGAACTCATTTCATAGGCCATCACATACAATAGTGGGCTTAAGACCATGAGATATTACGGATTTTCCATGCCTTGCAATCCAACAGGAGCTGGATTCATTTAAAGAATGAATGGCTGCTGAAACAAGTGTTAAGGACTGAGAATAACTATGCAGGGATGGCTGTTCATCTGCCTGAGGCACAGAGGACATTAAATGAGAAACTCAGACATCAGTAGCCTATAGTTATGTTTATTATCTCACCCAAGACCACCAGCATTAACATTATAAATAAAGGACACTTCCGCTGAACATTTTTTTAAACCAGCCTGGGGCACAAGGAACAATTTACTGCTGCCAACTCCTTGAGACATCACATCATAGACAAGAAGTCATTAGTTAGCCATTGACTGTACACCCCCAGTACAGTATGCCTTATTGACTCCTTGCAGGGAGGGAATATCTAGATTTACAAGTAAAGCCTACTGTATTGGGAACCTGGCCCTCACAAGTATAGGTGATGTTACCTTAGGGTGTCATCACTGAGGAACACTTTGTATCAGTTTATGGCATTTACATATTCCCCCTGAAGAGCAAACAAATAGAATGGTATGGTACACTTGCCTTGGCAAGCCTATTGTGCAGGCTGCTTTACTAATAAAAGATCATACAATATCCTATGTACTGCCTCATAGAGCTGATCTGCCATTATTTTTGTCTATTAGACATTTGTCGTATTCTCCAAATGTTAGCAGCAAGTAACCTATTCCTGAATTGGGCAACAGAAGTTGCACATCATACCAATTAGATTGATTATTGGTTCTACAGAGAACTCCCGGTGACTGCGGTGCAAAGACTTCCCTGGGTAGTTTGAACTGGAAATGAGATGGAATGGACTTGGATAAAACAGAACTGGACTAAAACAAGATCTCTTACCTTATGCCACGTGTCTAAACAAATTAATACTTTCTTAATTACCTGAGCATGCTTGCTGGTAGGTTCTTGCTCTTTGTACTTCTGTTGTAAGATGTGGATAAAATGTGCCTCCAGAGCCCTGTCCTTGTGAAAGACATGGGATGGTCTGGGAATGTGAGGAATACAAGGGGCTTCCAAGGGTAAACACTAATTGGTGCCTATCAAAGCTTGCAGTGAAATAAGATCTCTAAAAGAATGTGATAAGAAAATGGAAAGGTGGAGCTGGCCATTTTCCTTCTCTCCAATCTTTTAAGAAAGGATCTAAACAATGACTGATTGTAAAGTAAAAGAATATATCATAAAATATCTGAAGAATCCACCTGTTCAGTGGGCATGCAACCTATCCTGTAATATTCCCCCTGCTTGTAGGCATAACATGAAAATGCAACTGAAAATGCTGAGGAAATCATATCCACCAGCGGTACTGATCCAGTGTCTCATAGGAATTTGAGCATCTGATCACACCAGCTTCCTCAAGTCTGATAATCTTCATTCAAATATTTTGTATCCTGGCCCACTGCCACCAAGGAGTGAGTAATAAAATGTCCAAAACCTTTTCATTGTGTTCTCCAAGTTCTTTCACTGGAATTGGTAAACAGTATTCTGGGATGTTTGCAGCCCTGGGGTTGCAAACACTAAAACTGAAGGCTCAAACCTATTAAAGTTCTGCAACAATCTGCCTGTTGTTTTCATACTAAAGATCACAACTTAGGTTGAAAGCGAGGAAAATCCCCAGTGGGCAGGAAGTGAAACAAACAGGAAACAAGAAATGATAAGGGCTGAAGCCACAGATGTCTAGAGACATTGCTGGTCCCTTAAAAGTAAAAAACTTTGTCAGTCTCTTATAGATTATTCTTATATTTTAACAACCATTTTACTATCCTGAAATGAAATTCATAAATAAGAGTCTACCGGGGCTGGGGATGTGGCTCAAGTGGTAGCGTATTCACCTAGCATGCGTGAGGCACTGGGCTCGATTCTCAGCATCACATAAAAATAAATTAAAGATATTGTGTCCACATGAAACTAAAAAAAAATAAATAAATATTAAAAAATAAGAGTCTACCTATATATTTTATCAAAGAAATAACAGTAACAAATGGGGAATAAGTGTCAATTATGATAATATACAATTCAATTTCAAAATGTAAATTCTTCACCATGACTACATTAGAAACATGATACTGTCAGATGTTTGCATCTAAACAGAATCACCATGAATTTGACAACTATAAATGCAACTGAAAATGCTGAAGAAATCATATCCACCAGCGGTACTGATCCAGTGTCTCTCAGGAATTTGAGCATCTTGATCACACCAGCTTCCTTAAGTCTGATAATCTTGATTCAAATATTTTTGTACAACTCTCCAGCAAAATTGAGATCCAGTTCCTCGTAGTGGTAAATTTGCTTGATAATGTTCCCTTTATTGACCACCTTCTCTTCCCTCTCACTTTTTCACTTCCTTATGGGCTCCCTGCATATCTCATAGACCATTTGTACTCAAATCATTTTCATGAATCTTGCTCTGAGAATGAGGCCTCTCTGTAGGTATCTACACGAGACCTAGACGTTTCAGTTAACAGCTGAAATTCATTTCCAGTGTGTGGATCCAAAAAAGAATTGTCTTTGACAGTCTTTTTAGTCTTCCAAGTAGCAAATAAGATTAAACCACTGGCAATGGCCCAAGAGTCAAAAAAACAAAACCTATCTGGTCCCTAGGAATACTAAGGCAAGGATACCAGCTTTTAATTTAGCCCATTGTGCTTATGTTATTATCATGGCTGGTCTTGCAAATTGTCACTGGACACCATTGGCTTTTAACTTATCCGGACCATTAGTGAACCAGACCAAGGTATTTGGTTAGAGAAGTCTCTGTAAACTGAGGGCTCTGTTTTGTCAGTGGTTTTACCATGGATGGCAGATTGAGAAATATATGTTTTTTCCAAAGGAGTAGCTGTCACTTCTTCTGAGACAGGACCTCACGATGTTGCCCAGGATAGCCTCAGACTTGTAATCCTCCTTTTGCCTTGGGCTTCTCAGTAGCTGAGATAATGGGCATGTTCTACACCTGGTTTAAATTCTAGTTTTGGTTTTTATCTTTGGAGATGAGGTTTATGTTGCCCAGGCTGGCCTCCAACTCTTCAGACTCAAGCCATTCTTGCGCTCAGCCTCCCTAGTAGCTGGGACTGTAGATATGTACCACCATGCCCAGCTTGTCACTTTTTCAAGAAAAACTAAAATGACCAGGCTAACTATATCCCCACATACACCATTTTCATTTGACTAGGGAAGCCTGCTGGATCTTTTGATTAAAGTCTGCATTAGCCTGGCCCAAAATAGGGATGTTAGACCAGAGTTACAAGGTTAGATGTTGTCTCAACAAAAGCTCAATAGCAACCTTTCTTAAAAGGCTTATGTAGTGACTGCAAAGCACCAAGTAGCCCCTCCATACTGTGAAAAATTTGAGTACTGCAGGAGTGGCTGAGTTTTCAACTAAGTTTGATTTTTCTCTTTTCCTCTTGGGATTCTATATTGTTTCCAGTAGACTACACCAACCTTTGTGCAATAGTCTCTGATTGGAAACTGAAAGCATTCCATCAAATGTATAATTGATATCAATAGCACACTTTGATACAAAAGCCATAAACCAGCAGTACATTAATCAGTTTAGTGGCTCTAGGCACAAGTCATTTTAATTTCCCTTCCTATTACAAACTGATCAAGTTTAGAAAATCTATCATTGAATTGAGGTGTTTCTCCAGCATGGGAATCCAAATCAAGAAACTGACAATAGGTATGCTGGAGGCCCCAGCCAGGTATGGGGGCACATCAAGGGATAGGAGGGCTAGCCTGCAGGGGACGGTTGTGCTAATGGGAAGGCCAGTGCTGCCTCTTCCTGTTTTGTACCTGAAACAAAGGCCTCAGAGGCTCCTTTTGTTTTTTGCTCTCCTGCATGACACACTGAGCATCTGCCCTACAGTGTTGGCATTTTTTTTTTAAATCTCCCCAATGCACAGGGCTTCCTACCCCAATGAGACCAAGTAATATGGTGACTTGAACATCTATATTCAACAGACAGAGCTATAAAAGGAGTGAAGTCTCCACCCCCCAAAAAACAACAGAAAGAGGGATCAGAGATACAAAGGGAGAGAATAATTTTGTCAGTAGGCAAGGCCCTGTATTACCTGCTTGGACTCAACTGTCTGATGTTTTTGGTCCGGAGCTCTAAATCCTTATTGCGGCAATCATTTACTTCACTTTGGGTAACACTTTACTTATTAGCACAGGCCTTTCAGCTGGGCCCTTGGGCTTGCTGCCTCACTATCAGAACATTCTTTCCACCTCCGGCCCAGAAGCTGGGGAAGAAGGCTGAACAATGTAAGTACTATTTGGGGAGTGTTTCAGTCTTAACTCTTTCTGCTTAGCCTCAAGAGAGTAATTGGACAATGTGGGGGTGGGGTGGGGTATGGGGTTCTTACTGCTCCCTTCACTTGACAGCATATACTACCAGATCCCAGAAATCCTTTATCCCCTAACCTGGCCCATGAAGACACTTGTCCTTTCTCCTTTTGAAAACCACATGTTCTGATACCATTTTGTGGGGGAACAGGGAAGTGTGCCAGGAATTGAACTCAGGGCACTCGACTCCTGAGCCACATCCCCAGCCCCATTTTGTTTTTTATTTAGACAGGGTCTCACTGAGTTGCTTAGTGCCTTGCTGTTGCTGAAATGGGTTGGCTTTGAACTTGCGATCCTCCTTGCCTCAGCCTCCCAAGCAACTGGGATTACAGGCATGTGCCAATAACCAGCCAGATACCATTCTTGTTAATAAAAATTTCAGAGGTTATAAAGGGTCTAGAATTTTATCCTACTTGCAAACTAGTAAGTTAGACCGCTATTCTTTCATGATATTAGCAGAAGACAAGAGACTTCTGGATCAGACAAAAAAAAACTTTATTACTTATCGTACAATAAGAAACATGAACATAATGTTTGTGCCAGTTCCCCATGACTCCCATTCCCAAAAGTGCCACAGATGGGCCTAGATGGATTCCTCTACGGGCAGACCCTGATGTTGTAGACTCAACCCTTTTATAGTAAACAGTGCAAAACCCTGCTCACAAAGTAGTTTACTGCCAACAGAATACAGAGGAATGGCCTAGGAAGACAGTGACACATGTTGCTTTCATACAAAGCAAGAATCTTCAGGGACATTCAGGGCTCATGCATTACCTTTCCCAGTTCCTTTTTCTCCAAGGTCACATAATCCAGTATTTGGTGACCAAATACTACTCACTCCTCATCAGTGATTTCCCAGAAAAGTCTGTTTCAGAGAAATCTCCCTGTAAGGCCCAAAGCTCCTTCATGTCAACCAAGATCCACTGCCAAAAATTCTGAGGCCTTTACTATTGTGTCTGCGATAGACCGTAGGAAGCTGGCTGTAAGATAGCTCAAAGTTGCCATTCTTTCTTACATACCTAGTTTCTTCCCTTCTTCTTATGCTCATGTAAGTGCATGTCTGCATCTGTCTTTTTCTCTCTCTATATATATGTAACTAGTTAAAATGGGGCAGAAATGAGGCTGGTTGCCAGATTAATCAGGAAGTCCTCCTAACCAGAGGAGTTAAAAACAAATAACAACAAAAAGGGGCATCTTTTGAGCAGTTATCTTTGATAGTTTTCTGTTGTTGTGATAAAATACCTGATAAGTCAAACTTAAAGAAGGAAATATTTATTTTGGCTCAGTTTCAGAGGTTTTAGTTCATGGTCACTTGACACTGTGGCTTTAGGTCTATGACAAGGCAGAAAACCATGGGAAGGGAACGGAGGGAGCAAACTTCTTCACAAGTTGGGGGCAAGGTCCAGTATCCCCTCCAATTAATCACAAAGTAGTTTACTGCCAACAGAATACAGAGGAATGGCCTCTGTAATAGCCTAAAAAAATAGCCTAACTTCCTGCCAGTACGCGCCACCTCCTAAAAGTTCCACCACCTTCCAATAATAGTACCACAGTTTGGGGAGCAAGCCTTCAACACATGAGCCTTCAGCGAACATTTCAGATCCAAATCAGAGCGATCTCTCAAGTTATTTCCCACTATTCAGCCAGTAACCAGTTCTCTAATTCCTCATTAACATGCAATGTTAAATTTAAGCATTCAAAACATCAGTCTGATAAGTGGACCATAGAAAAGAATATCAAGAAAATCCACGGTATTAAAAAAAGTTTATAAGAATCTCTGTTGATTTTTAAGGTAGCATGGACATCAGAGGAGTTACCTGCACATAATGTTCTTTCAGCTGGGTTTTCTATTTAATAGCAGAGAAGATTGTTAATGGGGACAGGATATATTCTATAAAATCAGTGACACTGCAGCTTTCCCGGATGATTTGCATCAAGGAGACAACGGGATGTATAATGTGGTTAGTCTGGGTGATATAAGGTAGAGTTGGTGAGAGGGCTCTACCCGGAGAAGGAACTCAGTTCAAAAGAAATACAACTTTGGGGCTGGGGATGTGGCTCAAGTGGTAGCGCACTCGCCTGGCATGCATGCGGCCCGGGTTCGATCCTCAGCACCACATACAAACAAAGATGTTGTGTCCGCCGAAAACTAAAATAAAAATATTAAAAAAAAAAAACAACTTTGTGTGTAAGCAAACAGACTTTGCACCTTTTATTTCCCAAGGTTTTTCTGAAGCAGAAAATACTGTTTCTAAAAAATAAATAAAAATATTACAAACACTAAATAAGCATTAGCAACTGAAATTTGTAAATAATGAAAAACACTGGTGACCTTCTCCTTAGTGGTACTAAGTGTAGTTGGAACTGCACTTTTATAAAGCTGGAAGAACAATATTCCTAAAGGTCACAGGATCTAGGCAAGGCTGAACTCTTCTCGAACTAGGCTGCAGAAATACTGCAAAAAAATTTGTTTGTGTGTGTGTGTATGATGGAGAATCAAACCCAGGACCTCACACATGCTAGGCAAGGGCTCTAGCTCCGAGCCTTTTTATTTTGTGACAGAGTCTCACTAAATGGCCCAGGTTGATCTCAGATTTGCCATCCTCCTGCCTCAGCATCCCAAGTAGCTGGGATTACAGGCATGCATCAATACTCCCTGGTGATGCTCTTTTGTTGCGTAGAAACACAAACTCTGGTGCTACAATGGGATCTATTAAGTGATGTGTGACAAATAATTCAAGTTTTATGTCTCAGCTTCCTCATCTATAAAACAGAGATAATAAAAGTACCTACCTCTTAGAAGTACCGTGGGCTTTAGTGAGTTAATACATGTAAGGTACTTGGAACACTTCCTGGGACCAAGTAATGAGTGTTCTTATTATTCTTACCAGAGAGCTACGAGTTTCTCAGTTATGGGTTTTCAGGGCTCTATGAATAGTTAAACAGCCTGGAAATGAAAAAAACCTACAGTAGTAGAGAAACTAATAACACTTGCTGCTCTGTTCCTTCCATCAAGACTATGACTCATTTTTTCACATCTTCTTTCCTTTTATTGAAAAAAATTTTAGAAAATGGCAATTAATAAAGGTCGCAAACAAATCAACAGGGATATACTATGGAAAACAGACAATATAAAATTAAAAATGCCACTGGCTTCTTCAATTGATTAAGAACACAAAATGTGTTTTTAACAGGCAGGTCTTTTTAGACAAATTTAAAAGCTATATTTTGTGGGTTTTTGGAGTTTCCCCAAGTCAGATATATACACACCCACAAAAATGGTGTGTGAGGAAAGCTGTCATACACAAGAAGTTGTATCCTGAATTCTTCAGGAAACAGTTGTTGAAACAGAAATTAACATGAAGTCAGCAACAGGTTAACAATTTTTTAAAATTGAGTCTTCAAATGCTGCATGGCACAAAGCTATACTATAGAAAGTACTACTACGTACAAAAAAAAAAGTTTTATACAGCTTTTAGCAAGAATGCTTTTCCAAAGCAAGTCAAAACAACACAATCAGCAGACCAAGGAAGCTACAGCTAGAAATAAGAGCTACAACTTCTTGTATCTGTGCTAGAAAATCCTATTTTTCCAGAAGAGACTAAAATTTCAGGACAAAAAAAGGGACATTTTAAACATTTCTTACTTTACCCATTTTAAGTTCTGTTTCTTCCCCCACCCATCCAGTAATTCAGCATGATCCAGCAGAAAGAGGGCTGCTTTTAGAATTGGCTATTTTATTTTTCTTTCTGTGGCAAGACTGTCATGGAGCCTGGATATTTCAGGCTCGTATGCATCCATGACCAGTGTCCCGCTGTGGTCAAAAAACTTGGCGATAGACTTAGTGAATTCGGCTTCCCGCTGCTGCTTTGTTCTCCCACTGATGAAGGTCAGTTTCAGTGTATATTTGTCATCAAACCTAAGCATCAGGGCAAAAGACAGAATATCAAAAACAAATACGTTTTAGAAGATATTATAAAATATTATGCATACTGCTAAGTGTGATGGTAGTATTTTCCTAAAGTTATCTGTGGATGACTGATTATGATATCCAGGATTTGTTTCAAAATATTTCAGTAAGAGAAAAAAATGCTACGTGCTTATGTCACAAGACTGGAAAATGCAGACAGTTACAGCAACTGGGAAATAAGCACATGGGAATTGTGTTATTTTGACTTTTCTGCATATTTAAAAACATGTATAATAAAAAGCTTTAAAATTGAAGAGAAAGGGAAAAACAAACAAGAGCACAGATGCAACCAGTAATAATAGAGCACCAAGTATTTCTGAAAGAACAAGGTGGGCACTGGTGATACAGGGAACATGCAAATACTTTATACTTGGGCCCAAAACTATTCTGGGAAAGCCTTCTCAAACCCTCATCTGGGTTACATGTGTCTCCTTCTTCTTCCACAGCACCATCAATTAATATTCAATTCAAATACTAAATGCCTATGATATTCAGTTTTAAAGATAGCTTCCATGCTTTCAACAAAATTATCTGGTACTGAAATGAGTTTGTGTATTTGTGTTTTTCACTACATTGGGAGATTCCTGAGGGCAAGGATTTTTGTCTTAACTGCTTACTATCATCAGCATGGCACTTGGGTAGGCAACCACATTTTTCTGAATAAAGAACCCTTGCTATCAAGGAGGCTCCCCAATTCTAGGGTGCTTAGCCCTTGCAATCTGTAAAAATTGAGCTCTAGGTTCTACTGACTCCATACCCACTGCTTTACTTCATGAACTCCAGAGATTCCTGTTATACTTTAAGGTACTAGGAAGGTCTTTATTATTTCTACCCATTAAGAGGATTTAATGATACCATTTTCTGGTAGGCTGACACCCCCTCACCACCTGCTTCTGTCCACTTATTAGGGCACATTCAGTGGATTATCATGCAGGTATTATCCTTGGTTGAAGAAATTTCTTATACACCTATTTCTGCATGCTTAAAACAGAAACACTTCCACTTACTTTAAGGATTACTATCATAGTCAGAATGGTACCTACTGTTTGACCATAGCCTCCCAAAGCATAAGTCTTCAATAAGTCGTTGGACATTATCCCAACTTGGATAATGACTAGTGAAGGCTCTTGAACTATTTTAATCGCCTCAAAAGATTTTTCTCAAGCTCTATTCACTTGTTGTTAACTGAATCACAGTAATTTTTTGACTTCTGGGCCCTGTTTTATTAGCAGTTACATTCCTTTGATGGCAGGACATGCTCTGATGAGTTGTAACCTGATGCATCTTAGAAATAGCTATTCTTAACTCAAACATTTATTGAGCACCACACCTAGTTTTAGATACTAAAAATATACAGCAATGAACAATATATATAAACCTCTGCCTTTTGGGGATTTTCATTATAGTGTGTGTAAGGGGACCAAAAAAAAAAAAAAAAGATGTTCTTTTAAATATAACAGGGCAGGAAGCTTCCCTAGGCAAATGTTTGAGCAGAGCCCAAAAAAAGCAAGAGAATGAACTATCAGAGAAATTGATATCCCGTGCAGAGGAAGCTACAAGTGCAAAGGCCCTTAGGCAGAACATATCTGGAATAAAGAGTAGAAAAGGGTCTTGATGAACAGAATGAAGTGGGAGACAATGACAACCATTGATTAGGGGTACAGACAATAGATACATATTAACTTCTAAACCACAGTTAGAAAGTTAGCTTTTTCTCTGCATAAGAGTTTTGAGCTGAAGACTGAGGTGATCTGACGTTTCAGATGGATCAGTTTGACTAGTTCAAGTACATTTCAGTCATTCACACAATAAAGCTTTCTATACATCTAAACTGTGCCAGACCCTAAGCTAGCTCTGAGGACCTAGAGATGGGACAATCCCTGCCTGGGCTTAAGTATTTAGTATGTAGTGAATGGTAAAGGGGCTCACACTGCGAAGGAGGAGGGCCTAGGAAGAGACAAAGAAAAACAATATAGCTCCAAAGATGGCAGGGAAAGCAGCTGCAGAAATCCATTATTACCCGTAACCTAAGTGGGAAATGACGGTAGCATTGGAGATAGCAAATGGACAGACTGAATACATTTATACAGTAGGGTTAACAGGATTTGTTGACAGACTGGAGAAACTTGAGTCTAAATGATCCAAAATTCTTTAAGAATGGAGATGTAGAAGAACTTAAAAAAACAAAAACCAAGAAGCACAGGTCAAAGAGTAGAATATTTAAAATGGAAATTATTAGAAGTAATTAGTTATGGAAATTTCTAGGGCATATCCATGGAAATAAGTGTTTAAGACACGGTAGAAAACAAGGTAGTTAGTGGAGAGAAGTAAAACAGAGAGGTCACAGTACTGGAAAAAAATTACCTATCTGGACACAGAGATCACCAAGACTTAGGAAGGGACACAAAGTTATCATCAAGAAAGAGTAAGTTTGCATTTAACTGCAATGAGGAAGATAAGAATGGGCAAATGTGAGGACATGCAGTTAAAGCTGGTGTTTTAGGGAGGGGGACCAAGGATGAATTGGAAGCAGCAAAGGGAAAACCTGCTCCCTTCTCTAGCACATGGGTAACAAATGCTATAAAACATCAGTCACCATGTGTAACATGCAGGAGAAATATGTCTTCAGAGGTTATGGTCAGGTTTCATTTAGGGCCAAAAAGAGAAGGAAATGTTCAGAGAGGAAACTAGGCATAGGGGATTTGTGGGTGGCTGACAATGACTTGGCTGCAGGTTAGGAGGTCAAGGCTGCAGCCAAGTTCAAGTACATTTCAGTCATTCACACAATAAAGCTTTCTATACATCTAAACTGTGCCAGGCCCTAAGCTAGCTCTGAGGACCTAGAGTTGAGACAATCCCTGCCTTGGCTTAAGTATCTAGTATGTAGTGAATGGTAAAGGGGCTCACACTGCGAAGGAGGAGGGCCTACGAGGAGACAAAGATAAGCAATATAGTTCCAAATGACCAGGGTAACAGAGATAAGCGTAAGACGCTCAAGAATACCTAGGTGTACCTAACCCAGACTAAGCTATGTCAGGGAAGACTCCTTAGGAGGATAACAAGTAGGAGGCAGGTGACAGATAATCAACCCAGAGAAAACAATCTTGATTGAAGGCACAGGGTCAACTGGAAAACTCAGCAAATTAAAAACTCCATGATACTGCTAGAGTAAAAATACATGTTTTGAGAGGGGCACAAAAAGATATCACAAAGGACAGATGCTGAAAGACTGCACATGCTAATGGAGTTCAGGGTATTTAATAAATGTGCTGAGAAGCAAGTAAACTGCAGAATTCTTACACAAGTCACAAAGCTTGTATAAATCTGAATATGGCAAATGGTGGTCTGTGAAACCTTTCACTGCCATTCCATAGGGCAGTTATGGACCAAGATGTCAGAACCAGGAACTATTAAACTACTAGAAGAAGAGTTAGGAGGACAGAAGAATTTCTCCACCAACAATATGGCAACTGGCAAAAATGAGAAGGTAGTACAGAAAAACCAGAACCTTAATATAGTGCTAGTGGGACTGTAAAATGGTGCAGTTACTTTGTTAAACAGGTTGGCAATTCCTCCAACAGTTAAAGAGTTACTATATGATTCAGTAATTCCTCTCCAACAGAAATGAAAGCACATCCACACAAAAATCTGTACACAGATGTTTATAGCAGAATATTCACGATAGCCTAAAGGTGCTGACAACCTAAATGTCACCATTAATTGATGAATGGGTAAACGAAACGTGATATATCATTGCAATGGGATATTATTCAACTTTTAAAAAGCAATGAAGTACTGAAGAAGGCTACAATGTGGCTAAACCTTGAAAACATTATGCTAAATGAAAGAAACC
The DNA here is from genome assembly GCF_001458135.2 of Marmota marmota marmota. Lineage (NCBI taxonomy): Eukaryota > Metazoa > Chordata > Mammalia > Rodentia > Sciuridae > Marmota > Marmota marmota. The sequence goes on from NW_026000174.1 coordinate 13,374,506, forward strand.
AGTCACAAAAGGCCACACAGGCTATACATTCTAAAATTTAATTCACATTAGATGTTCATTGAAAACATTTACATAGTAAGTAAGTAATTGGATATTGCTTAAGGTTGGGAGGAAATGGGGAAATAGGAGGTAATAGCTAAAATTTACAGGATTTTGTTTGAGGTAATGAAAATGTTCTAGGGTTGACTATGGTAATGATTGCAAATAACTGTAAATACACTATAAACTAATAAAGTGTACACTTTGGGTGAACTGTATGGTTGGTGAAGTATATCTCAATAAGACTGTTAATGTCAGAATAAAAATAATGAAATCAAGATGTTGCCAGATTCTAAAATTATGCAATTCTTCTTCAGTGGCCTGGGAAGAAGTTCAGATTCACAACAGCTGAGTAAAAAAAGAGCTAGAAGCCCTGCTCCAAGGATAAGCAAGAACTCAGCTATAACATCAGAATGAAGGTCTGCTCCCCTTCTTCATAGACATCTTCACAAATCAGCAATGAAAGAGAGCATTTATTTGGTGCTGATGCTATGTTATCTTCATATATGTGAATAATTGTAACTTCAGGACCTACTTTTAGGAAGTATACCATGTATTTTTAGTTAATGACAAAGGCATGACTTCTGGATTACATGATGCTAGAAGAATTAATGTAACCTTTGGACCTGTGTTCTTATCTATAAACATATGTTCTAAAGTCTATTTAGGACAATACCTGAAAAACAATAAATGTTTAATAGACATTTGCTATTATGGTGACTGGTATAATAGACATTTGCTATTATTATAACTGCTATCATATCTTCCCAACAACTCTAAAGAGTCCTTTTTGACTTCACTAAAGGCACATCGTTTATATGATTTATCAAAAGTCATATATTGAGAAACAGACTGAGCTGGCACATGGATTCCATTCTGGGTACTTACATGGACTCTGGACTGTATTTTATAAAGTCATACGAGCAATGTTCCAGAGATTCTTGACAGCATTTAGTGTGTAGTCAGGATCATAGAAGGCACAAAAACTAAACAGGTTTTTCCAAAGATAACTGATCTCATACCTTTGTCATTTGTTAACTTGTCACAAAGGATACAATTCTTTATCCTTTCACTAAAGTACTTTCTTAGAAAGTTTATCCTCAGAGGATTTCTGTGATAACCCAATCTCAGAACTGCAATGTTAGAAAAAACCTTTTAGATCATTCACATCCCTTTCTTCATTTTACATCACCAGCACTATGCATGATCTGCATAGAACACACATACAATATTTGTTGTTAATAATGATGACACCATGGGGCAAATACAACACCAGAATTTAAGAATTTATAAGGATATTCATTACCTTTTGAGACTGGAGGACAGTTGCCAAATATCATCAGGATCCATACCAGTAGGATCTTTCCTGTGAGCCACAAGAAAGATGCTCTTCTCCTTATATGAGGTATAAATGGTCAGAATCCCCATCATTACGAAATAGGTTCAAATAAAGTTAAGGGGAAAATACACAAACAAAAGAGAAGTAACCCAAACTGACAAGAAAGAACATAAAAACTTTCATGACAGTTTAAAAAAATATTTTTTTTTTTGTAGTTGTAGATGAACAGCATGCCTTCATTTTACTTGTTTATTTTTATGTGGTACTGAGGATCAAACCCAGTGTGCCTTACACGTGCCCTGCCACTGAGCTACTACAGTCCCAGCCCCTCATGATAGTCTTAAAGAAGATGGTCGATTTTGCCTTACTGCAAAAACACTTAAAATATAACTATTTCATTTTCATCCTATGTTTATGTACCAAGAGAAGCAAGGCACTCTCTGATAAATCCTCCAAACATCTCAAAGTCTGTCAAGACTTTGTTATAATTTGTGCTATTTCTGTATTTAAAAAAACACAATAATCACAATGGACTTGACCAGGTTCCACCAATCTCAAAGGTAACTAGAATAAAAGTGACTTCAAATTAGTTACACTGTACAATTACTATTACATTCAGTTAACAGCATTGCCCACCATATCTGACAGGTACTTGCTGTACCTGGCCCAAGAGTTTTGTGTCCATTGTAATTAAAATTTCAAAAATAGGAGTCATGAAAGTATAGTGCAAAGCATATAGACTCTAGAGTGAGGTGATCCTAAGATGTGAATCTTGAAGGCCTTCAATGAACATAACTGTGATAAGGGACTGGGATTGTGGCTCAGCTGTAGAGTGCTCGCCTAGCACGTGAAAGGCCCTGGGTTCCATCCTCAGCACCACATAAAAACTAAATAAATAAAATAAAGATACTGCGTCCAGTTGCAACCAAAAATAAATATAAAAAAAAACCAAAAAAACAAAAAAAACAACTGTGATAAATTATTTTTTCTTCCCCAAGTATTCTCACCTCTTTTAAAATGGGGATAATAGTGACTTTTTCAAACTGTCATGAGGTTTATACATAAATATATACATATATATTGCATCTAGCACACAGAAGATATAATAGTAGTTACTACTATTATATATAAAACTGATTTGATCTTGCTTTGTTTTAAACTCATATCGAGATCATCATACTGTCATATGTAACTAATTAAAACAAATTTTAAAAAAAGACTGAGCAATAAAAAAAACAAAATTCATATAGAGATGATTGATCTGGTTACTAAAAGGGGTCAGGGATCACACAGTGCCAATTCTGGGGACTATCATTTGACACCAATTATAATAATACCATTTTTGATCAGGGCCTGCTTATAATATATGACTTGCTAACTACCTGTGGGGGTAGAACCTTTTAAAATATTTCAGGTAATGGCAACAGTGTTTAATAATTTGTTTGAACTAGTACAATGATAGCACACAGCAGACATACAGTGATTATTAAAAATCATGTAAAGATAGGAGTGGTGGCACATGCCTATAATCCCAGAGGCTCAGGAGATTGAGGCAGAAGGATTACGAGTTCAAAGCCAGCCTCGCAACTTAGTGAGCCCCTAAGAAACTCAGTGAGACCCTGTCTCTAAATAAAATACAAAAAAGGTTTGTGGTCAATGGTTAAGCACCCATGGATTCACTTACCCAATACAAAAAAAAAAAAAAGATATAGAGATGCATGTACTAACATGGAAAGATGTCCACTATACTTTTCTTAAGTTAAAAATAAAGTATAGAACAAATACACAGATGGTTTGGGTGAGGGGACCACATTAAAAAAAAAAAAAAAGTTTCATGAACATAACTTTTGTAGTAGTAGTAACAGCACAATAAAATTTCTTTGTTTTCAACTTCTGAGAAATAATCAAGCTGGGTAGGTAAGGTCACAACCATAATTCTAAACTTATTATTAAAAAGGAGAGGGGGAAATGCTCCTCAACTGATGATGGAATTATGGAAACACTGTTAGGTCAAAAACGCATTTAATATCCCTAACCTACCAAACATCCTAGCTCAGCCTAGTCTACCTTAAACTTGCTCAGAACACTTACATTAGCCTGCAGCTAGGCAAAATCATCAAACACAAAGCCCATTTTGTAATAAAATGATGAGTATCTTGGGTAATTTACTGAATACTGTACTGAAACCTTAAAAAAAAAAATCCTTTCTTTTTTGCTGTTTGTTTCAGCTATAACTTGAAAAGTCAAAAAATCTTAAGATTGCAGGCTGGGGTTGTAGCTCAGTGGTTAGAGCTCTTGCCTAGCATATGCGAGGCACTGGTTTCAATCCTCAGCACTACATAAAAATAAATAAATAAAATAAAGGTATTGTGTCATCTACAACTAAAAATAATTAAGAAAAAAAGGAAAATCTTAGATTGGACCATTTAAGTTAGCAACTATCTGTATTCCATACCAAGTCAATTATAAAATCTCTCATTTAATTTTCATAATTCTGAATATTAACCATAAGTGAGATAAATTCAGTATCAAAAATTTAATATCAAAAATTTAATTTCTTATTATCACAAGATTACACACACATAAGATTTCAAATTATATTCTGCAGTTCCCCCCAGGTTCTTAACTCTACTGTAACACAATTCAAACTTATACCATAGTCAGTAGCTTCCAGTCCAGTCCCACAACTTCAAGGAAACCTGTCTTCTGACTCTCCAAACTCTAATGCTTGTCTAATATTCTGTGTAAGTGGCTTAAAGCAGCCTAGTCTAATGGGGAAAGTTTTGGGCTAGAAGTGAGACAAGCTGGGTCTCATTATTCCTGTATGTACTGCTATTAAGTGCTCATATTACAATTATAAGAATTTCTACATTAATAACTAAAATGAATTACAGATAAAACAACATATTAAGCCTAAAATATCAAAGACGCTAAACAAATTTAAATGCCCACAGCTTATTATTTTAAATTCTAACATAAGCAGATACCAAGAAGGAAAGTTTTTATGGGGAACAGACAGGAATCTCTCTCTGTAATATGTAAAGACTGTTATAAAGCCATATGTAAAGACCGTTAGTAGAAAACAAACCTGATAAGTAAAGGATATGATATGACGCACAGGGCTAAAACTGGCTTGGACTCTGGAAAGGGGTGCATATAATCCCAAATCAAAGCCACTATGGCAAAAAAACAGGAGATGGTACAGATGGTGAGGCGACCGTCAATTAGCCCAAAATTCTCCACATACTTGTACTTTTCCAGAAGTACCTAGTGAGAAGAAAAGGAATCAAGCTTCAGGAATGTTTTCTTCATGCTATGTGCTTTACTCTTGATTTCTATGAAGAAGTTGTTAAAAATTATATGAATTAACAAAAAGTTCTCTCCAACAGGTATTTTACCATTCTAAACAAAGACAACTTAAGTCATTTATAAAGGATCCTAGGTAAAAAGTCCATTAACTCCTTACTATATATATATTTTTAAATCCTCAACTTTCCCCATAGGATATAGTTAAAACTTTTCTTTTCCCTTTTCAAATGGAGAAATGACTAACGATGGATAAATGACCAATCTTCTATCAATCTTTTGTGCTCTAAGGGAATTAATCTCAAAAACAATAAATTACCAACTTTTCTGAGCTAGCCAACATTCACATTTAAAAAAATTTTTTTTAGTTGTTGATGGACATACATACATTTATTTATTTATAAGTGGTGCTGAAAATCAAACCCAGTGCCTCACACATGCCAGGCAAGTGCTCTACCACTGAGACACAGCCCCAGCCCCAGCCCCAGCCCCAACATTTACATTTTAACATACACCCCCCATCCCCAATTATTCTGTAAGAGTTCTGGAAACTGCTGTATGCCTTATTTTCTAACATTGAAAATTAAGGATACTTCAAGTTAACAGAGTAAAAAGATCTTCAGGAAATGGGCTGTCATCTGTATACATGCTCATGGACCCTCAAGAAAGTACCTTTTTGGCAGAATCATCCAAAGAGTTTTTCACAGCTGATCCATCCCATTTGTCAATTTTTACAGGCTTATCATCAATTTTCCACTGTAAAACAAAGAGAAAAATTGTTCATCAAGAAACCCGACATCTCAATTAAAATAAAACAGGCTGCTTTCTTAAGATACTCCTCAAGTATACATAACATTTATTCTTTGCTTTTTGATGATGGAGAGCTAAAATACAAAACAAAACAAACAAACAAAAAAAGAGGCTGAAGAAGAGGAGACTAGGCCACTAGAATCAGTCAGTACTTCTGACACTCATATGATGTTAATAGTCTCTAAGCAGAGAAGTCAAAATCTTGTACAAGCCCAGAACCAGAACACTTACACAGGCTAGTCTCTGTGAGCGTGTACTCATATTCTCCATCCCCATTTCACTCAAATGTGAGTAAAGAAAAGAATTCCATTTGTTCATCCTTTCATTCTGTAACCACAAAACTCAGAAAATACATGCAGGAATTTATACACTAAACAGAATGGGCAGGGTTTCCTTTAATAAATACTTCTTTGTCAGGGGTGGTAGTACTTGCCTAGCATGTACAAAGCCCTGGGTTCAATTTCCAACACCATCACAAAATATAGACAAAAACAAGTAAAAAATAAACAAACAAAAAACCCCCATTAGTTGTCCACTAACAACTTTCAAATTTTAACAGGATGTCTTAATTTTAATTTTACAGCATGTACAGTAATCTAGTACAATCTGTTAGAGCACTAAATTTTCAATCACAAACCAAGTCCCTGACCCAGTCCCAGCATCAATTAGTTATGTGACTTCGGACAAACCTGCTTTAATTTCGTTATAAACAGAGGTTTAGAAAAGTTTTCCACATACTGCTTGCTATTCAGAGATAACTGATGTCTCACATGTTGTGAGCAGATGTTCAAAATATTATAAGATCTACAAGTGAATTTAGCTACCTGGACTCAACATCCACTTCTGGAAATTTTTCTATAACTACACACATATGAAATAATATATAAAGCTACTCACTGCAACATTATAATATATAGCTTTATATATTATTTACATATAATATAAATAATATATTTTATATTATATATAAATACACAATACTTATATATATTATATATAAATATTATATATTTTTTCATAGAAGAAAAAAAAAACTAGAAGTAACTCAAGTACTTATCTAAAGGGGGCTGAATAAATCAACTATGGTACATCCAGATATCCTATATGGGTAGAGAGAGGGAAATGGGTGAAGAGTGAGCCACTAAAACTTTTAAAAACATGTGAATGTATTATATGGTTAAAAAAAAAATCTCAAAATTCAACTGATTAAGTGAATGCAGCTTAAGTGAAACAGAGTGTTTATAAATAATGAGAAATCTTGGATAGATCACATTAGCCAACATTTTTTCTTTTTTTTTTTCCATTTTTTTATTAGCAACTCTTAAGATAGATTAACAAATATTGTATTTCATAAAAATTCGAAATTGATTTGGCTTCAGAATGCATTAGTTTACTGAAGAACAGAAAACATTTATATCTTATCAACTTTTTAAAATTGGACTGTGATTCTATACACCAGTACACAAAAAGAACTGTTCTATAAAACTTGTTGAGGGGGAAAAAAAACCCATGAACTAGAACAGTCATGCTTAAAAGTGATTAAGTCAATCAAAAATTTTCCCTCTGGTGCCTTATAAAAACAAAATTTTTCTTTCAGAACATTACTCATGATAGCATGCTGCAATACTGATTCTTACAACCTGCCAACCTACAAATCGTACACAGTATCAAATTCTAAAAATACCAATTGAATCATGAATTACAGGGTTTTCTAGCTACATAGATAGATGACATGCACTCAGTCAAGTAAACCTCATTTTGATAACCACAAGCAAAAGAAAAGACCTTGCAAATGCACAATAAAAATTCAAAATAAAATTTATGAAATAAAATCATTTAAAAGTTTTAAGTAGGGCTGGGGTTGTGGCTCAGCAATAGAGTGCTCACCTAGTACATGCAAGGCACTGGGTTCAATCCTCAGCACCACATAAAAATAAGTCAGAAAAAAATTCAAGTAAAAGAGAAGGCCTCTCGAGCTAGTCAGAGGAAAAAATTCAAGTACAAGAGAAGGCCTCTGGAGCTAGTCAGACAGAGAAAGAAAGTTTAGAGCAGAAAAAGCCATCAGGGAAAAAGTTACAACAGGAGACTGCTACTAACATCTTTCTATCACCAGAGGGCGGAAGTGTCCAACCAACAGCGCCACCTCTACAGGAGATTGCTACTTAACACCTTTCTATCACCAGAGGGCGTAAGTGTCCAACCAACACCACCACCTACATATGCTGGGAGGCCCCCAACCCCCGCAGTTGATAGATGGGATCCTGAGACAGGATCTCAAATATTAACAAGCCCTGTATTTGAGGCAGGAGGGCAGCGAATTCACAATGCTTTAAATTTCAAAACAGTGAAGCAGCTAAAAGAGACTGTAACAACCTATGGTCCTCAAGCACCCTTCACTATAAGCATGGTCGAATCCATTAACAACTTGAACATGACGCCAGCAGATTGGGCTAATATGTGTAAAGCTGTGCTAAATGGAGGACAATACCTGTTATGGAAGGTTGCCAATGAGGAATTTTGCAAGGAGACGGCTAGGCGAAATGCAGCAGCTGGTTATCCTCAGAGAAATCTAGATATGTTGTTAGGAAAGGGACCTTATGAGGATCAGCAGCAACAAATTGCATATGATCCTGGCGGATACGCACAAATTGCTGTAGATGCAATTAAGGCATGGAAGACTTTACAAGGACATGGAGGTTTACAAGGTCAATTATCTAAGGTAATCTAAGGAGCTAATGACCCTTATGCTGAATTTGTAGATAGGCTTATTCAAACAGCTACCAGAGTTTTGGGGAATACAGAACAAGCAATGCCATTAATAAAACAACTGGCTTATGAGCAAGCGAATCGTTGGTGCAGAGAAGTCATTAGACCATGGAAA
>NW_026000174.1:13387293-13458874 GCF_001458135.2 Marmota marmota marmota
AAAGGAAGGAAGGAAGGAAGGAAGGAAGGAAGGAAGGAAGGAGGGAGGGAGGGAGGGAGGGAGGGAGGGAGGAAGGAAGGAAAGCAGCCATTTCAGCATGTGCTGAAATAGCCTCAGCACTAATTTCACTGTCTGGTACCTGGAAACAAGCAAAACAGTAATATTTCCAGTAAATGGCATAAGTTAAAGAAAGATTATAATTTGATTTCTGAAGAGATGGTAGCATCATCCATTTTGTATGCCTGAAAAACTTAGTCCATTTCAAAGTAAATAAAGAGGGCAGTGACTGACACAAGATGCTTATTTTTCTGATTGTTATTTTCCATCATTCTCAAAACTAATCTTAATACTAAAGTATACGGTATTCTCCATGATCTCTCTGCTGCTATTCAGAGTTATTTTAGAATCTTTTTTCCTCACTCTTGTCTTCCTTCACACTAAGTTAAAACTGCAATAAAAAGGGAAAAACTCAAGTTGGGATTGTGGCTCAGTGGTATAGTGCTTGCCTAGCATGAGTGAGGCACTGGGTTCAATTCTCAGCACCACATATAAATAAACAAAATAAAAGTCCACTGACAACTAAAAAATATTTAAAAAAAGGAAAACACTCACATATGACCTCAGAGGATAAATCAGTGGAGGACAGTATGCAGAAAAGAGCAAAAGAATGAGCCTGCCACCCTTAGAAAGGTCTGTTTGCAAAGTTGGTCTTGGAATGGCATCTGATAACAGTCCCTACAGTAATATAAAATATTCCCCAAATAAGAGTGGCTTGTTGTATATAAACTGTTTATATAAACAATTCAACTATGCCGAACACTTTTCCTTCTGGGAATCTGGCAAACACCAGGCTGAGGGTTGCCTATTTAATCAGCCCTAATAAAAGAAACCCAGACAGAATCCCTAATAAACTTTCGGTGCTGACACTACTTCACAGGTACTGTTGCCATCTCGCTGCTAGAGGAAGTAAGCATGTCCTATGGGACTCCAACAGCAGAGGACTCTCAATCCTGTGCTTGCTTTCCTCTGCATTTCATTTGTGCAGCTTTTCTTCCTTTGCTGATTTTGCTTTGTATCCTTTTGCTGTATTAATCTTTCCTGAGTAGCAGTATGTACTGAGTCCTATTAGTGCTTCTAGCAAATCACCAATCAGGGTGGTCTTGTAAACCTCTGATGGAGACAGTACTGTCCCGTGTCACCTAAAAGACAAATTGGATGTTGTGCTTCATACACAATTCCTCTTCCCTCATTCATGCATACTGGGCATAACCAATGATCAAATGTATTTACTTAGCCATTATTTGTACCAAGGTGATATGATATATGCACATGGTTTAAGGACTAAGAGTTCTTAGTTTTTAAACTTAGTTCAAGTTAGTTCTTGCGGGAGGCACGCAAAAAACAAATCAAACCAAACAAAAAACCAACAACTAGCAATCTCTGCTTTACCATAAGTCCGTAGTCATTTCCTACTTTCCAAAGAGAGACAACTATTCTCATCTCCTATAGTTGATATTTTGGGTTTTACCTCTAATATCCTTTCAAAACATATCGCTGTGGTGCACCACCTGTGAAGCTACTTCAGTGGTCTTTTACTGGGTACCGAGCCATAGGGGACTTAGGTCTCCCCTTGGGGACGATCCCTGGCATTCCCATGTGTAGAATGCCCAAGGCGTGAGATCTCTGCCCTTGCTCTACCAATGGGACAGCCCACCTCCTGCCTTATTTGGCAAAGAACATTCTATAGAACACCTTTGAAGTTCCTTTTTGTATAAATAAACCAAACTTGGGCTCCCACTCTCTTTTTCCAGTGTGGAAGCTGGACCCCTAATGACATAGAGCTGTCCCACCCTTGCTTTTCAAAGTTACTTCCCTGTCTTATGGTCTTTTCGTCACCTTCTTTTTCTCAGCCTTATTTCGCAGCCAGTTCACTCCACATGGAGGAACTGGGATCCAACTGCCTGTGCCAGATGTGGGAGGGATATTGCTACTAAATTTTTCAGTTTTTTGGCATTATATCTACTGATTTCTCACTATGAAAAATGAAATTTAGCCCCTTGCTACACAGTTATTCTTCCTGCCCCTTCCCACCATCTTTTTGATATAGACATAGATCAATATGGATTTGGTCTTATATAACACCTTAATTTTTGTCAGATCATGAACTCAGAGTTTACAACCATAAATGCTATTAACAAATAAGTCATATAGAATACTAGATTTACTTTTTATTTCCTGCATAGCTTTTTGTTTTATTTTTAGCTAGTTTTTTGTTTTTACCATACAATATATTTATCAACAATTTATTCTTTAATTCTATGCCAATTGTTTAAAATAACCCCACAATATATGCAAACAGATTCAGCACTGTATGAATTTCCTCTTCTTGGAGAAAATTCTTGGAGACTTCAGACTTGCTTCAATCTAAATGTTGCTGCTCTCCAACCTGCTGCATAACTATCATCCTGGACTCTTCCTTTACTATGACACTGGGGTTTTCCTTAATCTCTCTTAGACTGGATTCCCTTTTCTTATTATATCTTACTCTTTCCTTGGTTCACTATTCCCTTGATTTGGTGAAGCACAAATCTAGTGGTTTCCTTAAAAATGCATAATGGAAATAAAGTATGCATCTGAAAATGTCTCTTCTACCCTCTACACTTGAAAAATAAAAAAATATATATTTCTCTTTTAAAAAACTGCACATAAATCAAAACTACTCTAAGATTTTATCTCACTCCAGTTAGAATGGCAATTATCAAGAATACAAGCATAATTAGTGTTGGCAAGGATGTGGGAAAAAAGGTACACTCATACACTGCTGGTGGGACTGCAAGTTGGTGCAACCATTATGGAAAGCAGTATGGAGATTCTGCAGCAAACTTGGAATGGAACCATCACATTTGACCTAGCTATCTCACTTCTCCACATATACTCAAAGGACTTAAAATCAGCATACTACAGTGACACAGCCACGCTCAATTCACAATAGCTAAACTATGGAACCAACCTAGATGTCCCTCAACAGATAAATGGGTAAAGAGAATGCGGTTTATATACACAATGGAATATTACTCAGCCTTAAAGAAGAATGAAATGATGGCATTTGCAGGTAAATGGATGGAATACAGATTATCACTTTAAGTGAAATAAGCCAATCCCAAAAAACCAAAGGCTGAATGTTTTCTCTGAAAAGCAGATGCTGATCCTTTGGGGGGTAAGGGTGGTAGGGAAGAATGAAGAAACTCTGGATTGTGCAGAGGGGAGTAAGGGGAAGGTGGGGCTGTGGGGACGGGAAGGACAGTAGAATGAGACAGACATTATTACCCTACATACATGCCTATATATATATATAAAATACAATTACACTGCTGGTGTGACTCTGCACCAGAGGAATGAGAAGTTGTGCTCCATTTGTGTACAATGTGTCAAAATGCATTCTCAAATATCACATATAACTAATCAGAACAAATTTTAAAAAGATAAAACATTCTAACATTTGATAGAACAATGACTAGAATACATTAAAATCTACCATCTATGTATTAACACTGAGTTGCATTTATCCTAATAAAATAATCCCTTTGAAAGATAGTTGTAAAACAGCTAATTATTGTCAAATCTGGTAAATAAAGAGAAATAGTCATGTTTTAAAAAATTTTATTTATTTATTTATTTATTTATGTATTTTTTGCACAGTGGCACACACCTGTAATCCCAGAAGCACAGGAGGCTGAGGTAAGAGGACTGAGTTCAAAGCCAGCCTCTGCAACAGCGAGGCGCTAAGCAACTCAGTGAGACCCTGTTTCTAAAACACACACACACACAAATAGTGCTTAGTCATTATTTGTGCCAAGGGTGATATATGCACATGGTGTGGCTCTGTGGTCGAGTGACCCTAAGTTCAATCCCCAGTCCCCTCACCCCACAAAAGAATTTCATTTTTGAAGTGCTTGAGAAAGATGTTAAATGCAACCCAAGCTTAAAGGATACATAAATAATACAGGAAGTCATTTTCTGAATTAACTGATTTGGGGATTACTGCTTTCTCCTATTCCCCATGCACCTTTTGGCTTTAAAAGAGTTGGGGGTGGGGGAGACAGACAAAATCTTGATCATTAGAGCATGCCCAGCAAATTGTCTTGAATTTAACATAACAGCATTTACACTTTCTATTCTTATTTTAATAACAGTGAAAACAGAAGTTCTGTAGTGATATCAAGGACCTCAGTGGACTGTTTCATAAATTTTCTTTGCTTGACATCAGTAGTAAAACTCAAAGAATTCCTCAATTCACACAGGAGAGGTGAAGAATGGGGGCAAGAAGGAGTGATCAATGAAAGGACCACACTCTGACTTAAAGAAATGTGCACGGCTCTAAGAGAAATAAACTTTTCCTCCTCCCTTCTTTGGTCTACCCATTTCAGAAATGGATATAAACTACAAGAGGGAAAAGTAGTAGGAAATGGGGCATATGAGAGACCATATTCTTCTACACAGTATTATTTATAAGGCTGAACAATTTGAACTTTATTCTGAAGCAGGCGATGGACAGTATCTTAAGCAGGGAAATGACAAAACTTGTTTTTCTAAAAAGTCATTTAAGTGGCAACCTGGCAGATGGTCTTCAGAGGAGTAACCAACACAGACAAACACATCAGATGGTGCCTGATGTAAGTACAAAACCTGAATGCTCAACAATAGCAGCAGGGGGACAAAAAGGGAATACTTACAATGTAGAACTGGCAAAGCTTAGTGACAGAACAGTTATAAGGAACGTGAAAAAGAAACAGATCACCACCTATTAAGAATTAGGGCTTGGATGACTTGTCTGAGTCATGTGTCATTTTCCAGGAAAAGGAACATAGGAAGAAAAAGGATAACTATCCCTTTCTATATATGGAGCTTGAAATGCTTTAACTTATATTTTTCTTCCTTTTGATCTCATAAGGAGATAATGAAAACTAACTAAAAGTAGTCTCAGAAGCAGAGATTACTATTTTGAGCTATAAATATATATGAATCCCTACCCCCTTCACATGCCCACCTTTAACAAGAAAAGATCAGTAGTAGTAAGTTGTTGGCAAGGACTTGCCTCGCACATGTGAGGTCCTGGGTTCGATCCTCAGCACCACATAAAAATAAATAAAAATAAAGATATTGTATCCATCTACAACTAAGAAAAAATTTTTTAAAAGAAAAAAATGTTAAATTTGGGAAGAAAATGTCTATCTTGAGGATGTGCAGTCACCTAATTTAGATCCGAATTCAGAAAATTCATGATAACCCAACAAAGCGATTATAGCTCTAAGCAACACACCAAATCTTCAATTTCAATCTTTTTTTTTTAATTAAAAAACGGCCAAAAAATAATACAGCACAGGAAATCACTGGCTTACTAGTGCTTATTAGTGGTTGCATATATGATTATAATTAGTTGGAAGTTAAAATTACCATGTGGCAATTAAATTATGAACATGCACATTAGTGGCAAGTCCAGAGAAACTGACTCAGATTTTTTTTTAATTTCTCTGCTCTGCCACAAACTATATTAGCAATGACCAGGCTGCTTCTACACCAGCCTGACCGTAACTTAACAAGCCTATAATACTACAGTTCTTTGAGAACCAGCTCCAGATACTGAATCCATGGTTTAAACATCTCACTACTGACTCCAGTATATGTGAGGTCTAAGACTAAAAATGACTCAAAGTGAAACAACTGCAGTAAGGGTGTGAGATGAGTCCTTATTCTATAGAGGGGGCAGATCATATGTTCCAAGAACGATATGTAATCTGTTCAGAAAAATGTAGCTATATTGTAAATTCCTTCAAACATTCCTAGTAGGGGGGAAAAACCCAACCATTCCTACTGGGAATGTAAAATGGTTGAGCCACAGGGGAAAACACTTTGACAGCTGCTTTCAACACAGTATCTTTAAACTCAGTAATTTTACTCATAGGTTTATTATCAAGAGAATAGAAAACATATAGCCACACAAATGTCTACAGTACAGTAATCAAAATAGCCAGAAGGTAGAAACAACTCAAAAGTCAGTTGATAAGGGGCTGGGGTTGTAGCTCAGTGGTATAGCACTTGCCTAGCACATGTGAGGCACTAGGTTCAAGCCTCAGTACCACACAAAAATAAATAAAACAAAGGTATTTTTTAAAAGTCAGTTCATAAATGGGTAAACAAAATGTGGTACATCTGCATAATGCATTATAATTTAGCCATAAAAAAAGAATGAAATAATAATATATGATACAATATGCATGAATCCTGAAAACATGCTAAGTGAAAGCAGATAGCCACAAAAGGCCAAATATTTTATAATTCCATTTATATGAAATGCCCAGAATAGACAAATCCCTGGAAATAAACAAACAAAAAAGTTCTGTAGGGGCTGGGAGGTAGAGCTTAGTGGCAAAGTGCTTACCTAGCATGTGTGAGGCCATGTGTTCAATACCCAGCATCACTTAATAAAAAATCAGAACTGGAGCTGGGACTGTGGCTCAGTGGTAGAGCGCTTGCCTAGCAAGTGTGAGGCACTGGGTTCGATTCTCAGCACCACATATAAATAAATAAAACAAAGGTCATTTGACAATTAAAAAAAAAAAAAAATCAGACCTGTGGCTGCCAGAGGCTGAAGGAAGGAACAAGATATGCTTGCTAGAGTATGGGGTTTCTTTGGGGGGATTATAAAAATATTCTGAGAGCTATGGTTAGTGGCACACACCTATAATCTCAGCTACTCAAGAGACTGAGGCAGTAGGCCCCCAAGTTTGAGGCCTGCCTTGGCAACTTAGCAAGATCCTGTCTCAAATTAAAAATAAAAAGGCAGGGGTGGGGGGTTTAAGGAATTTGGGGAATATAGCTCAATGATAGAGCTCCCCTGGGTTCAATCCTCAGTACCTCAAAAATAAATAAATAAATAAATAAAAATATTCTGAAATTAGATAGTAGTAATGGTTGCATAACCTTGTTGAGTATACTAAAGCATAAAACAAAAAAAGGTGAACTTTAGCTTCTAGGACACGACTTGCCTTCCTCTCTCACTGAGGTCTGTCTTCTTTATTTGATTTTTGTCTTCTTCCTGATCTATAAATATTGGCAAGCTCCTAAGCTTATCTTAGGTCCTTTTCTCTGCCTATACTCATCCAAAGGTGATACCAAGTGTTAGAGCTTAAGTACCATGTACAAGTGGATAACTTCCACATTTCCAAACTGGACATCTATACATCATTTGCCCTCTCCACTTAAATGTCTAATAACATCAGACTTAAATAGACTTTATTTTGCTGGTACTGGGGATGGAACTCGGGGCCTCAGACACGCTAGGCAAGCACTCTACCATTGAGTTACATCCCCAGACTTTTAAAATGTTTTCTTTTGAGACAAGGTCTCAGTAAGTTGTCCAGACGGGCCTCAAACTTACAGTCCTCCTGTCTCGGCCTCCTGAATAGCTGGGATTGGAGGTGTGTGTCACTGTACCAGGGAGAATCAAATTCTTGATTTCTGCTTATCCCTCAAAAGTGTTTTTCTCCCAGTCTTCCTCATTTCAATAAAAGACATCTCTACTCATCCAGTTTATGGAACAAAAACATGTTATCCTTGATTCTTTTCTCTGCCTTGTATTATACATTCTTACCATCGTTATATATTTTTGGCCGTACATTCAAAATATACCCAGAATCTGACCAGTATTTCTCAACATGAAGGACACTGTTAAAATGCAGAATAAATACAAGATATGTGTGAAAAATGCAATGTCCAGGCCTTGACTCAACAGGATCTAATTCATGTGAGAAGAGGTCCAGAAATCTGTTATTCCTAACTAATACTCAAGGAAATTTCATGTAATCAGACCTCACACTGTGATGTTTATTTATCTAAGGAAGCTGAAACCCAGAAGAACCACCTATAAGTGGGAATTATATATATTTGTACACGTGTACTTTTTTCTTGAGTGCTTACTGTGTGCCAAATACTAACTTTTAAGGCAAATATTATTATTATCCCCACTTTACAGGTGAGGCAACTGAGATACAGAGAGATTTATTAACTTGCCCAAGAAGCACATCTGGTAGGTGGCAGAGCCAGAATTCAAAGCTAAACAGATAAGTTTAGCTCCAGAACTTAAGCTCTCAACTAAGATAGAAAATCCGGCTGACAGCTCAGCCAAAGACAGACTCTAAGTATGAGGTTAAAAAAGCCTGGATACAGCTTCAGGAAAGCATAGTTTAACAAATCAACGTTAATAGCCAAAACAATTTATGCAAGCAGCTTTTATTTACAGGTGCCACTCAGAACAAAATGCCTTGATGTATTTTGGGTGAAGCAACTTTGTGCAATGAACTAAGTCAAGTCATTATGTAAAGGGCACTGGAAGACTAGATTTGCATACTTATTTTAAAATCAGGAAACAAGAATTGTTGTGTTCTTAAAAACAGTTTCAGAGGAGCAGAAATTCACATCTGTTTAAGAGAAAACTAGAAGCATGTGCCTCACTTTATGACAATTCTTTATGGCAAATGAAACTACAGCTGCAGAAATTAAAACCCTCCCCCACAAAATCAAGATACATCAAAATAAAGGACTATTAAAGGTACCAACCTCTTGTTCCCACAAACCAAAACCTTCTGTATTACTCCAATCCTGCTCCACTGAAAACAATTTTCTCATGCTCTCTCCTACAGTACCCTCAGTTTTCATACAATTAAATACACCATCCTCTAAGCTGTTTCTGAACACTTACGTAGTTTTTTTCTCTGCTAAAATCAATGCTATAAGTAGTTACTGTCTTGAGCACTATAGAGAATCCTTCAAAGAAAACTGAACAAAAACAAAATGAGTGAAGAAATACAATACAGTATGACATATTAGGTGACAGCTTAATTCCCATGTGCAGTAAGAGTCAGCAAAATTCAGAATTCAATGTAAGGCTGAAATGAAATTTTCCAAGAAAAAGCACTTAAACAGTTCCTGAGTACTCTCTCTCTCTCTTCTGTCCCTCGCTTCTTGGTTAAAACTTTCAAGTGCTCCTGTGTGAGGCCTTTTTATCTATTTCTACTACTCAAGTTGGGGTTCTCATCACTTTTGTTTCTCATCACTTTTTATGTAGCCCTTTATAAAAAACACTTATCGATATTATATAATTTAATCTTTACAAGACTATGTACATCCACAATACTTATTGTGATAAGTTATATATTACTGAACTTGAATTTCCTTATCTAAGGCTATGTGGCTTTTAGCATGCTACACAAGAATTCAAACTTACTTTTCTTTCCATGAAATCACTAGTATGGCATAGGTCCTTTGTTAGAAAACTTCTAATTTCTACCTCTCCAAACAATCTGAATAACTTCCTTTTAAATTACTTTATATCAAAGACCATCAACAACTTCTACTCCAACTTCAAGCAAACCATGCCCACCCCAATCTGATTTTACTTGTCACTATAATCCCCTTGGAGAACCTTCCAGTTAACTTACTACCTGAGAAACCTAAGGGACCCTCACATTCTGATCATCTTCGCTCAAGGAGACTTTCTTAGCTGATATGCTTTTCCTCTCTCCCTCAAATTAAGGTCTAATCTCCACTCTCAGACCTAAGAGGCCTTCCTCTAGAGCCCTCACCCTTATCAATTAGATCTAAGGATTATTCTCTCTCACTTAAATTTCTGCAAAAGGTATACATTTGAGGCCGGACGCAGCGGTGCATGGCTGTAATCCAGCAGCTCAGGAGGCTGAGATGGGAGGATAGTGAGTTCAAAACCAGCCTGAGCAAAAGCAAGATGCTAAGCAACTCAGTGAGATGGTCTCTAAATAAAATACAAAATAGGGCTGGGGATGTGGCTCAGTGGTCGAGTATCCCAGAGTTCAATCGCCAGTACCAAAAAGAAAGTATACATTTGAATACACCATATACTTCTTAAATATATTTAACATTTTGACTACCTCATCTCTTACATTCAGTTATTTAGTATTCTGTAATAGGATTCTCTTTTTTTTTTTTTTTGATATCAGGGATTGAATCCATAAGCGCTTGAGCCATATCCTCATCCCTTTTTATTTATTTTGAGAGAGGGTCTTTCAAAGTTGCTTAGGGCCTAACTAAGTTGCTAAGGTTGGCTTTGAACTTGCAATCCTCCTGTCTCAACCTCCCAACCCACTGGGATAACAGGAGTGCACCACAGAAATAGGATTGTTGATGTATTTATTCCTCCACCATCACACATCTGTACTGGACACTACAGAAATCAGAGATTATTAATGTATATTGTCACATTTGATTCTCCCAAAACAATCTGTAATGTAGGTGCCAGAGACCTAATATTTCTGATGGAGAAAAGAAACTCAGTGAGATTAACTGGCTTGCCAGTCTTCATATTATTTCCAAGGAGCAGATATACTTCAATCCAGGTTCTTCCAATAACATAATGATGCCATGTAGTACCCAGCTGGCCCTCCAAATCCAGACTCTATATTCACAGATTAATCAACCATGAAACAAAAACATTCTAAAAAAAAAAAAAATCTGTCCTAAACAGGTATACTTCTTTTCTTGTCATTATTTCCTAAAAAATACAGCATAGCAACTATTTACATACCACTTACATTATACACTATAAGTAATCACGGGTAATTTAAAGCATATTATAGATGTGCAGCTCATATATAAATACCATTTTACCTAAGGGACTTGAGCATCCTCCAGTTATCAAAACCCACAGGGGCTCCTGGAACCAAATCCCAGCACACACAAAGGGACACCTTATTCAGTAATCTCCGCCTCAGCAGAAGGCCCATGCTTAATATTTGATGATACAGCTGGAAGGTAGAGGAAGGCTGGGGGGGGGGACAATCACCAGCTGTGAGGTACTCAGAATTTGTATATAAAACTGTCCATCAATTCCCAGTGCTCTCACATGTCTCGGAAAAATTTACGGTGCAGGCCTCCAGAATGCATTCCTGTCTTTAAGGAATTACATGGTTTTAAAAGTGTTAGAACCATGTAATTCAAACCTGGATACTCAAAAAAGACAAAAAGATCTGGATCTGAGCCTCTCCACACCATCATGTATTCATTTCTTAAGCACATACTATATATTAGGCACAGGAATATCTTGACAGTTGTTGTTCCTAATGAAAGTAAAAAATCTTGTTTACTAGATGAAAGAGACCTTAGGGTACATTTAGGTTAAATCCCTCATTTTGCAGATGAATAAGCGTAGGAAGAGCAAGCGTGTATCAAGGTCACCGAGCTAAATGCAGAACCAATACTAGGACTCTCGCTTCCCTGAAACTATTTCTTCCTGCATACTGTACAAAGACTAAGAAAAGACAACCCAGGAACAGTTCTACCTGCGCCCCCCCCCCTTTTTTTCCCTTAAACCCTTGTTGCTGAGTGTGCGGTTAAAAAAAATAAACAACAATTAAAAAAAAAAAACTGGGCGGGCACAGAAGGAAAGAGGCAAGCAGTAGTATACAGTAGTGCACTCGCTTGCAAACAGGCAGAGAAAAGAGGGCAGAGGGTAAAGAAGACATGAAGGGAAAAATCTTAAGGCTTCCTTTCAGCCCAGCAGGTTAAGTCAACACTCAAATGTTTTCATTAATAGCGTGATAAAAATGCCCAGAAACTTTAGCAAAAAGACTGAAGGAGCGTTTGGAATCTGCAGCAGCACACGAGGGTGATGTGGTGAGGAGTTTGGGTTTACCAACTTCGAGTAGATTCCTTAATTTCTCTGGGCTTCAGTTTTCCCCGTCAGTGAAGGGCACTTTGTACGGTGGACACCAGCACAAGGGAAAAGTGATGGCCACGTTGATGTGTGGGAGTAATCAAATTATGAAAAGCTGTGGTGGCCACCATTAAGGACCAGGGACATTTCTGACAAAGAAGCCCTGAAGAGGTGAAAGTTCGGGCTTAAATTGGGGAATGTGCGGGCTACAAGCCCGTGTCGGTGGGCTAGACGAGGGTTTTCCTCAAGAGGCCGCAAAAATAAGGGGGCGGGGATGGGAAGGTGGTCTCACCGTTCCCCAAGCCTCCCCAGGATTTGACTGTCCCCAGGAACCGACTCCTTACCTTATCTAAAAAGCCGCTGCGGCTGCTGCCTGTCCCACAGCTAAGGCCACCACCAGCCCCACTACTGCCTCCGCCACCACCACTTCTCCCGCCTTGTGCCGCCGCCGCCGCCATCTTGTCTGCTTCTGCGTCTCCCTCCCCTCCGACTTGTCCGAAGCCGATTGGCTGAATTTGCCGGCGTGACGCGCCACTCGGAGTCCTACGGGATCCGTAGTTCGGGGCGAGATGACGCGAGGTTATAAGCGGAAGTGACCGCGGAGCTTGCCGGGACTTGTAGTTAGAAGCTCCGGCCGCCGGTTGCTGCCTACACGGCCAGCCGCGGCGTCGCGGTTACTAAGGAGTAAGGAAGGTAGTGGCAAGCGCCACCGTGGAGCAGCTCCGAGATTTCCGCGAGCCTCGCAGGCGCGCGTCCCGCCTGACCCGGTCGTCGCCTCCGCGGACCCCTCGAAGGCGGAAGCGACGGCGGAGGAAGGTGCAGCTGGAAACTTTATTTGCGTAACTTAGTCTTCCCGCCCCAGATGTGGAGTCTCCAAAGGAGCGAGGGTAGAGCTATCCTTCATCCTTTCCTACCAGTTAGGGCACTTAACCAATTATTCTCTCAAGCGACTGTCATCTTAGCTGTAAGCAATGTTGCATGTAGAATTCACATTTCGGAGTGATAAATGTTTGCCAGGCCATGTTCTACATGCATATACATCCATCCTCTTATTTAGTCCCAGAATCACCCTGTCAGATGAAGAAACTAAGGAACTTACCCAAGGCCAGATAGTATGTATCAAAACCCAGTTTGAAGCCAGGTTTTTTGTTGTTGTTGTGTTTTGTTATATAAGAGCTTTTACAATTTTAGGATATAGTCATATTCTAGATTTTAATCAATTATCAATTTGTTTTTCCACAAATATTTTCCACAAATATTTATTGAGCACCAATATTACCTGGCATTGTACTAAAGAATATAAAGGGAACAAAATACACCTGGTTGAGCCAGCTTGGTGACACACACCTGTAATTCCAGTGATTCAGGAGGTTGAGGCAGGAGAATCACAAGTAAAGGCCATCCTCAACAACTTAGGGGGACCCTCAGCAACTTGGCAAGAGCTCGTCTCAAAAAAAAAAAAAAAAAGAATTGGAGGTGTAGCTCAGTGGTAAAAGGTCCCTGGATTCAATCCACAATACAAAAAAAAGAAAGAAAGAAAAGAAAATCAATTACTACTCTAGAGACCTAGAGTTATCACACAGTAGTATTACATTATACTCTGTTACATTTCATTGTGCCTTTTTTTTTAATCCCTGTGTCCCTGTCGTAAGTATCCAAATGGAACAAATTCTTAATGAAGTGCTTAATATGGAGCATGCCCTGTTCTAGTCAGTCAGGATACATCCCTGAATAAAATGGACAAAAACCTGTCTTGAAAAAGTTAACATTCATATGAAAATAATGACCATTAAATAATATCAGATTAGATTTCTTCACCTCTGTTGGGAGAGGAAGGCCACTTGGATGGATTCTCCTGTAGCTCTTTGTTGTTGCTGTTCATCTTTTGTAATTTCTCATTTTTTCACATTTATTTCAGTGCAATATAATTGTACATAACAGTGGGATTTGTTTTTACATATTCGTATATGCATACAATATGAATAATTTGGTCGATATAATTCCCCACTATTTCCCCTTTCCGTCCCCCCATTTCCTTTAGTCTACTGATCTCCCTTAAATTTTCATGAGGTCCCTCCCCACATTTCTTTTCCTTTTTTCTAACTTCCACATATGATGTCATTTCTCATTTTTAAATATCCAACTCTAATGTCACTTGCTCTGTGAAATCTTTCCTGACCTTTGTTTTTCCTTTTTTACGTATAGAATGAAGTGCTCCTATAGCATTTTGTCTGTGGCTCAGTTAAGTACAGTTAACACTCATTTAGACTCCTTTGTAGGCCAAATCTTGTATGAAGTTCTGGGAATAGAGATAAGTAGGACCCAGGCCAGGTTTTGGAAGGACTCAGCCTGAGGTTGGGGGAGAGGAACAGTCAAGGAAGCAGGCTGTTATAATACAGTGTGGCAGAGTCCCATCCTATTCTTCCTTAAGAAGTGGGCCTGAGGCGGTACACTGGCAAACATTTGTCACTCTGAAAATGTGAATTCTACATGCAATATTGCTTACAGCTAAGATGACAGTGTGGCAGAGTCCTATCCTATGGGTCCCATCCTATTCTTTCTTAAGAAGTGGGCCTGAGGTGGTAGCACAGAGAAGGGTCAACCTGAGACCTAGGAGGTACATGAAAGTTGTCTATGAGCTGGACAAAAAATATAAGCACAGAAGTGTGATGTCCCAAAGAAATGAAACAAGAACATATGTGCAGAAGCAGATGAGAACATTCCTGCCTCTTTGTGTGTGTGCACATATACCTGCACAAGGAAGAGAAAGAGAATATATATTTATGTTTTGAAGACAGGAGGTACTACAGTCAGATTAGCATGAGTTTCAAGTTTGAGATAGAGACTGGAGGTAACTGACTTTAACCAGACAGGCAGCCTCAAGTCAGAAACTTTTGGTTTTCTACCATAAAGTTCACACTTCCCTTAGTATTACTTTCTAGCAAATCTCACCTGGGAGTTATGTCCCCTCTTGGCCCATTAGTTATAGATCTACACCTTCTCACCTAATAGTCCTTATAGGAAATTGGAATTTTTATTAGTTATGTCTGGGTCTGTATGCTTGAGTTTGATTTTCTTTTGCATTATATGCATAGTAGTATCTTTTCCCAGACCAAATCTTATCTTTCAACTTTGACTTCACTATTTTTATCTTATAGAAATTTATTTCATTTAAATGATCATGTAAATGATCCCTTCCTTTCCTTTGCGCTTTTTATATCTTATTTAAACAATCCAGCCATACTTCATTGTCATTAAAAACTATCTTTCTATTCCTCTTCCCATCTGTGCCTCTGTCTCTGTCTATATCTATATCCAGCTATTTCTTGGATCTTTTATCTTATGGTTTTTCCCCTAGGCCCTTGCAAGACAAATTTTGGACCAGAAGGCTCACAGTAGGATATAATTTATAACAAAGTTCAAAAATTCTGAATGACAGACTAAGAGGAATTATAATATCTATTTTACAGGTAAAGAAACAGGTCAAGAAACACAAAAAAAAAGAAGTCAAAGGGCTATTCCCAAAGTCAAAGATCAAGTAAGTACTGTGTAGACCTGAAGCCAGGTTCAGTATTCTATAAGTTACTGGAAACTTCTCTAGCAGTCATTATCTTTAACATTTCTTGGCCAGTGATTTACTCATTCATTCTTTTCATTTATCTTTCTAGCAGATAGGTGTAGTTGGTCACTAGAGAGATTTCCTGAAAGACAGATTGAATCTAAATCTATTGCTATCCATCCACCTACCCATTAATCTTCCCAACATATTTTTTGTGAGTTCTAGATTCTGCCAGGTACCAGAGTGACATAGGTGAATAAGTAATTAAAGGCCCCATAAACAAGTGGGAAATTGATGAGGGGAGTAAACAATTACAATAAAGTAATAAGTACCATATATACTAGTAGAAGTATGGGATATCATAAGAACACATGAGAAGGGGCTGGGGATGTGGCTTAAGTGGTAGCCCGCTCGCCTGGCATGCGTGTGGCCCGGATTGGATCCTCAGCACCACATACAAAGATGTTGTGTCTGCCGAAAACTAAAAAATAAAAATATTAAAATTCTCTCTCTCTCTCTCTCTCTCTCTCTCTCTCTCTCTCTCTCCCCCTCTCCNAACTTAGGTTTTTGAAGGTGGCACTGGTACTGAATGTTAAAAGAAAGGATCAGCCAAGTGGATAAGAAGGAAAAGGATTTTAAGGCTGAACAAACATCAAGAACAAAAACTGTGAAGACCAAATGTGAATGGTGTGCTTTGGATATTGAAAAATGACCTCATAGGGGCTGGGGTTGTGGCTCAGGCAGTAGAGCGCTCGCCTAGCACATGCAAGGCCCTGGGTTTGATCCTTAGCACCACATAAAAATAAATAAATAAAGATATTGTGTCCCACTAAAAAATAAATATGTAAAAAAAAAAAAAAAAAAAAAAAAAAAAAAAGAAAAGAAAATGACCTCATAAGCCCGAATTGGGCAGGACTGACAGGAACTGAAAAAGTTAGGACTCTGGACACCAGGGAACTTCAAGACTAGGCTCAGAAGAGGGTGTAGCTCCATAGTAGAGTACTTGCCTAGCTTGCATAAGACCCTGAGCTTAATCCCCAGTATTGGAGGGGCAGGGGGAAGGCTCAGGGATCTGCCCTTCTACCCAGTGGGCACCCAGTCAGAAGACAGTTGCAGTAGTCTAGTTGGATAAGCTGAACGTGGAGATGGAGAAGAGTAGAACATGACAACAGCATAGGAGTCAAAACAGTCACAGCTCAATGACCAGTTAAATGCATGGGATAAAAAAGCCAGGCGCTAGGTCTAGGATGATGTCCAGGCTGCCCTGGATAGTGCCCAAGTGTGCATTTACAGACAAAAGGAAATGTTTGTTACTAAATTTGAAAAGCCAAGTAATGGGAGGTTTTTGTTTTGTTTTTTTTTTAAATAAGACATTGTTTGATTCCCACACTATGAAAACAAAAAACCTTCAATTAGAAAAAACAAAGAGAGTTGAATCTCATTCCCAGATATATTTGGTTTGGCTGCATATTGTTTCAAATGGCAGATTAGTTGTGGATACTCAAATAATCAAGCGATATCACATAAAAGGCAGATGTCTCTGGAAAAAAATGGGAAGATCTGGTCACATTGACTTATATTTTTGCATGGCGACCATTGGTGCCAGCTGAATAGTAGCTGCTTCTAGGCACGTGCACACTCACTCCCACTTCCCCACTTTCCCTCCCTTCTTCCACATCCAGCTTTCATCACTTTTCTTGTGGCCTGACTAACTCCTCTAAATGTAGGGTTTTGTGAGATCTGACATCAGATTGTTGAGGGGAAGGAGAAAGGGAAGGAAAGGGAAAAGGGAATGAGGTTGATCAAGTTATGTCATGTGCATGTACAAACATGGCATAATTAACCTCACTATGATGTATAATTATAACACACTAATAAAACAAACTCACAGACTGTAGCAAAGTTAAATTTTTTCTTAACAAATTTGTTGACTTCAGAATCCTTAAATGACAAATGATAAATATAATTATGTTTGGGGGTATTTACTTCTTTGAAGAATTATTTTTGTATCCAACTCTTTATTTTTTTTAAAGAATTTTTTTAATATTTATTTTTTAGTTTTCGGCAGACACAACATCTTTGTTTGTATGTGGTGCTGAGGATCGAACCCGGGCCGTACGCATGCCAGGCGAGCGTGCTACCACTTGAGCCACATCCCCAGCCCCTGTATCCAACTCTTTAAAGAGAAGAATATTTAATGAAGAAAAGCTTGAGTCAGGCCCTAGAGTCAGAACCATACTCTCTTCTCAACTTCTGTGCATGTACATGTAGGCACATGCATACATAGCAGATAGGAAGTAACAAGTTATTTCCTTTGTGCCCTTTTTATTCTTGAGGTGTAAGGAAATAGGGCAAATGGGATATTTGAAATCTATTCCCCATCACACTGTCCCTGAGGGAGCCTCGCCTCCCTCCCTGCCACCATTGGAGGTACCCCTCCCCTTCCTCCTTCTCCTTCAGGGATGGCTCCAAAGGCCTGCCCATATTTCCCCTATACTCTGAATATTTCCTCCCTTACCACTTCTTCTTCTCAGTCTATAGATGTAGACTGTTAATAACCATCATAATAAAAAATTATCAATATGTGCTAGCTACGTGCAAGTTACTATTCTAAGTCCTTTCACAAGCATTTTCTCGTTTAATCATCAAAATAGCCTTATGAAGTCGGTTTACTTATTGTTTACATTTCAAAGGCATAGGAGAGTTAAGTGACATGCCCAAGGCCACACAGCTAGTTAAGTGGTGTAGCTAGATTCGAACCTGTGTAGTGTGATGCCAGAGTCCATGCTCTGTAGTGGTGCTGGCCAGGACAAGGGTGGAGGCAAGTGCTGACATTGCATTTGTCCCCTCTGAGAGAAAGCAAGTGCCTCCTTAAAGGCTCCCAAGGCACCTCGCTCACTTCCCCTGTCTTGCCCTGCTGTCTACCCATCTCTTGACTTTGCCTTCCTTCCCAGCTGACTCTCTTCTCTCTCTCTCTCAGAGCCAACCTTCTTGGAAAACTTACACTCCACTCTGTGCACTTCTTCACCTTCTACTTACTCTTCCATACATAGTAAAAGTCAGACTTTAATTCTATCCTTCCCTAGAAACTGACCTCCTACATCCTCACGGCCTCACCTTACCCAGCTTCTTAGCTCTTCACTTCCTTTCATTTATCTGACTGCTCCCTTCTACCTTAGGTCCTTCTACTTCTCTAAAAATTTTTTCAGAACCCTCCAGGGACTGCTCCTCCTTAGTGCTCATACTTCCAGTTGGTCTTATTCCTCTTTTTCCTTTCTCTCTCTTCCTTCCTTTTTTTTCTTTTTCTTTTTCTTTCTTTAGTTCTTCAGTTGTCTACATGGGCCCTCCTCAGCTCACCCCGGAGTTGCCATAATCCTCCCCTACCTGCAATCACAGTTGCCAGTCACTTTACTACTATTTTTGTCAGGCCTTTCTTTCTAAAAGCACAGCTTGAGTCATGGCCCTATTCAGCTCAGAAATCATTCATGGCTCTCAGTCACCTACAGGATAAAGCCTGAGCTTCTAGCCTGACATAAATGCCTGTCAGGAGCAGGCACCATCCTTTCTGTCCAGCCTTACTGTCCAAGACTCCCGAACACACATCCTTGCCCTTCCTGATATTGGTTGTTTCTTTACTGTACACCACCATGCTGTCCATCATATGGCTCTTTCTGTTTGGAATATTTATCTTTCTATCAGTAAACTCAATTCATTCCTCAAATCCTATGTATTTGTTTCAAATCCCATGAACATATCATCTGTTATTATAATATGAGCCCCCTTTTCTCTCAACTCTGTTAAAACATAGAAAAGTTTTAGTGATGACTTAAAATGTGTTAGGCACCTTTCTTACTTGACCCTCTCATATCTCTATTAAGGTAGGATTATCACCCTTGTTTTACAGGTGAGGAAACTGAGGTGCAGAAGGATAAGAGTAACTTGCTCAGACATAATAAGATTAAGACAGAGCTGGGAATCAAACCAGGTCTGTCTGAGCCTAAAGGCAATGCTATTTCTACTATCTGTATTGGGACTGATTTGAGCTGGGAACCCAGGGCCTTGTCTCCCTCTTCATCTAAATGGCCAGGCCATTTCTAAAGCAGGGCAGTGGGCCTCCTGGGCCTCAGAGGGAAGACATGGTGGTGGGCTCATAAGCTACATTGAGGTGAGAGAGCTCTGCTGCCCCTTCTTGCTCTTCTGACTCCTCACTGTCCTTGCCGGCCCTCAGGGAGATGGCCTTCTCTGGAGTCTACAAGCTGGATGAAGGGAAGCCTTACGTCAGCAACTGCTTTCCAGCCAAAAGTCTGCTTCGGATACCGGAGGAAGGTCAGGTGACTCTCAAATTGGTACCTTTTCCTCACATCTGCTCCTGCTTCACACTGCTCCTCATATCATGTCCTCTTTTCTGGCCTTTTTACTCCCTCCTGCCCCTTCCCGCCAGCCTATACCCTCCCATCCATCTTTTTTTTTTTTTTTAATATATTTTAGTTGTCAATGAACTTTCTTTTATTTGTTTTTATGTGGTGCTGAGGATTGAATCCAGTGCCTCACACATACTAGGCAAGCGCTCTACCACTGATCCCCAGTCCCAGCCCCTCCTATCCCATCTTTCCCAGTGAGACTTCTACAGTGTGCATTTAACTACAGTGCCCACTTTTGTTCAATGGCTCTCTTGCCTGACTCCTTTAGCAGGTATTCTGTCATTCCCAGCATAACCTGCCCTTACTGTCTTCTGTGACCCCATTCCCATACCCTATTCCACAGTGCTGCTTTCATGTGGCTTTTTTATTTTCCCTGAATGTTCTAGCCTTCATTCCAATTAGCCAAACTCTTTCCATCCATGAAGCTCCACCCTTCTCCTACTTTTTCCAATAAGTTATCTGACTATCCTAGCCTTCAGTCTTTCTTGTGTGTGTCTTTCTGCCTTTGTCTCTTATTGATGATATTCTACCCAGCTTCTAAGTAAAGTGGCTTAAGCTTGACTTCTGCTAAATAGAGTTTAAAATGTTTATGTAGTTAAAAGCTCCCCATGGAGCAGGAACTCTTCTTAACAGTGAGCAGAAACCTGTAGATGGACCATGGTCATATAAATATGAATTATATTTGTTGCTTTGAAAGGGTAGGACAAGAGAAAAGAACATCTTGTTTATGCCAGAGTAGTGACTTGTTAGTCACTATATGTAGAAAGTAGTTCCCTCTTATCTGTGGGGGATATATTCCAAGACCTCAGTAGATACCTGAAACTATGGAAAGCCCAAACCATAGTTTGGTTTATAAAAATTAGATACAGTATGAGATTAACATATTTATTGTTATAATTGTTATACACATCAATTTTAACAATATAGTATACTAAAAGTTGTTTAAAACTTGTGAATTATTTATTTCTGGAATTTTCTATATAATATTTTCAGAGTGCTATTGATTGCCAGTAACTGAAACCACAGAAACCTTAGACAAGGGGAAACAACTTACATAGAATGTTGGAAGAACTTTATTCTCCATTCTTTTCTCCCCACTTCTATTGAATATTTTATTTTTCACATAGGAACCTT
This sequence comes from Marmota marmota marmota, assembly GCF_001458135.2. Classification (NCBI taxonomy): domain Eukaryota; kingdom Metazoa; phylum Chordata; class Mammalia; order Rodentia; family Sciuridae; genus Marmota; species Marmota marmota. The sequence goes on from NW_026000174.1 coordinate 13,408,151, forward strand.
CCTTGGCCCCCACTTCCAATGGAGCTTATCAATATGAATTCGTGGTTGCTCTCTCTCTCTCTCTCTCTCTCTCTCTCTCTCTCTGTCTCTCTCTCTCTCTCACACACACACACACACACACACTCACTACAGATGGAGAGTTACAGAAATAAATATAGGCATATATCTGTGTGTGTTGTATGTTTGTCCACTGAGAGCAACAACACCTCAGTAGTAAAGAATGTAACTGTTGCTTAGATCATGGTTTCTAAATATTGTCTGCGCTGAAAGGAACAAGGGATCCTCAGAGAAAACGATGTTTGCAGGGCTGGGGCAGGAAAAAAATACAAGTTGAGCCTGGAACGGCTTGTGATGCCAGAAAATAAAGAAGTACTCAGAAAAATGACAGGAGCAGGTTGAAAGGACACAGGAACCAAACAAGAGAGCTTATGGCCAAAGCTGGAACAATCTGGGCAATGAAATAAATAACGGTAGGAGTGTGTTGTAAACCATAGGATAAATAAATATTCATGAGTCCATACTGATGCAAATAAGTATTTGAATAAGTAAATGGGGGAGAAGGAAAAGCCCTTCCTTACAGTATAATCCAATTAATAAATGTAGAATAAATGAAATAGGAAATCACTATTCAAACATCATAGTAATTTTTTGCAGGTAACAACCATGGATGTTGTCTCAGTCAGAGTTCTCAGAGAATCAGGACTAGTAGGGGAGAGGGGGGGAGAGAGAGAGAGAGATGGACAGACGGACAAACAGAGAGAGACAGACAGTTTTTCCCCCTGGAATTGGTGTCTGTGATTGAAGGGGCTGAGGGAACCTTTGAGGAAAAGCTAATGCTATAGTTTTGAGTTAAGATTTATTTTTCTTCCAGGAAAACTTGAAGGAGAAACCTCAGCTTTTGCTCATAGGGTCTTTCAATGGATTGAGTGATAGCCACCTCCACTATCAAGTATAGTCTCTTACTAAACACCAAGTGATTGTAATATCAGTTTCACCTACAAAATATCATCATGGCAATACCTAGATTGGTGTTTGACTGAATAACTGTATATTATACCCTAGTGAAGCTGACACATAACTATCGCAAATGATAAAGTAAGTTTGATGAGAAACAGGACATTTGAATAACCTTAATGTATATTAGTTAATTTTGAAGGGAAAGATAGTAACTTCTCAGTAGAGAGACCAGGCAAAGACCACTTTAACTGATCAAAATTAACATCACCAGAAATAGGGTTCAGTGACCTTATGAACTCTCTGAAATGATGCTCTGAGAAAGGCACAACTTTGCTTCTGTGGTGGCTTTGCCAAGTGCAAAGCCTTAATCTAATCTTGGGGAAAAAAACATCAAACAAGTACAAACTGAGAGACATTTTACAAAAATATTTGACAAGTACTCTTCATAAGTGTCAAGATTACACAGGAAAAAGAAAGACTGGGGAATTGTCATGAATTAGACAGACTAAGGAGCCATGACAGCCAAATGCAATGTGAGATCCTGGATTGGACCTTGGAGCTGATGAAGGACATTAGTGAGAAAACTGGCAAAAGTCAAAGAAAGGCTCAGATTAGTAACCAATACTGTACCAATGTTAATTACTTGGTGTTTAGTCATCTTTTACATTGCTATGACCAAAATACCCAACAAGAAAAACTTATAGGAGGAAAAATTTATTTTCATTCATGGTATCAAAGGTTTACAAATGACTGACTCTAATGTTGTGGGTTCAAAGTAAGACAAAACATAATGTAGAAAGGACATGGCAAAGAAAGCTGCTCCCCTCATGACAGCCAGGAAGCAGGGGAAGGGCTGGGGGTGGAAGTGGTCACAGGGAAGATTCCTTCTTCCAGGCCATACCCCACCTGCCTGCAGTTACCACACAGTCCACTCATTTCACCTCTGAATATTCCTGCAGAAACACAGGAGCTTTGGGGGGACATCTTATTTCAAAACCATAACATTCTGCCCCTGCTCCCCCCACTCTCAGTCTATCTCAAAATGCAAATGCATTTAGACCCCAAGAGTCCCACAGGGATTAACAGTATCAGCATTGCCCAAAGCCCAAGTCCAAAGTCTCCTCTGAAACTCAATGTAGATAAGTTCTTTTCCAGAATGTAATACAAATGGCCTCAAGTCCAATTCCCAAGAGAATCCTCATTTCCCTCTGAAACTCCATGAGCAGAGTCTGTATTCCTATTGGCATTTTGGTCTTTTGTACTCCCATAGGAATTGCCCATTAAACTCTGCCTACAACGTGCTGAGGCTTTTCCAGCCTGCATTTCCAAACTTTTCCAAATTCATCCCACAAACCATTTCCAAAGGCTTTTGTACCACATGGTCATGTTAGTCTCAGCATTAGCCCCGCTTCTCAGAATCAATTTCTGTTTGAGTCAGCTCTTTTATTGCTGTGACCAATATACCTGACAAGAATAACAGTAGAGGAAACGTTTATTTTGGCTCATGGTATCAGAGGCCTCAGTCCATAGGTTGCTGATTCCATTGGTCTGGATCCAGGAGGAAGCAGAACATCATGAAAAAAGAGCAGCAGTGGAGGAAAGCTTCTCAGCTCACAGGCAGAGTCAGGAAGCAGAGAGGGTGGGGAAGGAGCCACAGGGAAGATGCCCCGAGTAACCTACCTCTTTCAACCACACCCTGCCTGCCTATAGTTACCACCAGTCCATTCAAACTGGGTGGACTGATTAGGTTATAGTTCACACAGTCCAGCCATTTCACTTCTGAATGGTCCTTCGGAAACACAGAAGCTTTCCGGGGACATCTCATATCAAAATCTTAGCACTTGGTTTCAGTAACTGTGTTATGGTTATGTAAGATGTAAACATTAGGGAAACTGGGTAAAGCCTGCAAGGGAACACTGTATTATTTTTGAAACTTTTCTGGAAGTCTAAGATTATCTCAAAATGAAAAATTACAGAGGAACAAACAAGTCAAAAAAAAGACTCTCTCTGGATCCCCTTTCTGCTAGAAGCCACCCCATTACAACCTTTTACTGGGCTTAGGGGACTTTTCATGACTCTGCTGACCTCTCCAGCCTCATTTCTTTTTCCTCATGTTGATCTCCCGACACACTTCAGGCCTTTCCTTTTGGCCACATTGAGAATTTTGGCACCAACTTAAAAGTCTCCAGGAGTCAAGGATATGAGGATAGGGTAAGGGAGAATCAAAGTCCATACCCAGGACTTTAGGGGCAGCTTGTGAAACTGGTTACTTGGACTGCCAGGCCCAGAGTGGCTCACATAAGAAGCAGGATTGGCAACAGTGATCAGATTGGGGAGGGAGCCCCTGAGGCAAGGTAGGGGCTGCTTCAGAAAAGAGCTGGTGTTAGAGGCACCACACTGTTTTCCATAGCTATGCTGTTCTGATCTTTCGTACCTCTAGTTATTTCTTATTCTTTTCGTTCTGCCTAGACTGCCTGTTTTTTTTTTTTAAATCTCCATTAGTGAACTACTTTCAATTTACTAGATTTTGCTTATGTTCTAGGCTTCCAGAACACCTAATATATTATTGAGTTTTGGGGGGGTCAGGGCTTCTGTTTTATTTATACATATAACTCCAGCTTCCAAAATAATGTAGATGCCCAGAAAAGTATAAATAGATTATTGTATTGTATTGCTATGTCTCAAGAATTCATTAAGTCACTCATTTAGCAACAATCACAACATGGTAAGCTCTATGCAGGCCTCAGGAATACTGAGATGAAGGAATCAGATTAAGTCCCTGCTGTTACAGAGCTTCCACTCTAGGAGAGAGATGGATACTAATAAGCAATAAATAAAACAATCACAAATTGCAATGAAGGCCATCAGTAAATAAACTGCTAATATAAGAGAAAGCAGGTTTCTGATAGGTGGACTTACCAGTAAACTTCATACTCTTCTTTTTGCACACATAAATTTTTCACTTCTTTTGATAATTAACATTTATTGTTTATTTGCTTGTTTGTTTTAAATGCCAACTGCCCTGTCATTTTCCTATTTTGAGTTCCTTACACAGTCTTTCATGCTGGTCTGGGAAGATGGACACCATTAAGGTCACACATTGGTTTTACCTAAGAGATGACAATGGGGGAGTAACTGGGATCTGTTTTCCTAAGAGGGGATTGGGAAGACTTTACAGAACAAGAAGTACTTGATCTTGGGTCTCAAAGAAACAGTAGAGTTTGGATATGAAACACATTACGTAAAGAGTTGGGCAGTTTATTCTACTTCTTGTAGTCTAAGCCCTTTCATCTTTGAAAAAGGGCAGTAATATGTCCCTCACTGGGCTTGTGTGCCGGTTAAAGGAGATAAATATGTAAACACCCCTACCCAGCAGTGGTGCAGAGTCTGGTGCATATTATGTAATCAAGAGCTAATTTTTATTTTAGTGTTACAGATAACTGTCTTGTAATTGCACTCACAGCTTTGGAGGAGTGTAACCCTTCTCACTGAACTGATCTTCCCAACAGGACTAGGACACTGGTTAGTGACTCGGAAAGGTAACCTCAAGAAGAAGCCCAAGGGAATGGTTGAGGCACCCACTGAAGGTCAGGAATGCCCAAAGAAGGTTTCTTTTGACGGTGTGGGGAAGAAAAGGATTCAGCGGGAAAGTCAAGGGGACGTTCCTGAACATCTCCTGGATCGTGCTTTTCTGGTGAGAGCAAACACATCCTGGAGTGGCTGGCAGCATCAGCTGAGGAAGAGGGTGGAGTTGGGGGCAAGGAGTTGCTCTGCTCTGGTACAGCTACCCACAGCCTATTCCAAATTATGAGAATAGTGTTGGCAAATACAGCCTGAATGATGGAGGGACCCAAAACTTCTTTAGATGGGAAGCCTTCTTTATGTTCACCCCATGAGATAGACACAGTATTGTCATCCCTATTATTGTTGTCATTGGGCAGATGAGAAAACTAAGGCTCCAAGAGGTAAATTACTATTGCTGAGATACCATGGCCCATAAGTGGCTGGGCCAAGATTAGAAATCTGGCCTATACACTCTAAAATAAAATCTCTTGTTTCGAGTTGGAGAGACAAAGGAGTAAGTTGTTCACAGGGAAGGAGTCCACTGGGAATCCCATTCCATAGGTAGAATAGGTAGAAAGATTCCTGTTCTGTTCTGACATGCAGTGATTTCATCAGGACCAAGTGGGATTGGGGAGGGCCTCCTTTCCCAGTCATTGTCTTTGGCTTTCATGTCTTGCTGAAGGCTAAGAGCTGACTAGGTATTATTTGAAGCCTGGGCCAGGCTTTATGAAGACAGCAGGGAGGCTGTATGGGAGACGGAGCAGGTAATTTCACATCTGCTTTCTGCAATGCCTCAGTGGAGTTACAAAGAAAGACATATTTTGTAAATCAGTATTAATGGCCAGTCCAATACTCAAGGCTCCCTGAGAAGAACTCTCTGGCAGCTACTTTGTTCCTAGATTCTACTTATGGTTCCCAAGAGATGGGTGTGTGCATAGATCAGAGGTTGAAAGAGATTTTGTTGGTTTTGTCTTTCCTCAATTGGGTAATACCAGCTCTTTGCAGAACGTGTGGAATTTGTTTCATTATTTCCATTTCTCATTGAGAATGAGGAGGGATATGTCAAGAGCTTTGTAATGTTTTGAACAACCAATAAAGAAAAAAAAAGAGAGAGAGAATGAGGAGGACTGAAACAGCAGTACTGAGGAGGGACAAACACTTTCCATAGTGGTCTTTCCCCTCCTCATATCCAAATACGTTGGCCCTGCATGTCAATAGTTTCCACATCTACAGATTCAAAACATAAAAACAAAAAACAAAACAAAAATGTTGCCTGTATAGAACATATGCAGATTTTTTTCCTTATCATTATTCCCTAAAAAATACAGTATCAACTATCATCTATCGTTTACATTGTACTAGATATTATAAGTAATCTAAAGATGTTTCAAGTATGCAGGAGGATGTGCATACATTATGTATGAATATTGCACCATTTTATATAAGGGACTTTAGCATCCATATGTTTTGGTTTCCAAGGGAGGTCCTGGAACCGATCTGTAGCAGATACTGAGGGACGACTATACATATACGTTTCCACATTTAATCAGTATAGCTTGCTACCTGTGTTGCCACTTTGGGTGGCAGAAGCAACATCAATGCTTTTTAAAGTAATGAGGTATCCATGCTACCTATTGGATAGTTTCACTTGAGTTTTTCACTGGCAATTCATATTGAACTACCACACAATTGTCCTACTCTAAGTCCCAAGAAATTGCTTTTTTCCATTATTTACCATACTATCTCTATTTTGGCACTACTGTCTACTCAAGTTACCAAGCCAGTAACCTAGGGTTTCACTTTATCCTAGCCTCTCCTTCCTATCCAAGTCCTGGCAGTTAATAAGAAGTTATCAGTCTGTGTTTTCATCTCTGCTGTCATTATCCTTAGCTTGATCACCATCATCTATTATTAGGATAATCCAGTAATTTCCTAACTAGTTTGAACCAATTGGGATGCTTTTTTTTCCCATATAAAAACAAGCCAGAGACATTGTTTAGTGTAGACTAATTTACTAGTTTCATAACATCTTCCAAGAATCAGGTTCCTTCCATCTTTCTGCTCTGCCAATCTCAGGACATTGATATGTCCTTTGGGCTAATTGACTTCATGGTCCCAAGATGGCTGCAGCAATTCCAGTCATTACATATAGAGGATAATATTCAGAGTAGAGAAGGGATGGTCATTGCTTTATGTCTATTTTTAGAAGTATTTTTCTGGTTACCTACCCCTACACTTAGCAGCCAGTATCTCATTGGCCAGACCTATATCACAGTCATCCATTAGAGGAATGAGACCTCTGTGATTGGCTTAGACAGATTAAAACTTATCCTTTGCAGCTGGGGCTTAAGAACATATCCACTTGGAGAAATGTGAATAACATTGGTGTTTATAATAAGGAAGGAATATAAAAGTGATTACTGGGAAGGTAACAATACCTGCAACAGTGATGTTTCCTGTTCTTTCGTCCTTTCAATGTGTATCAGACTTTTTTCCTTTTCAGTGTGTATCAGACTTACCAATTTTTATAAAACTACTATAAGTCCCTGCCAAAAAAAAAAATCTCTGACAGCTTTCTATTGGTTATTGAGTAAAACCCACACTCCTTCTCAGAGCCAACATGGACCCACATGATCTAAGGACTGCCTCTCTAACTTTGTTGTGGTTTTCATCCTCTCAAAAGCACCTCACTTTCTCTTGCCCATCCCTACCACCCACTCTCATGGGACCAACTCCTATTTAGCTTTTAAGTCTCAGCTGAATTTTACTTTCTTAAGTAAATATTTCCTCATTTTCAGGCTGAAGTTAGGACCTCCTGTTACTGTCTCCCATAGGATCTTGAATTTTTCCTTTAAAATATTTATCACATTGATAAATGCTTGCTTGCCACTTGGCTTCCCAAGAGATTGTAAGCTCCATGAAGTCATGACATGTTCCTGCTTTTTCTCCATTGTCTTCCCAATACTTAGTTCAGAGACTAAGTATAACAAAGAGGTATCATAATTAACAGAACAAAGGAATGAGGTTCCATTAAACACATATAGAAGTTCCAAAGCTGGGATTTACTTCTAACTCTTTTTTTTTTCTTTTTTAATTTTTTTATTGGTTACTTCTAACTCTTTAATTATGTAGTGTGATGTGGTAGGCAACAGAGCATAGTGTTTAAAGATTACAGATTTGGATTCAAATCATAGATCTATCAATTAGTAGCTGTAGGATCTTAGGCAAGACACTTTACATCTCTTAACCTCATTTAAAAAGGAAGATAATGCTACCTATGTCAAAGGGTTTGGTTAGGATTAGAAGAAAGTTTGTTAATATATTTAGCATAGGATATGGCCCAAAGTAGTGCTAAGTAAATATTTGGTGAATGAATAGATAAATAAAGAATTTTTATAGTAGAGTGCTCGCCTAGCATGTGTGTGGCACTGGGTTTTATATTCAGCACCACATAAAAATAAATAAAGTCATTGTGTCCATCTACAACTTAAGAAAAATATTTTAAAAAATAATGAATGAATGAACAAACTAACAAGCAAATTATGACAGACTATGGGATTTTCCCAATAAGACAACATGGAACAAAAATAGCTTAATTAATTACATTTTATTGTGGCCTCAAGAGCTGACTCTCTGTCCTGTGTCCCAGCTGAAGCACCACCATGTGAGGAAACCATCAGACCTGTGCAGCATCAACGTGAGTGGATTGAAGTTATCCCAGGTAAGGCCAGCAGCAATGATGTTGGGTGAGCCAGATCTGAAGTGGCACTTGCTATTCTAGTTTTATTTGTTATGCCTCCGAAGTCCCTGGGGGCTGAAAATATGGTCATGTGGAAGGAGGGCAGAAAATACCAGCAAAGACTCAATGAATGAAAACAGTACTCAGAAACAAACTTTTTTTGGGGTGGGGGGTACTGAGGATTGAACTTAGGGGCACTCGACCATTGAGCCACATCCCCAGCCCTATTTTGTATTTTATTTAGAGATAGGGTCTCACTGAGTTGCTTAGCACCTCACTATTACTGAGGCTGGCTTTGAACTCGAGATCCACCTGTCTCAGCATCCTAAGCCCCTGGGACCACAGGTGTGCACCATGCATGGCACCCATCCAGAAACAAATTTTTTGTTTGCTATCAATTCAGTATTGTCATTGTCTCATTTGATATGAATTAAAGGAACTTACCTTATGAGTCTGGTTTTTGAGTTTGCCCTGTAGAATTTTGATCCAGTGCAATTCCTTGTATAACACTGAGTTTCCAACACAAGAGCCTGCAATCTGATAGGAGTATGTCATTAGAGAAAACAATTATTAGAGAAACAATTATTGTAATAATGGAAAATTAGAAATACATTAAATGTGCATCCATTGGGAAAGGATAGCTTTTAACATACTCAAATAATGGAACACTATCAAGGAATTTAGATGGATGAACTAGGGCTACATGTATCAACACAAATAATGTCAAAAAAGCCACATGTAGGGCTGGGGATGTGGCTCAAGCCTTAGCGTGCTCGCCTGGCATGTGTACGGCCTGGGTTCGATCCTCAGCACCACATACAAATAAAGATGTTGTGTCCGCTGAAAACTAAAAATAAATATTTAAAAAAATTTCTCTCTCTCTCTCTCTCTCTCTCTCTCTCTCTCTCTCTCTTAAAAAAAGCCACATATATCAATACAAGTCAATCTCAAAAACATATCAGTAAGTGAAAAGGCAGGTTGCAGAACAGATATCTATCATATGATTTACTTAATAGAAAGTTTTAAAACATGAAACAGTAATCCCAGCGGCCTAGGAGGCTGAGGCAAGAGGATTGTGAGTTCAAAGCCAACCTCAGCAACAGCAAAACACTAAGCAACTCAGTGAGACCCTGTCTCTAAATAAAATAGGGATAGGAATATGGATCAGTGGTCGAGTGCCCCTGTGTTCAATCCCTGGTACCAAAAAAAAAAAAAAAAAAAAAGCATGAAAACAGCACTATTTATGGTTGCTGAATATACCCCCATATTTGGGTATTTATACATAATACAACAGGAATGGGAATGATGATCATCAATTCAAAATTGCTATTATGGGATTGGGGAGGGAAACTTGGAGGGAGGTTATGATGGTGATAGTCACCCTCTGTAATGGTTTCTATCTTTAAAGAAATTTCAAGCAAAAAATTCATGTTTATTAAAACTGGATAAGATTTACATAGGTCTTTGGAGTATCCGTCACTATGCTTTTCTTACATTTGAAATATTTCAGAATAGAAAAAGCATAGCAGAAAAGCCCTCACAGCCCTTAACACATTGCTGCTCTGTGCTAAGGGTGGCTCTTGTCCCTTTAGGTCTTTGTTCATTCTGACAGCAGCTCTGAAGCTTCAACAAGGTTCTCTTTAGGGAACTAATGTTGTGTTTTTCCTGAAATGTCTTCCTACAGGTGAAGGAAAAGGACTTCAAGCACTTTACTTCTGTGATTTATATCAATGCCTCAGAAAACCTGCTCCCTCTAGGTGAGCTCTTTCTTCTTGAAAACTGTCTCCTACCTCCTGGCTAGCACAGTCAGTCACATGTGTTAAGATTTGTGTCTATCCATCCATGATTGGCCACTTGTCTGTTTTGTGGAATGCAACATTCTGGGTGCGGGGAGAGCACATAGACCTCAAGGGCAGCCCTGTATCGGTACATTTCTCTGTGAGCTGCTGCCTCTCTCTCTCTCTGTAAATGGGGATAATTCCCTTCTTCCTCCCTTTGCAGGCTACCTTGCAGACTGAGATGAGATAGATGTTTCAGCCTGTAAGTGATCCTAGAGGAACAGAAAGCCTTCTTTCTTAGTTATTTAGCAAATCCACAGTGACCCCTGCTGGTGAGTGCTTGGCCTTTAGAAGGAAGCGAGTTTCTATTCCAATGAACTTGTCTGGTGGGAGACATGGGCTTAAATATAGCCAGAGCAGGATACAGTATAAGCAATGATAGAGGGAATCAGGAAATGCTACACAAGCATATAAGTGGGACTTAACCCAGGCTGGAGAGTTAGGAGGAACTTCCGAGAAGAGGAAGAATGAATTAGGGCTACATGAATTAATACAAATGAACCTAAGACAAACAGAAGGGAAAAAAAAAGGAAAGGAAAAAAGAAAGGGCAATAAGAGTGACTTAGGAATTTGAAGACTTAAGAAGGTGGCAGGGACTCTGTCCTCAAGAGCCTTGAGTGACTCGGACTTAATCTAGCAGGTGAAAGACAGTCTTGGTAGACTTTTAAATAGAAAAGCTCTTGGTGGCTGTCAGCAGGGTGGACTACAAGAATAGAAGATGAAGGCCAGGAAACCTGAGAGATGAGACCTGAGCCAGGGTATGGCAAGAGGAGTGAAGGGAATTGAAAGAGAAAGACTCAGGAGGAAGCAGAAATTATAGGACTTGACAGGCAGTGGGAGTGTGAGGGGAAGGAGGGATCAAGGGGATACTCACTGAGATAGCATACTTGGGGGAGGCAGGTTAGGAGGACATAGGATGGGTCCGTTTTGTTGCATTGAGTTTGAAGGGTATTTTAACAAAACACCTAATGAGATCCCAGCCCTTGAGGAGACAGTGTGGTCTCTTGACTTACAAAGTGTGGGCTTAAAGTAAAAAGACCAACAGGCATGTGATTATCAGCAAGGCTGATAATCAAAACAACTCCAAGATGCTATTTTCTGCCCATCATATATTGGCAAAAATGAAAAGGACCCACAACCCATGTTGGTATGGAAATGGATATTTGTATATTCAACAGGTAGAAATATAGTACATTGTCATGACATTCTGGAGGTAGTTTTCCAGTGTCACTCAAAATTGTAAGTAGGCATTGCTTTAATGGAATAGTTCAGTTCCAGGAATTTATTCAATAGAATCACTCTTGTGCAAGGAAGTTCATTGAAATACCCATAGAGCAGTCATTTATTAGGCCTTACTGAACCTTTTGACTCACAAGCCTATTGTAGGCCACCCTGGACACTAAGCTCACTTAGAAGGCTCAAAATAATGCTACACGGTTGTGTAGTTCTCTGTTGTGGAATCCTTGTGGCCATCCATGAAGCTGTCCCCATGGCCATCCATGAGTCATTCTCGAAGGCCTGCCCCAGGTGTCACTTCAGGTGTGAGACAATGAGACTTTTATTGGGTGGATGCAGGGGTCATCCTGGCTTAGAAACCTCATTACCCCTGGGTGCAGTGGCACACACCTATAATTCCACCTACCCAGGAGGCTGAGGCAGGAGGATCCAAAGTTTGAAACCAGCCTGGGAAACTTCATGAGATCTTGTCTTGGAATAAAAAATTAATAAATAAAAAGGGCTGGAGATGTACCTCAGTGGGAGAGTACCCCTGGATGTAATCTCCAATAGAGGAGAGAAAGAGGGAGAGGGAGAAAGGGAGGGAGCGGGAGAGAGACAGAGAGAAAGCTAGCTAGCTTATTGCCTACAGGAGTCAATATTCCTTGTGATACTCCATAGGCATAGCTAGATGCCCCCCCCCCACACAAAGGATATGTTACAGAAGTCACCACATACAGGGAAGCATCTTCTTCAGGTATTTATAGTTTATTCATAGTCTCTCCTGCTTCAGATGCAATATACCAATGTGAAGGCATTTTTACCAAAGCATTATTGCCTAGTAACACAGTTACCATAGCATTTGTTTCACGTTACCAGAGAAACGGGCAGAAAATTAACCCAAGGTCCAGTTCTCATGCAGAGGGGGAAAAGCTTAATTACCTTTTAACCACATAGCCTAAAGCCTATCAATAGGGGAATTACAGAAAATAATTAAAGTATTAGATAGATCTATATATTTTAATGTGGAATAATCTTCACATCGTACTATTAAGGGGAAAAACATCAGAATACAATGTGTATGGTATAATTCCATTTTTGTAAAAAGAAGTGTGTGTATTTTTTTTTGGTAGTTGTAGATGAACAGAATGTCTTTATTTTATTTGTTTCTATTTATGTGGTGATAAGGATCAAACCCAGTACCTCACACATGCTAGGCAAGTGCTCCACCACTGAGCTACACTCCCAGCTTAAGAAGTGTATGTATTTTAATATATGCATGAGAAAAAGTGTGTGTATTATACATGAAAAAGTGGTGTATTATACATGAAACTTTTAATCATTATCTCTGGGTATTGGGATTAAAGGGAGCTTTTGTTTTTCTGTGATGTTTGACTACTTTGGGTAGACATGTTTAACTTCTGTAATCAAATAATAGAGATGGGCTCAGTGGTAGAGCACTTGATTGGCATGCACAGGTCCTGGGTTTGATCCTCAGCACTATAAAAATAGGTAAATAAAAAAAATTTTTAAATGGACTTTGCATTTGGATAGACTTAGATTCAATTCTTGTTTTTTCCATTTACCACCAATTCCATTTCTAGAAAATTATTTATCCTGTCTGAGTCTCCATTTCCTCAGCCATAGAATGGAAGTAGTAATCCCTGTTTTTGAGGGTTGTTAGAGATTTAGAGGTTATATACATAAAGCACCTTCCACAGTGCTGGACCTGATCCAGGGGGAACCCAGTGAATGGTCATTACTAATACATTTCTCCTAAGTCCTTTGCAAGCTGCAGATTCTCTCTTTCTTTTCTCCCATGTAGAGGCATTTCACTCATTTCCAGCCTTAAAGGAACTGGAGCTCGCATTTAATGGCATCAAGAGAGTCTACGTGAAATATGGAGACTTTAAGTTATTAGAAGTAAGTTGGAGGTAGGGAGATTTTGGTGTCCACCTATTTCCCTGTAAGGTATGAATATGGGGTTCTCTACTAGTTACAGCTTTGTGAAGAGACTCTCTGGGCCTTTACATCCAGACCTTTGCTTCATAGCTGGCTTCCAGAGATGATGGTGGTGATGGTGGGGCTATAGGTGTGGTGGTGATGATAATGGTAGTGGTGATAGCAGTGAGGAAGATGGATGATACCTATGGCCATTAGTATGTGGTCCTAGAAAATAAATGCTAAGGGTCGTTCATGTTCAAGAGAGTCTGTGCAGTAAAGTGAATTTAAACCGAGTATCGTAGGAGGAGGAGTTTGAGGAGAGATCTGGATCCAGCGAGAGTTGAAGAGCCATAGAGGTTAAAAGCTAGGTGCAACGTATTGGACCAGCTAAAATGGTGATATTATGGACTGATGTCAAAGACCCATCCTGGGCTGAGTGAGCTGGATCATAGTGGCCTGGGGTAGAGCAGTCTGTAGGCCTGGTTCATAGGCCCAGAGATAAGGATGAAACAAAGTAGGACTCCTGTGAGTTCTGCAGCAGACTCTAGACATATGCACATCTGCAACTATTCTCTAAACCCCACATCAAAAATATAGAAAATTTTGTTTCTACTCTTGTTTTTTTTTTCCTAAATTCAATTCCCATAGTAAGACATTTTTCATGCATGTCATCATACTTCAAGTTAATTGCTTTTCAACTTTCACAGAGTCATGAGGGCCACTTTTCATGAAGGAATTCAATTTTTGTAACTACCTGTTGGTCACTGCACATAGAAAATTAAGAGCAAGAGCCAGGATTAGGGCCGGGCACCTGGCCAGGCTCATTCTCACTCACTGAGTGGCCTCTTCCCCACATGCTGACCTCATGATAAAGCATTGCCAGTTCACACCTTAGAAACTGCCTGCATGTCATGATCTTAGTGTTCACCTAGGAATTGGTAATTTCAATGATTTAACCTGAAATCATCAAGGGTCAATTATATACACAAGTCTCACTTACCTTGGTCTTATCAGAGAGAAGGACCTTCCACCTTCCACAAGACTGACTTTTTTCAGTTGACGGCCTTTATATGCCAGAGTTTCTTAAAAGTTTTAACCTCTTGAAATGGCCATCTCCTAAGTTGAATTTTAACCACTGAGTTACATTCGTAGCCCCGCTTTTTTTCTGTTTTATTTTGAGACAGGGTTGTGCTGAGTTGCTGAGACTGGTCTGAAGCTTGCAATTAGCCTCCCAAAGAGCTAGGATTACAGGCATGTGCCACCATGCCTGGCTGCATTCTTAAAGAATGCTATATTGAATGTAATGGTAACTTCTCCCCCATGACTTAAAGCCACATTTAAGATAGCAGTGATTGACTATGTGTTGAGACAGGAGTGGCCCTCAGACTTGTCCTGGAAGTCAAGCTCTGGAAAGTCCAAAAAAATCAAGAGAAAATAAATTTACAACAACTTATGCAGTTTGGTGCTATGTTAAAAAAAATTCATGGTAGATTTTAGTGTAGAATGGGAAATGGGTCCTAGATGCTCTAAAGATACAGGAAGCTATTTCTAGCACTTTAGGCCTGGGGGCCTATTAAGACTTTTCATTTATGTGTTTTACTTTTTCAGAGAATAGTCATTGAGCTCTTATGTGATGGTTATTATGCCAGGCATCATGCCTTCCTTCATCCCACCATTCCAAACCCTTGTTTGAAGTGCCATTGGCCAGAGTGGGGGACACAACCACAGGCTCTGCAACTGGCTAGTTTGGGATCTAATAGTTGCTCATGGTTGAGTTTGTTGGTAACCTACTTTATAGTTTGATAGAATCTGATGAAGATTATTTAGCTAGCAGATCCAACCTTACCCAAGGGTGTTTATTTACGAGAGAATAGACCAAAGTTAGGGTATAGAATACAAATGAGAAAAGGAAATCTCCAGATTAGTCATTTGTTTTCTTCTCTGTATGATTTGCAAGAGCTCCCCAAGAAAAAAGGATAAACCTGTCATATATCATGAATTTGCAGCTAACAGTAATGAATACTTTGATGTATAATAAAACTTGATGTGACTCAGCAGATACCCTAGCCAAGTTAGGAATCTTCTGTCCTTGTTTGTCAGAAAGGCTGCCCAGGAGGAAGAGCCGAGAGTAGATTTCTTGTTTTTTTCAGTTATAGTTGGACACAGTACCTTTATTTCACTTATTTGTTTTTATGTGGTGCTGAGGATCGAACCCAGGTCTTCCACGTGTGAGACATGCGCTCTACCGCTGAACCACAACCCCAGCCCATTCAGGAGTTAATTTAGAAAAACTCAACTTCACCATGATTTGATTCTCTGCTGACATATCTGAAAACAGTGCAGGTGGATCCCTCCCCAAGCAGTGAGAAGACCTTGTTTCTAATCAGTTCTGCCAGTATTTTGACATGCCTTCTTGACCAAGTAACTCACCTTCTCCAGAACTATTCTGTGTCAGCTCTGAAATTCCATGACCTGTGATTTTAAAAATGTTCATTTCTTTGAGCTGCCCTTAATTTCATGGAGAGAAAATTTGGATCCAACATTAAATCACCAAAGCAACTAGAACAGGAGTCCACAAACCTTTTATGTATGAGGCCAGATAGAAAATATTTTAGGTTTTGTGGTCTATGTGGTCATAACTAAGCATACATAGTCATACCTGTCATATCTAGTCAGTTCTGCTGTTGTAGAAGGAAAGCAGACACAGATGATATGTACACAAAGACCATGGCCATCTTTCAAAAACTTTATTTATGATGCTGAAATTTGAATTTCACATAATTTCTACATGTAACACACGGCTCTTCCTTTATTTTAATTTTTTAAATGTAAAAATCATTCTTAACTTATGCCATGCAAACAGGCATCAGGCTGGATTTGGCTCACAGGTGTTGGCTTGCCAGCTCCTTCTGACCTGGAACACTGATGGAACAGCTCAGCCTGGTTGGAATGGAGAGTGAGACACAGTGTAGTGTAATGACAGAAGTGCCTGGAGAGGTGGCAGAAGAGAGACTGTGGAGAACACTGGAAACCTTGCTAAGGAGCTAAGACCTTATGGATAATAGGGACCCATTGGAGAGTTTTAAGCTGAGGAGTGGCATGGTTAGAACTGTATTTTAGGAAAACTATTCTGACTCTGTTCTAGGAAGAATTAGAGGGAACAAGTGGGAGGGATCTTAAGGCAGTTGATAAAATCCACAGGTCTTAATGACTTCACATATGAGTTA
Organism: Marmota marmota marmota; assembly: GCF_001458135.2. Classification (NCBI taxonomy): domain Eukaryota; kingdom Metazoa; phylum Chordata; class Mammalia; order Rodentia; family Sciuridae; genus Marmota; species Marmota marmota. Next base: position 13,424,635 of record NW_026000174.1, read on the forward strand.
TGAGGGAGAGAAATTCCCTCACTTTTACCTGGGCTGATCTGAGCCAGCTTTCCAGGCCTTCCTCCTTTCTTTGCTTCAGCCAAGTGGGAAAGGCCTCTTGGGTGAACCCTCAAATGTTCAATTTGCTGATGAGGGTGCTTGGTGCTTTCCATGGCCTGATGTATCTTACCAAGCCTTGTCTCATCCTAGTAGCTCCTGTCATACCTCAACCACTGCAGCTCTCAGAGCAAGCCAGGTGGCCTCCTGCTTTATGCTGCTTCCCAATCCAAGTGTCTTTCTGCCCTTTACAATATAGTGAATACCTACTAGTCTCTGATGACAGCTCCGGTGACAGTTCTGTGACGCCTGCCCTGATCCCTGATAGACCTGACCATTCTTTCCTTGTGCCCTATGAGTTTGTGTCCAGACATCTGTTCCAGCAGCATTGCTACTTAACAGAAGTGTGTGTGTGTGTGTGTGTGTGTGTGCGCGCATGTGTATAGCTGCTCAAGCCATTTGAGTGCTCCCAGAGTGCAGGGAGTGGTCTGAAGGAAGCCTTCAGCATATAGTTGACTTATGAAGGGATGATGATGACAGCCAACATTAATTAAGCACTTACTATGTGTTAGACTCCAGGATACAGGCTACAACTACTCAAGAACCACTTTTTTCCACTATATAGCTAGGAATCACAGGTTATGAAATTTGTTCAACTCACGTAGACATGACTTAAACCTTGATTTTCAGAGCCAATCAGTCAATTACTACAGCAGAATCAGACCAAACTCAGTGACCTGCAGCATGCGTTATGTCTGACTGACTATGTGACACTGATGAGGCTGATTAGAGACCTTGCTTGTGCTCCAGTTGCATAAGACACCGAAACAGCCCTTTCCATAGGCTTCAATGTGGAGGGTCCATACAGGGATGAGCACAAGAAAAGGGGGTGGAGGGAAGGAAGCCAGCTTGTATAGAAGAGCTAAAGTAAGTATCTGGAGAAGCTCAGGAGAGAGAACAGAGATTGGGCACATGTCATTTATCCTACTTGCCTTTATCTCTGTGGAGAGAAATAGCTTTCCGACAGGCCCCTGGACCCCAGGCAACCATATTATGAATCCAGGTGGCCAGTTAGAAGGCAGTTGATACTGGGGTGACCATTTGGGGACTTTATCTTTATAAAACAGTTAATTTCAGATAATTTTAAGTGTTTATCTACTTTGTGCCAAGTCCTGTGCTAGATCACAAGAATACAGTGATCCAGTGGCCTGACCCTTGACTTCAAAGGGTTACTAGTCTACCACTATGTGCCAGACATTATATATGGCACATCCATATGTCTATAGTATAACATATTCCTATTATACAATGTATAATTGTATCATTATTCCCCATACATATATTCAGCTGTCTCAGATGGCCAACTTTGATAAATAACTGGGGCAGTTCAGATAAAACACTCAAAGTCAGGTGAGGAAGAGATGCCATCTAGCTGAGGAATTAGGAAAGGTTTTTATTTTTATTTTATTTTACGTAAGGAGGCAGTTTTCAGTTGGGGCTGGGGTTTGGATTCATCAGTGAAAAGCACAAGCCAGGAGCTGTAGGTGGGATAGGTGGAGCAAGGAACAGGGAGGGATCAATCTGGCCTGCACCATAGGATAAACAAAGGTTTGCAGTCGCAGCTAAGGCTGGAAAAGAGGCTGGGAACTGGCTCTAGTAGGCTTTGAACATTAATCCAGAGATGCTTTTGATCTTGTGGGTGGTAATAGTGCTTTCCAGAAAGGGAAAAAATGTAGCCAGCTCTCACCTCATGTAAGAACATTATGGTCATGCACAGTGCTTCTGTCCTCCCACCTTTTGTCTTCACATGGTAGTTCTTGGACCTTTCCTTCAACAGCCTGACTTCAGAGGCCATCTGTGATCTGGGGATTCTGCCACGCCTCCGTGTCCTGCTCCTCACAGGCAATGGGCTCACCTCCCTGCCACCCAATTTGGCTGTTACCGAACAGTAAGTTCTATATCCTTGAGTCTATCCTGTGTGTTCCCTCAGGAGCCTTTGTCTTGGAAGTGCCAAAAGACAGGCCATAAGTGCTCAAAACAGGGAAGGCCACTTACTGAAGCTCCCAGGAAAGGACTTGGATAGGTTCCTCCTCTTTCCTGTGTAATGTTAAGAGAGACCCAGGTGTTTGGTGAGCTGCTTCCTTTGCCTCTGCTGGTCATTTGTAAACTGTAGATATTATTCTTACCAGACACTTCCCCTTAATGAGCTCCAGCTGAGTAAGTCTATTTACTAGTTTCTAAATAAGCTTTGTATGTTCCTACTTTGCACATTTGTTGAAGACATTCCTTCTGGCTACAATGTACTGGACCTTCCTCTCTTAATAATAACACGTATGAGGTGCTTGCTATGTGCCAGACACTATCCTCAGCACTTTACATATGTTAAACCATTTAATCCTCAGTGACTATAAGGTACGTGTACTATTGTCATCCTCATTTTTTAGATTTGGAGATTGAAGCACAGACAAGTTAAATGATTTCCCCAAAGCTACAAAGTTAGTCAGTGACAGAATCAGGATTTGAGCTAAGTTCATCTGACTCCAGATTCTCTTTTTATTTTTTCAGTATTGGGGATAGAACCCAGAGCCATGTGCATGTTAGGCAATACACTACCACTGTGCTAGATGCCCCCCTTCCAGCCCTTCTCTTATGTAAATTCTGTTCATATTCCAAAGCCTAGCTCAGATTCTCCTACTTTCCTTGCCAGAAGCCTTTTCTGATTGCTTCAGCCCATGCCACTTCCTCCCTTCTCTAAGTATCAGGTGAATTCAGTGTTTTCCCAATTAGTCTAGTCCTGAGCATGCTCTTTTGTGATTTATGTTTCATAAATGTATGTGTATATTTTTTAAAAAAAAAATTTTGTAGTTGAAGATGGACAGCATGCCTTTATTTTATTTATTTATTTATTTTTTACGTGGTGCTGAGGATCGAACCCAGTACTATACATGTGTAAGGCAAGTGCTCTGCCACTGAGCTACAGCCCTGGCCCATCTGTGTCTCTTTATACTAGATAGATGTGTGGATGGTATATATAGCCTCCCCAAGAAGGTTAGGAGTTCTTCAAGGGCAGGGGCTCTGTCTTGCTATCTCTGGTATTCAGCTCCTAGGTACAAATCCAGTGCACACAGTAGCTAGCCAATGAATGCTGATGTTGATAGTGAAAGTCATGTAGTGTTAATATTCATAGCCACAATGGAAAATTTGATGGAGATGATAGTGATAATGGTGGCTAGTTAGTTGCTTAAAGGGGGTTGGGATCATTATATTCGGATTTCATTAATTAGATTCATTCTTTTGTTTTCAAGTGACATGAGTCTAATTCTAACTAGTGTAAACAGAAGGGAATTATTGGTTAGTATCTGAAAAGTCCTAAAATGAACCTGCTGAATTCATTTAGTTAGATATGAGTGGACAGAATGTTGTCAGGACTCTATGTACATCTCTTGTCTATTTCTTGGTCATATGTGCAACTTCTTTCGATCTGTCACCTGCTCTCTCACACACATGAACAAGTTTTTGTTTTCCTTTGTGTTGGCTCTATTTTTAAGCAAGCTTTCTCCCTGACAAGACATGTCTCAGTCAGATTCTACCACTCAAGGTATTACAAATAGAGGGATTTCTGCTTTCTTAAGGAGAGAGATAATAGTTGATATTTTAATATGAAAAATTCAAACATATATAAAAGTAGAGTTAATAGTAAAATGAATTCCCATGTACCTATCACCCAGTGAGTATCACTTGACAGTTATGAAGTCATAGCCAATCTTGTTTTATCTATGCCCCATCATAACTCAGTCTAGATTATTCTTAAGAAAAATCTGGAATGTATCCAGCCATAAATGAATCCAGCTAAAAATGAATTAATCCATAAATGAATCAGTAGATTAATATAATTTTGTGTATAAATGCTCTAGCAGATGTCCCTAAAAGATAAGGGCTCTTTTAAAAATCACACCCAGTGGGGTTGGGATTATGGCTCAGTAGTAGAGCACTTGCCTTGCACATGTGAGGCCCTGGGTTCGATCCTCAGCACCACATAAAAATAAAGGTATTGTGTTCAACTACAACTAAAAAATAAATATTTTTTTAAAAATCACACCTAGTTAATCTTTATTTAACCTAAAGCATCACCAATGATAAAGGAAGGAGTTGGTTACTTAGTGTTAGAAGATCTGGACAAGCAATTAGAGAAGAGGGGCATGGATGAACAAAAAGAAAGAAGGATTGATACCTAGAGATCAAAAGCCACTAACACTGTTGAATTGGAGCCCACAAGTCTGTACCTGCTGCTGTGCTTCTAGAGAGGTCATTGCTTTAATTCTAGATATACTGAAGATGTGCTGCCTTGACCTCTGCCAACACAGTTGCCACTTCAGTACTACTACTGGGGTCATACAGGAAGAGATGCCTCTCCCCTGCTCTGCCTTCCAGTCTCTCTCCAGTCCCTTTCATTGACAATACCTAACTGGAAACCAATTGGAAAGTCAGTATGGGAAGTGTAGTTAGGGGGTATCTCCATATACATAGCAGAACATAGAGGAAGGGGTAATGGCCGAGAGCATATAGTCTGATGACTAGCACCACTGACCCCCAGGAACCCTAACATCCACTCTCCTTTTCTCCATGTTTAATTTCCACACAACAATAGTAACCACAATGTGCTTTGACCTAACCTAAAGAAACTTTTCCTCTGATACTAAAGACCTCTCTAAAAAGGGATGAGACAAGGTTTCATCAGTTACTGTATTCATCTCTGGATGACATTATGTTCTCTTCCAAAGAAATTTATGGTTATTTTATAACCTAAAAACTAAGTTGCAAAATCAATCACCACTAACAATTTATATATGCAGTATTTACCCACATGCACATACATATGCTTACAATAAAACTAAAAAAGAAGAAATGCATATGAAAATATTCATAGTTATTGCAATAATTTCTTCTTAATTGATCAGGAAACCACAGTGGATATTGGTGAAGCCTTCCATCACCCATTCAATGCTCCTTTGCTTTCACCTACCACCTCAGCTGATTAGGTTTCTTTTACTGGTTTAGTATTCTAAACCTTCACTCCTGAAGGAGTCCTGCTTTTATTGGGTTGCTTATGGCTCTTTACTTTTAGTAAAGGACATGGAATTGAAGGTGAGCACCAGATATTTCCCTAGATTTCAGGTATATATATATTACCTTCCTCAGTGTATAACAACAATCATGTTTACTTTAGGAATATGTATCAATCACCCAGCAAATACAGTAAGCCCTTCTTTGCCTGACTGTTGGTTTAGTGAAATAAGAGACCTAAGTGTCCAGTAACAATCTCAATTTCCAGTTCAGGGAACCATTCTTGTGTCCCTCGGAACTCCTCTCTTGTAAATTAAGACTTTTAAATTAGAAATGCCTTAAGTTGCAGAAATGAGAAGCAAAAATTCTCCAAGTGGATTATTAGATATAATTTTAAGAGGAGCCACTTCCACTTTTGTTAATTAACTCCCAAGTCCTTGCTATTAGAAAAACAGCATCAGTATTGGTTGCTGGTTTATGTGATGCACTATTCTGTCAGGGCCCCAACTTCCCCATTATAGATACCTGGTGTAGTAAATAAATTATCAAAGGCTATTTCACCAGAAGATTCTGGGAAGATGGTGAAGTAGGAAGCACTAGAAATCTGTCTCTTGACCTAAACAACAAATGCATTGGTAGAATCTATCTGATGAAACAATTTTGGGACTCTAGAGTCTACTTAAGGATTACATCTTCCAAAGGAAGCCTTGGACAGCAAACTGAAGATAATTTCAGTTTATAGCTTATCCCCTAAGCCTAGTCACATGGCAGGTAATCATGCATGTATTCTTGAGGTAACTCATGTGCAGCTTGTGGAAACAGATGGAAAGAAACGTCTCTGCTCTCTAATTGTTGTGGATCTATGTTCTGATCATTGATTGCTACTTGTGATCATTAGGTGCAGACACAGGTTGGGCAGCCATTGTGACACACATGCACAGCTGTTGTAAGCCCCTTCTTTCCCAGCTGAAGGCACTTCCAGAGAATTTAAAGAACTGACCAGTTTTCTTTATCCACCTTCATTTGTCCCCTCACCCTTGGGAGCCAGACATTAAAGTCTAAGACAATCAAAAGCAACATCAGGTATGAAATAAAATAGAAAGTTACCACAAACATCGAAGGAAAGGCACAGATTTAGAAGAGACCTAAGACCTTAGGTTTTTACCTTGGAATGATTCTTGGCATGGAAACAGCCTACAACAGTCAAAAACAAAAACAGAAGAGAGCCAATCTTGGTGAAAGGGGAGAATCTGACTTCAGAGTTACCATATTAATAGATTCAAATACCCAGTTTTTAGCAAAAAAATCATAAGGCATAGAAATATATAAGAAAGCATAGGACATTCAAAGTAAAATAAATAAACCAACAGGAACTATCCCTCAGATAGGTCAAAATAAGATGCCCAAAAAACTAACAGAGGGCATGAAGAAGGTCTACAAGAGGATATACAAACAAAATGGAAGTAACAAGATAGAAAAACTAAAAAGAAATCAAAACTAAATTCTAAAGCTGATTATAATAACTGAAATGAAAAATTCACCGTAAAGATTCAAAGGTATATTTGAAAAGACAGAAGAAAGAATCAGTGAATTCAAAGATAATTTATCAAGTCCAAGGAACAAAAAGAAAAAAAGGTTGACTTGAATGGAGAGTAAGGGACATGTGGGACACCATCAAGCAAATCAACCTATTTATTGTGAAAACCCCAGAGGAGGAAAGAGAGAAAAAAGAGCCAAGATATGCTTTAAAGAAATAATGGCCAAAACGTCCTAGGTTTACATGAATAAAAGCATCCATGAAACTGAATGAACTCCAAGTAGGATGAACTCAAAGATATTCTTGTAGAGCCACATTATAATCAAACTGTCAAAAGACAAAGAAAAATCTTGAAAGCAGTGCAAGAGAAGTGACTTGTCACATACAAGGGATTCTCAATAAGACTATCAGCAGATTTTTCATCAAAACTTTGAAGGCCAGAGGCATTAGGCTGATATATTCAAAGGGCAAAAATAAATAAATATTGTCAACTAAGAATACTATAACCAGCAAAACTGTTCTTCAGCAGTGAGGGAGAAATTAAGACATCCTCAGATAAATAAAAGCTAAGAGAAGCTAAGGGAATTCATTACTTTTAGATCTGCTGTGCAGGAAATGCTAAAAGGAGTCCTGCAGATTGGAAGGAAATGACACTAGACAGTAATTCAGACCTATAAGAAACATCATTGTAAGTGAACTAAGACACAGAAAGTCATGTGTAGTTTATCTTCTCTTATATATGGAAACTAGAGGGAAGAAGAAGGATCTCACAAAAATAGAAGGGAGAGGAAAAGATGGATCTTACAAAAATAAAAGGGAGACCAGTAGAGCAAAGGAATGGTAGCAAGGGAAGGGTGGAGAGGAGGGAAAGGGTATGTACAAAGGAATGGAATTAACCAAATTATGTACTGTGAATGTACAAATATATCACAATGATACATATGTATACTTTTATGTATAACTTTTTTCTGTTGGGTTTTTTTTTTTTGTTGTTGTTGTTGTTTTTTTTCTTTTGGTGCTGAGGATTGAACCCAGGGCTTTGTGCATGCAAGGCAAGCACTCTACCAACTGAGTTATATCCCAGCCCTATGTATAAATTTAATGCATCAAATTTTCAAAAAGTAAGAATAATCTCAGTAAAGGTAGGTACATGGGCAATTTTTAAAACTAGTATTATTGTAACAGCAGTTTGTAATTCCACATTTAAAATATTATGGGCAGAGAAGAACAATCTGTATCCAAAAAAATACATGTGTAATTATTCCATTAAGAAAAAATAATTGCTGCTATTTTTTGAAGGAAGGTATCTATGGCAGTCAATCTTGTACTATTAAGCTGCTCACTATCCCCAAAATGGTGAGCAATGGCTTCTGCTACTGCCAGATTGTGTTTTCAGTAGAGGTGATAACCAGATTAGCTTTGGTGAGGACAAGTGCATAGCCTTTATCTGTACTTCTAAGGTCATTTTTCAGTCCTGAATATCCAGGAGAAAATGAAGTGACATTCATGTAATGGATCACTTTTCTACCTAATCATTGAGAGTCATCTATAGTCATATGGCATATAATTAAATCTTCATATTCTCTATTCATTCTGAGAGTCCATTCATGTAAGTTTTCTCCAGACCTCCCTGTTAGCATTTTTCATTTTTTTCCAAGCTTTCACTATTCAACTAAACCATTATGTCACTGCCCATGAATCAGCACAGATCTGTGCTTCTGGCTATTTCGCCAACCAACAAATATAACAGTCAGATATATACTGCTCTAAGTTTTGCCTACCTGGAGGATTTATCTTACCCTGTCTTTTAGGTTGCTACTGTGTGGGGCTATAATAATTCAGTAGTTCAGTTTTGGTTGATTGTCAGCATATCATGCAAAATCATGATAGGTGCCACTGGAATTTGAGTCATATATTCTCAAAACTTTTCCAGACTTGCTGGAGACTGATCTCAAATAATGTTTTCTCTACACACAAAAACAAATAGTATGTAATCTCACCATATGTGAATATGTTAATCTCATAGAAGTTGAGAGTAGAATAGAACAGAGGCTTGGGAGATAAGGGGGATGAAAGGGATAAGGAAAGGTAGACCAATGAGTACTGAGTTATAGGTGGATAGGAGAAGTAAGTTCTGGGTTCTGTTTCACAGTAGGGTGATTATAGATCGTAAATGTGTTCTATATGTTCCTGAAAGCCAGAAGATTTGAGGAGATAGCTCTGCTTATCCATATTTAAATATTATGCAATGTATATATGTATCAAAACATCACATGATACCCCATGAATATGTACATTTTTATATGTCCACTGAAAAAAAATTAAAATATTTCTTTCACTTGATAAGCTAGTTCTGTTGCACATTCAATTCATGATGAGTGTCTCAGGTCACATGGTCACTTAGTGTCCCATGGCCAAGTGATTAGTCTGTACCAACATGCAGTTGTAAGCCAGAAACTTTTCAAAAAAGAAAACAATTATCATAATAGCACATAATTTTGCTCAAAAATGATTTATCCTCTTGGTACCTACAAAAGATTCTATTCATAGCATCTTGCCATTTATCATCCAAGCCAGAACATATTTCAGAGGGAAAAAAAGACATTATTGATAACTATTTTGGAACAACAGGTGAAAACTCAAACTGTCCTTGAAAAGCAGACTGTCCTGTACACCTATTTGCTATAGTCCAGTTGGATCAGTAGAGTGGTAATCCCAATGGAGGAGCAACTTGTGCTGCAGTCTGAACCTAATCTTGCTGTGGGTTACAATGAAAACTGATAACCTTACAGGATGCTTAGTAAATGGAACAAAACAACCCAAATGTTTTATGTGAAATCCAAAAATATTTCAGAAGGTGCAGGACTTTGTATTTCACATTGGAGTTATATTCCAATGCAGACACCTGGACACCAAGAAAATTAAACAAGATGGCAGTCCCCTGAATTTGTGTGGGGTTTCTCTCCATCCTGTGCCACATATGTTTCTTACTAAGATATATAGAGTATGTGTGACTTTCCCTGATCACTAGGTTCAATCAGCATGATGGTCTGTAGGATATCAAAATAATCAAGATCCCTGTGTAATAGATTATGATAGTGTTTAAGAGTTGATGTAGCCCTGAGGGAAGAGGACAAAGGTGCCTTTCAGGTGAAAGCAGGGTATTTCTGATAGTTCTTGCTCATTGATAAAGAGAATACATCTGACAGATTCTTAGCTGTATCCCAAGTGCCAAGAACTGTGTTGATTTACTACAGTAAAAAGATTCCAGGGGACTGGGGTTGTGGCTCAGTGGTAGAGTGCTCGCCTAGCATGCACGAGATGCTGGGTTCGATCCTCAGCTCCATATAAAAACAAAATAAAATAAAGGTATTGTGTCCAACTACAACTAAAAACTATTAAAAAAGGTTCCAGGACTGGGGATATAATTCACTGGTAGAGCATTGTCTAGCAAGCATGAAGCTCTAAGTTTGATCCCCAGCAAAAGGGGAAAAAAATCCACTTCTGAAACAGCAGCTAAAATTGGAATTAGTGCATGATTAACCTCATAGAAATCTACAAGTCTTCTGCCAGATGTGGTGGTGCATGCCTGTGATCTCAGCAGCTTGGGAGGCTGAGGCAGGAGGATCTCAAGTTCAAAGCCAGCCTTAGCAACTACCAAGAATAAGCAACGTAGCAAGACCCTCTCTCAAATTTTTAAAAAATAAATGAATAAATAAATAAAGGGCTGGGAATGTGGCTCAGTGTTTAAGCACCCCTGGGCTCAATCCCTGGTACCAAAAACCAAAAGTTTGCACAAGTTAAATAAACACTGGGTATTAAACAGGACTATCATAGGAATCACTATCCTTCTATCTTTCTTTATTGATTGATTGATTGATTGATTGTGTGCTAGAGATTGAACCCAGGGCCTCTACCAACTGAGCTATATCCCCAGCCATCTTTCTAATCTTTAGTGCTTATAGTCATCTCTGTAGTTCTCTATGGGCTATAGTATTATTTTTGGTTTACTGTTGGGGAAGAAAAGTCCCTGGGGTTTCAATTGACACTTTCTTCTACCTCTTTCACTTTGTTGTCAATAAACAAATACAGGTATTCTACCAGTTGTTTAGTATGTCTATTTCAATTACACATTTAGGAACTAACTACAAAGAAGGTTTATGGCTTCACTGGGTCTATTTAGCCTGAGTCTAAACTTCTGTTCTTTTGTCTGACCTTCATCCCCCGCTTTGAGTGATGGACCACCATGCCATTCATATCCCCAGACATTAGTACCAATTTGCAGATATTGTCTAGTAATTTTATAATCCTAGTTTAGCACTGCTCAGTGGAACTTTCTGCAACATTGGAAATGTTCTATACAGACATTGTTCTACGTGGTAGCTACTTGCCACATTGCGTAAAAAGTGGTTAGTGTGAGGGAGGAGCTAAATTTTCAATTTTATTTAAACTTAATTGGTTTAATTTTAATGTAAAAAGGAAAGTGACTGAGAGGCCTCTTCTTGTGGGCAACTTGGATTACTTTTTTCCTCACCAGATTGAGAATTTCTGGTGTTCTACACTAATAACTCCAAGTCCTCTTAATCTCTATAATTAAGTTATAGAGATTGAAATTGTTGGGACTGGGGTTGGGGCTCAGAGCACTCACCTTGCACATGCGAGACCCTGGGTTCGATCCTCAGCACCACATAAAAATATATGAATAAAATAAAGGTATAAAAAAAAGAAATTGTTTGAAGGTCGCCTTCAGCTTCTGAAAGGACTGCACAGTTTCTAGTGCACACTTCCTCCCAGGGTATGTCCTTCAGTCCCCTGAGAGCATGGCCATTTTATAATGCTTCCATTCTGTGGCATACCTTGGACTTCTATTTTTGGCCCTTGGACTAGTAAAGTTGTTAGAATCTTTGCTCAACTTCTCAGCCTCTCTGCCACTTCTTGAGACAGCAGACAACCCTAGGGAAATGTGGCACAAATGTAACACAAACTCCTTTGGATCTCCTCCTTCTTTCAAATCTTGGTCCCATAATTCTTCATAGCTCATTATTTCCCAGGTAATCTTAGAGCATATTACTTTAAAGTATATATTTTGCTTGGTTTTTCTCATTTTTATTCAGGGGAGAGTTAGCCCACATTTTGTAGTCTGTAATATCATAAACCTTTCCATTTATTTTGGCCAGGTGTTTAGGGGCACTCACAAACTAAATTTCTGACTAGTATTTTGGTGATCACTCTGATGATACACATTTGGGCTACAGTTTTGCAAGAGGACCAGTCTCCCCAACTCCCCTTCTCTGTTCACTCTAAGATAGTTTTTCCTAGCTGTGGGTTAAGGGGAATGGATTCAGTTCTGGTTTATGCCATCCTGAGGTTTATTGCTTTAAGATCCCAGATTCATGTTGGTGGTCTCTGATTAGATGCCCTACCATCATTGTGCCCCGGGGCTTTCATTCTTTGGCCCCACTAGACTGTTAAGACACAGTTCAATTTCAGTAGGATCAGCAAATTCCTCTGAGGCCCAGCTGACTTCCTATGCCTTTTTCTCTCTGGCATACTCCTTCCTGCTGTCTTCATATCTCTTACATCTTTTTAAATTTTATTCATTGTTCTAGTTGTTGTCAGTAGGTAGCCTTGTTGCATAAAGTAGGGCAAGTCTCCACCACCCTGAACTTCTATTTCCTTGTGTAAAGATGGGGAGAATAAACATGCTTCTGTCTACACAGAGTATCAACTGAGCTCATTGTGCTTTGAAGGCAGGTTTCATTGTCATTATTTTCTTCACAGCCACCTGTCCTTGCTCAGCATGCTCTGAATTTCTCTTCTTCTGCCAGCCTCTTGTATATTAGTGCTCTGCAGTTTCTACCTTTACCTCTACTTTTTAAAAGTAATTTTTCTCATCCTTTGCAAGTATATGGGTTATTTTTCTACTTCACTTCTGTCTTCTGAACTCTAAGCCCATATTGCCTATTTATACCAGGCTCATCACAAACACCCCACGCCCAAATCTCCTCCTCGTCCCTCCCTGGCCCTAGTGCCTGGCACTGCTCTCTTATCTGCTATGCCATTGTCCAGGCTGGAAACCTGGGAATCCACTTGAGCACTGCCCTCTCTCCCCCCAACATGCATTTCATCACCAGATACTGTGAAATGAACTTCATAAATGTTTCTGGAGCCTGTTCATTTCTGTTATCCTCCTGATTGATCTCAGTCTCTAGCTTCTCATTTCCCAACCCATCCTTCGTCCTGTCAGCCAGGGTGAGCTTTCTAAAATGCCCTGTTTAGGGTCCTTCAGCAGCTTCCCAATATCCTAAACTCCATTAACATTGCTCACACAGCTTTTCACCACCTGCCTCTTTTATCTTCCTTTCTCTTCACTAATTTATGCTAAAAATCATCTGTTCTGAACTCTTTCCAAGTTTCTTGACCTTAAATCATGCTATCATCCTTGTCTGCATGGGTTAGGGGAATCGTATCTGACCCACTCCATCTTTAGACTGCTCTACTCCTTGTTTTGAGCCAAAATCTGCTCTCCCAGTAGGCCTATTGCCTTTCTGCCTTGGACCATGTAAGATTCTTGGGAGTGACCAGTACGGAGTGGAAAGAAATTGTTACCTCCTCTTTTCTAATCATTCTATTCCTAATAATGCCACATAAATGGCATTGGCTTTTTAGCAGCCACATCATGAGTTCTCTTTTATGCAAACAGTCTGTTCTGCTCTGTTTCCTTGTCCTGTGTTTGCATCCTGGATTTTCTGTATCTTTTTTTTTTTTATTGGTTGTTCAAAACATTACAAAGCTCATGACATATCATCTTTCATACATTTGATTCAAGTGAGTTATGAACTCCCATTTTTACCCCAAATACAAATTGCAGAATCACATCAGTTACACATTCACAATTTTTACATAATGCCGATTTTCTGTATCTTCACATTTATACTGATATTAGAGGTTTCTCAGTTTTATTTTGCTTTCTGCAGTGCTTAGCTCGGTTCATTAAGCCAGATAGTTTACCTAATTCAAACTTTGAGAATGTAAAATTAAAAAAAAAATCCCTTTTGCCATGTACATAGAGGATCTGAGCCCAGAGATGCTCAACACCATCTAGAAGTCATGCAGCAAGCAAAGCAGCAGCAGCACCAGAGCCAGAGCTCAAGGCCCCTGATCCCCATTGCCATGCTTCTTCTCATGTGACTCACAAATTCCCCTTGCTGGATCCAACCACTGGGTATACTCTTAGCTTCTAAAAAAAAAAAAAAAAAATATGTTAAATCTGTCACATTTTAATTGGTATTAATTCTGTTTGCTGAGAGAAGGGATAATAAAAATCTTCCCCTCTGAACAACTGGAAATATCAGCTTCTCCACCTGGCAGGCCCTGTCACTTCAAAGAGTCCTTCTTGCGAGAGGCTGCTGCAGGAGAGCCTCTGAAGCCCGCAGCCCCGCTCTTTTAAGACACCTATTTTATAGACAAAAATGAACCTTTCCCATGTTATAACTAGGGCAGAACTTTCAAAAAGCAAGGCTGTGTAACTTATCACAGAGACAAGACAGAGCTAGCATCTCCATCATGAAGTTCAAGAGGAATTTTTTTTTAATCTTATCTCTTTGCTGTTTCATTGGAGTAAAATAAAGATTGGCCAACTATCATAAATCTACAGAGCTGCTGCACAGTGTTCTGTTCTTGCTCTCAGGCAGATTTAAAATTCAGTATTAAAAGTTGGTCCTTCCAGGAAGGGGAAAAGCTCACCTGTGACCTTGAAATACCATGAACCAAAGGCTCCTGCCTTCCCTGTTGAGTGTTTCTGTCCTTGGACTTCAAGCCTATTTCCCACACTGCTGCCAGGGCTCTTCCTGAATCCTTTTCCGCCCTGCCCCTTTTTTTTGAGTTAGATCTATTATGTTTATCATCTATAGAAGTCAGAAATCTGTTTTACAGAAAGGGAAATTTCTTATAAAAACACTGGGGAATCTCACAGCCATGTATGAGAGACATATTTAGAGAATGTAGGTCCTGAGTACTGTGGAGCAGCCTGGAAGTCCTGTCTCTCAATCTCACATCTGCTCTTTTCTGTAACTTGCCCCGTTTCTCCTCATTGCTGGGATGTGTTTGTACTTCTGAGCCTCATGGTAGGAAAGATACCTGTCTAGCACTTCTAATTATGTTACAGATCCAGCCATAAAGAGGTGATTTTGTCTTCGTTCTTTTTCACAGTGGTTAAGAGCATGGCAGATTCCCTCTCATTCTTTATGGTCTAGCTTAAGTATTGCCTTCCCTGAGCCTTCCCCACCTGCTTCTGTTAAAGCACTTGTCCCACTATGTGTAGCGTATCTGTCTCCTCATGAGACTGTAAGCACCCTGAGGGGAATAATATATTATTTTTCTTTTTGTATTCTTAGTACCTGGCTGTACAAATGTATGTTAAAGAGACTCATGAGTGTGAATGAATGGATAAATGAATGAATGATTTCTGTTCCCCTTTATCAGTGAACTCTCTTGATTTCTGTGTGTGTTCCTGTGCTAGGTTTTGAACACTGTCTACCTTTGTTAAACTCTCTCTTATCTAGCCCAGGCAACAGCCACCCCTCCATATCTACACCCTTTAAACCCACATGTGGTTTGAAGATTTGCAACTGTGATAAGTGGACAGCGGGAATGGAAAGAGGCTGGGGTTTGGAGTCAGGGAAAACTAGATTCTAGTTTTCACTCTACCACTTTCTAGCTCTGAGACTTTCAGCATGTCACTCTAAGCTTATGTTTCCTGATCTGAAAAGCAGAAGAATAATATTCATCCTCCCCACCGAGATTCTGTGGTAACACATAACATCTAACACAATGCCAGGAATATAGCAAGCTCTGAAGGAATGTTTGTTTCCCTTCTTCTTCTTGTATTTGTGTTTGTGGCATATATCTGTATGTTTGTGCCTTGTCTCATGTCCATGGGTGTTTTTATCTTGGTGTGTGGACAGGATGGAATCTGGAGGGAGGAATGAAAATGGGATTTGAGTCATCTGCCTGTGTATTTACATCGAGTTACCCAGGCCTCATTCAGTTGGAACACAAGATCACGTTAATAGTTGTACCTAAAATGCCATCCCTTCCTGCCTGCTTGTGTAATTCAGGACCTCAGCCTCTTAAATCTCACTCTTAGGTTTTTCTGGAATCCTCTGAGAGTTGAGTTTAAAAAGACACTTCTCATCTACTAACATGTACATTTTATAGAGTCACTCGAGAGGAGATCCTCACTACAGCCAGGCACAGTGTCCTTTATCCAGTCTCCCTTAACCCCACTTGGTGGCAAAGCTGTGGTCCATACCAATACTAAAGTCATTGTCTCCTGGTGCTTATATGGTTACCAGTCCTTGGGGTGACACAGCATTCCCAGGAGTCAGCTCTGAGCCACAACTGTGCAGTGTTCTACCTGCAGGATGCTTCCCACTCCTTGGCCATCCATACCTTGCTGACCCAGGTATCATCCAAGAGCACCACCAGTGCCCCTTACCCTTCCCCAGCCTGGCCTCATGATGTGTGTAAACTTTCTCCACACAGAAGATTTTGTGTACAAGTGGGGCTTGGGAAAGGGGTCAGTGGGGAGGAATCTCACCTGTCTATCTCTACAGGGACCTCTCTTGGGAACTAGAGAAGTCCCCGAGCTGGTTAGTCCTCCCAGGTGACTCCCTGTCCTCCATTTCTTCCTGGGGATGGTAGAGCATGTGTCCCCTACTCTGCTCAGTACCCAAGATCTTTACACTCACAGGGAAGCACCCATAACATCGCTGACAAGCAAGAAGTACATCCTGAGGTTCCCGGCACTGGAGACACTGATGCTGGATGACAACAAACTCTCCAATCCCAATTGCTTTGCCAGCCTGGCAGGACTCAGGAGGTAAAGCCACAAGCCTGCCTCCTTAGGGCCCGCCCTCTCTCACCCCAGCCATGCTCATGCTCTGAGTGCTGTTCTGCAAACCCAATGACCTGGTTTAAGGCCCAGCTCCTCCACTTATCTCTGCTGTGTGGCCATGGGTAAGTGATTTCTCCCCTCTGAGCTTTAGCTCATCATAAAATATATATATATGGCATCAGTAAGAACATTTCTGATCATGTGACTGGATGAGAAGCAGCAGAGAGAAAGGAGGGTAGGAGGAGGTATTACCCAAGACAGCATCCTGACCCAAGGAAGAGAAGGACAACAACATCAAATCAGAAAGAGAAGTTTAGCTGCTGAATTCTATGTATTTGGTTGAAGTAAAGAAAAGTCTAGCATTTAAATGGCTAAGTTTTAGATCCTTAAAAATTTCCTTTGGATTCAGGAAATTTTCTGACTTTGTGACAGGACACTTACATATTATCTCATTTAATCTTCACAAGAACCTTGGAAGGTTAGAAGTATTCTCCCCATTTAGAGAGAGGGATATTGAGACCCAAAGAGGAGAAGTCACTGGCTCAAGGTCACACAAGCGAAGGAGGTATCCAAGATGGATTCCCTGTTCTTTCCCTAAGTTGCTCGGTGCATATTCCTGAGGTGTCATTACTGCTGTGATTCTGTATTCACTTTCCTTAATTGAAGACTGAAGAAGTTAAGCCTGGACCAAAACAGGATTTTCCGGATCCCGTACCTACAGCAGGTTCAGCTCCGTGATGGGTCAGGGGACTGGGTTGGAAGCCATATAAGTCCCCAGAAAGAGTCCCAGTTCACACTGCAGCCCAAATCATGGATCTATGAGCCCTCAGATGAGCATCCGGACTATACCATACTGCCCATGAAAAAGGATGTTGATCGGACAGGTGAGTGATGCCCCTGTTCCAGTCTCTAGCCCCATAATGGGAGTAAATGTCTGGGAGTTTATCCTGAAAGTCTGTGGTTTCCTGGGGAACTGTTGCATTTAAACTGAACTAGTCAATGACTCCCCAACTGGTTCTGTCGGTTAAGGTGCTTTTGAAATCCAATGAAAAGTGAATAATTTCTTTAAAATCTGAAGTAACAAGAACTCAGAAGGAAGGCTTTCCAGAGATGGTTAATTCTATGGTGTGTCAGTGTCCTCATAGAACTCGTACCTTCTCTGCCATCCTCAGCCTGCCCAGTTGTTCTTTCTTTTAGCCTTGTTTCCATTGAGGTCTCAAGGTGGCGACCACAGTCCCAAGAATCACACCCACATAGCAGCATTCAAAGGCAACAAAAAGAAATGTTACCTGTATTATAAACCAAAATCCCTTTAATGTAGGAATATATTTCTGGATTATATGTTTTGTTCCACTATATTATATGTTATTGCACCACTACCATGCTGTTTGATTTTTTATATCTCTTCTAAATTGAGAACATAATTTACTTTAGGTAAAATACAGAAATATTGTGCAGGGCTTGAATTTTTACATATATCCTTTTTGTACTCCCCATATTACAGTGCAGAACATTTCCAGTGTCCCTTCCAATCAGTACCTCCTCCAAGAATAGCCACCATTCTGGGACTTCTAGCACCATAGATTAATTTTCCCTGATTTGAAATTCATGTATATGGAATTGTATGGCATGTGCTCTTTTATGTCTGATCTATTTCACTCAGTGTTTTGTCTGTGGGATTCATTAATGTTGCTGCATATATAGGTAGTACAGTCTTTTTTCATTGTTCTTGTTTATTCCACAATTTAATGACCCTTTTTACTGTTGACAGACATTCTGGTTATTTCTATTTTGGCTATTATGGTAAAGCTGCTGGAGCATCCTCTTCATATCCTTTGGTAGACATAAGCACCAAATTAGTGGGTCATGGACTATAAAAGTATGTTGAGCATTAGTAGATACTGCCAAATGCTTTCCCAAAGTTGTGCCTGTGTTTACGCCCACATTGATCTAAGAGATTTCCAATTATTCCAAATCCTCACAAATGCTTGGTAATTCAGTCTTTGTAATTGTAGCTGTCTTGGTGGCTATATAATAGTATTTTGTTGTGGTTTTAATTTACATCTCAAATAACTAATGATACTGACTACCTTGTCATGTGTTCATTGGTCACTTTGGCACCCTTTCTTGGAATTGACTGTTCAAGGATTTCTATATACATATTGAGTAGTCTGTCTTTTTCATGTTGATTTATTGGGTTCTTTATATATCCTGGACACAAGTTTTTCATAGATGTGTATATTATAAAACTCTTCCAGTGTGTGACTTGTTTTTTCATATTCTTAATGGTGATTGTGTGTAGAGTGGAGGGTCCTGGAAATTGAACCCAGGGGCATTCTACCATTGAATTATACCCCAAACCTTTTTAATTTTTATTTTGAGACAGGATCTTGCTAAGTTGCCAAGGCTGCCCCCAAACTTGCAATCCTCTTGCTTCAACCTCTCAAGTTGCTGGGACTAGGTAGATGCCACCACACCTAAGTTAATAGTGACTTTTAGTGAACATAAGTTTTAATTTTAATGAAGTAAAATTTATCAGTCTTTTATTTTGTGGTTAGTGCTTTTCCTTTCCCATTTGAAGAAGTTTTTTGTTTGTATTTGTTTTTGTTTGTTTGTTTGGTACTAGAGATTGAACCCAGGGGTGCTTAACCATTGAGCAACATTTCTAACCCTTTTCATTTTTTATTTAGAGAGGGTCTCCTAAGTTGCTGAAAGCCTTGCTAAATTGCTGAGGCTGGTTTTGAATTTGGGATCCTCCTGCCTCAGCCTCTGGAGCCACTGGGATTACAGGCATGTGCCCACATCTGACTATAAACAAATTTTGATACTTAGTAGTCTTTTAGCTAGATCATTGTCCTTCAGAATTGCTGTGCGTACTATAAGGCTTTTGCATTTTCACATAAATTTTAGAATCAGCTTGTCAGTCCCCATATAAAATGAATTTGATTGAAATTTCACTACCTTATAGGTCAATTTGGAAAGACTCAACATTTTTGCTACCTGGAGTTTTCTAATACATTAAATAACATATCCTAGGAATTTTTAGGTCTTTTCTCAACAATACTTTATATTATTCAATGGTGAGATTGTACATATCTTTAATTAGATTTATTCCTGGGTAGTTGTTTTGTTTATACTGTTGTCATTGATATTACTTTTTTTAACATTTTATTTCCACTTATTTATTGCTAGTACATAGAAAGACTGAATTGTATCCAGTAACTTTTCTAAATCTATTATTTATTTTTTCTAATCATTTGTAGGTTTTTATGGATTATCTATGTTCACAACCATGATCTCTACAAATGATGATCATTTTATGTCTTCTCTTTGCCAATCTTAATACCTCTATACCTGTTTAATGCCTTATTTTGCTGGTTAAGACTTCCAGTACAATGTTGAATTGAAGTACAGGGCATAGTGGCACACGCCTGACTTGGGAGGTTGAGGTAGGAGAATCACAAGTTCAAGACCAGCAAGACTCTCAGCAACTTAGTGAGACCCTGTCTATAAATAAATAAATAAATAAATGTAGCTCATTGGTAGACCACCCCTGGATTCAGTCCCTGGTATCCCCTGCCTCCAAAAAAATGTCAAATAGAAGTGATGATAATAAATATTAAAAAATTTTTCTTGCATTCCTGGAGAGGTTTTTTTTTTTTTTTATTGTGAATGGGTATTAAATTTTGTCAAATGCTTTTTCTGGGACTGGGGCTTTAGCTCAGTGGTAGAGTACTTGTTTAGCATGTATGAGGTCCTGGTGTTGCTTGACTGCTGATATCAGATGGGCTTTGGGGAGCTGAGAACCAGGTCTCTGAGGAGAGAATACTGGCTAGTAGGCAAAATCAGACTGATTTATAAAAGTGAGAAACATGCCAGGTGGACTCAGGTGCTGCTGGGGTAGAAACATGACTCCGCCAGCATTCATAGGAACTGCCAGCAGTCAGGAAGCGCATGGGAAGCAAAGGAGGAAGCCAGCCCTTCCTCTTCTAACTCTGCAGTCTTCCTCTCCAACCACCCTATTGTCAGAGTCTAACAGGAAACCAACTGGCAAAAACCTGGCTTTCAGGTTTTCTAAGCCCCAGCTCCAGCATCCTAAAGCAGAATAGAGAAGAGTTGATTTGCAAGTCAAACTTGGAAATTAATAATTGACATGATTATGTTATTCAGTGAATTCTCCAATAAAATTTTTCAGCCTACTTGGTTTGTTAACTTTGGAAACAGGCATATTAAAGTCTCTCACCAGCCAGGCACAGTGGTGTACACTTACAATCCCAGCAACTTGGGAGGCAGAGGAAGGAGGATTACAAGTTCAGAGCCAGCCTCAACAAGATCCTGTCTCAAAATAAAAAATATTTTTTAAAGGGCTGGGGATGCCGGACATGGTAGTACATGCCTGTAATCCCAGCAGCTTGAGAGGCTGAGGCAGGAGGATGGAGAATTCAAAGTCAGCCTCGGCAATTTAGTGAGGCCCTAAACAACTCGGTGAGATCCTGTCTCTAAATAAAATACAAAAAAGGGCTGGGGATATGGCTCAGTGGCTAAGCACCCCTGGATTCACTCCCCAGTCCCAAAAAATGGGAAGGGGGCAAGGGATGTGGCTCAGTGAGCTCCTGAGTTCAATCCCCAGTACCTAAATAAATAAATAAAGTTTCTCACCACTAATATGGATTGTCAATCTCTTTTTGCATTTCTGGCATTTTTTACCATGAAGTTAGTTATCTGTTATTAGGTTTGCAGCTTTTATCTCAGTAGATTGTGCCTTTTAATCACTGTAAAACATCATACCTTATCTTTTTTGGCCTTGACTTGGCTTTTTATTTGATATGAATACCTATGTTAATGTATCTCAAAAACAATATGGCATTGCACACTCAGGGGTACTTTACCATTAAGCTATGTTCCCAGCCCCCCACCCTCTTTTTTTTTTTTTTTTTTTTGAGAAGGGTCTGTCTACATTGCCCAGGCTGACCTTGAACTTGCAATCTTCCTGCCTCAGTCTTCCAAATTGCTGGAATTACAGGTGTTCACACCAAATATGATTCTATTGGTCTTTAGTATATGTTTCTATGTATCTAAGTTTTTTTCTTCTTTTGTGCCTTTTTGTGAGCATTAACTCTTCTTTTAGTTCCATTTTTCCTCAAATTGTTAAAGGTAATACATTTCATTTCTGTATTTTTAGTGGTTATCCTAAGATCCTATTTATATATTCAAACTCACCTTTGTCTGTCAATAACTACAATCAACCAAAAGTAAGTCTTCCCTTTAATAAGAAGAAAATCTTAATGTGCTTTTTTCTGCTAAACCCCACCCCTGTTACTTCCCATAATGTAATAAACTCTAATAATAATTTAGATTGGTTTTGATTTTTTAATTATATATCAACTATTCTTTAGTTGAGATATTGAACTGTTAGTTTTACTTCTTTCTTACCCCACTGTTTGTATCTCAAAGCTTCCTCTTTGTTAGATTCTTTATTGTGTGTATAACTTAGGTGCAAAGTTGAGTCTTTATGGCTGAATAAAACTCCATTGTGTATATATACTGCACTTATCTATTCATCTGTTGATGGACACCTAGGCTGGTTTCATAGTTGGGCTGTTGTGAATTGTGCTGCTATTACAGACATGAGTATGCCTGTGTCACTACAGTATGCTGACTTTAATTCTTTAGGACAAATACTGAGGAGTGGTACAGTTGGGTCATATGGTGTTTTCATGCCTAGTCCTTTTTTTTTTTTTTTTTTTTTAGTACTGGGGATTGAAATCAGGGGACTCAACCATTGAGCCACATCCCCAGCCCTATTTTGTATTTTATTTAGAGACAGGGTCTCACTGAATTGCTTAGTGGGTTGGATATCCATTGCTGAGGCTGGCTTTGAACACTTAATTCTCCATTCTCAGCCTCCCGAGCCGCTGGGATTATGGGTGTGCACCACCATGCCCGGTTCCATGCCTAGTCTTGTGAGGAATCTCCATATGGATTTTCATAGTGAAACCACACATCTTTGAAAGAATTCTCAAAAATGAAATTATATCCTTTGCAGAAAAATGATTGGAACTATAGACCATATGTTTAGTGAAATAAGTCAAACTCAGAAGGTAAAGGGTCCTATTTTTTTTTTCATATGTGGGAGCTGGAGAGGAAATTAAGGGGAGATCAGTAGAGGAAAAGGACCAGGGGCAGGAAATGGGGAGGGAGAGGGGAAGTGCTGGGGAATGATAGTGTCCAAATTATATTGTTATATTGTGTGCATGTATGAATATGTAGAACAAATCATATCATGCACCAATAAAATAATGTGGGGGGAAAAACAGAAAAAAATGTGTGGTTTCCTTCATCTTGGAGAGAACCTTTTTATTTCCCTCTTGATATTCTCTATATGGTCTTCCTCTGAAATTCTCTTGAATTCTAAAAGTTGTGGCCTATCATCAGCTACTCTTTTCTCTCATGCTTGAATTTCTTTGCATTTTGTACTGTATTCTGAGAGAGTCCTCAGGTCCATCTTTGACTTTGTGAATTAGCTCTTTAGCTGGGTCTGTTTTTGTATCCAGCATATTTATTCAGTCCTTTATTGCATTACCATATTTTAAATTTATGAAAGTGTTAGTAGATTCACTTCCACAACAACCTACTTTTATCTTAGAAATGAAATAGCTTTTCAAATTTCTCAGAGGATGCTGATTATTCTATTTTAAAGTTTTTACTCTTTTTGTTAAACTATCTGTTGTTTTTTTTCCAGTGCTAATTTCATCTATATTTCATAACTTTGGTCTCAAGGTAAATTTTCATGAAATATTTGGAGATTCTTGATTGTTCCTTTTTTCACATAAGAATCCCCAATCAGAAGCTTAGAATGCAGGTTCTGACATCCAGAGTCACTCTTGACGATTGTGGAAGGGCAGGCTTGCATGTAGGCATGGTGTAGCCCACCTTTCTAGAAGGAGGTGCTCTCTGTTTATCAAGGGATTATTGCTCAGGACCCACACTTGCCACCATGGCCCATCCACCTACAAACTCTCAACTTTGTTCATTGTACAGACCTTTCCCACATGGCTCACAGACCCTCATCTATGGCGGGCTTTGTTTTACTTCTTACTATTTATTTATATGTGACCTTTCTCATTATAATATCATTAATGTGGGGAAGGGGTCCCCTTCACCAGGGTG
The DNA here is from genome assembly GCF_001458135.2 of Marmota marmota marmota. NCBI lineage: Eukaryota > Metazoa > Chordata > Mammalia > Rodentia > Sciuridae > Marmota > Marmota marmota. Next base: position 13,448,340 of record NW_026000174.1, read on the forward strand.
AAGGCAAGTGACATCTACACAGGACCCAGTCTCAGTGATCATTTGTTAGGGTGAACTCAGCTATTTTTTGGCACATCTTAGTCAGATGGTCCTAAGAAATAAATCTTTCCACATCCTCTTCTTTTGACCCATGCGGCTGACTGTGCTGGCTGTCTCTCCTGAATTCACTGACTTAACACATTCTATTTCTACTAAAATGACAAAGAGTATTTTCAAATGCTTTGCCAGGATTTTTATACATATATATTTCTCTCTTCTAAAACAGCTGGTTAGCTTTTTTCTCACATGAAGTGAGATTTAGAAGGGCAAAAATACAGAGCTTCTACACTCTCTCCCATGGAATCAGGACACCTCACCCTCCCAGCACATGGATGTGCTCACCAACCAGGAAGGGCACCTAAGCCTGAGCCAGGGCTTTTATTTATATATGTATATTTCTCTCTTCTAAGACAGCTGGTTAGCTTTCTGCTCAGAATGGACTCTAATAGCTCTGAGGCTAGAAAGAGCTTACATGTTGCAAAGTCAGAAAGAAGGTCAGTGTGGTTGAGATACACTGATGAGGGCAAGGTAGCATGGTATGAGATGGGAGGCAGGGCGGGGACCGACCTTGTGGGGCCTCCCAGGCCTGGTGAAGTCCTAGTGCAAGGGGACTTATTTCCTGATGGATATCACAGCTTTTCCTTTTCCCATTTAGCACTGAAACTGGTCTAGAGGGTATCCTGCTGATGTAGTGGGGGGCAGATGCAGACCCTGGCCTCTCTGGGAGTCAGTCTGTGCTCTTACCAACCTTCATTCTATTTCTCTTTTGTTTCAGAGGTTGTGTTCTCATCTTACCCAGGATTTTCAACCTCAGAGGTAGGAACTGCCTAATTTATATTTGCATACTTGAGTTAGAACAACATTTCTATTTATTTAATTACAGTCTCACATATGCTAAGTAAGCACTCCTCCACTGAGCTACATCCCTAGGCGAGGAACATTAATTTTAATAGGAAAAAAATGTTAAAAAAATAAAAGGAAATGAAAAAAAATGTTTTTTGGTTCCTGAGAGGCACTTCTATAGGCCATTTGTTGAACAGATGTGTGCTGGGTACCTATTAGGTACGAGGCACCGTGCTGGCCCCTAGAAGGGCAGTAGTGAGCTAAGCAGATAGGCCCTGACCTTGTGGGCCCACAGTCTAGCTTTCGCTGTCCTCAGATGCCATTCAGCATAGCATATTAACAGTGACTGCTTCAAGTGACAAAGCTTGCTGAAGTGCAGCTGCCACCAGCATGAAGCCCAGAAGGTCTCTAACAAGAATCTCCAAGAGCTGGAAAAGTTCTTACCAAATATACCACTACCCGGATCCAATCCTTATTGTCAAAGGCTTGGATGCTTGATTTTTGTCAGCACAGAAAATTGGATTTTCTTTCAGGGCAGATGTTCACAGACCAAGCTCATGGAGACTCATGTACATAAACTAAATATTGATTTGTTCACTTAAAATAAGAAGTACAACTCTACATTTACCCAGCTAGTTCCTTGAGAGGCAGCTCAGTACACTGCCTCCTCACACAGATTAAAAAAAAAGTATGTGAGAGATTGTACCAGTTTCTAGAATAGAAATATTAACTATTGCTGCATAAGATACCCAAAATTACTGACTTCAAACAATCAATTTGAAGGCACTTATTATTTCTCACAATTATCTAAGTGAGTTGGGTGGTTTTACTGGTTTCACCAGCTCATTCATGCAGCTACATTCAGCAGGCAGCTTAGCGGGGAGCCGGACTCATTCAGGTGGACAGATGACGTGGCTTGGCCTTTCCATGTGGTCTTTTCCTTATAGCATGGTGGCAACTGGGTTTCAGGAGTGCACAAGAAAATTTCAAGATTCTGAAATTCAAAGAATGTCACTTTACCACGTTCTCTTGGCAATATAATAAGATTGCATACAATACAATTCTGACACTGACTGTATCAGAATTAGTACAGAATTAGTAACTGCTCTCACTTTACATACCAGCCACAAAATCTGGGGGTCCCCAAGCTGTCCACAGATGAGCTAAATAAAAAGACACATGAAGTGAGATTTAGAAGGGCAAAAATACAGAGCTTCTACACTCTCTCCCATGGAATCAGGACACCTCACCCCCCCAGCACATGGATGTGCTCACCAACCAGGAAGGGCACCTAAGCCTGAGCCAGGGCTTTTATTTATATATGTATATTTCTCTCTTCTAAGACAGCTGGTTAGCTTTCTGCTCAGAATGGACTCTAATAACTCTGAGGCTAGAAAGAGCTTACATGTTGCAAAGTCAGAAAGAAGGTCAGTGTGGTTGAGATACACTGATGAGGGCGAGGTAGCATGGGATGAGATGGGAGGCGGGGGCGGGGGGACCGACCTTGTGGGGCCTGTTGACTTCATGCTTGAACTCAACCTCGAGCCCCGTTTTCCTTGCAGGTTGTTCTTTCAGGACTGGTTAGCCCCCATCCTGAGTCATCTCATCAAATTCTGGTGTGATAAGTAACAGAGGCATTCCTGTCACTTAGGAAATTCCAAAGGTTCTAGAAACTATGTCCCAGGAACCTGTCACAAAGATCAGACAAATTATTTATATATAGTCACCAGTCAAGGGGGTAGAGATATGGATTCCCCTTTGAATGAGAGGAGCAGCAAAACCACACTGCAAAAAGGTCACGCATCTGGGGATGAGGGGCTTGTGAATGCTGAACTGTCTCCCATGGAAAATGAAAATTGGTAGGATTGTTCAGTGATTAGATCCCAGCTGTCTGGATCTGAGAATCTGGAGGATGAGTTAGATGGTTGCATCAGAGAGGCCCAGGACAGGGCCCTCTCTGTCCTCGGGAGGCCAGTCATGCCCTCATGTCGGGACACTCCAGCTTTTCTTTTTCTGTGCTCTAGTCGGACTTGCCCACCTTCAGCTCACCCAGTTCCCTCTAAGCAGGGAGTCGCATGGAGCTGGCTGCCTTATTACTAGATTCAGGTCTGGGCTGCTTGCCACTTGAAGGCCAATATTCAGGAGAGAAGAGTTGGTAGGAAGGAATCAGGTTTTTTCAGTGGCTGGCACCTCGGAAGATTGGGAGGGGTGTCATCCTCAAAGCTCCATCCTGAGGAACTCTGGGCACAAAGGGCTTTTACAGGGAGGGAAATGAGATCCAGGGAGACAGGGGGCAGAAGGCTGTGTGCTGAGCAGGGTCTTCATCCTCCGGGCCATTTTATTTTTTCCATTAGTCAGAACGTCACAGTGGACCTCAGAGTCTAGGGGCCAGTTCCTATATTTTCTTAAAACAGATATATTATTTTCCTGCAAGTTAAACCTCACAGTAATTTGCATGCTTTGTGTTAGTTGATGTATACAAGTAAAGATTAAGGAGGGGGTGACAAAGGTCACCAGATGTTCTGGGTTCTGTAAATTTAAAGAAAGATTATTTACCAGTTAACATCTTATTAACTTTTTAAGAATTAAGAATTAAGAATTGAGAATGCTGGGGAAAGGCAGGGCATAACACACTCAAAAGGACCAGGGAGAGGAAACAGCCTTGCAGAAGGGCGCAGGGAGGCGGCCACTCTCACATGTGCAGACTGTCACCACAGTCGCTCTCTCAGGGCTTCATGTTGGGATCACCTGGTCAGGGGAGTCATGTACATTTCCAAACAATATCATTAACTTTACTCTTTAGCCCATGACTGATATCTCAATTGTATGGCTTCACAAATTGACTCAGAAGGACAGAAAAATATTTGTCCCAAAGTGAGTGCTCCACAAACACTTATTGAATGAACAAATGAAAATTGAAAATTTGCCCAAGATTATATAGTGGTTAATGGAGCTCAGGACAGTATTTAGTTCCTCCTAACCTTACCATCAGTATTTAGTTCCTCCTAACCTTATCCTGTAATGTCTTTTGGTCTCATGTAATTCAGGGCATCAGTGAATGAACTGAGTTAGTAGGCATGATTAATCTAGCAGTTTCATTTTTCTGCTTATCAAATAAATATGTTGGCCCTGAGGCAATCTGAGTTGTATGAGAGACCATGCCCTCAGGTGACTCAGATGGACCAGGCCACATTCAGACCCTAAGGCCTGACTCAAGTCATTTAGGATTTAACTGTTGTTTCATCCTTGAATGAAGAACCTCCACTGGGGGTTGGGACTAGCCTGTCAGACAGGTGTCAAGGCTGCTCACTCCTGCTGTCCCTCTCTCTACTAAGAAAAAGGTCCCTTAACAATGCAAGGGGCTTCTCCAAAATATGAGCCCAGCTGCATAGAAAGGCCAATTCAGGATCAACTGCTGTCGTCAGAGGGTGGGTATGAGGCAGAGTGCTGATGAGGTTTGCAGGGGTTCGCTAGTGTCCTGTGGCCCCAGAGAACTCTGAACTGGGTGTTGAGAGTTTTCCACGTGTGATCTCAGAGAACTCAGAGCCAGAATTCTAGGCCCTTGGTGACATCTGCCCTTGTGACCCTAGATGTGTCTATGGCCAAGCCTCTCTAGGAAGGTTGTTCTTTTTACCTCACTCAATAGGAAGGTCTTTGGCCATTGGCAGCCTCTACCTCCTTATCATTAGGGCACTTTGACCTTGACTTTTTTTTTTTTCTTCTAAGACAACCAAGGTATGTTCACTTCCACCCATATTCGAGATTCTTCCAGTGAAGTCACTGAAGGCCAGGAACCAGACACTGGCCCCACCCTTCCCGGAGCTGAGGTACCTTAGCCTGGCCTACAACAAGGTGACTCTCTGTTTCTCTACCTGCTTCCTTAGGGGCACAGATGGGAGGTGGGATGGAGAGCATTATGGCCTGAAGACGAATCCTTCCATTCCCTGATTCCTTCAATTCCACAGTCCTTCAATTCCCAGGAATTCTCAAGGTGGGGAAAGTAGACAGAGTGCAGCCAGGGCAGGAATCCCTCTATCCAGTCATGGATATGTACTTAGCGCTTCCCAGGTGCCAGGCCCTGAGCTAGGCATTAGGGATACAGCTGTGAAAACAAAGTCTTGACCTCTGATCTTTTGGAGCTTATCAACTGAGGGGAAGATGGGTACTGGACAGTCAGTCATTATAATCATCAACATAAACATGCTTAGTGTTATAAAGAAATTCCCAGTCATATGATGAGGGAGGGCAACCTCATATTTGGCATCAGAGAATTTTCTCAAGGAAAAATGGTGTTTGAGCTAAGATCTGAATCAATAAGTATAGTCAAGTGAAGAGGGTAGGAACAGCAGATATAAATCGCTGGGACAGATGTCACAAATTTTTCCTGTATTTTCCCAATATTCATAGCCTATTTGTTTTTCTGTAAAATTCCACTTATTCATTTATTTGGGGGTACTGGAAATCAAGATTCAGGACCTCGTACATGCTAATCACATGCTCTATCACTCAGGTACATGCCTGGTCCATGTTTTTATTTTAATTTAATTAAAATATTTTCAGGTTTTTCTTGTGATTTTGTCTTTGACCTATGTGTTGTTTAGAAGTCAGTTGTGTAATTTCAACATCTTAGATTTGTTGATTTCTTTGATTTAATTCTCTTGCAGTCAGATAACATAATCTGTAAGATTTCTTTCTTTTGACATCTATTTAAATTGCTTTGTGTTCCTCTTTATGGTGACTGTCCCATATGCATTTAGAAAAACTGTGTCTTGTGCAGTGTGAGGGGAAAACATTGGTAAATGTCAGTCGAGGGGCGGCTGGTGTGGCTCAGATCTTCTGTGCTGAGAAGAGTGTTAAAGTCTCTGGTCCTTAGTTTGGCTCTCCTTGCATCTCAGCTCATACCCAGAACCTGCTTCCTCTCTGCTGTTAGTCGCAATAGCCTTCTTTCAATTCTTCAGCCGGATTCGGGCCTCCCACATGCCATTCTTCCTGCCTGTGTTAGAGTAACACTATCTGATGTAACAGACTTAACATCTCCATCATGTAACGCAATAAAAGTTTATCTCTTGCCTTTACAAAGTCCAGTGTGGATAATCCTGGTTGGCAGGTTGTGGCCTTCCATATGATTATCCAGAGACCCAAGTCCCTCTGGCCGTGGCTGTGTCATCATGTGGGGTCTTAAGAGTCCCCATCCTGGTCCTGTGTATCTGGTGGGTAGATGGTCGGTGGTGGGAGTGTGGTGAGAAAGCGGAGGCTCTGCGGGAGGTTTGGGTGTGGGCTGTGCCTGACTTGTGCCCACATTGCACTGACCACAGTTGAGTCACATGACCACACGGAGGGGCACCAGAAGCTAGCTGTGGGCTGGGGGCCCAAAAATGGTCTTGATGCAGACGTGTCTCCGTGACGCACTCCATCCTCCACTGCACTCACTAGTGACCTCCGGCCCTCCTTCAGATCTCAGTGTCGCCTTATCTTACCCTCTGGCTGGGTTGAATGGCCCTAGCACTTCGTGCCCCTTTCTTTTGCGGCACCATCACAGTAGTCAGGCCACTCTCCTTTGTGTTATTGTTCCTCCCGCACTGGTTTCTTAGTACACAGCGCTCTTTGACGACAGGCTTCCTTGGTGTCTCACTCACTGCCAGCACAGTGCTTGGCACACAGTAAGTATTCAGTAAATATATGTTGGTTGAATGAATAAAAATGAACATGAACAAGTAAGTTAATTGCCCCGTGGAAATTCAGGGTCATCCAGTGAGGCTCCGGAGGAGTCCAGCTCAGGCGTGCTCTCTTTCCTGCCCTTGGAACCTTAGTACCTTCGATGGGCCCTGCACCCCACCCAGCACCTTGCAGTATGTCCAGGGGCCTGAGAAGCCACTGCTCCACTCCTGGCCCCTCTGATATCCATGGCCCCGTTACTGCTCCCTACTGCTGGTAGATAGCTTCCCTGAGGTAGTCCCCAAGTGTTCCAGTCACTCTGCTCAAAAAGGAGTGTGTAATTTTTGTCTTCAAGGCTGGTTTGGCCAAAAAGAACCTTCTTAGGAGTAGAGCAACCTCTGGGCCCCAGACAGCCATGAGATGTCCCTCATACTGGCTCTGCTTATCTCTTAGTTTGGGTAGATTCCCTGACAGCCTGCCCTCTGCCCTCCCCAGAGCAGTGCCTAGGACTGGCCTCAGGAAAGAAGTCCTTGGGAATGCTATTGACAGGCTGGGTGGGGTGGGGGGTCGGGGGTGGAGGTCTGCCTTGCGGAAGGTGAAATGTCAGGTTGTATACTGAAATCAAAGTCAGTGCCCTCGTCCTTCTGGACTCTGTGAGACAAGTACTCTGTGTGTGTTCTTATTATTTGTCACTGTCATCCCTAAGACTTGTCATGGGCTACATATCCAGTATGATGAAGAGGGAACATTCATAACTGTCAAACATGAAACAGGGATGGTGGAACTTTGAGACAGAGGGCAAGGTGTTCTGAGCATGAGCGGCTGATAGTGCAAGGACAGGCACTTCCCAGAGTGAGGTCCAAGCACAGCAGTGTCTCCTCCTGACTCCGCCCCCTTCTGTCCCTGCAAAGCAGGGCCTATCCCCTGTATCCCTGGGTGGAGGTGAGAAGCCCGTCCACCTAATGGTCTCTCCTGCATTTGTTACAGATCGCAAGGGAGGATGCCATTCTGCCAGTAGCTCTCTTTCCATCTCTCTGTGAGCTCATCTTTCATAACAACCCTCTGGTGGCCCACACACGAGGTATGAGGCCTGAACACTTGCCCCCAACTCAGTGTTAAGGAGCAGTGGAGGCCAGGCCCGGGCTCTGCTCAGTGTTGGGGTGGAGGAGATTCCCAGTGTGTTGGGAAATGGAGAAAATACATAGCTATGCTGCTGTCTACTGGCATATCCAGCAACTGTGTGATGCTGTCATTATTGTCCCCATGGACTTTGGTGGAAACTGAAGCCTAGGAAGGTTCATGATCTGCCCAGAGTCACACAGCAAGAAAGAGTTGGGAATCCAATACTGGAAGATCCCCGGCCCTGCATTAGCTCTCTAAGCTACACCCTGCTTTGCAGAGCAGGTCTGTGTGGCCTCATTTCCTACTTCCCTTCTAGGGAGGGGAGTGGGCCAAACCGCAGTGCTCTCCCCTCCCACAGCACACTGAATGCAGCAGTGCTGTGTCATAGGGGACACCACTGTCCAAGATGTGTCAGCTGGAGACATGCGGTCTTGGGCCTGGAGTGACACCTGGGCATTCCTAATCCTTGCTCCACACTGTTACCCTGGGACTATTCTGTGCCTCAGTTTTCTTAACTACTGAATGGTAATGATATGGTACCTACCTCCTAGATAAGAGAATGAAGTAAATTACATTAACACACATGAAGCAGTTGAACTGCCTGGCACATGGCAGTCCCCAGGAGATGCCAGCTAATAGTCATCTTATTTTCCCATCATGGCACCAGGCGTCCCTCCACTGCTAAAGAGCTTCCTCCAGGAGCGACTGGGGATCCACTTAATTCGAAAGAAGGTAGTAAAGGCTAAGCATCACATTTTGATGCCTCGGAAGGAAACGCGGAAGGTAAGTCTTCCAGGACAGGACCCAGCCCCAGGGGAGGCATTGCCTGTTTTAATGCCTGCGGACTTGCCTGGCAACAGAACTCCCCCCAATGCCTGAAGCCCTCCACTAGATACAGGATTGCCTCCTCCCTGCCCTGCTCTGATGAATAGGATAGAATCAGGAGAGAGAAGACGGTCAAGAAAAACCCCAAAAGGTAGGCAGGAGCCTCAGAGATTATTGAGTCAGTGACTCCCTAGTTTTACAGAAAAAGTAAAGCCCAGAGAAGAAGTGGGGAGGAACCTGCCTTGAAGTTGGAAAACCCAGGGCCTGGCTCCGACACCTCCCGCAGCTACCTGATCCTGGGCGACAGTTGCAAACTCTGAGCTTCAGGTTTCTCAACTCTGAAACCTCCCAGAGTTTCTGAGAGGACTGGATGAAACAACAGACATGAAACCATATTATAGACTCCCCAGACTCATCCCCATGTAGGTCACGTCCCTCCAGCTGCTCCAGGACCAGAGTGCCTCTCCTGCCCACGTCCACTGTCCAGGTCGGCCGCTTCCTCTGCAGATGGAGCCAGGGCTCTTAGGCTTGCCTTCTAGGGTGCCATGAAGTCAGTCACATCTCTCTTTCATCTGAAGAATCTCAAAAAGTTCTGTGAAATGCTCCTCCCTCCCGAACTTTAGCTTTTATACAGCCAAAAGCTGGACTAGCTTGCTGATTCCCAAAGCTACATACAGTTGGCCCTTGCCCTGCCCCACACCCTTTCTCTGTCCAGCCACATCTTAGATATCTAAGTCCTGAGAGGACAAGAGCAAGCATTTAAAGTCAGAAACAGACAAATTCCAAGGATTTCCATAATCTTCCCCCAACTCTTGCTGCTGAGAGCCACGGCCGAGTCTGTATGGCCCCTGGCATTTTGCCAACAGTATTGATTGACAGGTGAGGCATTACTATCCGCCTCTGCCGCAACTTTTGAGTTCTCGCACTATTTTGGAGTTCTCGTGGGGATTTCCGGGGATTCCCCGAGAGTTCCCATTGGTTGGGGAAGTGCAGGAGGAGGGATTTCCGGGAGAGATATTTCCGGCTGGGGGTTCCTGGACAAGCCTCGTGGCGTTCGGGAGGATTCCCCGGGAGCTGTGTGAAGTGTTTTCCTGCAGTTTAAAAATAAAGTTTGTTCCTGCTTCAGTGGCTGGTGATTTGTGCCCAGCCAGACTGCGGCATCTTGCCTTCTCTAAGGATTTCCTACCTCCCAGCCCATCCACCAGCTGGGAAGGAGGAAGAATCCAAGAGAGCTGAGTGCTGAGTACACAATCCTCTCCCCACTTTACAGAGCACCCAGCCCAGCACTCTGCTGAGCACTTGTACACATGCTGTCGCATGATATTCAGCCCATAAGGAAAGATTCAGAAAGGTACGCTAAACTACTCGTTAAATGTTAGTACTGGCAGTGGCTAGGGAAGCTGAGGCAAGAGAATTGCAAGAGAACTTAGTGAGGCCCTAAGAAACTTAGTGAGAGACTATCTCAAAATAAAAACAAAAGGGTTGGGATATGGCTCAGTGGTAAAGTGCCCCTGGGTTAAATCTCCAGTACCAATAACTAATAGATGATAGATGAATGGATAGATAGATAGTATTGGGATCCAGAGACCTCTCCTCCCATCTAAGGTTCTGAATAGTAGAGTTAGATAAACACAAACTCCAATGGCCAAATGGGAAACAAATCAGTGCTTTATTACTTTGGACAACACCCTCTAGTCTGGACTGCAGACCTGGCTTAGGCTGGGGACCACCTAGGCATACCTGTCTTCCCCACCATGCTAGGCCATCTCCTTGGGCCTAGGCATGGGCAGGTCTGGGGAAAATGGAGAACCTGCTGGGGCAGGCCTGCAGTCCAGAAGTGCTAGTGAGAACAGAAGTGGAAGATGGAACAGCTGCTGTTAATGTCAGGCAGTCCAGCCCAGCACGACGCCAGGCCCAGAGACTGTCAGCCTCTGACCAATTACAGTATCCATTCTTCCTGTAGCCATGGCTGGGAGTAGTAGATAGTGCACCATCCTACACTCCTCCCCAGTCCAGGAGAGAGAGATGAGTATTTTTTTTTTTTTTTTTGA
>NW_026000174.1:13458890-13475616 GCF_001458135.2 Marmota marmota marmota
ATGAGTATTTTTTTTTTTTTTTTTTGACTCTGCATGCCTTAGACTTCATTGAGGTTTTATGTATTTTCAAAAAGAAAAAAAAAATTTCGCACCAGGGATTGAACCCAGGGTGCTGAACTAGATCCCTACCCACCCCAGTCCTTTTTAAAAATTTTTTATTTTAAGACAGAATCTTGCCAAGTTGCTGAGGGTCTTGCTAAGTTGCTGAGGCTGGCCTCCAACTTATGATCCTCCTACCTCAGTCTTCTGAGTCACTGGGATTACAGGTGTGCACCAAGATATTTTCTTTAAAGAGAAATTTATTAAAATGACATCCATCATACTCCTGTCTGTTGAGTAGCCTTGCATACATCATCCCACTTGGGAGGACTCTGAAATTTGGGCAGGGTGGGAACTGTCTCTCCTTCATGGGAGGAAGTGGAAGTACAGAGGGTAGAGCTGTACTCCAGCACCAATGTTCCTGACTTGAGTGCTTGGGATCTTTCCACCACACTACTCAGACTGTAAAGGTATACATATAAGTGCACCAGATACCTTTGAAAAAGAATGTAAACAACCTACCATGTTACAGGAAGGGAGGAGCACAGGGGCCTCAGCTTGGAGTCAGAGGAGGAGAGGACGGTGACAGGCTTTTGCTGGTTAAGGAAAGGGAGCAGTTCAACAAGAAGGAAATTATTTTGGTCCTAAGCCCTGCGATAGATTTGCCTTTTGGATCTTTACATAAGGTACACAGGTCTGGTGCTGCCACCTTCCAGAAAATGCAGGCCACCCCTTAAACCCCGCCTGGGACCCCCTGAAGAAAGTCAAGGGCATGGTGGTAAATGTTGATTTGAAGAGTAAGGCTGCTGAGGGCAGGGATGCACGAGGCCTGGAGCCAGGCTGGAATTAACCAAGCTGGCCACTCGTCACTCTGTGACCTTGGCCAAGTCATTTCGCCTCTGTGTTCCAGCTTCCTGATCTATAAAATGAGGATAATTATTCCCTGGGTGGTTTTGAGGGGTACATTTTTGGGCATGCAGCAGATGCCCAATAAGTGTGACCCCCACCACCTCCCTGAGCCCTTACCCCGTGCTCTGGCCACTTGTGTAGTGGCCAGAGGCTGGCGACGCTCAGGAGCAGAGACTCCTCACTTGCAGAGCAAATCCAACCCAGTCTTTCTCCCTCGGCAGGTGAAAACCCAAATCCCCAAGGTGCCAAAGCAGCCTCTGGTGCCCCGTCACCAACCTCTGACTACAATCAAGTCTCTCTCAAGGGACACGCCTGAGGCAGAGCTGCCGGAAGAGCTGCACCCCGCCAGTAGCACCTCTCTGAAGGCACAGATAGCCATGGAGGGGCTGGAAGGCCCCAACCTGCCCTGTCGGACTTTTGTGCCTCTGCCTCCCATCTGCTCTGACTCCACTCTGCATAGTGATGACACGAGGTCCCACGTGAGCAATGCAGCCAGCCACCCCAGCCCAAGTCACCTGTCAGAAGAGGACACCAAGAGCACAGAGTCCATCTTCCTGACCCAGGTGCCTGTGTCCAGCTGCCTATTGTCAACAGCACCACAGGCTCCTGCACAGCCCTCAGCTGGCTGGACGGCTGCGGGCAGTGGGGGCAAGCACAGGGGGGACTGGAAACCAGAGGGCAGCACAGTTGGCAGGGCCCCAAGCCTCCTCTGGGAGATCCATTGATCTGAGCCTACTGGTGGGGACACAATTCCACATGTGAAGACCCTGTGGCCCAGACAGTATCTGAGATCTGGCTGGGGAGTGCTGCTGTCCAGTTTTTAGAGAGCTTTGTCCCTGCCTCTGCTTCCCTGCTTGAAGTCCTCTCACTTTTGATGCTGCCTCTGGATCCTGGGCAGATGGCCCAGATGTAGGTCCTGCCCTCGAGGCGTTCACAGTCTGATGGGAAAGATGGACAGGGACAATACCTGTGATCAGTGCTGAGACCTGGGGAGACCCAGGGCTTGGAGCTGGAGGAAGGAGGGATGCCTCTGCCCCAGACAGGAGGGCTTTCTGGAGGGGGGGAAAATGAGCTGAGCTGTGCACACTGAGTGGGAGTTACCAAGCGAAGAGATGGTTAGCAAGGGCATTTTAGGCAGAGGGAATGGCAGGAACAGGGTAGAGAGGAGAGAGATTGGAATGGAAGGGGTAGGAAGCATGAGTGTTCAGTGTCACAGCTGCAGAAGGGGAGTGTGTAGGGGAAGGGAATTACAGGTTGAGCACCCCTGACCCCAAACTGAACTCCATCATGGTCCAAAATTTGAAACTTTCAAGTGTTGACATGACCACAAGTGTAAAATTCCATACTGTGGAACTTCGTTTCATGCATAAAATCATTTAAAATATTGTACCAAGTTGCCTTCAGGCTGTGTATATAAGGTGTTTAAGAAATGTTAATAAATTTTTTGTTTAGACTCAGATTACATCCCCAACATATGTTATTGTGTATACGCAAATATGCCTCAATTCAAAACACTTCCGGCCCCAAGCATTTCAGAGAAGGGATACTCAACCTGGGTAAGGCTGGAAGAGGTCAGGGTCCCCTTAAACTCTGTTATTATTACATAAATTTCTCCGATCTCCCTGGCTCCAGTCTTGCTCCTCTAATATACCCACTGCCAGATCTTTTCAAGTACATATTGATCCATACATTCATATCTCATTCTCACCTGCCTCTTTCTTTACTCCACACAGGACGTGTAAATTCATTCAGCATAAAAGATTATAATCAAATAGTATTAAAAAAATAAACCACCTAGTTTAGAGGAAAGGAAAATATGGACAGGAAAGGAAATAGTCCAATGATAACCATCACTCAAACATACACTTCCTACCCTGCTCTCATAGTATGGGTATTGCCAAAAGGCAGTTCTGAGCTTCCTAGCAGCCAGAGCAATACAATCACCTGAGTCAACATGTTGTTTAAAAAAAAAGTTTTAACTTTTTCTTTGCCTAATTTCCATGGCTATTTTCTCCAGTTCAATGTTGGGTAGAAGTGTCAGAAGCAGATATCCTTGTCTTCTTGCTGATTTTAGGGAGAAAGCATTCAATTTCTCACCATTAATTAGGACAGTAGATGGCCTTGATTGGGTTTAGGAAGTTTCTTTCTATTTCTAGTTTATTGCATATTTTTTTAATCACAAATTTTGTTTTTGTATGTCTATTGAAGTAATCATATGGTGTTTATCTTTTATCCTATTGATACAATGTATTGTATTAATTGATTACCAGACGTTAAGTAACCCTTGCATACCTGGGATAAATCCTGCTTGTCATGGTGTTTAATCCTTTTTACATGTTGCTGAGTTTGATTTGCTAGTATATTTTTGAGGATTTTGGCATTGATATTAATAAGTGATGCTAGCATCTGGTTTATTTTCTTGCGATGTCTTTCTGTAGTCTGGGTTTAAGGGTAATACTGACCTCAGAGTATGAGTTGATGTGTGTTCTCTCTTCTAATTGCTTGGAAGTGTTTGTGAAGGTGTGGTGTTAATTCTTTCAGTGTTTGACTTACCAGTGAACCTAGCTTGTGGGAAGTTTTTAAATCATTAATTCAACCTTTTAAGTTGTTATAGGGCTATTCAGATTTCAGCAGGGGGTGTAACTACATCCCCACATCAAGTACAGGTTCTGTCTTATAAGACCAGTGGGGTAGGCTCAGATCCTCCATAGCTTGCTATGGAGTGAAGACAAAGAACATGCAAAGCAAAGTAAATACCCTTGATGTGGGATTGAAAAGTCCTGAGTAGTCTGAGCCCTGCTTACCACTATAGTCTGTCGCTCTCCATTGCTCTCCCACTGGACCCACCTTCTATTCCCCTAAATGCACTGTGATGTGTCCTCCCTCTGCACCTTGACATGCTGCTCCTGGCCTGCTACATTCATCCTTTCTGTCACCTATAGTCCATCCCTTTCTTCAACCTTGCCTGGAGACCCCCCCTTCTGGCTTAAGACTTAGCTCAGGCTAAGGAATTACTTCCTCCAGCGAGCTTCCTGGCTGTGTTACCGCCTCCTCTAGGATCACCCAAAACCACCATTCGCCCTTCTGTTAACAGCGGTTATGAAGCTGTTTGGTCCTCACCTCTTTTCCTATCTTCTTCCTCCACCTGTGTCTTAGTCTTGCCTGTCACACGGGCCCAGCACAACACAGAGCTCGGAAGCATGCAGGGAGTGAGTGAGTGTGTTTTCTTCCTGGCACAGGTGAGTGAGCTGCCTTCCCACATGACCCACAGGGGTGATTTACAAGTGAAGGAGAAAGACCAAAGGAGACCAGCCACGGCACCCAGAGAGGTGAAGAGGACTCGGAGGAAGCTCCCCTCTACCTCCATCCCCAGCAAGTACCATGGCTATGAGGATCTGCTGACAGCTCAGCCGGATTCAGCCTTCATCGAGCCAAAGGGTATGTGAGGGTCGGGGCCTTCTTCACTGCCCAGAGAAGGCATGGCCAAAGCAGGACTGGTGCCAAGACTTCTTTTCTCAGCCTGGTGCTATCCTCTGTCTAAATGTCAGAGGCTCCTCAGGGTGTCCTGGCTTGCAGCCCTGCATGTCAGGACCCCTATCCTTTATTGGGCTTTCACTGGCTCGGGGAAGACACTACTCATTCGGAAATTCCAGCCAGGTAGGCCCAGCTGCTCTGGTAGGAAGTCTTTCCTCAGGAAGGGCTTCAGGAACAAACAGACTGTCAGATTCCTGAGCTTGTCCCAGCCCCCTTAAATTCAAAAATGAACATCCCAAATCCTCCCTGGTTGGTTTGAGGCAAAGGAAGCAGCTCCCTCCCTGAGCCCCTTATTTCAGTCTGCTGTGTTAGAATATCTGTGCTTCTAAAGGAACGGCTCTTGGGTATCAGCCCCCACAGTGTGATGCCTGAGGTTAACGGGGTCCACTGGGGTGGCCTTTCCTCCACACTAACGCAGTGTTTCCATTAGGATCTGTACTCATAGGGGACACATTTACCAACTGAATGATGGAACTTCAGAAGTTGGAACAAGATGAGGGAGGTCTGGGAGTAGAGCTTTCATATTGGGGACTCTTGAGTCCTTTTACCAATGTCTGCTCTGAGGCTGGGGAAGGCAGGAGTCAGGAGCTGTGTCTCTGTCTCCCCCTTTTGCCCTAGGCATCCAGAAGAACGCACAAGCCCTGCAGCACATGTTGAAGCACCCTCTCCTCTGCCACCCCTCCAAGCCCAAGCTGGATACTATTCAGAAACACTATGTCCCCAAGGAGAAGCGGGTAAACATTCAGCCTACTGAATATGTGCATGACCCTGGAGGACCCCCACAGGCACAGATGTTGCTGTCACTTGGGATCCTCTGAGGCCCCACTACTCCCTGCCTGGTGCTGTGATAGCATGAGGTGAGGCCAGGAGACCCTGTGCCTGAGCCTGAGATAAGCCTCCTGCCTACCTTCTGGCAGGCTCAGAGGATCCCAATCCCAGCCCAACGGAAGACTGGAGCCCAGATGTTGGACGACATCCTCATTCGCATGCGGGATCCCCGGAACGTTACCGAGGCTCCACTAGGTATGGCTCTCCTCAGCTGCCAGCACCCAGTCAGCAGTTGCTCATCTGCTGGTGTGAGGCGGAGAGCGAGCTTATGTCAGAGCCAGAAGGGCTCTTGGAGGGCATCTGCGCCAACCATTCTGTGTGCAGATGTAGAAACGGAGAAGCGGCGTGAAGCGGGGAGTTTCTCAAAGTCACATAGTGTGACAAGGACCTGAACCAAGGCTTGAGATAGAGTCGGGGGTGGTGGTGGGGGATGCCACTGACTTCCCACTGCCCCAGGCTGCAGAGGCCATTTTCAGTCCCTTTAACCTCCTCTCCCACGCTCTCGTCGGGGCACCCCGTGAATGAGAAGCCGGCGAGCTGGGCACTGATCACTGCTTTTGCCCCCGCAGGCGCGGTGTTGCGCCGGCGCGCAGACCAGCGCCTGGTGAACCAGAAACAGTACCTGGAGGCCAAGCGGCTGCTGAAGGAATACCGCGCGCGCTACCGGCAGCTTGTGCGCGGCTCGCTGCGGAAAGTGTTCCGGGCCACCCCACCGCCCCAGGAACCCCCGGCCCTGCAAGAGAGCCAGCCCAAGTTCGGCCGTTTCCTTGAGTTCATGGATGAGTTCTGCCAGGAATCCACGGCCAGTGACTTAAAGGGCTAGGGCTGCGCACGGGCCCATCCCGAGGGCTCAGCGCTCCGGATTGCCGAGGCTGCTGGGTAGGGCGCAGGCCTGGGGCCTTGACTTGCCTCGAGACCGGGAGCTCGTGGGAACCTCCCGCCTCGGGCCAGGCAGGACCTGATGCCTAGCTCAGCAGTAATAAAGAGTGGGCACATGGCGCAATCGAATGGGTGCCAGGCTTTCTTCCTTGGAAGCCGGCCCAGGGTCACAGCAGTGTGGTCCCACTGGAAAAAATCCGTTGGTTCATGCATCCCAGCAGCTATGATTGGTGCTAGGACAGAAAGTGGGAGTGTTGAAACAGAGCAGCAGCATAAGTTAACTCTCGTGTCCACTGCCAATACAAGGCAGAGGGGCCAAAATCAAGGTCTCTAAGGCCAAAAATATGTGCTTTTTCTGTTGGACAGCTTTTCCCGTTGTGTAGGGGCAGGGTAGAGAAGATTGTGTTCC
The DNA here is from genome assembly GCF_001458135.2 of Marmota marmota marmota. Classification (NCBI taxonomy): domain Eukaryota; kingdom Metazoa; phylum Chordata; class Mammalia; order Rodentia; family Sciuridae; genus Marmota; species Marmota marmota. The sequence continues at coordinate 13,465,489 of NW_026000174.1, forward strand.
CTTATTAGATGGCTATGATTACCGAGGTGGGATGAGCCGAGAGGGAGGGTTTACATGGAGTTTCCCAAGGTTCTTTAATCCAAAGCACAAGTTGAAGGCACGAATACAAAAACATGGAGCTATGGCTCCAAAATACACACTGGAGCTATGCAATCACTGGGCTCCTGGTAAAGTAACGCTCTGGCAAGGCACCCTGTGGGTTGTCCCATTCTTGAGGGTACAGAGGAGCATCTGGAGAGGGCCCCCTGGGCTGGATTGCAGGATGCACATCTGGGATAAATGCTGGGTGTAACATAATCCCCTGGGCAATCCTTCCTCCCGGGGATGCCTACGATTCAGACATGGGTAACAGGGGGTTTCCAGGACCTGGAAAGCAGTTATAAGGATTAATAGCTTCAGCAAGGCAGATTCCCACAACCTAAACTGCAGCTAAATATTTACATACTATCACACTCAACTGCACAGTCTTAACACAAGTGGCCAACTGTTTACTCTCAGCTGTGGTCATACCCAGATACACTCATCATCATAGCATACTATACAGGTCACGCCAAGTGACCTGCATCTTGCCCATTCACACAAACATCTGAACAGATCTGAATGCAAACACACTGTGACCCACCGCAGTCTTGTACTGGGGCATAGTGCTGACTCATCAGCTTGGATCTCCTGCCCCCAAATCATCCTTCCTCTATTGTTAAGAGAATCCACCCCAACAGTCACACTGTCAACTTCACTGGTTCCACCTGGGCTACTTCCTTCAGTCAGAAATCCCATAAAGTCATAGGCTCTTGGGCCTAAAAGGCCTGTAGGGATGTCTCTGTCACAACACCCATGCCAACAGCTTTTTGCAGTCTCCCCAATAACCAAGCTCCTGTTTGCACATCAAGTGATAGGGAGTTGTGTCCTCCAAAGGGTGACCCTTCTTTCTCAGGAAGGCTGTTGGACAGTTCTAGCACCTGGCTATGCTATCTAAGTCCCTCTGCCTTTTTTTTTTTTTTTCCTTGGTCCTGGGGATTGAACCCAGGGGTGCTTAATCAGAGCCAGGTCCCCAGCCCTTTTTTTTTTTTTTTTTTTTGTATTTTATCGAGAGAAAGGTCTCACTGAGTTGCTTAGGGCCTTGCTATGTTGCTAAGGCTGGCTTTAAACTCACGATCCTCCTGCCTCAGCCTCACAAGTGGAGGGATTACAGGAATGCGCCTCTGTGCCTGGCAGCCCCTCTTTTTGGCTAAGAGTATATCTGCTTTCTGCCCTCCCAGATCAACCCTTCATTTATATGAGAAAATCCTGAAAAGGTGACACCTAGGTGGGCCAAACAATTAACTTTTTAGTTAAGGACTGTCACCTCTCCTAGACTGTGCTAAATTTTTGATGATCATTCTGAATTCCTGATCTGATTAGCTTCCCCATCTTGGAGAATTTTGTAGCGAATAGTAGAGAACTGGCTCCTTCTCCCTCACATATACCCAAATGTCATCAAAAGTGTCCCCCAGAAGGGAGCCACCATGCAGTACAGTGACTGCTATCCCTCTAGTAAGACCATATGGCAGCTCATATTTTTAACTCATCCTTTCAGCTTCAGCGTGAACTATTTTTCTAGTCACTTGTCCAAGTTGCCAGTGAGCACCATGGGAGTCAGATGTGGCCAAAAGAGAACTAAAGTAGGTACAGATCATGCCTCACATCTCATGTTGCCTCCTAAAGTGGGGGTGCAAAGGGAAAAACAGCCTGGTCTCTAGCCCTGCCAGTTCCAGTCCAGAGGAGGGGACACCTATCCCAGAAAGCAACCAGTAACACATTTAAGGCTAGAGGTAGAAGGTGGCAATGCCTTAAGGTGGCAGAAAAACCAATTGGTAGCTTTGGACTGAGATGCTGTCAGGGCCAGTTTTCATGTGTAACTGAAGACCTCCCTGCCTGCCACACCTGGCTATCAAGGAATTAATGAGTGGTGTGTAGAGCATTTGTTACTCGATGGGCCAACAGATATGTGAGTCCTGTTTCCAACTTGTTCATTTTAACCATCCTACTTTTGAAGGTCTTGGCCAGATGATTCTAAAAATCCCTCACATGCTGATTTAATCATGTATGACACCAATTCTTCCAACAGTCTTCCAAATTGGAAGAAATGAAACAGGATACGTTTGTTCACTGTTGGATAAGAAACTGATGAATTCCTGAACAAAGATTCCAAAAATGGGGTATTTTTAAAAATCAGATTTGTAAGTACAGTCCTAATATGACAGTGTCATCCCATACATTCTTTCTTTACTCACACTTTTTCTTGGTGCCTTCATTAGGAGTATGAATGTGAGAATGACAGTAAATTGTAAATTGGTGATAACTACATCATGAGTTACATCCGAAGATATAGTACCATGGAAGTCCCATCCCAGCTCCTAATCTCCCCATCATTGTGAATGGCCAGCACAGAACATTCTAACATAAGGTATCTCCCTTTGCAAAGGCAGCAACAAAAATCAAATAACACGTGGTCTAAGCATAGCCCATGTTTGCCTGAGATTACTCTCCAGAGACAAGACTTTGATTACAACAGAATACTCAATTTCATGAATTTTTTTTACTGTAGTCTTAACTTGGGTCTTGCCTCAAGAATACATACATTGAAAGATGCACTTTGGTACTGTGTAAATAAACAACACATCATCCCACTTGATTCCATGCCATTTTGTTGTGGCAGAAGCATCCCACCAGGGAGCCACAGCAGGTTGAATAAAACCAATAGACAATGCATTTCCTATTTTTAGGTGGGAGGGGAAAAGGCCCTTAGGGCAATTGTATTTGTACAGTTAAACAGCACAGCAGTTGCAAAAAGAAAACCCATTGGTTGGCATTTAAGATAATAATTTCCCCCCTTTGCATAATACCTACTTATTCCAACTTTAACTGCTCTGCTGGGAGCTCAGGGTTAGTGATGCCCAGTTTGATTCATACTTTGACTCTGAGGGACAGCTCTATTCCCATCTGGCATTATGGCTTGGTGGATGGGTGGTGCCAACCAGGGAGAAATCTGGCTGCCACCATGTTAATTTGGAACCAGGGTCAATAGCTATTCTTGAGCTCTAACAGCATGATATTTGAAGAGTGCATTGTCTGGGTCTCATTAAATGAAAGGAAAGAAAAATAAACAAGCCTTGACCTTGGCTTTTTCTGGTGTCTTAAGACACAGGAAAAGGTAGGGAGAGAGCCTGGCCAGAGTTTGAGGTTGCCTCTCACTAAGAGTTACCACTTTCCAAGCCATTAAGAAAGCATTTACTCAACAAGGGGTGCCCCCTAGAAAGGAAAGGAAAAGAAAATACTGTAATACATAGAGCAGTCTGCACATTCAGTCTTGGCACTTTTCCTTGTCATCCAATATGACTAATCACTAAACTGATGACCTCCGCATATATCTAAGTCTCTTTTCTACAGAACAATTTTCTTCAGAAAGCTACAGTGGATAATAATTGTGCGAAGATGCATTTCTGGATCATCTTCAGAAGAAAATCAGTTCCGCTGCCTCTTTCCCTAGAACCTGTCCCCCACAGGCCTACTTTCTCATCACCACAAGAATTCATAACCAGCTATGCTAGAGCTAAAAACCTGGCCAAAAGATCACTCTGTGGGTTGATGGGCTAAAAAAGATCTAAGACCCTAAGGAACTTCTGATTTTGAAAGACAAATGAAGGGCTGGTTAGCTTTTAACCCTTAGTAATTAAAATGACAATCATCCCAATCAAAACATATTACTTCCCAAGATTCCCCATTTACATTACTCAATACACTGTGGGGAAAGTTTTCCCTACCTAGTGTGTATTCAGGAGATATAGGAACATTTTCATTTTAACTGAAAACATCAAAACAAAAAAACTATTATAAAACTTTCCACATTATTGGAGTATCCTCCTCATTCCTGAATTGTGTGTGCAGAGACATCTGTGTGTAATTTTAAGGGTTATTTATTCAGGTCCTAGAAAACTGGAGGATAAAATAGTATACAGGGCACTGAATCCTCATTTGTTAAAGAAAAAAGGGGGTGGGGGGCTTTAACTTGATTTGCATGCCTACTCCAACCACATTTTAGAATTATGATCCACCCCACCCCCACCCCCGCGCTCTCCTGCTGTCCCTCCACTTTAGTGAGAAGCCAGGTAGGAAAAAAAAGAATCCCAAGTTGCCACCAGCTCTTGATGAGAGGTTAGGCTGGGAAGACATTAGGATGTTACTGAAGCGAGGGGTGGGCCACTTTTGACCATATCAGTGATCCACAACCTGCCTCATTTCTTGGCTCCTGAGCTAAAAGCTACTAGTGAAGAGAGGCCATTGTTCTGTAATCACAACAAAGATGATTCATTCTCCCCTGGTAAAATTACTTAGGAAATGGAAAGTAGTGTTACAATCAAATTCATGAATCTGACGATCTCTAAAAGTTCAAGGCAGCCTGCTGGGTGCTGAACATCCTAATGAGACCTTTGAAGAGCACTGCTATTAAAAAAAAGAAAAAAAAAAGAGCCTTTCATAAGACCATTAACATAGTCTCCAGCCACACACACATTCAAATACATTCCACTGGACATTGAACTCCTCAAGAGCAGAGACTATCCATCATTGTATTTCCAGCACAGGGTTGGCACAAGTTTAAGAGTTCCGGAAGCATCTGTAAAATGAGCAGAAAGGATGAAGAGCACAGCCTTCACCAGACAAGCATAATGGCAGCTTCCCATTTAGGCAATTTGCCAGTTTATAATAAGACAGCAATTAATTAAGCAGCTTTTAACCTCCCAGAGGCATTTTTTCCTTTAGGTAAAAAAGAATAGAAACCTACAAGGCATTATTTATGATTAATTCTTCCTCCAGGCAAAAATTTAAAAATTAAAAATTGTAAAAATAAAGGAAGCCACTTAGGAAAGGTTTCCTGGGCAAGCCTCAGCTAAGACTTACCAGTTTTCAAAAAGAAAGAATAAAAGGAAAGGGGCCACTGGCTGGGTACGTAATCCTTTGATCTGTTACCAACCCAACAGACCCAGATGACTTCTTCTACTTGATACAATCAATGGTTGTAGAACATGTTCCCAGTCTTTCCTTCTCTGCAGAAACAGGCTGAGAGCCCTCTTCTGAGGGGGCCACATTTCTTGGATTTCCCGTCAGAATGACACCTACTCTCCCACCTCTCATAACTTACCCTTAATAAGAAAAAACAGAAAGCCTATATATACATACAGGAACACATTGGTAGGATGTGGGAAATCTGTATGAGTTGGACTTCAATAGTAAGAACATATGTTTTCTGAAATACTATGTGTCTCATTCAAGTTCATTGCCCGATCATTCTATTCTCCTTCTTTGTCTTTTTCTCTCACTTCTGTTCCCCAAAGAATTCATGTCAACAACTCTATTTGTGACCAACTTCATAGGCAATAAGAAATGAAATTTTTTTCAGAAAAAGTGTTCAGATTTTAGTTTAAGTATGTGAAGCATCTTAAAATACAGATAATACCTTAGTGGTTTTTTTTTTTCCTCCTCCAAAGCCAAGCAGATGAAAAATTAATAAGTCTCTTCCTTCCTTAACCTAACCTGCTATGCCTACATTTAAAGGACTACTGCTCAGCAGAAGTGTACAAGGCAGCTGTCATACCATCCTTGGCATCACAGTAGGTGCACGGGGGTGGTCAGAAACTGGGACTGGAATATCCGCCTAACAAGAAATAGCTTTTTACTCTTCATCTGAAGTCTAAACTTGTTGCTACTGCTATGCAAGTTCTTAAAATCAAAATATTAACTTGGGGAAATATTTAAAATATATATTTTTCATCTATTAAAAATATTTATCTTTTTTACCAAAAACAAAAATCAATTCAAACTGAAAATGTTTTTCAAATTATTGGTGCTATAGAAAAAGGTGGGAAGTGGAAAAATAAGTATCTTTACCACTACCAATAAGACTAGCCTTTCCAATAATATTTATGAAGATCAAAGAGGAAATACATCAAATGGCAGTAACTGAAAAGTTTTCTCTATGGGCATTTAGTAAGGTCACCGTCCCTGTCCTCTGCAGACCAGTGCCAGCTTTTATTTTGGGCACTAATTAAACAAGTTACACAGGACCTAGAACTGAAAGGGTGTGAATATAAAGTCACGAGATTGATGTATGTTTTTTAAACATACATCTGCACATGTGCGTACATGCAGAATACATACATTCAGGTGAGATGCTCCCCACCAGAGTTGTCACTGAAGAGGTCCCATATATCTCAGTAATGACCATAATGCTTCAGTCATCTCTGGAATTTCTCTTTGGGAACTATTTGGGAACTGTGAGCTGCACAAGAAAATGGCTCTGTTTTTCAGTGGTACCTCATTTATGACTCCAAACCCTATTCATAAATTTTCTTTCCCAGAGGCTTCAAATAGCTTCTGGCTAGTTTCAAACTTAAAATTCTCTCTCCTGTAACTCCAAAAGATTTAGGATCTGTCCTGAGAAGAAAGTACTATAAATTACTTCCTTCAACTGTGAGTCTGATCTGGACCCCATCTTTTGCCTTAGTAGAAGGAGGCTGGAATACATGATCATTAAGGTGCCTTCCAGTTCTCACATTTTGGGAGTGAATCTATGTCTCTAGAAATTTCTAGACTTTGAAGACAGTTTTCAGAAATGTTTCACCAAAGACAACATCATTGGAAAAATTATGCATATGCTGTGGGGGCTAGTCAAAGGAGATATCATATATGGGAATATATAAGCTCTGGAAGGTTTGTTAAAATGCCAGTCATGTGACTATAGTAACAGCTCATACATACACAGGGAATGCCAGCCCATCTGAGATTCCCTAAAATTTTCTTTATCTCTATTCTCAATGAGCCCAGATGGGCAGAAGCACCAAGCACCACCAGGGATGCAAAAGACACATGGTGTCAGCTGCTAAGGAAAATAAACCCCAAAGGTCCATGGGACTGAATACCAGCTGAATCCAGCTAGATACCTTGTTTCCACAGTATGGAGTTTCAGCATCATTCTTTACCTGACTTCAGGGAATTTAGGATTTTAGATCAACATTGCAGATAATCACTGGCCATGAGGAAAGTGTTAATGAAGCCTCACTACAGTTGGTCTCACGGGCTGGAACCCCTATGAAAACACAACATGTAAACCGAGGGAAGGAGAGGAAATGGGACATCCTGTCAACTTAATTACTTGCATATGGATTTTTCAATGCTCAATGCGCAGCCTGCTTTTCTTAGGTGCCCCTGGATTGCAGTCTATTTGGACAACCTGTTAGTATAGAATACCCATGAGACTTGTGGTCAGTCTGGGCAATGCCACTTAGTTGTTGAGAGAATATGAACATCTGCACTTCAGTTTCATTATCTGAAAAAAAGGTACCACTTATGAGTTAGGTCTCTTAGAAAGACCAAATTAAGCTGTTTGGAAATGTCAACCATGCAGCATTAATCACATTATTTTTTTAAAAAGAGAACGTAAATTAACTTTTGTAGAAGCACATGCTCAACTGATTTAGGTAGGTAAAGGTACTTGTGGCAAAAGCAAAGAGAAAGAGGGATATAGCAATATCATTTTGGGTCTTCCAAAGTACTACACTGCTCCACTTCTTTGAAAGACATGGAATTAATTTTTATCTGCAAGATTGATTTAAAACAACACCCTGTTGAAAGAAGTCAGGAGGTCTATCAGCTTGAGAAGGTATCTCCTCTTTCCTCTACCATTTCTAACTGTGTCAATTATGCTCCTAAATGAGGCCATTCCAAATCTCACTCCAAGTGGGTGCTGTTAGATTTGGCCCAGAAGCCCTCAGAGGTGGTCACTTCAATGGGGATGATTTGGCGGTGAGGAGTGCTTCTGGTCTGAGTCCCAGAGAAACAGACACAGTTCCCTTGTACTTTGACTACCAAGGCCCTGAACCCTCTCAGAACCATATTAGACAGTGTTTTGCCATAAAAGAAACCCAAATAAGAACACTCAGCTCTTCTGGATAAATGATCAAGGTCAAAGACCTCTTAAAAATAGGTAACACTGTTCATTAAGTGCTACTTGGCCCCAGCCATGCTGCTGGACCGTAGGAGATACTGATCCACGCTTCCTTTTCGACGACTCACAGTCCGCCTCTCACTGTCAAACATGCGTTGCAACTGCAGAGCCAGCTGTCGGTCCTCTTCCTCCTGCTGTAATTTCTGCTCCATCTCTCGCAGTGCTGGGTCTGTTGGGGCCAGACCCACCTCACTGCTGGTTTGTCGCAGTTTCTTAAGGGAGCCATTTTGTTCCAAGTGTTTGGTCTTACAGCGTCTTTTTCGACCTCGCCGCAAGGAAGGAAGTGGCTCTTCACCCAGGCTGTCTACCAGAACACCATTAGCCAGATCAAAATGATTTAATGTCTTCAGCTGTTTCTTTGTTTTGAGGACTCCACCCAAAACATTGTTTTTGGGTAGCAATGAATTAACTGTTGAGATTTTCACGGCTGTGCTTATGTAAGTTTTGTCTAACCTGGTATCTGGGATTGACCCTGACCCCTCAAACTGTTCCCCCTCCAAAGTCCCACTGGCTCCCCCTTTGAGTTCCAGTGGGATCTCAGTGCTCCTTTTACCATCACTGTCCTCTTCAGCTTTTGTTTGGCTAACTGAGGGGAAATACTCAAGGTCAGTGGGAGTGGGTCCAGTCTCCTCAGAGAGTACCTGCCTACTGCGGAGTCTTGTATTTGAATCCAGAAGTGGCTTTTCCTTGCTAGAATGGATAATTTCAGAACTTAGTAAGTCTTCGCCTGTTTCAGATGCCAGGGAAGTTAGAGTGGCCTTTGAAAGGGTCTTTTTAATCTGCCGCTCTTGAAAGATCTGTTCCCACTTTTTGAGGATCCGGGGACTAGCCTCATAAGAAGTCTGCTTCTGCAGGCTTCTGTTTAGGTTGCGAGGTGTTGACTTGATGATGAGGGGACTTAGCACACGGCCATCAGGGAGTCTCTTAGGAGGAGTACATGGTGAGCAAACAATGGGCTTGAAATGGTTCAGTTCTTCAGAGATGCTGTCATTGCTCTCAGGACTGATAGAGCGCTCTGGCTTATGTAGGGAAGCCAAGGAAGAGAGGGAGCTGAAGGGCAGACGCTTTTCGATGGTTAAGTCAGGGGCTGAGAGACAGCGGTTATTTTGAGTGGACAAGAGGACACCAATGATGGGGTTGGAGGCTGGAGTCATAGCTGTGACCTGAAAAATATTTTAAAAATTACATAGACATGTATTTATTTTTCCACATAATTTCTTCAGGACAGCAGAGAATAGGGACAGAGAAGGAAATAAAAAGAAAAGCAAGGAAGAGTGATGTGAGACCAAGAAAAGGAAAGGGTCTCAATCTGAAGTGCATTCTATTTAGCAGAAACTTCTATGCACTTGGATCAATTAATAACATTAAAAATCTGAAGTAAAGAAACATCTAGAGCTTTTAAAATGCTTCCCTAATGGTTCTGATATCACTCATGTGGCTATTAATTGAAACCTTCTTTCACATCTGTGTGTAGAAGTTTCCAACATAACTAATATGCCTGGGACCCATTCCCCATTCTGCCTCTTCTCATAGAAATTGTTTCTTCCACATGCAGAAGATGCTACAGAGAAGGACTAGAGAGCCTCAACAGCCTGTGGCTGTGATTGTACCTTGGCTTTGATGGTTGGAGCTGCTCTGAGTCTGTTCTTCACTCTGTCCTGAGCTGTGTCACTGCAGCTCTGACTCCTCTGCACCTTGGAGTTTAGCTTCCTAAGAAAATAAAGAAAAGACAAAAAGTGAAAATTAGTTCACACTAGTTTAGGAAAAAGATGACAATCTCTTTTGTGCATTCTAAACCACTCACCAAGAAAGACAAATCTCTTGGGCAGCTACAATACAAAATGAGTTAATTTATTAACAAAACACATTCCAAGAACAAACCTTCAATAGACGAATGGATAAAAAAAATGTGGCATTTATACACAATGGAGTATTACTCTGCATTAAAAAAATGACAAAATCATAGAATTTGCAGGGAAATGGATGGCATTAGAGCAGATTATGCTAAGTGAAGCTAGCCAATCCCTAAAAAACAAATGCCAAATGTCTTCTTTGATATAAGGAGAGTAACTAAGAACAGAGTAGGG
>NW_026000174.1:13478289-13491280 GCF_001458135.2 Marmota marmota marmota
TCCCTCCCTCCCTTCCTTCTACTGAAGATTGAACCAAGGGCCTTGAATGTGCGAGGTAAGCGCTCTACCACTGAGCCATGACCCCAGCCCCACATAGTATCTTTTAAGATACAGATGAGAGAATTATAGGGTAAGAAAGAGGTATTACCATGGCACTGCTCTGAAACCCAAGAAGTACTTCTACAGATATGGGGTTGTGAATTCTAACACTAAAACTCTCTAAAATAATGAATGTACAAACACTGTATAAAACAGAAACATATTTTACAGGTAACATTATCAGTATATTATTTGTAATATTATAACTATTAATACTATTATTGTTGGAGCATTTGGTTAGATACAGAATCTTCAAAATGCTGGCTCAAATAGTCAAGAACAGTAAACTCAACTTTCCTAGGATTCAAAGAGCTCAAATAACAGCCTCACTAAAAACTGAGGGAGGGCCGGAGATATATTTCATTTGGTAGAGTTCTTGCCTTGCATGCACAAGGCCCTGGGTTCAATCCCCAGCACCACACACATAAAAGAACAATAACTACTACTCTGTCATTTGTGTACATTCATTTTGTATCTCCAAACCCAAAATATATTCACAATGAATATATTCAATAAATTTCTTATAAATGAGTAAAAATATGTGCAGAAATGTCTCTCTCCCTTTGGGAAATACTTTTAACATTAATCAGACCCTGTTACCTGTCAGGCACGTTGCTAAGTGTTTTAAATATACTGTACTGCATTTAATCCATACTGAAACTCTATGAGATAGGTATTATCATCCCCAATTTATAGAAAGGAAAATGAGAGACATAATCTTCCCTTTAGTACACACATAACTGAAACAAATATTTAAACCCACAATATCTCTCTGATTCCAAGTCCTGTGTTCTTACTGCCACAGCACACTGACCTAACATTTTACTCTGCTCTGTCATAGAACAGACCAAACACATCTAGGAAAGCTCTTTCTATTTGAACACAAAATGAGTCATAAACAAGAAAAAGCAGCACTGTAGGAAAGTCAACTGGCTTAAAATTTCCACTGCTAAGAGGCCAAGAGGGTTTTCTAATTTTTTTTTTTTTTTTTTTTTGGAGGGGTACCAGGGATTGAACTCAGGGACACTCAACCACTGAGTCACATCCCCAACCCTATTTTGTATTTTATTTAGAGACAGGGTCTCACTGAGTTACTTAGCACCTCGCTTTTTTCTGAGGCTAGTTTTGAACTTACAATCCTCCTGCCTCAGCCTCCTGAGCCATTGGGACTACAGGCATGTGCCACTGTGCCCATTCCAAGATGGTTTTCTGGGATGTCTAGTGAGGCTAAAAAAACCCCACAATTTCAATAAGTCTGACTTACAAAGAAAAGAGGACTAGTCAGTATAAACAATCATCTGGAAAGCTAGAAGTTTTAGTAGTTATAAAACACTGTTAAAAGGGTTTCAAATGATAATACATGATATAAAATTTGGCTTATGCTCTTGATTGCCTATTTATTACTCTGTCTCTCACATACTTACGCTACATTAGCTTCTTAATCATATCTTGAGGGGACACATACACACAAATGAACGTGTGTTATATTATAGGATTATAACAGAATCTCACCCATTTCTGCCACGTACCCAGAAATGGATGAGATTCTGTTATAATCCTTCCCTGTATATATATCATCTGGTTTACCTGCTTTGTCCATATTACCATTTTTTCTTACAAGTGTATAATTTAATGGTTTTTAGTACCTCCATAGAGTTATTTTAAAAAAAAATTTTTTTAGTTGTAAATGGATACAATACCTTTATTTTATTTATTTTTATGTGGTGCTGTGGATTGAACCCAGTGCCTCACACATACTAGGTAAGTGCTCTGCCACTGAGCTACAATCCCAGCCCCTCCATTGAATTCTTTTAACAATCACAACAATCTTAAAATATTTCCCTGACCTCAAAAAGAAAGCCTATAACCTTTAATTATTGCCCCCAAATTCCCCTCCTCCAACCTTAAGCAATCATTAATCTATTTTATAATTTATATAAATTTGCCTATTCTGGGAATGCACTAATATAGTAGTCCCCCCTTATCCATGGCTTTGCTTTCCAAGGTTTCAATTACAATGTGGTCAACTGCGGTCCAAAAATAATAAATAGAAAATTCCAAGAAAAAACAGTAAGTTTTAAATTGCTGCCATTCTAGTGGCATAACAAAATCTCATGCCCTCCAGCTCCATACCACCTGGGATATGAATTGTCCCATTGGTTAGCATATTCATACTGTATATATTATCCTCCTGTTATGGTTTAGATATTAGGTATTCCCAAAAAAACTTATGGGTGAGATAATATAAGAATGTTTAGAGATGAAATGATATGGTTATAAGAGGTTTAACCTAATCAGTGCATTAATCCCTGGTAGGGATTAATTTGGTGGTGACCTTAGGTAAGTGGAGTGTGACTGGAAGAGGTTGCATGCCTTTGGAGTTTATATTTGTCCTTGTTGACCATAGTTCTTTCTCTGCTTGTTGAATGTCATGTCCTCAGCCACTTTTCTCCACCAAACTCTTCTGCCATGATCTGCCTCACCTCAAGCCCCAAGGAATAAAGCTGGCTATCTATGGACTGAGACCTCTGAAATTGTGAGCTCCAAAATAAATTTTTCCTTCTCTACAATTATTCTTGTCAGATTTTTAGTCACAGCAGTGAAAGAAGTGACTAAAAAACTTCCTATTAGTCACTTTGTAGCTGTCTCGGTTATCAGATTGACTACTGGGGTAAAACAGCGCTTGTGTTCAGAAAACTGTTATGCACTACCCTAATGCACATCACAATGCCTGTGCCGTTCATCTCATTCTGTATTGTCACGTAGGCATTGCTTCTTCTCACATCATCATGAGAAGAATGAAAGTAAACAGTATAATAAGATGCTTTGAGAGACAGAGACCACATTCACATAACTCTTATTATAGTATATTGCTAATTGTTTATTTTATTGTTATTTTTTGTGAATCTTTTGCTGTATCTAATTTAAGCTTTATCATAGGTATGTTATGTATAGAAAAGAAAAACAGCATATATAGCATTCAGTACTATCCACAGTTTTAAGCATCTACTGGGGATCTTGGGATTTATCCCCAGCAGGCAAAGGCAGGGGGTTTACTGCATTCTCCTTGTGGACCGAAAAACTCTGTGTTTTTATAGCTCTATTCCAAAATTCCTAGCATAATGCAAAAGGATTTATTCATACCCTGGCCTCACTCCCTACATCCTTTAAAACTGTGCTCTAAGTCACTGTTAAGGTTTAGATATGAAGTATCTCCCAAAAGCTCATCTATGAGACAATACAAGAATGTTCAGAGGTGAAATGATTAATTAATTGAAAGAATTAACTGGATGGTAACAAACGGGTAGGGTTTGGCTGGAGGAGATGGGTTGCTGGAGGCATGACTTTGGGGTATATAATTTGTTTCTGGTACACAGAATCTCTCTTTCTGCTTCCTAACTATCATGTTCTGAGCTGCTTTCCTTTGCCACACCCTTCCACCATCATGCTCTGCTTCACCTTGAGCACAGAGCAATGGAGTCCGCTGTCTATGGACTGAGTCCTCTGAAACAGTTGAGTCCCCAAATAAACTTGCCCTCTCTAATTATTCTTATCAGGTCTTTTGGTCACATAAGTGAAAAAAACTGACCAAAACAGTTACCTATAGACATTTTGATTTTGGAGATGACAAGAAAGAAATCACTGAATAAAACCATCAGCTTAGCTTGGAGGTAGGTCATAACAACCTACATTTTACATAAATGAGACAGAAAGTCAACTGATTTCATTCAGGGTCCTGCTGCTACATCTTCCATAACCTCCCCTAGGCTAACATACCTGAGCCCCTTACCAACTCTGGCTTTGCTTGCTTTTATAATTCTACAGATGGTTCTTCAAAATCATACCACTTACACATCTGCTTGTTTTGTGCTACCTGAGAGCTTCTGTATTCCTTTTGTTCATTTTAAGGAAGCGAGATATACTTCCAAGAGGGTGTGCATATTTTAATGCACTCCAACACTGATTGGGCATGCATTTAGTATCACTAAGATTCTCAGTCTCTGTTTTTCTCCTTATACACACAATTTATAGAAAGTACAGCTCCTCCAGCTCTCATATTGCCACACTGTGGAGCACAGGCTCAGGCTTAGAGTATATAGATATTAGAAAACAAAACGGTACAGCTATAGTTAATTTCTGCTAAGTGGAATACAAATCATTTTTATAAGACTATAAAAAGTATCATCAAAAACCACTGCTAATGCATTAGAAGGCTATAAGCAACTTCACAATATAAAAGTTTTATCAATGTGGTCACTAGACTCCCCCTCCCATCCCATATTACTCCTATAAAACTGGATCTAGAAAATAGGCACTAGCCAATCCATCTTTCCATGCTCCCAGAACTCTCCTCCTAGAAGCCCTATGCTACAACTTTGACAATCAGTTCTGACAAAGTCCCAGTTTAGCCTACCCAGAAACACAAGGCCTAGCTCACTCAAACATTCCACAAATATTTCTGAGGATCCCAACTATATGCCAGCCACTATACTAATACTGGAATTATAATGATGGAAAAGATGTTGTTCTGCCTGCAAAGAGTTTAAAGATTAGTTGGGGAGATAAGCAGAGGCAGCACAGGGACCTACACAAGAAGGTTTGGGCACAATGGAGTGCACTGGAAAGGACACTCAACAACAAGAAGCCTCAGTTTTAACTCAGTTTCCTACTATTCCAGCAGTCTAAGATTGGCAAACCATGTTCTCTCTTTGGGCTTTAGTCTTCCCATCTAAAACAAACAACAAAAAAGGGGTTGATAAGGGCTGGGGCTGTAGCTCAGTGGCAGAGTGCTTGCCTAGCATGTGTGAGGCACTGGGCTTGATCCTTAGCACCGAATAAAAAATAAAAACAAAATAAAGGCATTCTGTCCATTCATAACTACAAAAAAAGGTTGAATAAGATTGTATGTCAGATCCTTTTTGATATGTCATGAATCCATTTTTCAAAAAATGACAAAAAAATAGCAGCAGCACCAGCAATAATACTAAAGGTTTATCATGTGCCAGAAATCTTGCTAGGTACCATTTACTTATGATACACTTTTTGTGTGGCAGTATTGTCATTACTGTATCACTTGTTTTTCAAACTAGAAAGATGGCAGATTTGACTATATTTCTTTTTATGGTTACACCATATTTCCAAGAACAATCTGAATCTATTTAAAGTAAAAGATCTATAAAAACTAAATTTCAGTGGAGTAACAGAGACCACTTAGCAAATGTAAAAAGGGTACAAAAAAAATACATTTTTTAAAAAAATTTCAGGCCATGTTGGAAAGGCACAGTGACTGAACTAATCCCAATACTAAATTGACAGCCAATGCATTGAGAAAAATGCAACTGGATATGGTGCTCTTGTGGAACAGAAAAACAGTAACTCAAAAAGATTTTCCAGACTGAGCCTTAAGAAGAATTTGCCCTCTTGGTTTTAGTTTGATTTTGGTGGGGAAGATAGGAATGAGGCAAGAAGGGAAATAAATTTTTTGAAATGATTTAATAAGCTAAACCAGTTTTCAGTTAGCTAAAATGAAAATTTAACTTTACAATTATACAACCATTTACTATTCAAATTAATTTTTTCAACTAACAAATATTTTGAGATTAACCTAGAATTGATCCTGGATTAACTATAATTCTATTGGCCTATTTAAAATAAGTTTCCTTTTCAAAGGGCTACAGAACTTTATCAAGTGACTACAAAGCCCTCTTTGAATTTTTAAAGTAAAAATTAGCTGATCTGCTGGCAAGACTCACAGCCAGAATCTATTGATATATTTTTTCAAAATAATATTCCTATCATTCATGCCTATTCACTATTACCCTCATGCTTTTATGCTTAAGAAAAGTTCATAAAGTAGGTATGAAAAACAAATGGTAGGGATTGGGGCTGTAGCTTAGTGGTAGAGCACTAAATAAACAAATAAAGGCATTCTGTCCATTTACAACTACAAAAAAAAAATTTTTTAAATGGCAGATTCATTTGATTCAAATACACTTATTAAAAACTTAAGTTTTTTACATATGATCTCTTTTCAGAAAAAACTTGCAGAGAAAACTTATTCTTTGGTTGTTGCTTAACAGAAAAAAATATATATTTGAAATATTAAAAACTATGAACAGTGCTTAACTTTTATTGTGGTAAAATATACATAAAATTTACCATTTTAACTATTTTAAAGTTATAATTACATTATTGTACAACCACCACCAATTGAATTATTTTTAAATATGTCTATTATGCTGGATTTTCTTGTCAGCACTAACAATTCCATATTGTTCTCCTAAAAATAATCTGTAACTGAAACTTAACATTTTCTTATCTAAGGAAAAAAGTACATTATAAATAAGAGATACAATTTATAGTATTACCATAATTGATTTTCCCACCTAAGGTTTCTATGACATCAGCAAACTATTTCACTAAAGGATAACTCTACCAACTAAATTCAGCTATTTTTTTTAAAGCCATGTTTATTCAGCATATAATCAGGATATTAAATTTGGCAATCAACAGCATGGGTGCCAAAAAAACCCCTACATCAAAACCCTTTGCTGGAAAGCTTTACATGTTCCACAGAACAGAAACTAAAATCTGTTATACAATTAGTCCTAAACACAGTCCTTGAAGGTTATTTGCCTACACACATGAGTTTTGTCTAAAATGTGTCTTCCTAGTAGCAGTTAAGCCCTACCACCATGGTGCCTGGCTGAGTTGAACAACTGGCTGTAACCTCTTGCTTCCCTGTCACTTCTCTGGCTCGCCTCTCCCGCTAAGCTTTGAGTCAAAAAAATTAAGACCTTCTGCCACTACCATGGATGGCTACTGCGGTTGCTGGAACTGCTACAGCCACGTTGATTTCAGGATTTGACAAAGTACTTTTTGGCCTCCACCACAATAGGGGCTAGAGCTTCTGCAGTCAAAGTTTCCTCCCTCATGGGTCCAAAATTCAGACTGATTGTTGTTAACTACCAAATCATGGTAGCTACCACCAGCTCCAAAATTGCTTCCATCATTACCAAATTCACTGTAGCCACCTCCACTGACATTATATACACCACCACCATGGCTGTCACCAAAGCCACAGGATCACTGCAATTTCCTCAAAACCAAGTTGTCATTATCAATGAAACCACCTCCACAGCCATCACCAAAGTTTCTAGAATGACTTCAACCTCTTGTGCTGATAGGAAGGAGGAGCTGAACCCTAGGGATGAAGGTAAGCAATGCCAGCTTTAAACAAAAAAAAGACAACAAACTAAAGATTGTGCCTTTGCATTTCTTTTTTAAAACAGAGTATGGCACATAGTATCTGCTTTTTCCAAAACATCTACTGAATAAATGATTCCTTCCTTCCATCCTTTCCATCTAGCCCTTCATTATCCCTCCAACATCCAGCATTCAGCATCCATTCAGTTTCTCCCTAGGGCCTGTGAAATCTAAAGGATCAAGAGGTTTGTTGATAAGGGTCTTAAAACTTTTCAGTCCACTTTCCTGAAACCCATGAAAATACAGTTAGACCTAGAAATTGAAAAATAAAATCAACTCTGAATTCATTTCCTACTGAGTTTTTTAAGTTCAGAGGGAGAATCCATGGCTACTGTCAGAGTGAATAAGATTTTGTTATTGTATTTTCCCAGGATAAAAGATTTAAACTTTGCAGGAGAAATTAGCATAATTCTACCTTAAAGATGTGACAAATGGGTAAATATTATTTTTCTTTGAAAATTCAGATGGACCCTTTCTGATTCATATTTAAAAATCCAATTCCCACCTCTTTTTACCCCTTCCACCTCCCCACAAAATAGCTACAACAAATACATTTGCTCTCCCAGTTCCTTTTGTCTCACACCCCAAAATGGAAGAATCCTGACTGAATTCAGTATCAGTTTCTTACCCTGCCAGGAAAGCTAAGGAGTAGGAGTTGTTCTTGGAAACAAATGCCGAGCGATGTGTCTGTATCATCTGGCCTCCAGAAGGTTCTTCATTCTCTGAATCTGAGAGACGTGCAGGACACTGTCAAGGAGACAAGGGAGACAAGGGAGTCCATGTGGGGTTCCTGTGGAACCTAACCTTGCTTTGTTTCAAAGCTCTTGTTCTCTAAGTCTTTTTAAGTTTCAGTCTGTTTTCCAAATGCCTCCTAGGGATCCCAATCTCAAATGTAGCTTAAATTCAATAGATCCAACATCAAAATCACTGTTTTCCCCACCACGAATCCATCTAAAAAACCTCAATCTCATCTATGATTCTTTGATTTCCCTTACTTCTAAGTCATAATAACATCTGTATAAAGGTCTTGGTATTCCAATACTTCTAAATATTTATTTTATTAATTATTTATATCAGTCCCATTAAAACAGATTATTATCTGTCACTGATGGCTAACAAGGTCAGAGTAGCTAATTTGCCTAGATTAGGATTATACAGTTTATGAATGGCTAAAAAAGGTTCCTAAATTCAGAGCAACAGTCTCTGAGCAATTTATACTCTACTACTAAAATGTCTCTCAAATCTAACTCCTTCCATTTATACAGACTGGCATTGCCTTACTTTATCATCATCATCTTTGCTTCAACTATTACAATAATGTATTTACTGGTCTCACTTCCTTCAGGTTTTCTTTCCTTGAACACCCTTCATACTACCAAGAATTATCCTTCCAGCACATGAATTCTCTCACATCCTTGCTTAACTGTTGGTGATCTCAGGATGAAGGCTAAACACTCAGCATGATTCAATAACGTTCATAACCTAGACCCAACATTCTTTCACATTTTTTCCCCACCAGTTCCTCATATGAAACTCCATGAACTCCAGTCCAATCAAACTGCTTTCACTCTTTATATGTACCATAGCCTTTCAAAACCATTGTTTTATATTTCCTTTTCCTAAAATTCCCTATCTGCATTCTTTGTCAATAAAAATACTTATCGGTCTTTCAGAGTCATCTGAAAGGCTACTTTCTCTACAAAGGCTCTCAAATTCCTCTAGACTTGGTTTTATCTACCTTGTCTATATTCATTCATTTATCTTCATTTTCCTTTGTAGTCCTTTTTTAGACTTTTTCTATTCACATTTGAAGTATTTTATTTTTAAATACACCTTCTGCATACAACATATAGTGAGGTTGTATGTCATGATTTCATATGAGACTCTTTTCATGAGTAGCTGAATTGTAGCTTCTTATTTAGGAGTCATTCTTCATTAGACAATAAACTGTAAGAGCAAGTGACCACCTTTTCAAAAAATTTCCTATACTACTATATAGTAGGTAAACAAAAAAATCTAATCATCTAATGATTAACTCTCTCTGATCAAATGATTACTAAAGTGTAAGTTACACACATAGGTATGCCAGGCATCATGTGGGTCACAGTGCTCTGCATTCCTTAAACACACTGTTACTCTCTAGTCTGGTATACACAATAGGCTATGTCTCCTAACAGTGGCCTTTGAGAGAAGAGTTGAAGGATTACAACTCACAGAGAGGCCTTTCAGTTTCAAAGGATATAATTCCTTAGAGAATTCTACTGCCCAAAATATTCACTGCAGAAACTTTAACAGCACTGACCCAATATCAAATTTGATATGATATTGTCCTCTGAACTTTGGAAAAAAGAAAAAGCTTTGATACCAATAATAATAAATAATGGCAATTCCTATTTGGGCATCTCTTTGTAATCAGATCAGTATTAAATTAAAGACTTCAAATCTTGGCTCTATTACTTGCTATCACCATCAATGTAGGTTAGGTGTTTTATCTTTCTGAGCCTCAGTTTCCTCATGTATAAAATTAAGATTGTTCTACTTAGTTTCTGATAAGCCAATAAAAGTACCTCATACATTAGCAAACAAATACTCAAAAAAGATATTTATTTATTAATTTAAGTACTATTAATATTTTTAAAATTTTAGTTTTATAGCAAATATTCAAGTTTATTTTAATTGTTGAAAATAAATTTAATTATTATAAATAAGTATCTATTTAGACAAAAGCTATGCTACCCCTACACATTTCTACAACCAAAATACCTTGAACCTTGAGAGAAGAAAATATTTACCTCTCATCTTTCCCTTAGATAAAAGTTAATTTTGGGGAAGGGGAGTTTACAGAGAAAGTGACCTTTAATATGACTCTGAAAGGTCAATGAATAGTTTATAGGCAGAGAATGAAGATAGGGAATTTTAGACAAAAGTAATAGCCTGTCCAAAAGAATAGTTCTGAAAGCTCTGGTACATGTAAAGAGTGGAAAGTTGTTTGGTTGTGCTAGAGCTCATGGAGTTCCAGTGAGAAACGGAGAGGAGAAAAGCAATGACCGAAAGTTGGATCTAGATTGTGAAGGTTACTGTATAAAGCACTGTGGATTCTTAAAAGGGTACAAAGCATGCATAAATGGAACTCCTGCAGCAACATGTAAAAAAAATGTTGAACCTAAAAAAATTAAGAGACTGAGCCAGGCACAGTGGCACATGCCCATGATCCCAGTGGCTAGGAAGCTGAGGCAGAATTATAAGTTCAAAGCCAACCTCAGCAACTTATCCAGGCCCTAAGCAAGTTATAAAGACTCTGTCTCAAAATAAAAATAAAAAAAATTAAAAAGGCAGAGGATATGGCTCAGGGGTGAAGCACCCCGAGTAGACAAAGAGTGAGGAAATTAGTTTAATACTCTCCTGTACTACTGTAAGTAGTGTAATTATATACAAACTAGTCTAGAGGCCAAATGAGTAATAAATATTAAAAATGTTAAAAAGTATATTTCCTTTGACCTGGTCATTTCACTTCTGGCCATTTATTTCTAAGGTACTAATAAGACAAATGGATTTCATCACAATGGTATTTAAGATAGCAAAATATCAACAGATTAATTTAATTAAATAAACTCTACAGTCAAGAATACTAGGAGAGGGTTAAATCTCCAGAATCACACACACATAAAAAAAGAATACTGGAAAAAAAAAAAAAAAAAAGAATACTGGGAGATCATTAAATAATGATGTGGATTCTTAATTTACAGGGAAAGATGTCTACAATTTATAGTTAACAAAAAATAGGTTATAAAAGGGCTGCATTTTCTGGAAAGGCAATAACATATAGTATGTATATGATGCATGCAGAAAAGAGTTCTGAACAGATATTTACCAAATGTTTATAAGGATTACTTCTAGGTTATACATAGTGATTTTTCACTTTTGCTTTATGCTCTTTAGTGTAACAGTACCTATACTGAATCTTTTTCCAACAACTCATACTATTATTGGATTAGCTTCACCATAACAAATTATAATAAACATTGTGTCTATTTTATTTCCATTCTGAAAAAAATAACACCACATGATAATCTCTCTCCATCTAAGTTGTATTGCATAAACATATTATCAAAATCTTGTCATGTACAAGGTACTTCAGGAGACTTAAAACCCGGTAAGACATATTCCAACAAATTTGTGGTCCCACAGAGAAATACAAACACACACACAAAAAAACACAATGCAAGGGAGAATGAAATACTTTCTGTAAGTTACAAAGTGTGGGGGCAAAGAAGGGAGGGTGAATGACAGAATTGGAGAAACAGGTGAGGAATCCCTTTAGCTTCCATGAAGGTGACTACTTTTGAACAGGACATAGGGAGTTGAATAGCCTTTCAACAGGTAGGATGGTGACAATGCACCTTGAAGAGAGAAAGCACAGCGTATATATTTTGGAGAAAGCAAATACCTCTGTTCCCTAGAGTTTTGGGAAATAATCAAGGATGGAAAGATAATCTAGAATCATAGTTAAAGAAGGACCTAAATACTGGGGTGAAAAATTTCTCATTTAATTCCATGGAAAAAATGAAGTCACTGAGGTTCTGATTAGGAGAGTGATATGATCAGTCCAGCTCTAATCAGAATAATACTTATATAAAAAAAGAATCACTGAATCATTCGGGCTAGCTTTCCTCTGGGACCACTGGAGATTCTCTTGTGTTCCAATTTGAATATAGCCTTGGCTAACTAAATGAAATTATTTACCCAATACCAAAACTCTTTAAAACATATTTAAAGTACAATTAGGATCATTTAAAAGTCCTCAAAAATATAAAAGTAAACAGGAAAAAAGGCAAAAATCTAAAACCTTAGGTTAGATTTTATTCATTGTGGTTTTGCAAGGAAAATTTTGTGAAGCTGGCTACTACCAATAAAGGAATCTGAGAATTTGTACTTTCTTATTCCTTTTAAGATTTCAATTAGGTTGATGCACTGGCTTTCTAAATGAAAAATAGTAGTGGTAAAAGAAAATATAATTAGAGCAAATTCCCAGTCTTGGCATGCATTAATATTAGATCAGTTCTTAGAGAAAAGCTGAATCTGGCAGGCCAGGCACAGTCAGCTCTTTCTGTCAGAGGACTATGGTGAAGAATAACTCTATCAAGGCTGGTTTGGGGCTCCAAATTCCTCAATAGGACACCCATAGCACAAGAGTTAATAACTAGAATCAACAAATGGGACTTACTCAAACTAAAAAGTTTTTTCTCAGCAAAAGAAACAATAAGAGAGGTAAATAGGGAGCCTACATCCTGGGAACAAATCTTTACTCCTCACACTTCAGATAGAGCCCTAATATCCAGAGTATACAAAGAACTCAAAAAATTAGACAATAGGATAACAAATAACCCAATCAACAAATGGTCCAAGGACCTGAACAGACACTTCTCAGAGGAGGACTTACAATCAATCAACAAGTACATGAAAAAATGCTCACCATCTCTAGCAGTCAGAGAAATGCAAATCAAAACCACCCTAAGATACCATCTCACTCTAGTAAGATTGGCAGCCATTATGAAGTCAAACAACAACAAGTGCTGGCGAGGATGTGGGGAAAAGGGTACACTTGTACATTGCTGGTGGGACTGCA
>NW_026000174.1:13491454-13507766 GCF_001458135.2 Marmota marmota marmota
AGGGGGGATAGTAGAGGATAGGAAAGGCAGCAGAATACAACAGACACTAGTATGGCAATATGTAAATCAATGGATGTGTAATTGATGTGATTCTGCAATCTGTATACGGGGTAAAAATGGGAGTTCATAACCCACTTGAATCAAAGTGTGAAATATGATATATCAAGAACTATGTAACGTTTTGAACAACCAACAACAAAAATTAAAAAAATAATAATATCATAATTAAGAATGTGGATATTTTAATAATCACAAGAAGTTTTGAAAATAAATTTCAAGAGTACAGAGAGTAAAATATTAAGCATGTTCAGTGGAACTTGTTAGGATTTCAGTTCTTAATCTAATATTGATTAGACCTTCTCTCATAATTTTTGATCTGTCTCAAATCCTGGCAACTAGTTGAAATAATATAAAATGTGAGCCTTCTTGGAAGCGTGACAGACTCTCTCCAAAGCCACATGCCTTTTGCATCAGTTATCATTTGGTGACTGCTGCAATTATCAAGCTCAGATTATCTCTAATTCTGCACCAGCATTCTTCTCACTTTAAAAAGAAAAAGTTTGTGAAATGTAGTGATTGATTCTAAGAAGTGGTTCTAGATTAGTCATTAGTATCTTTTTTTTTTTTTTTTAAATATTTATTTATTTATTTTAGTTTTCGGCGGACACAACATCTTTGTTTGTATGTGGTGCTGAGGATCGAACCCGGGCCGCACGCATGCCAGGCGAGCGCGCTACCGCTTGAGCCACATCCCCAGCCCCCATTAGTATCTTTTAAGTTTCTCCCTGGTATTCCCTTAGAGATGTAATCAGATCTGATGCTCTTCAGCAAAGTGTTCAGGAAATATTCATATATTCTGTTTCCAAAATTTATTTTTAAAATGATGGTACTTGAAATACACTGGTAACCAAATAAACAAGTACAGAACAGGAAAAAAAAAAAAAAAGAATTGCTGAATAGAGGATTTTCTTCAGGGGTAAACCACTTCATGTCTGAAGTCATGTTCAATATCCAGCATTGAAAAATGAATAAACATACATACATACATACATACATAAATACAAAAGTATTACTTTTATGTCCTAATAGTCATTTGCATTATTGCCAGGAACAACAACAAAAAAAATCATTACTTAAAAAAATTTGACTTAATATCTACCATATCATGAAGTAATTGCTAGTATTATTATTTATCCAATTTTATGGATGAGAAAACTGAGAATAAGCAGTCTAAGTCAGTTTATCATAGTTACAAATTAGGTATTTGGAAGACCTGGTACTAAAACTCACTTTTGCCCAACTCTACAACAAAAAACTAAAACCTCTTCAAGGAAAGAACATGAAGTCAGATGTTCTAGTGTGGATTTGGTAACTGTGAATCCTGTACAAGTTTGTTCCTCATTAGTTTCCCTCAACTTCTTGATATAAAAGTGAAAGCTTTCTTGTAAGAATGTTGCAACAGGGCTGTAGGTATAGCTCAGTGGTAGAGCTCTTGCCTAGCATGTGTTAGGCACTGGGTTTGATCCTCAGCACAGTATAAAAATATATAAATAATATAAAAGTATTGTGTCCATCTACAACTAAAAAAATAAAGAATGTTGTGACAATAAAAAAAAAGGCTGGTTTGTCCTAAAAAGAAAGGCACTTCTGTGTTGTTTTGCCCGAGGGCTCTACATATGGTCCTGATGAAGTGAAGAGGTGGAGCTGCAGTCTTCAGAGACCACAGATCATAGCCAGGAATACCGGTCAGAAGACATACTATATGCATAAAACCACCATGTATCTTTCTAACTAAACTGTATCCTCATCCAGTAGCAGTCTTTTGACCTTTGTGGTTCCTTCAACACAGAGCATTAAAAGTACATAGCACTTCATGCTTGTTAAACTGAATCTTTCAGAAGTATGGAATCTTCTAAAATTAAAGTAGTTATTTTAACAATAATTACTATTGTTATTATTATTGGAATCAGAAACCCTGCTGTATGTAGCAATCAACAAATACCAATGACCCAAGAAAGCTTAATTTCAATATTTCGAGTTCAAGAAAAATACCTTCACAAAAATCAAACTAAAAGCTTAGATATTAAGTAACCTAGCCTAAGTTGTACACTTAACTATAATGCTGGAATCCAAGAGTTAGACTTCTGGGCCACAGATTATTTTTCTACTCTGCTATGTTGCCTGTCATTATATATGCTAAAGCTTTATAATTCCAGTTCATTAGAAAGATAAACTAAAATATCAACAAGGTGAATCAAAGTATTTTAGAAGTTATAACTCTAAAGATATGTTTAGTACGTACAGCAAGCAACAAATGTCCAATCCAATATGACTTACTAAAGAAATAAAACTCAATTGTAGGGGCTAGGATTGTGGCTCAGTGGTAAAGCACTTGCCTAGCACATGTGAGGCACTGGGTCCAATCCTCAGCATCACATAAAAATAAATAAATAAAAGAAAAGTATGTGCACAACTACAACTAAAAAAAAAAAATTTTTAAACTCAATTGCAATTGTCCATTTGAATGTAATTAGTGGATCTTCGCAAAGTGCTTTCTTTACAAGTTAAATTCATAACTTACAACTCTTTCCAGTAATTTACTTGGTAAATAAGTAGTGAAAAAATTCAGTCAAGATTTGACTCAATTGGGTTGATTGGGTTATGAGCCTTAACCTAATCAGCACATTAATCCACTTGAAGGATTAACTGGATGGTAGAGATAGCTGAAGGAGGTAGATCACTGGGAGCATGCCTTCGGAATATATATTTTGTCCATGGAGAGCAAAGCTTTCTTTCTGGTTCTTTGTTGCCATGTCCTGAACTGCTCTCTTCTAACACACTCTTGAACTGCTCTCTTCTAACACACTCTTCCGCCTTGAAGGTTTCTCTCTCCTCAGGCCCAAAGCAATGGAGTTGGCCATCTATTGACTGAGACTTCTGAAACTATGAGCCCCAAATAAACTTTTCCTCCTCTATGCTATTTTTGCCAGATCTTTTGGTCACAGCAGCAAAAAACCTCACTAAAACAAATATATAATTAGGTTAAGCTTAAACTAATATTGAGAATGTACCTTATGTCTAACCATTGTTCTATCTAGGGTATTATAAAGAATAAAGGCAAGTGAAATATAAGCTTTAAGGAAATATAGTTGAAGATATAAAATGTATAAAACTGAGGAGCCAAGCTTAGTGGGGCACACCTATAATGCCAATGACTCAGGAGGTTGAGGCAGGAGATCATAAATTTGGGGCCAGCTTCAATAACTCAGCAAGACCATCTCAAAAAAAGAAAAAAGAAAGAGAGAAAAGATAGAAGGAAGGAAGGAAGGAAGGAAGGAAGGAAGGAAGGAAGGAAGGAAGGAAGGAAGGAAGGAAAAAGAAAAGGGCTGGGGGTGGGCTGGGAATGTAGCTAGTGGCAGAGTGCTTGCCTAGGATGCATGAAACCCTAAATTCAATCCCCAGCACCACAAAAACAGACAAATAAAAAGGGCTAGGGGTGTAGCTCATGGGAGAACATTCCTGGGTTTAATTCTTGGTACTGCAAAGAAAAAGAATATAAAACTTAAATGTCAAAGAACAACATGGGGGGACTGGGGTTGTGGCTCAGCAGTAGAGCACTTGCCTTGCACGTGTGAGGCTCTGGGCTCAATTCTCAGCATCACATAAAAATAAACTAACAAAATAAAGGTATTGTGTCCATCTACAACTAAAAAAAAATTATAAAACAACAACATGGAAGTTAAAATGTCAATATACATATAAAACATAACCATGGTATATATACTAGACTAGGTTTTTCATCTCACTCACCATTTCCTGCCCCCACACTGTTCCAGATCTCATGTCCCATTCAAAAATTATTTTCTCTACCTCTCATCCAGAGGCTACAATATTCACTGCATATAATGACCATTACTGGTCTCATAGTTCACTAATAAAACTTTCAGATTCATTTCCCCTGGGTAATTGCTGATTTTTGAGGCAGATGTCCATCAAGAAGGTGATCTACTTACATGTTCCAGATTTGTTTTCATTACTAATGGCTCATCTCTTTTTTTCTGTTCATCCATTTTCCTTTTCCCTGTTTCTGTGTCCTCTGGTAACAGCTTGTGGATTTGGTCTTCAGAAGTTTTTTCCTCTTGCAACTTTTCTTCTCTCAGCTAAAAAATGCAAATTACACAGACAGTAGTTTTAAGCAATTCTAGACTTAAAAACCTCTTTAGTCAACAGAGTACAAACAGATCACAAGGCAGTTTTAAAGACTGCTTTTCTTCTCAGATATAGCCTTCTTGATTTTCAAAATGTAAATCTGCCTTTACTTGGCTCTTACCAAATATATACTTCATGATTTAAAAGATTTAACTGCTCTGCATTTTTTTTTTCTTTTCTTTTCTTCTTTTGGCAGTGCTGGGGATTAAAATTCAACCTATGGTCTTGTGCTTACTATACTAGAGCTCTACCATTAAGATATATCCCTAACCCTGCTCTGCATTTTTAAGTAATATGAAACCATAAGAGCTAATCAAAAAATAGCCTCACACAAAAAAGTAAACCTAAAAATTCTCCACACTTCTATAATCCCAGTATAACTATATTGGACAAGAGCAGAAGCAGCCAAAAACCAGAGAAACTGGACTAGATCTCATTAGCGACACCAAAAACATGACTTATTACAGTTCCAGTGTTCTACATTTTATGCTCTTATCCTATGGTTACAGGATACATTGAGATCCATGGTCTAAGATGCATGCTTACAATCCCAGCTACTCAGGAGGTTGAGGCAGGAGGATTGAAAGTTCAAGGCCAGCCTGGGCAACTAAGAGAGAGACCCTGTCTCAAAAATTAAAATTAAAAGGGATGGGGTGTAGCTCAATGGCAGGATGTCCCTGAGTTCAATCTCTAGTGCCAAAAAAGGACACAAGCTCTACAAAGAAATTTAAAGCAAAGGCATATGTTCCTCATTTGGGGGAGATAGCATGGCATTTATGAAAATAGCATGGGTTTGGAATAAAAATCTGAGTGATATTGAGGCAAATGAATCACCATTTGCTTACTCCAAAGTAGGGATAATGCTTTTTTCTTTGCAGAGCTTGCTGGAAGGAGTAAATGAGATAGCATAAAACATAGTATTTAATATAGTTCCTTGCGGTGCATCATGAATCAAGGGCTTCAATAAAATTTAAATGATAATATATATCAAGTCAATTATAGGATATTAATAATTTCAACCATTCTTGCAAAAAAAAATTCTGATAGGCTGTTGCCTCAAGGTTAACAACAACAAAAACACCATAATAATAAATAACAATAGAACCTTAGTTTTATCTTTCCAATTTCTTTCTTTTTTTTCTTTAGGTAAATTTCTTTAGGCCTGATTCCTGTAAGCATGAACTAGTCTTTAAGACACTGAGTCTAATTCAAGAGGTGCAATGGCTCACACTGAAATCCCAGCAACTCCAGAGGCTGAAGTAGGAGGACTGCAAGTTCAAGATGAGCCTTAGCAAATTAGTGAGTCCTTAAGGACTTACTGAGACACTGTCTCAAAATAAAAACATTTTTAAAAAAGAGCTGGGGATATGGATCAGTGGTTAAGTGACTCTGAATTCAATCCCCAGTACAAAAAAAAAAAAAAAAAAAAAATTATGAGTATGCAAAGCACACCATGCACAAATCAAACAAGAACACAAGGGAAAGAAAAATAAAATAAAACCATAGCTGGGGAGAAAACAAAACAAAAGCCTATGTTGCTCACATAAAGGAATCAATGTCTTTTAAGATCTTAGAAGTTCTTGTTCAACAATTTGATCAAATACTACACTAACGGGCATTTTACTTCATAAGATAAGCAGAACAGCACAAAAGAAATTGGGTTTTACCATAATAATTTTATTATTTAATAAACTCTTATGTGTCAAATGCTAAGTTCAGCATGATACGTGTGTGTGTATATACACACACACACACATATTATCTAAGAGTCAGATAATGTGTTCAAATTGATTCACCAATAGGCCCTAGAATTCAACTCTAAATCTGTCTCAATGGCTCTCAACCAAGGATGAATTTTGCCCCCAAGGGAACATTTGTCTGCAGACACTTTTTGTTGTCATTACTGGAGGAGTGGACTACTAGCATCTGGTGGACAGAGGTCAGGGATTGTTGCTAAACATCCTAGATGCACAAGTTAGTCTCCTCCCGCAATAAACAAATGCTATCTTCTAAGTACAAAATTTAGTTTTATACATTTTAGTACGATTTTGTTTAGTGTTTAAGGATGTATATTTTTGCCCCCTAATAATCTGTATTGCTGCTCCAAATTTTTAATAATAGACTTGTTGGCAAAACATAGTTTTCATTGCAATGGAGAATCACTGCTAAGAAATCATCATCTTAACAAAGCTAACAGTTTACAAAAGTGAAAGTCATTCATCCATTTAAATCTTTTTAAAATTTTTTGTAGAGATCATTGGAATTTATTCTTTCAAAAAAATATATATTTTTTTAGTTGTAGATGGACATAATACCTTTATTTACTTATTTTTATGTGGTGCTGAGGATCAAACCCAGTGCCTCACATATGCTAGGCAAGCGCTGTATCATTGAGCTACAACTCCAGCCCTCCATTTAAATCTTCACATGAATAATGTTGGTGTTTTCTTCTATATGGGTGAGATACTAAGATATATATTTTTTTGGTTTTGTCCTTTTCTGACTCATAACTCTCACAGTCCTTGTTATTTCCTAAGTAACTAGAATAATGTTGGGGCATTTCAGGCCTCAAGAAATCAAAATCGCTTTTTCTCTGACCTTCTCCTGCCCCCCATACACTCCGCCTGTCACCTTTTCTGTGTTGGACCTGACCCTAAAGAAATTCTCTTGCCTACTTTGTCTAATAGTAGACCACACAAAGACCTCTCCATTTCAGGAGGGGTCCTATCTATACCCAGGAAGGCTACACAGAAATGCCAAGAAGAATGAACAAACAGGCCTTGCTAAGTTTCCCCAGGTAGTATAATAGCATTACATCATACCCTTTTTGCCCACTCACATTTGAACACAATTGTCCATGTTTCAATCATGCTCCACATGAGCATGATTGAAAAAACCTGAAAGTACAGGGTTCAGAGAACTTCTGAATAGCTAAGCACAGGAAGGCTCCTGTGGGATAGGATATCTGAGAGGGCATGGAAGCTCCACATTCCTTTCCACATGATTGGCCCTATGTAATTCTTCATTTTTATATCCTTTGTGATATCCTTTCTGCTTCTTAAATTTTTTTAAGTCATAGATGGACACAATGTCTTTTATTTATTTATTTATTTTAATGTGGTGCCAATGATTGAACCCAGTGCCTCACTCATGCTAGACAAGTGCTCTACCAGTAAGCTGCAACTCCAGCCCCCTATGATATCCTTTCGAATAAACTGGTTAACGTAAGTATTTCCGTGAGTCCTGTGAATCACCCTAGCAAAATAATCAAACTATTTTAGGAGGGAGTTTTGGGAACAGCAATTTACAGCTAATCAGTTAGAAGCATAGGCAAACCAACCAGAGGCATCCATGGGGATCGATCCCTGAACATATGGAATCTGACACTATCTCCAAGTAGACTCTGTCAAAATATAAATAAATTAGGGGACACCCAGGTGGTATTCACTGTAGAACTGATTACTTGCTTGGTGACTGGAAAAGCGTCACATGCTTGATGTCAGAAGTGATCTATGCTGTGAGAGTGCAGCAGGAAAAAACAAATCTGAGTTGGAGGTTTGTTTTCACTATATCTTCATAACCCAGTTCTGTAGAAGGTGAGTTTTTTGTTCCTTGGTGGTCATTTATAAGGATATGAGAACTTTGCTAGCCATGGTAGTGTATACCTATAATCCCAGCAGCTCAAGAGGCTGAGGCAGGAGGATGGCAAGTTCAAAGCCAGCCTCAGCAACTTAGCAAGGCCCTAAGCAACTTAGTGAGACCCTGTCTCTAAATTAAATATAAAAAGGGCTGGGGATGTGACTCAATGGTTAAGTGTTCCTCGGATCAATTCCCAGTACAACCCCCCCACCCCCAACAAATGATATGAAAACTTGGGCTCTAGGAAAGTATTTTTACACTGAAAACTCCTCAGGGAGGGTCAGAAAGTAGCATAATAAACATGAATAAGAAATATCAATAGCTACTATTTACTGAAATCTTCTCTGTTCCAGGTATTAAGTTTATAAAGCTTATCTCATTTAATCCTTATGGACTGTATTTGTATCTAT
Source organism: Marmota marmota marmota (assembly GCF_001458135.2). NCBI lineage: Eukaryota > Metazoa > Chordata > Mammalia > Rodentia > Sciuridae > Marmota > Marmota marmota. The sequence continues at coordinate 13,499,713 of NW_026000174.1, forward strand.
TTATAATTACCATTTTATAGACCTGAAAAGTTGACTCTGTTATTTCCAAAGTTACAGAGACTGAATACTGAAGAGCTTGGATTTTAAAGTAAACCTCTTGACTTCAGATACTCAACTTCAGAGCTACTGACATTTTGATTTAGGTGATTTCTATGGTGGGACCTGAGCAGTCTGAGAAGGTATTTTATACATTAATACTTTCTTGGGAAGCAGGACTTGATGATGTAGTAGCATAAAAGGGAAAGAGAGAGCCAAAACAAAGTGGCGCAACAGTTGGCTCAGCCGTCAGGGACAATATGAGAAACTGTAGGAAATTCATTACAAGATGGTCAAAAAAAAAAAAAGATAAGCATAATCATTCAAATTAGCCAAGAGGGCAGAGAGGGCGGAGGGAGAGGGAGTGAGGGGACAAAGCCTTCCAAACCTCAGCAGCTTCCTTTTCCTCCTTCCCCAAGCAGACCCCAGAGCTCCTGAGGCCCTCTCTCCATCTTTGGAACACGCTGGTAATTCACTGATAACAAGAAACTAAGAGGGACCCTGTGAGTAGCCAGTACCGCTCCTTTCTTTTCTGGAGGATGCCTATACCAGAACTGGATCTGTTGGAGCTGGAAGGCCTGGGTCTGTCAGATACACCCACCTACAAGATCAAGGACAGCAGTGTTGGCAAAATGATCTGGCAAGCAACAGGAGTAGAACATGAGAAAAAGGCAGAAGGCGATACCCTCCTAGAGTACAGCACCTTCAACTTCTGGAGAGCTCCCATTGCCAGCACCCACTCCTTGGAATTGGACTTGCTCTAAGGCCAAGACTTTTCTTTCCCACCACCTTGCCCTTATTGTCTTCTCTTTCAAGCCTCTTTCTCATTCCTTTCCCAAATTAATCTTGTTCTCTTCCCTCTATTGTGTTGATAGTGCTGATGAGTCTGCCAGTTGAGTTTTACTTATTTATCTATCTATCTACTCTGTTTCTATCAAAAGCCCTCAAACCAAAGTAAAAGGTTCAAGCAATGGAGTATAGGATCACAGAAATCCCACCCCCACCCCCTGGATTATTAACCCCAGAAAATAAGCTTCGTGGAGACATCAGGGAGTAGTAGAGTATTACAAAATGGAAGACAGTTTTGATTCCATTTTTAATCAGCTTCAAAGATTGCTCTAATCAGAGGGTAGAGCACTTGCTTGGTATATGTGAGACCTTGGGTTTGATCCCTAGGCACCACAAAAAAAGAAAAAGATTGCTCAAACCTTTGTAGTTTCCTGTAGTTACCAGTAAATTTAAGTATTTTTTCCCAGGGTTAATGAAAACCTTCTAATTTTTAAGATGATTTGCCACAACAGAATGATTTCCAAAATGTAAGGTGACGATCTTCTTTTTTAATCCTGCTCCTTCTTATAATACATTCTTTTCTCCAGAGAAATTGGGGTAAAGGTATAAAACAAGGAAACAATACATTATGAAAATATGGAAAAGCACTAAATCATTTCAGAAATAGTTGAAGCTCTTTCCTTCCAAAAAGCATTCTTTGTTTTCTGCAGTACTAGGGATCCAACCCAGGGGCATTCTACCACTGAACTACATCCTAGCCCATTTTATTTTTTTAATTTTGAGACAGGGTAGTGTCTAAGTTGCTGGCCTTGAACTTGTGATCCTTTTGTCAGCCTCCAAAGTCCAAAAGGATGTTCTTCAGCTTACTCACAACTTTGCTAATTATGGATTGATAATTCTAGCTGAGAAAAATCAGATTTCAAATCTTAAGAAGAAACCTTGCTATTAGGATAATTTGCAAGGTTCTGATTCAGTCTTCTAAAAAGCATAAGGTTTGGTCCTAAATATTTAGTCTTGCCCCTTCCTCATTTGCAATATATAATACTACTAATCAATGAGCCTGATGCATAGTTCTAAAGCTACCTTAAGACCATAATATGAACAATTACATTCTGCCCCTACACCTTGTTCCCACTCCTTCCAAAATTATTGCTGCTGATTTGTGCTAATTACTCATTTATTTAATAAAAACATTCAATCCTCCCCACCCACCAAAAAAGAGAAGCATATATCTATTGGCTCCCACATCCCACCGATCAAAGTTCACTCCAAGGAGTGTTAAGTATCCCTCAGAGTAACTTGTATAGCCAGAGTCAGTTCCCATGATGGGCCCAGTAGCAGGGATAACAGAGAAGTCCTGGAGCTAGAAATAAGATGTAAGCAGTAGGAACCTAAACAAGAAGTTATAATGCAGCTGCTCACTACTATAAATGGAATTATTTTTATAACTTCTATTTACAGGTGCCAATTACCAGAGAAAAAGTTTACTTCTATATGTTAATCTCATACTCAGCCACACTATCAAGAATACTAGGGGTTGCATTGTGGCTCAGTCATGTGTGAAGCACTGGGTTTGATCCTTAGCACTGCATAAAAATAAACAAAATAATGGCATGCTGTCCATCACAACTACAAAATTTTTTTTAAAAGAATACCATACATTTCCTGAAAATATCTTTGCTTTGCCTATTTTTAAAATTTACTTATTATTAATAAATTAATTTATTTTTGCAAAAACTAGGGATTGAACCCAGAGGTGCTCCATCACTGAGTTAGATTCTTAGCCCTTTTTGTTTTTTATTTTGAGACAGAGTCTCAAACGTTCAGTCTTTCTAACTCAGCCTCCAGAGTGCTGGGATTATAGGCATGCATCACCACACCCAGCTAAAAATTAAACTTTAAAAAATCAAAATATGAGGCTGGGGTTGTGGCTCAGTGGTAGAACGCTTGCCTAGCACGTGAGAGGCCCTGGGTTCGATCCTCAGCACCACATTAAAATAAAGTTATTATGTCCAACTACAACTAAAAAAATAAATATTTTTAAAAAATTGTATTAAAAATCAAAATATAATATACACACAGAAAAGCACATAAATCATAAATGTAAGGCATTAAAAGTTATACAAAATAAATATACATACATAGCCACCACCCAAATAAAGAAATAGCTTAATACCAGTACCCCTTTGCGCCTCTTCCTCACTCAAAAGTAACCATGATTCTGGCTTCTAACACTCTAAAATCATTTTAGATATTTTGAATTTTACATAAATGAAGTTTTATGTTTACTGACTATCTTATATCACACAACATTCTATTTGTATGATTAACCCATAATTAACCTACTCAAACAGTAGCTTATACCTTCCCATTTTGTTTTATTGTATTCTATTATTGTATACAAACAATTTAACCATTCTGTTGGTGACAAATATGAATTCATAGTTTCTAGTTTTGGGTTATTTATAAATAAATAAGGATTTATTATATGGATTATATAAGGATTTATTATATTTGTTATTATATAACATTTTAATCTACAATTTACTTGGAATTGACTTTTTAAATTCAGTTATGTTAAGGTACATACTCAACATATGCTAAAGGATACATAACATCCTTCAGTATGTATGTATCCAGGCGTATGTGCACTATGGAACAGTGTCTAAAAAAGAAACTGCTAAGACATAAGATATAGGCATGCTGCCACAGTTTCCAAATTGAACATACAAGTTACACACTCCCACCTTCTAGTGTAGAACAAGAGGTGCTTCCAGCTTTACTAACACCCAATACTGTCTATTTTAGCCATTCCAGTGGGTTGGTACTGCATTATTTTAATCTGCATTTCTCTAAAAACTAAAGGTACAGAACAATCTTAAATTTACTACTTGGAAATCCCCTTTTATGAAATGGCTATTCATATCTTCGCTTTCTTAGATGTTTGGGTTTTTTCCTTTTAGTAAGTTTAAGTTTTATTCTTTGGATATGAGTCAATTGTCAGGAAAAATACACAGACATGTAAGATATGTAAGTATGCTACAATTTAAAGGTGTTCCTCAAAAGTCCAAGTGTTGGAAACTTAATCAAATTCATATGTTAGTAGTATTTGGAGGCAGGGACTTTGAGAGATTAGGATTAGATGAGGTCGTAAGGGTGGAGTATCATAACTGGCTTTATAAAAGGAAGAGAGATAGCATACTTACTGTCTCACCATGTCATGCTCTATGTCACACTGTGACACAGCAAGGTCCTCACAAAATGATAGGCAGATGCCAACACCATGCTCTAAGACTTTGCAGTCTCCAGAGCCAAAAGCCAAATAAATTTCTATTCTTTATAAATACCCAGTCTCAGATATTTTATTATAGCAAGAGAAAATGGACTAAAAATGAAAAGACACACACTTGTATGTGTATGTATGTATGTGTGTGTGTGTGTGTGTGTGTGTGTATATATATATATATATATATATATTTTTTTTTTTTTTTTTCCCCTCCCTTTCACATAGAAGTTTACCTTTTTCACTCTTAGTACTACCTTCTCCACCCATGCCCTTGGTACTGGGGATTGAATCAAGGGGCACTTTACCACTGGACAATGGTTGTCACTTCTAATTTTTTATTTTAAAAATAATTTTTGAGATGAGTCTCACTAAGTTGCTGAGACTGGCCTCAAACCTGGATCCTCCTGCCTCAGCCTCTTGAGTAGCTGGGACTACAGGAGTAACCACTGTACCTAGTTTGGTACCATCTTTTGAAGATAAGAAATTCCAGGTTTTAATGCAGTTAAATTTATTAATCTTTTATATTATGGTTAGTGCTCTTTATACACCATTTAAGAAATTTTGCTTTCCATGAGGTCATAAGAATATTCTTCCATGTTATCTTTAGGAGCTTATTATATGACATTTTAATCTACTATTTACTTAGAATTAACTTTTTAAATTCAGCTATGTTAAGGCATATAATCTACATATGCTAAAATGAACACATGGAATGTACAATTCAATGGCTTTTGACAAATGTATATATCCATGTAAATATTTGCCTAATCAAGATATAGAATAATTATTACCACCCAAAAAAGTCCCTCTGAGCACATCAGTAATCAATCTCCTAACCCACTCAGCACTAGGCAACCACCATTCTAATGACTACAGATTAGTTTTGCCTATTATAAAATTATATAACATGTATTCCTTTGTGTCACATATCATTCACTCAGCATATTTTTTGAGATTTGTTCACTTTATTAAGATATCCCTTTACATGGATGAGATATACTTCATTGTAGGAATATACCAAAAAAATTTTTTTAATCCATTCAAGTATTGAACAATTGGGTTGTTTTTTCATTTGGGGCTATTATAAACAAAGCTATGAACATTCATCTCTCTTCATAGACCAATGTTTTTGTTTTGGTTGGCCTAACAGCTGCAAGTATAATTGCTGGATCACACAGTAACTATGTTTAAATGTATAAAGCAACCTGCCACTTATACCATTTTAGGCTCCCACTACCAATGCGTAAAAGCTCCAGCTGATCCACATTCTCACATTTTCTTGTCACACATGGGAACTGTTAGTCTTTTAATTTTAGCCATTGTAGAGGATACAAGGCAGTGTCCCTATGGTATCAATTAGTATTTCCTGATGGCTAATTATGTTCACTGACTTTTCATGGGCTTACTATTATATCTTCTTTTGTGAAATGTCTGTTCAAACCTTTTGCCATTTTATTATTCATTCATTATTTATTTATTACCTTATTAGTAGTTACAAGAGTTCTTTTTTAAAAAATATATACATATTTTTTTAGTTGTAGATGGACCCACTACCTTTATTTATTTATCTTTATGTGGTGCTGAGGATCAAACCCAGGGCCTCACATATGCTAGGCAGGCACTCTACCACTGAGCTACAACTCCAGCCCTACAAGAGTTCTTGAAATATTCTGATAATATACACATTTTGCAAATATTTTTTCTAGTCTTTGCTCTTTTTATTTCCTTAATGACAGATTGTTTTTTAACTATGACAAAGTCCAATATATAATTTTTTTCTATGATTATAAAGTCTAGAAAGTCCATGTTCCTTCTAGAAAATCTTTGCCTATCTCAATGTCAAAAATATTCTTTTTACTTTACGGTTTCTTCTGCATAGTTTTAGCTTTTACATTGAGTTTTTAAAATCACCTTTTACATATGGTATAGAGATCAAGATTCACTTTTACTTATTCATAAGATGTTCAGTTTATTCCAGCACTATTGTTGAAAGTCTTTTCTTTACTATTGAAGTATTTTTGTGCCTTTGTGAATACCAGCTGACCACTGTTATATACTGTAAGTTTTTGTCTCCCCAAAATTCCTATTTTGAAAACCTAACCCCCAATGTCATCATATTAGGAGGTTGGGGCCTTTGGGAGGTAATTAGGATACGAAAGTGCAGTTCTCATGATGGATAAAGACAAACTGTGGAACATACACAATGGAATATTACTCAGCATTAAAAGAGAATAAAATCATGGCATTTGCAGGTAAATGGATGGAGTTCAAGAATATAATGCTAAATGAAGTAAGCCAATCCCAAAAAAACAAATGCCAAATGATTTTTCTGATATAAGGATGCTGATTCATAATAGGAATGGAGCGGGGCATGGAAGTAATAAACTCTAGATAGGGCAAAGGGGAGGAAGGGGAAGGGAGGGGGTATAGGGGTAGGAAAAGATGGTGGAATGAGATGGACTTCATTACTCTAAGTACATGTATGAAGACACGAATGGTGTGACTCTACATTGTATACAAACAGAGATATGAAAAATTGTGCTTTATATGTGTACTATGAATTGAAATGCATTCTGCTATCATATAACAATTCATTTAAATTTTTAAAAATAACAAAAAAATTTTAAAAAACTCATATCCACTCATACCCAGAATACACAAAAGATATCTTACAATTTAACAGCAAGAAAGTAATCCAATTTAAAAACATGCAAAAGATTTAAACAGACATAACATCTAAGAAAACACACAGAAGACAAATAAACATGAAAATATACTCAAATTATTAGTCATTAGGGAAATGTAAATTAAAACCAATGAGATGCCATTTCATACCCACTAGGATGACTATAATCAAAAAGCAGAAAATAGCAACTTTATATATGAAAAGTATTTTTGTTTATATATATATATATATATTTTTTTAACAGCACACTTAAATTTTCAAGTGTCATACAATCTGTTCTATAAGTATCATCAACTCACTACCAGCTTTCTATTCTTTTAAACACTACAATAAACATTTTGCAAGATAGGTTCATTAAGGCAATATTTTAGTAACTGAATTCAACTGATTTTCTAGTTGTAATCAGCTAGTTGAATTTTCCACTAACAGCCAAACACAGAAGAGGTCTGTGCTCACTAAATTACTTTTTCTAGTTTTTTATTGTGAAAAAATACCAAATGTAACCACATTAACTATTATTGATATTAAATATATTCTTTATGTTGTACAGCCATCAGCAACATCTCCAGAACTCTTTTTCATTTGTATAACTAAAACTATACCCATTAATTAAATAATACCTCCCATTGTCCCCTTCCCCAACCTTTTCAACCACATTTCTCATTCTGTTTCTCCGAATTTGACTACTCTGAATACCTCATTATATGGAAATCACATAGCATTTGCTTTCTTGTGACTGGCTATTTCACTTAGCATAATGTCCTCAAAATTCTTCCATGTTGTGCCATGTGTCTTTCCTATTTTATTTTGGAACTGGAGGTTGAATCCAGGGCTTTGCGAATGCAGGCAGATGCTTTGCCACTGAGCTACATCCCAGCCCAAGATTTCATTCCTTTTAAAAACTGAATAATCCACCATTACATTTTGCTCACCCATTGACACTTGGGTTGCTTCCACACTTTAGCTGTGTACTGTGGGAGGTCATCCTCACACGTGATTTGAGTTACCTCCCTGGCTGGGCAAGAGGCGCTTAGACACATCCTTGTGTCCAGAGCTTTTCCCACCCTTCTCAGGTCCGAGGGCTTGTCCATGTATGTGGAGGCGTGTTTGGCCACTACCCCTGAAGACCCAATCATCGCACCTGACCTTGGGACACTGCCCCCCCTTAATCTTCATTGGATGGGATTTTCCCCAGAATTTTTTGTTTCCCAATAAAAGTCCACTTTCTGGCGTGTTCTATCCCCCCCCCCACACACC
>NW_026000174.1:13507791-13524789 GCF_001458135.2 Marmota marmota marmota
CCTCTTCAGTAAACCTTGCTACCCTAATAGGTAGCTTGAGGCTGGAGGAAGGAGACGCCATCCTGGAGCTGGTTTAAAGGTAATTAGAGTCTGTCTCTTTAATTCAAACTCCCTTCGGATTTCTCATATAACTGAACCTTCATTTATGAAGCCTGTGTGGGCTAAAGTATACACAACAGGTGTACCACACAGTTACCACTTCAAGTCCCTGCTTTCAGTCCTTCTGGGTATATAATAAGAAAGACTATTGCTGGATCATATAATAAGCCACCACATTATTTTCCACATGGATTTTATATTCCCAACAACAGTACACAAGAGTTCCAATTACTTCACGTCCCTGCCAGCACTTGTTATTTTCGGGGTTTACAGTAGGCAACCTAAAGGGTGTGAAGTTGGCATTTCATTGTAGTTTTTAACTTATATTTCCTCAATATTGGTGATGTTGAGCATCTTTTTATGTCTTTTGGTTTTTTGATATCTTTAGAGAAATGTCTATTTAAATACTTTGCCCATCTTTGAATCAGGTTGGGTTTTTTGTTACTGAATTTTAAGAGTTCTTTATATATTCTAGATAATCCCTTATCATATTAGGATTGCAAATATTTTCTCTCATTTTGTAGGTTTTCTTTTTACTTTGTTGATAATGTCTTTTGATGTATTTTAACAATTTTGGGGAAGTCCAATTTGTCAAATTTTTCTTTTGTTGACTGTACCTTTAATGCCCTATCAAAGAAATCACTACCAAATCCTATGTCATGAAGTTTTGCTGTATGTTTTTATCTTATTTATAGTTTTAGGTCTTTACTCATTTTTAGTTAATTTTTGTACAAGGTTTAATGGTCCAAATTCACTGTTTTTCTTAATATCTGTTCATACAAGAGCATGGATACCTATATAATACTTCTAGACAACCCATGAATCTGGAATAATGTTCAATTCACAATAAAAATTATTGTTTGTCAACTGATTATGAATCTGAATCTAGGTTATAGATACATGGAAGTTCATTTTATTCTCATTTTTACATTTGTTTAAATATTACAAAAATTAAAAATTTAGAAATTATTTATAACATTTATTATGCTAATTAACAAGCCTCACATGCTGGCTGATAACAAAAATAACTGAAGGACTTAGCCCATGAAATGCAAGTTCTGATTATGATCTTTTGAATGCTAAGTGTGGACTCCAGAGTGAGAGTGTGTGTGTGTGTGTGTGTGTGTGTGTGTGTAAACACATCCCCAGAGACACACAGACATATACACACACACACACCACTATTTCAAATGAGACCCAATCTTAAAATACATTTAATAGTACCCAGAACATTGACCTATCGTGGACTTTCTTTTCCTCACATTTTCTATTGATGTATTTAGTTGTACATAATGGTGGGATTTGTTGCTACATATTTATACATGAACACAACATAATAATATAATTTCAATATCATTCCTCACTATTTCCCCTTTCCCTTCCCTCTTACCTCCCCAGGTTCCTTTCCTCTATTCTACTGATCGCCCTTTGATTTTCATGAGATCCCTATCCCCACCTTTCTTTTCCATTTTCTTCTCTAGCTTCCACTTATTTATCATGGACTTCTAACACTATCTGTGTTCAGTTACTTTGTTTCCAAATCTCTATTCTCCCAGACTCTGTGAGCTTCTTTTGATCAGGGACCCTTTATTTCCAGATACTGGGTGTACAATAAATTTAGTTTCACAAATATTTACAGAGCACCAGAATGTGTGTGTCTGGCAAATTTCAGTACTAAGGATATAGCTCTGATCAAAGAAGCTGAAGTTGTTCACATAGGGCTTACATTCTAGTAGAATGCTATTGAAGTGAATGATGAAATTGAACAGACAAAAAAAAATTACATGACACTATCAATTCCACTATAAAAGGTAACCAATCTGACCATGAGCCCTGAGTCCAGGGTTGGTGGAGGAGTGCTACCCAATGGCAATTAGAGACTAGAAGATCACTAATCATTTTCTTATCTGAATTAGTAAAATAGTCTACTACCTATAATACTAAACTATCTTATGAGAACTGTAGGATCATACAGCTCCATGTTGTTTAATTTTCCTCTAATAAATGATATCAGATTTTTCTTAGAAAAATATGATGTGAAAACATTCAGTAAATTATGAGTTATGCACATTTCCCTCTCTAGTCATCTCTGGGCCAATACGTCTCAAACTGGGACTCCAGACACCTAGGGTGCTTTACAAAGAGAGTATTTGGGAAGCTTTAAGTTAATTTTCAATATATTTTTGGAAAATATAACAAATAATATGCTTATATTCCATAAGATTGTACCCACTAAACATCACCATCTTAATAAACAGGTTTAATACATTTTTTGTTGATTTCTAGGGCCTATTCTCAGTAGAAGATATTTTTAAGTATTTTAAATTCATACAGGGATTTTATAAAAATAATATAGGGATAGGGTTGTGGCTCAATGGCAGAGTGCTTGCCTAGCATGTGTGAGGCACTGGATTCGATTCTCAACACCATGTATCAATAAATAAAATAAAGGTACATTGACAACTAAATATATATATATATATATATATATATATATATTTTTTTTTTTTTTTTAAGGAGAATACAAACTGGTTAAAAAAATAAAAAGAGGTGGGAGCTGGGTGTGTAAGGCACATGCCTATAATCCCCAGCAACTCAGGAGGGTGTGGCAGGAGGATTGCAAATTCAAGGCCAACCTCAGCAATTTAGTGAGACCCTGTCTCAAAATAAAAAATAAAAAGCACTGCAATGTGGTTCAGTGGGTAAGCACCCCTGAGTTCAATCTCCAGTACAAAAAAAGAATTGGGGTCTACTACTTCAAAATCATGCTTCATAATATAATGAAATTATTAGATAATCAAATAGGCATCAGAACATTTCAATTTACTTTGGTATCTAAAGCAATCAATACTTTGTATCCTCTGTCTGGTTCCTAGGCTCTCATTTGACACCAACAACTACCATTTCTATTGGGTCTAATAGCTAACTACTGTTGATGTTGTCCACAAAAACAATGTACTATGGGTGAACTAGGACTATTCTCAGCTTCAATTTCACAGTATCCTCAAATTCTAGTAAATGTTCTCTGGCACACATGGTAAAGCCATAACTTTTACTTGAACAATCACATAAAGAGCATCAAAGCAAATGATTTGTTCTTATGATTCTTACAAAATTTTAAAGACACCACACCGATGATTCTCTTTCCTTTAAATTCTCGAACACCTTCATATTTAAATGTTAGAATTAAGCATATCTGAAACATTTAAGCTAAAATAACATTTTTTCTAATTTTCTCGTTTATGTAATGAATAAGGCATTTAAAATTATCTCAGTACCAGTTTTAGATTCTTACATACATTATGAAGAAATGCATATAAAATTAATTGTAGATGTTTAAGTTTACTCATAAATTGATCCAGCAATTACTGTATAACTCATATGTTTAGCTGCCAATCTAAAAGGTTAAAAAATGAGGAAGACACTTAGGTCAAGTTCTAAGTTGTTGATCATTAAAAGGCAAAGACAGGCCTTCACTCCTCAAAGTTCAAGGAAATTGAGAATCCATTTGTGCTTCACATCCCTAACTTTTCAGCTTCCAACTACAATCTTTTGTCAATCTTCCATTTTTTATCCAAATATATTTATAGCACCAATGGTGAGGGTTACTTTGTAGTAGACTTTTTAGAATTCCAAGTAAAAATAATTAATACTTAACATTTCTATGTGCCAGCACTATTTCACAATAACCTTAACAAGCAAGCTACTATGGAATACATTTTAGAGACCAGAAAGCTGAGACATGGCAAGAGTAAATGTCCCACTTCATGTACAAGGAAGAGACAGTTGTAGGGATTTGAATACAGGCAGTCAGCTCTTAATTACTATAGTGCTGCCTCTTAAGTTAGGGTAAAACAACCACATAATCTCTATTGTGATTTATTAAGTACTTCAATTTGTTTTTAAAGTCTTAGATAAACAAAAAAAAATGATTCTCAGATATAAATAGTAAATAAGTCTTTAAACTTTCACTTAAATCTAGAAAAAATATAATGAAGTCCCAATTCAGAGTAATCAATACCTAAAGCAGATTACTTATGAAGTTTTACACAATCTGGCTAGAGATGGGATATGAAAAATCAATTTACCTGTGAAATATTTTTATATATTGTCTTTTAATTTTTTTAAAATAATTTTTTAGTTGTTGATGACCTTTATTTTATTTATTTATATGTGGTGCTGAGAATCGAACCCAATTCATCTCACATGCCAGGCAAGCGCTCCACCACTGAGCCCCAGCCCCAGTGTGTGTGTGTGTGTGTGTGTGTGTGTATATAATTCTTTTTAAAAGTTATTCCTTGGAACCACCATTTGACCCAGCTATCCCACTCCTCAGTTTATACACAAAGGACTTAAAAACATCATACCACAGGGACACAGCCATATCAATGTTTATAGAAGCACAATTCACAAAAGCTAAATTGTGGAACCAATCCAGATGCCCTTCAGTAGATGAATGAATAGGGAAACTTTGGTATATATACACAATGGAACATTGCTCAGCATTAAAAAAGAATAAGTCATGGCATTTGCAGGTAAATGGATGGAGTAAAAGAATGTAATGCTAAGTGAGGCAAGCCAATCCCAAAAACCAAAGGGCGAATGTTTTCTTTGATATGAGGATGCTGACTCATAATGGTGATGGAGGGGGAGCATGGGAGGAATGGAGGAACTTTAGATAGTGCAAAGGGGAGGGAGGGGAAGGGAGAGGGCAAGGGGGTAGGAATGATGGTGGAATGAGTTAGACAGCATTACCCTAAGTACATGTATGAAGACATGAATGGTGTGAAAATACTTTGTGTACAATCATTGACTTGAAAAATTGTGCTCTATATGTGTAATATGAAATGAATGGCATTCTGCCATCATGTATAACAAATTAGAATGAATAAATAATTTTTTAAAAAGTTAAAAAAAAAAAAAGTTATTCCTGATTCCTGAATGGTTTTGGCTTTAAAGAAAACACATGCATATATATATATCACAATATTTTCTATAATTCTATACAACCTTTAAAATGTTGACATAGATCTATATAGAAAGCTAAATTAAAAGGGGGCAATAAAAATAGCATGTATAGCTGATCCTAAATCTTTTTTTTAAAAGGTCTTAAGCTTAAATTTAAGACATTTAAGTATGGTTATTAGATATCAGGATTACTGGTAATTTTTCTTTTAAACCTTTTTAATAAACTGATATTTTTGTGGGTTTTTTTAACAATTCTTTTGTAAGTATGAAAAATAAAGCTATTTTGTTTATTAAAAGACTCACTAATTGGAAATTTTAACAAAATATTTTATTTTTTATAAGAGGATAGTTGTAGCTACTTCTAGAAGATTCCTTAGTTTGGTTTCCATATAGGAATCAAGTGGCTTTATTTAAATTATTCTCTAAACCTTGAAAACAGTTATAATAATTAACTTAAATGTATAACTGCTGGTCTTCCTCATAAATATAAAAGTAACAAGGATAAATAGCACAGTATAAAAATAACCTAAAAAACTTTCTCCTCTAATTAAATTTATTTAGATCATGTTTTGAATTTTCCAAGTATGACTTTTTTTTTTTTTTTGAAAAGCTCATTACTTGATAAAGCTGTTTTTCCCCATCTGGGTAGTTGTGAATATAAAAATGTCTAACATTCTTCAGATTTTGAGCATCCTACAGCTAACCGTTTTTCCCTTGTGGAGTCAAAATTAAAATTTTTAATATTGAGAGTTTTTCTTTCTCCATGGTTCCACATATTTTATCTGTTTTTAAAGATATGAGATCCTGGAACTATTTTCTGGTTCTAGAAAGAAGCATGCCAACACATACCAAAAGTGGGCATTTCTTCAAATATTACGTAACATTTTAGAGGAGAGAAGAAAAAAATAGCAAATAGTGTAGCAACAAAAACCTCAGAAATCTTAAAATGCTTCAAGCTCTATCATGAACCAGCTGTACATCCATACATAAATCATTTGTCATAAAAGATGAGGCTTCAAAATTAGATGATCAACAATTTAATAAGCATTTGATGAACACTTATATGGAAGATTTTTAGATGTGGTCGAGATAAAGAGACTAAAAAACAGATCCATCTTGAAAGATTTTACCATCTAATAGAAAAAGACATGTTTACATAAACCCACAACGTGCTTTCTTCTTTAGTGTAACAAACATATTTTAAACTTTCTAGGTAAATATAAGCTTATTTTAAAATACATAAACAAGAGAAAAAAGGGGACGTTAGTTGAACATTCTGGCATGGACAAACAGATTTAAGATACATTGCACAGCCAAACAGATTTAAGCGAAATGTTCAAGTTTTAATCAAGTACATCTTATTTTACGTTCAAGGCAAAAAGATAATAAAATTTTTTAAAATACAATTTCAATTAGACCCTAAAACTTTACATTCTTTTTTTTTAAACTTTACATTCTCAAAAAAAAAAAAAAAAAAAAAAACTCTTCACAAAAGATAATGACTCCCTTATCACGCTATTTATTCACTTCAGCAAGCCACTGACCGCATCTTATTACTCTTGTTCTCTGGGTAGGGGCTATAAATGGCATGTTTACTACTTAAATAATATAGTCAACAGTGGGGAGAAAATATTTCTCAAAAACAAGGGGAGAGGGAAAAAAAAAAGAACCAATTAAGAGAAAGCCTATACCATTCATGTGAAGCACAGAATTCTAAAAAGCAGTTCTATCTTTTTCACTACAGAAACCAGGGAGATATGCATAAAAAGACTGGTTTTGGGGTCTTTCCCTCTACATTCAATTTCTCAAGAGTCCAGTAATTCAAAGAAGACAAACAAGAACATACTGGATTACATGTTTCCCAACTCCAATGTAAAGAAATTATTATAACCATATGGTCGAAATCAAGCATCTCACAAGCTGAATAAGAAGAAGAAATAATGGTATAAGCAATAAACTAATCTAACCATTTATTGTAATCCTTTATGTAACAAAAATGAATACAACAAAATTCTTTCCCTTAATCAATGTGTTAAGATGGAGGACTGAGCATGTGTTAATACTTTCCTTCCACTTAGAAAAAAGAAAACTTCTTTTAATAATATAATAAAAACAGAAAAACAGCCAGGTGTGGTGGCACACACCAGTAATCCCAGCAGCTTGGGAGGCTGAGGCAGGAGGATTTTGAGTTCAAAGCCAACCTTAGGAACTCAGTGAGGCCCTAAGTAACTCAGACTCTGTCTCCACATAAAACATAAAAAAGGGCTGGGGAGGTGGCTCAGAGGTTAAGCACCCCTGGGTTCAATCCCTGGTAACAAAAACAAAAACAAAAAAACCACACACACACACAGAAAAACAAAACCATGCCATCGGAAATCAAGATCACAAATACAGAAATGGTTTTCACATCTAAATGTAATAAACAAGAAATCCTAGACAAAAATAGATGTATCATTTTTCTTTTCTTTTTAAGAGCAAAGTAACAGAACTTATTTTTGAAATAAAAAGGAACTGGAGCTACCACAAGGTGAGGGGGGGGTTCCCGGGTGGGTTCCCTTGTTTTTTAATAACAGTATCAAAAACAATGAAAAAAGTCTGGCAAAGATTTGAGGAAAAAGAATTATTTTCAGTGTTGGTGAAAGAATAGTTTGAAAAAGTCTTTTTAATGAAATGGTTAAGTGAATTATGCCTCACCTATACTATGAAAAATCATGCAGGATAAAAATTGTGTTTTTTTAAAATGGTTAAACAAAAAAAGCAAGTTACAGATCATAATATTCCTCAAAAATCCTAGCTCCTGTGAACTATTTACCATCATATTATAATACCCATGACCCCTTTTTGTCATTCCCCCCTCATTCAGAGAAAAACTAAATTTCACCTAAATTTTAGTCTCTGTTCAGTACAGTATTACAGTGGTCATTCCTGAAAACTTCTTTATCAGTTCCTTCACCTCTTCCTTAAACCTTTTACTCTATCTACTTCACCTATTTACTCCCACTTTCATACCTTAAACCTTGTGCATGATATGCAATAACATAACACCTCCCAATTTAACTACTTCCCATTTAAGCCTCTCACATTTAAACCACCACTTCCTAGTTTCCCAGTTTTACTTGTTCAGTAGTGGTCTTCCTTTTGCAATTCTTTCTCACCATCAATACTTCCCATCAACTGGCCCTAATACCCTCATGTTCTCAATCCCCTCCTTAAATAACCTGGATTCATGAACCAAAATTATAACTCTCTTATATACACCTTCAATTTTACTGTATCTGTGTCATACTTCTGACAAAACTAGTTAATCTTAGCATATTGCTTACCCCCAAAATATCCTAACTGGTCTTATTTATATTGTTGTTCCACAATATAGAAACTGCTAGTTACTTAGCTCACATCTATTTTGTCTTTCCTTACTACCCATAGTAAGGATTTTACTGATTATCTTCCTGACTCTGGAAGATAATCTCAAATTTATTTAGTCAGGAAGATAGTGTTCCTCATTTAACACTATGTTTCCCAGCCTCCTTAACAGCAAAAGGGAGTTTGTGACAGTGGACAAAAACAAAAATTTAGGTACAGGCAGGAGGTTTTTAGGAAAAGCTCTTTAAAGGAACTTAAATTTGAGTTCCTTTAAATTAAATTAAACTTGAATTAACAATTCAGCTGACTTCTGCCTACAGCCTGGATGTGCTTCTAGAGAAAAATCAGCCATCTCATATTACAAGGAGACAGGCACTCTTGAAGATGTCTCAACAGAAAAACAAAAATTCAAATTACAATTTTTTTTTTTTTTTTTTTGATACTGGGGATTGAACTCAGGGGCACTTGACCACTGAGCCACAACCCCAGCCCTATTTTGCATTTTTTAAAATTAGAGACAGAGTCTCACTGAGTTGCTTAGTGTCTCGCTTTTGCTGAGGCTGGCTTTGAACTCGAAGTTCTCCTGTCTCAGCCACCCTAACTGCTGGGATTACACCTGGTGAGTTCAAATTTCTGATGTCACTGAGCTATCTTATCAGCCCTATATTGCCTACTTCTCATATTCTTACACTTGATGAAAATAAAACCCTCATTTGTTGTTGTTTTGAAATAAATTTATTGTGCATATTTAAGGTATACAATATGACATTATGGGATACATACAAATAGTAAAACTATTACAGTAAGCAAGTTAACATATCCATTATTTCACATAGTTATCCTTTTTTTTTTTTTTGGCTAGAGTAGCTACAATCTACTCACTTAGCAGAAATCTCAAATTTATTTAGAGATCTCTGCTATTTACAGTAAATACAAATTCTGACTCCTAGGCTCACTATAGTTTTTTTTCTCTCATAGCAACATAAAACCTTTTAAAATTATAAGTGAGACTGTGTATTGCCTGTTTCCCATCACACCTAAATTAAATTGAGGTCCTTTAAAAGATAAACTAGGCCTTCTCTGACCTGGTCCTTCAATCTCTCCCAACTGATCTCTTTCTAAATCCCACCACAATTCTGCTTCCACTATTCAGCTCCAGACATACTGAAACTCTTTAACACTTGAACAAGCCAAACTTTTTGTGTCTCAGAGCCTGTGTTAGTCAGCTTCTGTGATAAAATACTTGAGAAAAACAAAGGAGAAAGGTTTAGTTGCTCAAGGTTTCAGTCCAAGGCCACTTGGGCCCATTGCTATGGGCCTGTGGTAAGGCAGAACATGATTGCAGGGAACACACAGCAGAGCACAGCTACTTAATTCATGGCAATCAGGAAGTGGGGGAAAAAAGAAGAGGCCAGGGATATGATATACCCTTCAAGGACATTCTCCTAGTCACCTATTTCCTCTAACTAGGCCCCACCTCCTAAAGTTTCTACTAGCTCTTAATAATGCCATCAAATTGTGAATTCATCAATGGACTGATTAATCCATGATGAGGGTAGAGCCCTCATGATTCAATCACTTCCCCCAAAGAGCCTCACCTCTAAATACTTCTGCACTGGGAATCAAGCCTTCAACACATAAGGCTCTGAAGGACATTCTAGATCTAAACTATAACAGAGCCTTTGCATTTGTTGCTTCCTTTGCCTGGAATGCTCTTCCCTCACTTCTTTCACATCTCAACTCAAATGTGTCTTCTCCAAGAGACCTCTAACTTTTTATATGAAACTGACTTTTTGTGACTCCTCCCACTCTTACAATTCTTCTTACCCTGCTTTATTTTTATATGTTAAATACTTGTTTGCTTATTTATTTTCTGTCTTTAACCCTAGAAAGGAATCTCACTGAGGTAAAGGAACAATGTTTTCTTCAGCACTATATCCCTAGTGTCTGGCCCATACTAGGGCATCACAAAAATCTGATTAATAAATGAATACACATCATGATCTCATTTAAACTAAAGAAGACTAAATGTGTGTGTGCATGTGTATAACACATAAACAGTCTAAGATATACAATATTAATACCAATAACCTTGGGGAAGAGAGTGGGAAGAAAAGTAAAGAGAGACTTTCACACTTTGCATATTTCTGAATTTATTTTTAAAAAAGCAAAATTAAGTACAACACATAACAGGAAGAAAAGAAAAATTAACATATTTAGAAATACAAACCTATCTTTAGGATCTTAAAATTTAGAAACTCATACTAACTTCAGTAAGCATAAAACTCAAAGGTCCTTGGTTAGAAAAAACATTGAGAAACCCACCTCTCTATCTATATAGTAAGCCCCAGAACCTGCTCCAGTGTCCGAAAAGAATCACTTTCATTCCATAGTAGTCCACTCATTCCAAGCTTGTTTTCCCCAAATCTCCCATGAGTAGTAGATTCTATGATTATCAAATAAAATTAATGCCCTTTAAGCAAACTAGAATTATAGGAATAAAATTTCTTGTTAAACTTCTTATAACCCTCATAAAAGTTTTTATTGTCACTTAAAAAAAACAAAGTCTACTAAATAAAAAGTATATATATATTTTTTTTTTAATTTTTTGTAGTTGTAGATGAACAGAATGCCTTTATTTTGTTCATTTTTATGTGGTGCTGAAGATCAAACCCAGTGCCTCACGCATGCTAGGCAAGCACTCTACCACTAAGCCACAACCCTAGCCCAATAAAAAGTATATTAGTAGTTTGTTACATATCAAATTAATAATGTTATATAGAAATAATTACCATCCACTTACTATCCCATGCTCAGTAGAAACATTTAAAGGTGTTCCTCTCCAGAGGATTCATCTTGATAATTACTGCTTTGTTCATAAAATATGCATCCTAAGAGACATCTTTTTTCTCTATCTAGTTCTCCACCCAAATTTAGTGCCTTTTAATATTTTTACAACTTTATTATATGATATCTTACATATCATATAATTCATCTATTTCAAGTATACAATTCAGCAATTTTTAGTAAATTTACTAAGTCGTGGAACACATCACAAGTCAGTTTTAGAGATCTTTATCACTCCAATAATATCCTTCATGTTTATTTACCACTAATTTTTGTTCCCACCCCCTGTTCCAATCAATCACTAATCCATCACCTGTCTCTATATATCTGTCTACTCTGGACATTTTCTATAAATAGAATCATACACTATATGATTTCTTGGATCTGACTTCTTTCATTTAGCATCTTTTTGAGGATCATCCACATGGTACCATGTATCAGTGATTCATTCCTTAATATTGTTGAACAGTACTCCTTTGTATGGATGTGCCATATAAGTGCCCTTAGATCTTATGATTTTAATGTTTATTTTTCCAAGTTGTACAATGGATGTAGGATAACTTAAATAATTAGAGTAGGAGATAGGGTCCCAGAGGTTTTTTGGTTTTGTTTGAGTGTGGTTTTTTTTTTTTTGGGGGGGGGGGGTACCAGAAATTTAACCCAGAGGCACTTTACCACTGAGCTACATTCCCAGCCCTTTTGGGAGTTGTCAGTTTGAGACAGGGTCTTACTAATTTGCTTAGAGCCTAAGTTGCTGAGTTTGGCCTTGAACATGTGATCCTCCTGTCTCAGCCTCCTAAGCCACTGGGATTATAGGTATGTGCTGCCACACCCAGCTAGAGCTAACTTGTAACTAACCCAAAATAACATAGGTGAGTGTTTCTCAAAACCAATCCAGTTTACACAGAATAAGATTGTCCTAGCTTCACTCAACATCATACCATCAGGTATGATGTTTTTAATATGCCTGCCCTGTCCCTTTCTCAGACAAAAACAAAAGGATAGTTTCTCTCCTATGACTCTTACTATGCCTCTGGTTTCTAACCCCAACTCCTTGTTTTCTCTCTCTTTAAGATTATCTTCAAACTAATAGCTTTAAAATGTCCATATTATCAAAGTTTCTGAAAAGACATATTAGAAGTAAATATCTACATATTTTGGAACTTTATTTAAGACAATCTGTTGGTCTTCAGATGTGTGATCCCTGTAAATATTTTCTTCCTATATAGAAAAAAAATTATGATTTAAAACCTCACAGTAAAAATATTAAAAAATCATAAGGATCAAATCAATACTTGGCACTCTCATTTAAGAGAATATCAAAGAAAATATAGTAATCAAGCACAGTTTTCCATTATTTTCTCTTTAGCATGATCTTATTACATATTTTAAAATTCAATCCTATTGAAAATGCTACAGTATCATTATTGTCTCACCTGATTTATGTTGCCTAATTCAGGTTAAATGGATTATTTAAAACATTAAGTAGAATGATTACCTAATCAATTATAAAGCTAGATGAGCAGTAGTAGTGCAGGGAAAGAGCTATACAAATCCAGCAACATACATCTTATTCCTAGACTTTCCGAAGTCTGTCTTCTACAGGTGGTTCCCAGTTAGTTTGAAAACAACAAAAATAAGATTTATGTGAATACAGCCAAAAGCTTCCTCAATATAAAACATTTTCTAATTAAGAAATTATTTAACTACCCCCTTACTGGTCTCCATTATAATTCTTTTGGAGTACTTAATAGAATAAAAGCAATAAAAAGACAGTATTAGCTACATGTAATTAGAGTAACCTTACAAGATAAGAAAAAATAATCAAAGTGAGTATTAGCAAGGAGAATTGTTAAAGATGCCAAGAAAAAATAAAAAACACATACACACAAATATATGTTGGGGGTTTTTTGTTTGTTTGTTTGTTTGGTAGACTGTTACTGTTGCAGGTGTGTGATAGGCCCTATAAGCTACACTTCCATTTTTAAAAAGACAACTGAAAAGTTGTTTTTAAAGTTTATTTCTATTAGAGCTCCAAATCTAACCAGGCTAGAATAAATATTATGAAGGAAGACAGGTTCTGCGTTGTAAATTTTTAAAAACTAGTTAACCATACTCTCATTAAACAATCTTTAATGTCATTATTTTGACATTAAGAAAATTAATGTCACGGGGCTGGAGTTGTGGCTCAGTGGTAGAGCACTTGCCTAGAGCATGCGAGATCCTGGGTTCAATTCTCAGCACCACGTAAAAAAATAAAGGTATTGACAACTACAACTAAAAATGAATAAATAAATAAATATTAAAAAGGAAAATAAATGTCATGATAATATGTATACTATACCTTTCTCAAGCATTCATATTCCTCACGAAGTTCCCCAGGCTTGCTTATTTTGATTGGTGCTCTGAATATAAATTCTAAAGGTGAAAGGAAAATAAAAATACTTTTAAATAGGATTTTCTAGGAAGGAACCAAGACCTTGTCATACTGTTACCCCCACATTATAAATTACATAAAAAATTGTGATCGTCTTAATTTGAATATTAATTTATTCATTTAACAAATATTTATTAAAGGTTATAAATCAAATACTATTCTAAACACTGGAAGAAGTACTCAGCAAATATAGTCTTTGCTCTTACAGAGCTTACAACCTCATGGTAGAAACAAACAAGTATGTATGTATGTATGTATGTATGTGTGTACGTGTGTATACACACATACAATTCACACACACAGAATAAATGCTATGGGAAAAAAAAAATAAATGTAGGGTGCAAGGAAAAAGTTGTTTCATATAGAGCAGTCTAATAGGAGCTCACTGATAAAAGTAACATGTTAAAAGACCTTAAAGGAAAACTATATTTAAAGCTCTTAGTTTAGCAGTACACAATGATGCACGTCTGTAATCCCAGCTACTTGGGAGGCTGAAGGGGGTAGATCTCAAGTTCAAAGATAGCCTCAGAAATTTAATAACCCTGAGTAACTTTAGCGAGAATATGTCTCAAAAAATAAGGACTGGGAATGTAATAATGAACTAAAAATAAAATAAAATAAAGTTCCTAGGTTCAGTGTTACCAAGTAGCATTTTAAATGAGCTAAAGTTTTACTCAGAACCTTGTATTTTTGTATTTCTTTCTCAACACTGCCAAAGTGTTTTCCTGCATATAACCTGTATACAATCTTGTATATATTTTCAGTATGTTACCTGATATTTTTTTATCCTTAAAGCTTTCAGTGGTTTTGATCAGACTACAAAATAAAGTCAAAACCTCTCAATATATCCTTCAAGGTTCTCCACAGACTGATTACTAATTCTTTCTAAAATACTGTTTTCTCTCAACCCTTGACTATCTAATCACAACATAAATACATATACTGTTAAATTTTTATGTTGTTTTCTCAGCTGTAGTTATGTCTTCTCTCCTTCTCTAGACAATTTTAAATCTGAGCCATTAGGTCCATAGACAGCACACATAGTTAAATATATGGTAAAAACCAAACTGTAGAATAGGAATAAAAAATGCTATCAAAAAGGAGAAGAAAGCACACACCTTTCTCTCCCTAATCGGGTATTACATCATTTCTGTATATTTAATTATCTAACTATAGTCATAATTTTAAGACTTCCTGATAATTCTATATCCATTGAGATTGAGAAATCTTTGCTCTAGAAATATAAGCTACTCAAAATGTTGCCTTTTGTCCTTTTTCATTTGTCTCAATTATTTTATTAAGAGTATTTAGTAGTATACTGAAGAAGGCTGGGGCTAGGGTTGTGGCTCAATGGCAGAGCACTTGCCTCGCATATGTGAGACACTGAGTTCGATCCTCAGCACCACATAAAAGTAAACAAAAAAAAAATAAAGATATTTTTAAAAAAAGAATGCAGAAGACATTCAGAACCATTAGATTAAGAGGAGGAGGAGGAGGAAGAAGAGGAGGAGGAGGAGTCTTCTGTACTATCTTTAGGGGAAAAAAGGAAGGCAACTCATAAAAATAATATTCACGAATTTGTACAAATTCACAACACAGAAAAACAAATAAGATTATAAGAAATTAATCCAAAATTATGGTAGGAAGTTTCAACATATCACAATTAATAAATTAGGCAAATCAAGTAAGTAAAAATATACAAAAACTGGGACAATAAAATCAACAAATTTAATCATGTATATTTATACATATTTATACATACATACACATATGTATACACATTTTTTTTTTACCCAACAAATAGAATACATATTCCTTAAAGCAAAAAAGAAACAATTTAAAATGCTGATGATACACTAAGTCACAAAGCTATTTCAAAATATTTCAAAGAATTCACACTATTCGGACTTTGATCTTTGATCCTGGCTGCCAAAATATTTCCCATGCCTCGCTTTCTAACTATCTGGTTGGTGATTATATTATACAATATTCTTTCTCAATAAATTATTTTTAGAAATATGTTTAGTTGTAGATGGACCCAATACCTTTATTTTATCCACTTATTTTTATGTGGTGCTGAGGATCAAAATCCAGTGCCTCACACAGCTAGGCAAGTGCTCTACTACTGAACTACAGCCCCAGCCCCTCAATAAATGATTTGTATTATTAAACTTTCAGAGCAGATTTCTGTCTAACAATTTTGGCTGATCCAATTTTTTACTTGGTACTTTGAAATAACCAGTAAACAGAATTTAGAAAAACTGGTAAAAGAAAAAAAAAAAACTGAGAGAAAATACAATACTCAAAACAAAAAGAAGGACTTATATACAGACACTTCTTCAGAGATTATTAAAACAATTCTGTAATGAGTGATACTGTATATAGATCACTTTGCATGTCTGCAAATACATCCATATAGAGAGTGCTGGAATCAGATGACTGGGTCAAAAAATAATGTGCTTTTTAACAGACAATACCCAATTGTCCTTACTAAAACCTTTATCAATTAATCCCACTAGCATTATATGAGAGTACCTTTTCTTCACATCTTTTCCAAAACAACTGTATTGAAAATTTAACTCTGTCAATCTAAAATGTGAAATCATTTATTTAATTTTGTGAGTGAAATTGAGTACCTTTCATCCTTTATTCTATTAACTGTTTCTTCTTGATTTGTTACAGCGCTCTATATTAGGAAAATTAGTTCTGTGTTACATGAACAGAAGTGCTTTTCCTACTGTATCAATTGTCTTGACTTTTCTTAGAGGTTTTTTTTTTTTTTTTTTTCAAAGAGGGAGAGATGAGAGAGAATTTTAATATTTTATTTTTAGTATTTGGCAGACACAACATCTTTGTTCTGTATGTGGTGCTGAGGATCGAACCCGGGCCGCACGCATGCCAGGCGAGCACGCTACTGCTTGAGCCACATCCCCAGCCCCTCTTAGAGGTTTTTTTTATAGTTACATTATTCAAACTTTTCTTTTATGTCTTCTGCATTTTGTATCATATTTGCAAAGACCCTTTTCAGGTCAAGATATAATAAATTTTGCCATAGTTTCTTTTGGTACAAACCGTAAGATTCAATCTCAGATCTACCTTTAAAAAAATCTAAATTTTTATTTTTCATTTGGAGAGCAACACAAGGAGAATAATTCTTATTCTGGCTTGTAAATAAGTCTACTATCCAACATAAGAAACCAAAAATTATTTGTAGAGATTCCTTGTAAAAAATGATGATTTTTTTAGGGCTAGGGATGTGGCTCAAGCGGTAACGCGCTACATCC
>NW_026000174.1:13525405-13544084 GCF_001458135.2 Marmota marmota marmota
AGGGGGGATAGTAGAGGATAGGAAAGGCAGCAGAACACAACAGACACTAGTATGGCAATATGTAAATCAATAGATGTGTAACTGATGTAATTCTGCAATCTGTATATGGGGTAAAAATGGGAGCTCATAACCCACTTGAATCAAAGTGTGAAATATGATATATCAAGAACTATGTAATATTTTGGACAGCCAACAATAAAAAATTACAAAAAAAATAAATAAACCATAATATCCAGCTAAAAAAAAAAACCCCTAAGCATCTTAACAAGATCTTTTCTCAAAATAAAAAATAAAAAGGGCTGAGGATGTAGCTTAGCGGTAGAGCACCCCTGGGTTCAATCCCCAGTACTAAAAATAAAAAAATAAAAAAAAGTCTCTAGCTGATTTTTAGTACAAAATGTCTCAAGAGCTTAATATCTTTCCCAGCGCAGCGCTGCACGCCTCTAATCCCAGTGCTCTTGAATTATATTCATCTTTTTTTGGGGGGGAGGGGTACCAGGGATTGAACTTAGTAGCACTCAACCACTGAGCCACATCCCCAGCCCTATTTTGTATTTTATTTAGAGACAGGGTCTCAATGAGTTGCTTAGTGCCTCACTTTTGCTGAGGCTGGCTTTGAACTCATGATCCTCCTGCCTCAGCCTCCAGAGCTGCTGGGACTATAGGCATGCAACTGTCCCAGCATCATCTGTTATATAATGTAAATAAAATAAAGTTAAAAACCTGAACCCCAGAATATAAGGTTCAGATGAATATAATTCTGATTAATAATATTATGTCAGGATATTATAAGAGTGAAAACATTCTGTAAACTATTTTAGGAAGCAGAGTGACATACAGCATAATCTATTAGGCATAAAATTGTCTCTGGTGTTAGTGGGATCACTTTGGGACAGTTACTAAGAAATATCAAAGTTTATATAATGCTATGTAGAAACTAAGCATACTGACTGAAATCTCATTATGCCTCTGATGTAAGATCAAAAGGTAAAGGATGGGCTGGGGCTGTAGCTCAGCAGCAGAGCGCTTTGCCTAGCATTTGTGAGGCACTGGGTTCGATCCCCAGCATCATATAAAAATAAGCAAATAAAATAAAGGCACTGTCTACAATATCTACAACTATAAAAATTTTTTTAAAAAAAGGTAATGGATAGGGGTAAGGGTAGGATACCAATTTATACTCACAAGAATTAGTAACAATATAAATAATCTTGGGTTAGAATATAAAATGCTGAATAGTCAAGATCATTTTTGCCCCAACAAGATTATACTACATTAAATGGAAAAAAAAAAAAAAAAGCTTAAGAATAGATAGCTTAAGGTAATTCTTGAATACCAAAACAGTTAAGCATAAAAAATTGTGAATGGATCCAATGTGACATTAACTTAAACATTTAATCCTATTTCCCACTTTAGAAATGCCTTCTAGCAATGCCAAGATGGAAAAATAACCTCTTTTTCCCTCCTCCTTCCCATTTAGGCTTGGAAAAGGGGGATAATATTAGGTTCAGATACTTGCTCTGTCAATTAAGTGAAAGTATGTAGAAATGTTATTTTGGTCTCCTCACCTATCAAATGAGGACAAAAATACTGACCAACATAACCTCAGAAAGCAGGAGACCACAATTAAAAGTATTAGTAGTGGTGGTAATTGATGAAGAATCCCTATAATAAATAAAAACAGCTAACATTTAATGATAGCACACTATATGCTAACTGTTGCATTTATACATACCCACACATTGCAGAAAAAAAGAGTTGATATAACAGATCTAACTGCCTAGTCAATGCTTACAAAATTGGCCCTTGGCCAGTGTCAAGAAATATGGATTTCAGGAGGGCTCTTACCCTCCCTAAGTGGCAATAGTAGTTTACTAAACCTAAACTGTTTATAGAAACAATATAGCTTATGCTGAACATCTGCTTTCCTGCTAGGAGTATGAAATTTTGGTAGGTGCCAGGCAGAGAGTATTATATGATCAGCTTTCTATAAAAACTTTAGGTACTAAGACTCTAACAAGGATCCCTGGTTGGGAACCCTTCGTACATGCCGTCACATCGTCTAGCTGGGGAATTAAATACACAGTGTGCCTCCACTGAGACAGGACTCTAGAAGCCTACACCTGCTTCCCCTAGACTTTGTCCCACATACCTTTTTCCTCTGCTGATTCTGTTCAATATCCTTTCACTGTAGTATATCGCAGCTGTAAGTACAACTACCGAGTCCAAGCCCAGCACAGTGGCTCAGGCATGTAATCCCAGCTACTCAGGAAGCTGAGGTAGGAGGACCATAAATTCACAGCCAGCCTCGGCAACTTAGGGAGACACTGTCTCAAAATAAAAAATAAAAAAGGCCAGGGATATAGTTCAGTGGTAGAGCACTCCAGGGTTAAATACCCAGTACTGACAAAAACTAAACAACTATGTAATGAGTCATATAAGAGTACTTAGTGAATCACTGAAACAATGGGTAGTCTAGATCTTCCAAAACACACACACATACACGTGTCATAAACTAAAAATCTCTTTACATCTTGGTTTCTGAGAAATGAAGACAAAACATTAGATAACTTCTAAAGTTAATAATTCAGTAATAATATTTTTATTTCACTTCTATTTCCTACTCAAATACGTTTCTCTAAATTCTATAACACTCATTTGAGTTTAATATTATAGGTTAAATAATATTAGAATTTCTATAATTTATATAAGAATAGTTATAGTATCAAAATAATTTCTTTGAAACCTTATATAATGTTTCAATCCATCTAGATTAGTATGGAAAATGGACCAGAAAATGGCCAGAAAAAGTTAAAATCTCCCTTTAAATCAAAGTCTTTCACAATGTCTCTTACAGCCAAATGGAGAATATATATGTGGCATTTAACATTATTAATTATACTAAGACAATATTAACCTTTCAGGTTCTCTGAGTTTTAATAGAGAAAAGAACAATCATCTACAATCAAAGTCTGTATCAGCTTATGTGGGACTTAATTCTCTTAACTTTCCTCACCATCCTAGGATCATATGTCAGCTTCCTCCTCCCCAAAAGAGGAAATGTGACTGAAATGTTAGCAATACTACTACAAAAACAGAGCAATAAAATGTCAATTTAGAATCAGAAAAAGGTAGCACAACCTTCTTAGTCCAATCCCTCCACCAGATGTTATAGGAATTTCAAGTGTCTCAGTAGCACAGAAACAATCACTCATGCTTCTTTCTCCTTAAAGAAAAGAAATCCTGAGCCAGGCACAGTGATACACGCCTGTAATCCCAATGGCTCAGGAGGCTGAGGCAGGAGAATTGTGAGTTCAAAGCCAGTCTCAGCAATTTAGCAAGGTCCTATGCAACTCACTGAGACCCTGTCTCTAAATAAAATACAAAATAGGGCTGGGGATATGGTTCAGTGGTTAACCACCCCTGAGTTTTTTCCCAATACAAAAGAAAAAAAAAAAAAAAGAAATTCTAGCCAGGACTGGTGGCACATTTTTAATCCCAGCGACTCAGGAGGCTGAGGCAGAAGGATCTCAAATTCAAAGCAAGCCTCACCAACTTAGAAAGGCTAAGCAACTTAGCAAGATCCTGTCTCCAAAAAAAGGGGGGGGGGGGACTGGGGATGTGGCTCCCTTTGGTTCAATGCCCAGTACCAAAACAAAACATTGGCTCTGAAGCCAGACTCTGGATTTGTGCCAATTTATCCCTTTCCAGACTCTAATACAGTATATTTTTTAAAAACAAACAAAAAAAATTTGGAAACTACCACAGGTGTCATGAAATGCTGAATACCTTAACATTCATAAATGAATCCAAAGTTTGAAATATTTTCTTAATGCCTATCCCTCTGACTACAACTGTACCTAACAGGAAGAGAAACTCTCTAAGGATATAATGCCTTAAGAATGACACACATCTGTGGCCAGTGACCTAAACTAAGTATTGCATTAAGTCTAATGTGAATTGTTGGAACAGTCATATTTGGGTCCTTCCTAAAAGAGGATTTTCTTTAGGGTGTGGTGACTAGTTATTAATAAAGGCAAACAAAACAAACTTTGAGACAGGCATATTGTTAAAGGCAAACAAAACAAACTTTGAGACAGACAACACACTAAATGTCATTGTCAAAGCATACACACAAGACATTAGATAAAGAATCTTACTCAACTATACTGAGAAGATGCTATGCTAACAACTCTCAAATCCCCCCCCCCAAAAAATCATTTTTTGGTACGTTGGAAATGCTTCATTTTTTATTCCCCCCTAGGTTTAATTTCTTGTGAGTACATCAGAATGAAAAAGAATTTTGGACTTATTGTATATTTTGTGTATATATGTGTTACAGGGGATTGAACCTAGGGGTTCCCACATGGCTAGGCAAGTACTCTAGCACTGAGTTAGTGAGCTACATCCCAGCCCTTTTTACTTTTTATTTTTGAGACAGGGTCTCACTAAATTGCCCAGGCTGGCCTCAAATTTGCAAACATTCTGCCTCAGCCTCCCAAGTCAGTGGGATTACAGGTATGGACCACTATGCAATGTTTACTGAGTCTTAAAATCTACTTAATCTTAGATCCTCATTTGAATATTCCCACTTATTAGTTATGTGTCTTTGGACATATAAAAAAATCTATTTGTACTTGAATCTCTTCATTTATAATTTGGCAAGAATACAACCATATCTTCAAACCAAGAACAAGATAAAATTAATAAATTCAAAAGCTTTTACACTGGTAAGCGTATGGTGAATTATTAGTGTGCTATGCAAACATACAGTTATACTAATATCTGCTGTAAAACAGCCAGGGAGTAATGCATTTTCTTTAAATGTATAGGGATAACTTTTGGTAATCATAAAAGTTGATTTTGCATCACTAATATTTCATTATGACATCAGAAGTGATCCAAGAAAAGGTCTCTGCCTACTTCTTCAGTTTTCTATCACTTCATTCCCTCCCTACTTTCTATTCCATCAACAGTTTAAGGTTTCTGGGTCAAACCAATCTTTCTACCTCCAGACCTCTTCCTGAAATGCTCATATCTTCTACCCTTACTCTCCACAGCCACCTCATGCCAGGCTAAAAGCAACTCATCCTTAAACCTCAGTTTAAATTTCTGCAAAGCATAAAATAATAAGACAAAGCTGAAGATAAATCTGGAAAAGGTATTTGCCACACATATAATAAATGGTTAACTTCCATTTCTATTACCACCAATAGCATCATTATGATGGCAGGTAGTTATATAGCATTTATGGTATGCAAGGCCCATTTCTAACTCATTTAATTTCCATAATCTCTTTAAGGAAGTGCTTTTATTATCACCATTTGATGACGAAATTGAGATACATAGAGTTTAAATTGCCAAGCCCACACTGCTATAAGTGAAAGGTATGACTAAAACCCAATCTAGAAAAGATCAAAAAGTTTAATAAAGAGCTGGGAAGGATATCTTTTATCTTAAAAACACATTATAGCTGGATGCAGTGGAACACGCCTGTAATCCCACCAGCTCAAGAGGCTGAAGGAGGAGGATCGAGAATTCAAAGTTAGCCTCAGCAAAAGCGAGGCGCTAAGCAAGTCAGTGAGACCCTATCTCTAAATAAAATACAAAATAGGGCTGGGGACATGGCTCAGTGATTGAGTGCCCCCAAGTTCAATCCCCATTACCAAAAAATTTATGTATAAGACTGTTAACGCAGGTTGCTCACCATACCCAGACCAGTAACAACCTAAACAATTTTCAAACAGATGCTGATTAAATAAATTATTAGATGACTAGGACACCATGGATCTATTTCTATATTATCTGTTTTTATTCCAGGTCTGGTTTCTTGGTTTACCTGAGGATTTTGGTTAAAATGTGTCTGATTTCTTGGTTTACCTGGCAAAAATCTGAAAGGTTGCAAAGGCTTTGGATGATGTTATTTTCCTACAGAAAAACTACTATTTCCTCCTCAACTCTGATGAACTGCTAAAAGTCTGCCCCCTCAGACCCCTCAATAGCTTTCTGTGAGGCTTCTTAGCCTTATATCCTGACTCACTTAAAAACCAACAAATGCCTCAGGAAAAAAAAAAAAAAAACAGGTGGAGGGGTGCACATCCTTTATCCCTGGGATCTTGGCCTCTCAGGTTCTGGTTGCCTTGGCAGCCCTGAACTAAAATTTTTGTATCTCAGTTCCATGAAGAAAGCTCTTCTGACTTTTCTGCCTCTTCAATAGCTGCTCTCTCCATTTGGCAAGAATCCACAAATGTCTAAAATCCTGGCTGCCTTGGCAACTTACAGTGCTTTCATATAGTTTTTTTTTTTTTTTTTTTAAATCATGCTTTTTCTAGCTGTTCTCAGTAGGAGTTTTTGTCTGCTAGGATCTGCTTTATTGCAGCCAGAAGCAAAATCTACATACTTCATAAGCAGTGAAGAAAAAGATTTTCATGATGAAACTACAAACCAAAAATCAGGCAAAGTATTTTTAAAGTATGAGATAAAACATATCATAAGGCAAATGTGCATTCATAAGTAAATCTGAAGGAAGAAAAAAAGGATCAAACAAGGGCTGACTTTAATAAAGGCAAGGTTTCCTAGAGGAGGAGAATTATGTTAAGCATCAAGAAACAGTATCTGCAATGAAAAGAAAGCCATTCCTACCAAAGGAAACCGCTTCAGCAAAGGCAGATATGAGTGTGTTGTGTGAATGAAGTGGAATATGGTAGAGAGTAGTGGGAGGCAATGTTGGATAAATGAGGTGGAAGCAGAAAAGAAAGTCTAAATGCTTAACACTGGAGCCTGAGGATTAATTCCAGAGATAAAACAATTACTTATATATTCCTAAGTCTAAGGGTATAAGTGTAGTATGAAAACTTTCTTTCTTTCTTTGTTTTTAAAGAAGGAAATGGAAACTTTATTCACCAGTTGGTGGTCTGGATACACCGGCTGGCAGGCCAATGGGTAGGCTGCAAGTCTACAGCCTTCAACACCCTCCTGGGGTTTGAGTACACCTTTTATAATTCAAATCCATATTAAAACATAAGTGGCTGTTGCTATGATTTAAAACCATAAACAAAGTTCATGAGATCTATAATCATAAGCAGAAAAGAAAAAGGGCCAAAATGTCCCTAGTTGTGTACAGTTAAAAAATGGTTACTGGGCTGGGGTTGTGGCTCAGCGGTACAGTGCTCGCCTCGCATGTGCCAGACCCTGGGTTCGATCCTCAACACCACATAAAAATAAATAAGTAAAATAAAGGTATTGTGTCCAACTACAACTAAAAAATAAATATTGAAAAAAAAATGGTTACTAACATCTAGACAATCAATCTCTGACAGGCACACTGTCCAAGAAAAGAGGGAACCACAGAGAGAACACTTTTACACTGTATAAGAATTGTCATTTTGTGATGAAACCTTTCTTTAAAATTAATCTAAAAATAAGAATGGAATGGAGTGGACAACAGTCAATCATTATTGATTGAAAGTAATAATAAAGACATAAGGTAAGAAGAATGAAGGAAGGAACAGGTCTAACAGAACTATGGGGAAATGGGAAGAGGAAGTAGTCTCTAAAAGGGCTACAATGGTGGTAGTAAGAATAGAATAGAGGAAGCTAAGAGAGCCTATTTGGATCTTATCCATAAAGAAATTCTGATGAGAAAGGAGATGAAAACAAATATCTTGTGGCAGCTGAATAAAGTACTGGAACTAATTTAAGAGGATTAGAGCCACATATGTTGGCAGGTTCACTTAGACATGTTACCAAAAACTCTAAAAGCAGATAAAATTGGATGAATCCTAAAAGGAATAATAAGAGTAGAAAAAAAGAGGCCTATGGGGTTTTCAAGTCAGGTAAGAGAAGATAAGAAACCAGAAAAGAATAGAACAGGAGAAGAGCTGTTAAAAACTTAAAAATAATAATACTGTTTCTCAACTAGAGCAGAGAAATCGATCAATGTGACTAGAAGGAAGTTCTTATTAACAGGTCATTTATGAAGATGTAAATAATTGCCAAGGATTAAGAGATCAAGGAGGGAATGAGAAATGAAGAAAAATACAGAAGTAGAAAACATTTCTTTGAGAATGTCAAGGAATATTATAAAAAGTAGAACATATGTAGTTTAAGTCCTAAAGATAGTTACAACATTACAAGGGAAGAGATAAAACAATCACAGAACGAAAACCTTACAAAACTAAATACCTCATTGCCGCATAGCACAGCAAGAGGTAGAGGCACACAACAGCAAAACAAAGACAATGACTCAAAGTTTAGTAAGGGTCTGCCCTTTATCCACAATTTCACTTTCC
This sequence comes from Marmota marmota marmota, assembly GCF_001458135.2. Lineage (NCBI taxonomy): Eukaryota > Metazoa > Chordata > Mammalia > Rodentia > Sciuridae > Marmota > Marmota marmota. Next base: position 13,533,697 of record NW_026000174.1, read on the forward strand.
ATGATTTCAGTTACCCCTGGTAGACTGTGGTCTGAAAATATCATATGGAAAATTCCAGAAATGAACAATTTGTAAGTTTTAAATAATTTTTACTACAGTATATTGTTATAGTTGTTTTACTTTTATTTTTGTTTACTTTTTTTTTTAAACACAAACCCAGGGCCTGACACATGCTAGACAAGTTCTCTATCACTGAGTTATACCCCCAGCCCTTATTTTATTACTGTTATTGATAACCTATTACTGTGCTTAATTTATAAATTCAGCTTTATCACAGACATGGACATACAGGTAAATACAGGGTTTGATACTATTCATTGTTTCAGGCATCCACTGGGTTTGTTTTTGCTTTTTGTGTGTATGGTACTGGGGAATGATTCCAGAGGCACTTTACCACTGAGCTCTTTTTTATTTTTTTACATAGAATCTGGCTAATTGCTGAGGTTGGCCTCAAATTTGCAATCCTGCCTCAGCCTCCCAAGTCACTGAGATAGTAGGGTTGTGCTACCACACCCAGGTGATATTCTGGAACATATCCCCAGAAGATAAAAGGGGATTACTGTTATCTCTTAAAAAATGAAATATGCATTAAATACTCAGATACCCAGAAAACAAAAGGACATCATCAATATCAGTCTCAAGTTAACTTTATACTATCTACCACACTTCTGAGAACCACTGCCAAATGGAATATGTAAACAAAGGAACTTTAATGTTAATGTAAGCATATCATTTAGAAGAAGGCAGAAATATAGGAAATGAACCACAAAATGAACTAAAGTGGTTTCCACTTAACCTGCTACCAGGTTAAGATGTCAATTGAGTATCCACTGCTGTATTAAACTAATACAACTTCTCATTTACCCACTTGACCAAGACAAATAACAATTTACAGTAGGCAATACCAAGAGTGTTTACCTAGGAAGAACAGGAACTGCACAGAGAAAAAAAATTAAAAGCTAATAAAATTTAATATTAAATGTTATGACTGCTTACCTAAGTATCATAATTAACACCTTTGAATACAACTACATTAAATTTCACTGTTTTACATCATCCTTTGGCAAAGAATTAATCAAACCAAAGTGTCACAGCCCACATACCAAGAACTTACAAGCTCTTTGTAGCTTTCAATGTAATAATTTAATGCACAGGAATCTAATAAAATCATTTGAAATATAGAAAAACTTTAAACATAAAAATATTTTCATTGCAACACTTTTCATAATTGCAAAATAAAAAAACAAGAATAACTACAATATCCAAAATTGAGGCTATGTTCATATATTACTCAGTTATTAAAATTATATAGAAATTTTTAAATGAGGTATTGCTTTAATAAGATGGGAAGCCACTTAGACTAACTGAAAGATGAAAGGTGCCAAATTGAGCATGCCTTATAATCTCAAATATGAAAAAACATTAAACATAGAAATGGCAATAACATGATAGAAAAAGAAACAAAGATATAATAGTAGAATTCACAAAGCAAGAAATGCAAAATAATAGTGATAACATACCAAGTCATCATAGGTAAGTGTGTAAAAATAATGGAAATAGTCACCAGGGATTAATACAGAGGGAAAATATGAGCAGTTAGGAAAGGAGGTATTGTGGGAAGAGAAAATACCCAAAGACAAGGCAGGAGACTTTTTCCCCAAAGCGTTCATAATGTGTTTATTAACTAAGACAAATTCATAACAATTTTTTTCATAATAAGTTTTTAAAAATATATTTAAGTAACTATTGAGATGACAGATTCACAAATAAAACGACTGCCAAATCAATCTTACAAAACAAATGTTGCAGTAAGAATCTATAGGAGAAAGAGAAAAATGCTGGGAAAGAGAGCAATGTTTTTAGAAGATGGGATGAAGCTGGATCTACCTGCTGGCCATAGTTTGCCAATCCCTAAATTAGAGAAGGCAAAGACTGACAAGATCAACAGGATTTGCAAAAGCAAATAACACAAGAGTAGAGTCAAAGCAAATAAATGTCGTGTTGACTCCAGAAATGGCCAAGCATCAAGGCTTTGTTTTTAGATAACCTGCACTGGATCAGTACAGCCAAAGCAACAAGAGATACATATCCAAGACATCACAGAATCAAATGGAGGTATAAGAATGCTGCTGAGATGAAGGGCTTGGATCTAATGGTCTTTTACCTAGGTGGACAAAAACATTGTGGCTGTCCCTACCACCACATCCATCACCAACATGTTACAGAATCCTTTGAACTTCATTTCTACTGTTTGAAGCAAAGCATCATTTACAATGGTCCATAAGAAAGAATGATACCAAAAAATCAGAGAGTGCAGTATTTGAAACCAGTCAAACTGCATTCAAGTCTACTACCCACTGGCTATGTACCTAACAGTATTTGTCTTTTGTAGGACTGGTTCTACATTCATAAAATGGGAGTAACACCTACCCAAACAGAGTTCTTCATCTCCTGTAATCCTCCAGTACTATTTGGTACAGTTTCTGTATCCATTAAATGGTAACCTTACCTGGCCTCCCTATCTCTCAAACTCTGTCTTTCCTTTTATCTTCAACATTACTGCCCTACTTCTGTCTAAAGAGACAAGACCCTATGACCCTCCTGCTTAATAACTTTTAATGGCTCCCTGATGCCTCCAAGATTTATAAACAGGACCCAATCTACCACTCCAGCCATATCTTCAACACACCTTTAACAGTCCTTTCCTCCCCAGCCCTCATGCACCTATTCCTAGATATGTCACACCTTATCTCCACTGACTATATTCGCCACTTCTTCCCAGAATGCTTTTTCTGCCTTTCACCAAATGACTTCCTGTTCATACTTCACAACTCTGCTCAATGCCCTCTCCCATGCAAAGTTATTTCCACTTACCCACAGAGAATTACACTGGCTCCTATAGGCCCTCACAACATTTTATACTTATCTTAATTGTAGTAGCATTTATCATGTGTTAAAGTTACTTAAATCTGTTTCTGACTCCCTAAACTTGAAGATAGGAATGATCTCTAGGTCTGTATCTCAGTGCCAGACAGTGTCCTTAAAAGAAATTTTGTTGAATGAACCAATGAGAAAGCCTGCTTTAATACCAACACCATTTTGCACTATAGTCTTTTAAAGAATTTGTTGTCTGGAGGGAGATGAATTCAGTAAAGCTTTTCTTTTTTTAGAGGCATGTTTAAAGATGACCAGAATGGTAAAGGAATTATGACATATAAAGAAAAACTTTTTTAGAAGTTTTTAGGAATCTCTTTCCTTCATTAAACATTTACTAAGTGTCTAATACATTCTAGGTACTATATTAAGTGCTAAATTCACAAAAACTTACTCTCTGACCTCTGGGACCTCAGTGTAGTGCCACAGACACAGAAACAATGAACTGATATCTAATGAAATGAGGGATGCACAAGCTCAAGTGTGGCACAAGTAAAAGAGTAACCAATCCCTATGTGAGTGAGAAAAAGTATTTTAAATAACTTACATTTCACCTTGGTCTTAAAAGATGAATATAACTGTGTATGGTGGTGCACACCATAATCCCAGCAACTCCAGAGGCTGAGACTAAAGGATTGCAAGTTTGAGGCCAGCTTGAGCAACTTAGTGAGACCTGACTCAAAATAATAAAAAGGGCTTGGGGGCTCAGGAGTGAAGTGCCCTTGGGTTCAATCCCCAGTGTGTGTAGGAACACACAAACAAAAGAAGAGGAGGAGGAGGAGGAAGAAAACAGAAAACTTCCACATAATTAAAACTGTCCAAAAATAGAGGCACAATAAGTACAAATTCATTAGAATGGGAGAAATATCCCTATTCATGAATATAATCACTCTCTCCACTGGTGTTCCAAATTGCATTTTCTCTTGAAGAACTTACCTCAGTGTTCTCCACTTTCTGCCGCACCATCAATTTCTCCCTCTCTATGATACACAAATACAACACATACTTTTTCGGCAAGTTGATATCAGGTATCTTAAAAGTAAACACTCTTAAGCTTTAGTCCCCTTGCAGAGCCATTTCTCTGCCCTCTTTACAGAAAATTCCTTTGAAGACATCTACATATTAACTGTTTCTGCTTTTCATTTTAACCTTACTTCAGGGTAAACATAAAGTATACAGGCATGAAAGAGTTCAATGGATGGTTATAATCTGATATGTGAACAGAATTCTTTATTTAAACTAAGGACTAAGGATATTTTTAAAAAAAAATTTTAGTTGTAGATAGACACAAGATATTTATTTTATTTATTTATTTTTATGTGGTGCTGAGGACTGAACACAGTGCATCATGAGTGTGAGGCAAGTGGTCAACCACTGAGCTACAACTCCAGCCCCAGAACTAAGGATTTTTAAAGTGAAAATAATGCTAGCCTATTGAAGGTACCAATATGGGATAAATTGGCTCAGCTTTATCATACAACTATCTTTACAATAATACTATTCATTTCCTCCAGTGAAAGAACAGCAAGAAAGAATAGTGAGATGGTGAAATTCATAGCTTTGCATTATCTTCATCAGGGTGAATAATCAACAAAGTGTTTTTTGCTTCCACATCATCACAACTGTCTTAACACTATTTGTACAGACTAAAGCACACTTATTAAGTGCAAAAAGATAATTATTCTTTCAATGTTCCTCCTTCTTATACATTCTTACTCTTTTCAAGTCTGTCCTTTAAAAGAACATACTTTAATGCCTTACACGTAGTAGGAACTCTATAAGTGTCTATTAAATCTAGTATAAAACCTAGCACATAGGGTATGGTACAAAGTAAATTTCATAAATGTTAATTCTCCTGTCTCCAAAACTATCTGCCTTTAAGAACAATGTACCAATCTGATAAATCCTTCTTATTCTACATGAACAAGTTTATCTATTTCTATGTCAGAAGTACCTGCATTTTAAGAGAATCCTAATAATAGGGGACCTACAGTTATTTAATATCAGATACTACAGAATACATATGTGATATATTAAACATAAACCTGACCCTACCTACCAGAAGAAAGTAAAACCATTTCTTTTAATAACTTTTATAATTGAAAAGCCATATATAGTATTTATACATATTTTAAATACTTATGCATATTTTAAAAGTCTGGCAAGTTGAGGATGTAGCTCGGAGCTAGAGTGCTTGCCTAGCAATCCCCTGTATCACCAAAAAAAAAAAAAAAAAATGGTAATGACAAGGAAAATACAATCATTAACAATGGTTGTTCTCTGGACTAAGACAATATTACATAATATTTCACTTCATTGTGCTTTTGTTTTGCAGTACTAGGGATTGAACCCAGGGATGCGCTACCATTGAGCTGTATAAATTCCCAGCCACTTCTATTTTTTGAGACAGGGTCTCACTAAAAGTTGCCCAGGCTGGTCTCAAACTTGGGATCCTCTTGCCTCAGCCTCTTAAGTAGCTGGGATTACAGGTATTCGCCACCCATGTGGCTGTGCTTTTCCTTATTGTTCAATTTTTCTATATTGAATTCCAAATGACTAGCAAGCCTCTCTAAATCCTGGATTTGCTTTATATAAACCCATCTTGCACACTTATTGTCATAAACAAGCATTGCCGTTTGTTCATTTTCCTGGTACCAGGGATTGAACCCAGGGACACTTAACCAGAGCCACACCCCCAGCCCTTTTTTTGTATTTTATTTAGAGACAGGGTCTCACTGAGTTGCTTAGGGCCTCACTAAATTTCTGAAGCTGGCTTTGAACTCATGACCCTCCTGCCTCAGCCTTACAAGTAGCTGGGTGCACCACTGCGCCTGGTGATAAACTTCGTAACATTCTTTCACAGAAGTTCATGACTTACTTATCTTTGTACCCCTTATCACCTAGCAGAGTGCTTTGCACAGGAGACATGCACTCCATAAATGTGTACAAAATGAATGCATATAATAAGAACTAATTTCTTAGGCATTTCACACTATAAGTACTTTACCTATATCATCTCATTTAATTCTCACAACTCTGCAACATAGTTGCTATTATCCACAAATTAACAAATTAGGAAATATGGCCTTTGCATATATGTATTCCCAGTGGCTAGGAAGGCTGAGGCTGGAGGATTGCAAGTTCAAGGCCAGGTTCAGCAACTTAGCTAGGCACTGAGTAACTCAGTGAGATCCTGTCTCAAAATAAAAAAATATAAAAAAAGTTGGGGATGTGGCTCAGTGGTTAAGCACCCCTGGGTTTAATCCCTGGTACCAAAAAAAGAAAAAAAGAAGGAAACGAGGAAATATAGGCACAGAGTTTAAGCAGCTCATCCAAAGCCACACACCTACTAAGTTGTAGAACCAGGACTCAAATTCAGATTCACTAACTTTCAATCCTGTGTTCTTTCCAGACCATTATTTAAAATGCAAAATGTTATTATACTGAATTATTAAACAAAAAATCTTATTTGTCATGCATGTATTTTACAATTCTTTGGATCTCACTAAAATCATAAACATGTCAGAATATCGCTGTGAGGGCTGGGGATGTGGCTCAAGCAGTAGCGCGCTCGCCTGGCATGCGTGCGGCCCGGGTTCGATCCTCAGCACCACATACAAACAAAGATGTTGTGTCCGCCAAAAACTAAAACATAAACATTAAAAAAAAAAAAAAAAGAATATCGCTGTGACTGGGAATTCAGTAAGTGACTGGGAATTCAGTAAGTGAAATATTGAGGCAAGTTTAAAAAGAAAACTGGCCTGGTGATACATTTGCAGAAATGACCATCTTCTCCCTTCTTTCACATTTAGCCTACACTGTACAATAAGCATCTCATATCATCCTAAACATTATAATCAAGTTGTCTCTGCTGATACACATATAAGAGGACTTAATGTAGTATGAGAGAAATAAATTGTAACAGAACAGTGCTTCTCAGTCAACAAACCAATTAGGTTGGTGTTAGAGATTGACTAGTTGGGGGTTGGGGTTGTGACTCAGTGGTAGAGTGCTTGCCTAGCACGTGTGAAGCACTGGGTCCTATTCTCAGCACCACATACAAATAAATAAAATAAAGGTCCATCAACAACTAAAAAATTTTAAAAAAAAGATTTACTAGTTGGGAAATTCTGAATTTAGGTTATAATAAAGTCATTTAGCTCATCCTTCCTTCAAATATTTAAGAATCTATAACATGGGCAGAGCATAGTGGTACACGCCTGTAATCCCAACAGCTTGGGAGGCTGAGGCAGGATGATCGCAGATTGAAGTCAGCCTCAGCAATTTAGCAAGCAACCTAGTGAGATTCTGTCTCAAAATAAAAAATAAGCCAGGTATGGTAGCACATGCCTATAATCCCAGCAGCTCAGGAGGCTGAGACAGGAGAATCATGAGTTTAAAGCCAATCTCAGCAAAACCAAGGTGTTAAGCAACTCAATGAGACCCTATCTCTAAATTAAATATAAAAAGCAGGGCTGGAGTTGAGTGCCCCAGTACCCAAAAATATTTTTTTAAATTAAAAATAAAGGGCTGGAGCCCTCACTCGGCGCAGCATGAACGGAAGCCCCAGCCGTGCGGCACTCGCTCAGCGCAAACCGAAGACGGCACAGAACAGAGGCTTTGCTTGCGGGTCACCAGACCAAGCTCTGGACACAGCACAAGGTTACCCCAGCACCCTCACATCACCAAACACCCTACTCAGACAGAATCCATCTGAGATAACCTTTCTCTCCATCTATCAGTGGGTGTGGCTACCAGCGCGGTTCTGCGGCTGATCAGGTACCCGGTTTCCAACTCCCCCACCCCCAGTTTGATAACTCGAAGTTTTCCCACAAGTTTTTGGGGGTTGATAGCTATCAACGCAGAACAGTAACTGTACAGGTACCTGGTTTCCAACTCAGAGACTAAGAGAAGGGAGGCTCCAGGTAGAAGCTCAAGCCCTCTCACACTGGCTACCTCCACCACCCTGAACACAGAGACTCAAGCTAGGAATAGACAACTCCACCTACTGCAAGAAAAGAAAACAGATTTCTGAGACTTTTTCTTTCTTTCTTTCTTTCTTTTCGTTTCTCGCTCTTCTCATCCAATCTCCTCTACCCTTCCCCTTCTGGTCCTCACAACCTCAACATATGTGAATCCAAGAACTTTGCATGAAATTAGACTTAAGGACTGAATCACCAGAATAATATAATATAGAGGAATTGCATAGGCCCCACCTCACCCCCCCTTTTATTTTTTTCTTCTTATTTTCTTTCTCCCTCTCTTTCTGTCTTCGTTATTTTTTATCTCTTCTTCTATTTTTTCTTTTTTTTTCTTCCTCCCTCTATCCCACTTTCAACCTCCTATCTTTTACTATTTATACGTAGGGTAATGTTCTAAATAGAGATAAAGGAATTTGAAGTTATACATTCTTCCGTAAATTACCCGTATCTACTCATTAGCGTTCTTCTCTAAATTGCTAATTTAGAGTAATCCCACACCCTCACTCCTTTCCCCCTTAACATTATGTCCTACACCTGACCCTAAGTTCTCTATACATCACCAGAAATGGTATGCCTCTTATGAAACTAATGACTACATTCTAAATAACAACTGAAACCAACATTTGTAGACATAGAGTCTAACTAAAAATGTATTAATAATGAAAACTTGCTCATAGATGATGTACTATTGATATTAAGAACTGTTAACATTGTTTTCCTCCACAAAGGAGAGATTTTGGAACTATATAAGAGCAATATAAATATACAGAGGGAAAAATATTAACACAACAGTCACACAGAGCTGGAAAGAAATGTAAGCAATATGAAAAGACAAGGAAAGAAAGGACCACAAACAATGCAGGACATGTCAACATTACAAGAGGTAAAATCTGCAGTAGAAGGAATGTCAGATAAAGATTTCAGGATATACATGGTTCAGATGATCTGGAGTCTTAAGGAAGACATTAGACAGCAAATGCAGTCAATGAAAGTTCACTTTGACAATGAATTACATAAACAAATCAAAGAAGCAAAAGATCAACTCTACAGGGAGATAGAGGTTATACAAAAAAAACAGAAATTCTGGAAATGAAGGAAATTATAAACAAATTAAAAACTCAAATGAGAGTATCATCAGTAGAGTAGACCAATTAGAAGCAGAACATCGGACAACGAAGACAAAATATATCATCTCGAAAAGAGCCTAAACAACTCAGAAAAGCTGATAAGAAACCACGAGCAGAACATCCAAGAAATCTGGGATACCATAAAAAGACCAAATTTAAGAGTTATTGGGATAGAGGAAGGTATAGAAGTCCAAACCAAAGGAATGAGCAATCTGTTCAATGAAATAATTTTAGAAAACATTCCAGACATGAAGAATGAATCAGAAATCCAAATCCTAGAAGCCTACAGGATGCCAAAATGTACAAAACCACAAGAGACCCATGCCAAGACACATTATAATGAAAATGTCCAACATACAGAACAAGGAGAGAATTTTAAAAGCTACAAGAGAGAATGTTGAGGAAGAAGATGGCGGCGAGGGGAGTGCATTGCCCCCGTGTGCCGCGTCACTGTGTGGGAGTATGACGAGTCAGGACTGCTAAAGGCTATCTTGTTAGGAATTTCCAGCAATAGTGGGGTGCTCCGGAACATGGAGGAAGGATTTCCATCGCACGAGGATCAGCTACGGGGACTCAAACGCGAGAGATTTGTTGCACGGAGGGTAACACTGCTTATTCAGCAAATCGCCCCGCTGCTAGAGTCTGCAGCACGCGCTGGGAAATGAGGAGACAGCGGCGCAGGGATACAGCGCTGCAGTTTCTGCCAGCCGTACAAGCGCCGTACTCAGTGCTGAATTCTGGGTTCGAGACGGGGGAAGGAAGTGGTCCATCTCGGTTCTCCACACCGGTCAGACCACAGAGGAGGCCAGCGGCCACCATATTGGAGAGCTGACGTCACCATCCCTGTTTTCGACTGACCGCAGCTCATTCAGCCATAGAACAGGTAATTTCAGGCTGCCATTCGCCTGCGGCTTGCAGACAGATTACTCAGGCTCAGTGCCTGAGTGCTTCTTGGAGCCTGCTCTTATCAGAGCATACACCGAGCACGGAGCGGCCGAGTTCCAGCTCCCGGAGCGGCCCTGGCCCAGGGCGTAGGAGCCCGCGGAAACTGCTGCTTGGAGCCTGCTCTTATCAGAGCATACACTGAGCACGGAGCGGCCGAGTTCCGGCTCCCGGAGCTGCCCTAGCCCAGGGCTAAGGAGCCTGCAGAAACTGCTTCTTGGAGCCTGCTCTTATCAGAGCATACACCTAGCACGGAGCGGCCGAGTTCCGGCTCCCGGAGCTGCCTTGGCCCAAGGCTAAGGAGCCTGCGGAAACTGCTTCTTGGAGCCTGCTCTTATCAGAGCATACACCGAGCACGGAGCGGCCGAGTTCCGGCTCCCGGAGCTGCCTGGCCCAGGGCTAA
>NW_026000174.1:13548979-13551355 GCF_001458135.2 Marmota marmota marmota
GAGGGGAGGGGAGGGGGGATAGTAGAGGATAGGAAAGGCAGCAGAACACAACAGACACTAGTATGGCAATATGTAAATCAATGGATGTGTAACTGATGTGATTCTGCAATCTGTATATGGGGTAAAAATGGGAGTTCATAACCCACTTGAATCAAAGTGTGAAATATGATATATCAAGAAATTTGTAATGTTTTGAACAACCAACAATAAAAAATTTAAAAAAAAAAAGCTACAAGAGAAAGGAGGCAGATTACATTTAGGGGTAAAGCAATTAGGTTAACGGCTGACTTTTCAACACAGACACTGAAAGCTAGAAGATCCTGGAACAACATATTTCAAACGCTGAAAGATAAGGGGTTCCAACCAAGAATCTTGTATCCAGCTAAATTAAGCTTCAGGTTTGACAATGAAATAAAAACCTTCCATGATAAACAAAAGTTAAAAGAATTCACAGCTAGAAAACTGGCTCTGCAAAGCATCTTGGACAGAATATTACACGAAGAGGAAATGAAAAACAACAACGAAAATCAACAGTGGGAAGTAGTACAGTAAGGAGAAAAACTAATCAAAGAGGAAAAACAAATCAAGTTAAACAACAACAAAAAATGGCTGGAAGTACAAACCATATCTCAAAGGAACCCTAAATGTTAATGGCTTAAACTCACCAATCAAAAGACATAGGCTAGTAGACTGTATTTAAAAAAAAAAAAACATCCAACAATATGCTGCCTACAGGAGACTCATCTGACAGGAAAAGACATACACAGACTGAGGGTGAAAAGTTGGGAAAAATCATACCACTCACATGGACCTCAGAAGCAAGCAGGGGTATCCATTCTCATATCAAATAAAACAGACTTCAAGTCAAAGTTAATCAAAAGGGATAAAGAAGGACACTACAGGGGCTGGGGATGTGGCTCAAGCGGTAGCGCGCTCGCCTGGCATGTGCGCGGCCCAGGTTCGATCCTTAGCACCACATACAAAGATGTTCTGTCCACCAAATACTAAAAAATTAATATTAATAATTTGTATAAAAAAAAGAAGGACACTACATACTGCTAAAGGGAACCATTCACCAACAAGACATAACAATCATTAATATATATGCCCCAAACAATGGTGCAGCTATGTTCATCAAGCAAACTCTTCGCAAGTTCAAGAGACAAATAGACCACAACACAATAATCATGGGTGACTTTAACACACCTCTCTCACCACTGGATAGATCTTCTAAACAAAAGTTGAATAAAGAAACTATAGAACTCAATAATACAATTAGTAACCTAGACTTAACTGACATATATAGAATATATCAACCATCATCAAGCGGATATACTTTTTTCTCAGCAGCACATGGTTCCTTCTCAAAAACAGACCATATACTATGCCATAAGGCAACTCTTAGCAATAATAAAGGAGTTGAGATAATACCATGCATTTTATCTGATCATAATGGAATGAAACTGGAAATCAACGATTAAAGAAGGAAGAAAAAATCCTTACATCACTTGGAGAATGAACAATATGTTACTGAATGATCAATGGGTTTCAGAAGACATCAAGGAGGAAATTAAAAAATTCTTAGAGTTAAATGAAAACACAGACACAACATATCGAAATCTATGGGACACAATGAAAGCAGTTCTAAGAGGAAAATTCATTGCTTGGAGTTCATTCCTCAAAACCAACAAATAAATGATCTCATACTTCATCTCAAAGCCCTAGAAAAAGAAGAGCAAAACAACAGCAAATGCAGTAGAAGGCAAGAAATAATTTAAATCAGAACTGAAATCAATGAAATTGAAATAAAAGAAACAATTGAAAAAATAGACAAAAGTAAAAGTTGGTTCTTTGAAAAAATAAATAAGATCGACAGACCCTTAGCCATGCTAACGAAGAGAAGAAGAGAGAGAACTCAAATTACTAGCATACGGGATGAAAAGGGCAATATCACAACAGACACTACAGAAATACAGAAGATTATTAGAAATTATTTTGAAACCTTATACTCCAATAAAATAGAAGATAGTGAAGGCATAGATAAATTTCTTAAGTCATATGATCTGTCCAGATTGAGCCAGGAGGATATACACAACTTAAACAGACCAATATCAATTGAGGAAATAGAAGAAGCCACAAAAGACTACCAACCAAGAAAAGCCCAGGACCGGATGGGTATACAGCAGAGTTTTACAAAACCTTCAAAGAAGAACTAATACCAATACTTTTCAAGCTATTTCAGAAAATAGAAAAAGAGGGAGTACTTCCAAATTCATTCTACGAGGCCAACATCACCCTGATTCCTAAACCAGACAAAGACACTTCAAAGAAAGAAAACTACAGACCAATATCTCTAATGAACATAGATGCAAAAAT
>NW_026000174.1:13553757-13574003 GCF_001458135.2 Marmota marmota marmota
GACAAATCCTCTGAAATGGAAATGAGGAAAACTACCCCATTCACAATATCCTAAAAAAAAAAAAAAATACTTGGGAATCAACTTAACAAAAGAGGTAAAAGATCTATACAATGAAAACTATAGAATTCTAAAGAGAGAAATTGAAGAAGACCTTAGAAGATGGAAAGATATACCTTGCTCATGGATAGGCAGAATTAATATTATTAAAATGGCCATATTACCAAAAGCACTCTACAGATTCAACACAATTCCGATCAAAATCCCAATGGCATTCCTCACAGAAATAGAAAAAGCAATTATGAAATTAATATGGAAAAATAAGAGACCTAGAATAGCTAAAGCACTTCTAAGCAGGAAGAGTAAAACAGGTGGTATAACTATACCAGATTTTAAATTATACTACAGAGCAATAGTAATAAAAACAGCATGGTACTGGCACCAAAACAGGCTGGTAGACCAATGGTACAGAATAGAGGACACAGAGACCAATCCACAAAATTACAACTACCTTATATTAGACAAGGGTGCTAAAAGCATGCAATGGAGAAAGGAAGCATCTTCAACAAATGGTGCTAGGACAACTGGAAATCCATATGTAACAAAATGAAATTGAATCCCTTTCTCTCACCATGCACAAAAGTTAACTCAAAATGGATCAAGGATCTAGGAATCAAACCAGAGACTCTGCATCTAATAGAAGAAAAAGTTAGCCCTAACCTCCATCTCGTGGGGTTGGGCTCCAAATTCCTTAATAGGACACCTATAGCACAAGAGTTAAAATCAAGAATCAACAAATGGGACATATTCAAACTAAAAAGTTTTTTCTCAGCAAGAGAAATAATAAGTGAGGTAAATTCCTGGGAACAAATTTTTACCCTCACACTTCAGATAGAGCACTAATCTCTAGGATATACAAAGAACTCAAAAAGTTAAACAAAAAAATAAATAAATAAATAACCCAATCAACAAATGGGCCAAGGACCTGAACAGACACTTCTTAGAAGAGGATATACAATCAATTAACAAATACACGAAAAAATGCTCAACATCGCTAGCCATCAAGAGAAATGCAAGTTAAAACTACTCTAAGATACCATTTCACTCCAGTAAGAATGGCAGCCATTATGAAGTCAAACAACAACAAGTGCTGGCGAGGATGCAGGGAAAAAGGTACACTCATACACTGCTGGTGGGGCTGCAAATTGGTGCAGCCAATTTGGAGGGCAGTATGGAGATTCATTGGAAAGCTGGGAATGAAACCACCATTTGACCCAGCTATTCCCCTTCTTGGACTATACCCAAAAGACCTAAAAAGAGCATACTACAGGAACACAGCTACATCAATGTTCATAGCAGCACAATTCACAATAGCTACACTGTGGAACCAACATAGATGCAATTCAATAGATGAATGGATAAAAAAAATATGGCATTTATACACAATGGAATATTACTCAGCACTAAAAAATAACAAGATCATGGCATTTGCAGGGAAATGGATGGCATTAGAGCAGATTATGCTAAGTGAAGTTAGCCAATCCCTAAAAAACAAATGCCAAATGTCTTCTCTGGTATAAGGGGGGTGACTCAAAACAGAGTAGGGAGGAAGAGCATGAGAAAAAGATTACCACGAAACTAGGAAAAGAGGAGGGAGGGAAAGGGAGGGAGAAGGGGAATTGCACGGAAGATGGAAGGAGAGACCCTCATAGTTATACAAAATACATATATGATGGTGTGGGGGGAAGGAAAAAAGAGAGAGAGAGATGTGTCACAGTAGATTGGGTAGAGAGAGGTGATGGGAGGGGAGGGAAGGGGAGGGCAGCAGAATACAACAGACACTAAAGTATTGCTATATGTATATACGTGGCTGTATAACCAATGTGATCCTGTAATCTGTACACATGGAAAAATGAGAATTCATACCCCATTTGAATCAAGTGTATGATATGTCAAGATCATTGTATTGTCTCAAGCAACTAATAAAAAATAAAAATTAAAAGAAAAAAATTAAAAATAAATAAATAAATAAAGGGCTGGGGTTGTGGCTCAGTGGTAGGGCACTAACCTGGCACTTGCGAGGCCCTGGGTTTGATCCTCAGCACCATATAAAAATAAATAAACGGGAAAAAAAGGTTAAAAAAAAAAAAAAAGGTCAAACAATAAATTTTTTAAAAAATTAAAATAAAAAGAGCTGGGGATGTGCTCAGTGGTTGAGCACACTTGGGTTCAATCCCTAGTATGAAAAAAAAAAAAGAATCTACAATATGCCAGGTACTGCAGCACCACAGAAATCAAGGCCATCCTCCCCAAATGCCATCCTGGTCTTAGCATTTCAGGTTAAATCCTCTATTCAACAAAAGCTCAGTTTAAGTGTTTATAAATTGTTTTTAAAAATTATTTTTCATTGGCAAATGTTATAAAAATCTGTGCAACTGGTTCCCAAACCAATGCATATCTATTTTATTTGATAGTACATATCCCTTACAGATTTAAAAATTACTATTGTCATTAACATTTACTCATGTCATAGTATGAACTACCAGCCAGTAGCTTTCAAACATTTTGAACACAATCCACAATATGAAATACATTTTATATTATTCCTAATTTATACCCAAACACACACATAAAACTTAAAACAAATCATACTATTTGTATTCTATTCCTTCCCTCCCCAACCCCTACACTGTGCTGAATGCCCCCAGCCCTATTTTATTTTTGAGACAGGGTACTCAAGTTGCTGAGGCTGGCCTTGAACTTATGATCTTGAATTACTAATGACAATAGTAATAGGGTCAATCAGAAAATCATAGCAAGGCTGAGATTCAAATCCAGGTTTTCTGACTTCAAATCTACTTCCCTTCCCTAAAACACATGACTTGAAGAAATAAAAGTAAATTCCATGAAAAAAAAAAAAAAAGACTTTCCCTTAGATTAGGTAAGAAAATAATTTATAAAGCTTTGAGTTTTATAAATTTACAAAAATTTGGCCAGAAAAAACTTTTTATGTTTTCCAAACTAGTTTATACATTACAGAAGCATTTTTCATAATGCTGAAAGTAGGCAGAGCAAATATCTCAAAAACAAGCAAGGGGCTTAGAAAAGTTTCAGACACTATAAAAACTCCAAAATCCACTACACAGGAGGGAAGGCAGAAAGATCACAAGTTTGAGGCTAGTCTGGGAAATTTAGCAAAAACCCTGTCTCCACCAGGCCCAGTGGCACACGCCAGTAATGCCAGCGGCTCAGGAGACTGAGGCAGGAGGATCATGAGTTCAAAGCCAGCCTCAACAAAAGCGAAGTGCTAAGCAACTCAGTGAGACCCTGTCTCTAAATAAAATGCTGCGGATGCGGCTCAGTGATCAAGTGCCCTTGAGTTCAACCCCCAGTACCAACCCCCATCCCCCTGAAAAAAAAAAAAAACCTGTCTCAAACATAAGAAGAGGGTTGGGAATGTATCTTGGTGGTAGAGTACCTCCAAGGTTCATTCCCCAGGACTGAGGTGGTGGTGAATCTACATTCAACACTAAGTAATGTCAAAACAAACATGTGGTCATTTCCCTAACAAGTAAATTTTATGTTAATATGGCTAAATACCAAAAAAACAGACAATATGTCCCTGAGCAGGCAGAAAAATGGATGAAAGAAACATACAATTGTAATATTAGAGTATACTGATTTAAGTGACTTGTTAACAAAATTCGGTTCTTTCTAGTCATTTATCTAGGTGCTATCTAAAACAGCAAATAAACATATTCATGTACATTATTCATGCAGGAACTACAAGTAGTTATTCCACAACAGCTACTGGTGGGTATGTTAAGATGCCAATAACCATGTATCCATATCATTTAACAATTTGGGAGCGCATCTTCCATATCTACAGCTAAAATTAATTTCAGACAGCTTCAAGAGTTTTAGGCCCAGTTCTGACCTTCTGCAGTGAATTATAACTCATATCTATTATCTGCTTTCTACCAAGATAATCATCTCCAGTATCTAGAAAAACTAGTGGCAACTTATACCCAAACTCGTAGTTATTGTTCCTTCAGTATATAGCTAAAAAGAAATATAACTTCTATCACTTGAATATTTTCAAGTTCTGCTCAAACTCCAGGAATGCGGCTCTCCAAAAGTACCTTAAATCCAAATTCTGAGTACAATTTTTTCTGCCCTTGATTCTGTACAATTGTATTTTTCCTCCCTCTTCAAGCACTCTATTTCCTTCCTTTCACTATCAAAATCCTTGAAAGAATATGTTGGCTGATTTTTCCCTTCATTTTTCACTCCTTAACATATTGTGATTATTTTATGGAAGTTCCTCAAAAGACTAGGAATGGTATCACCATATGATCCAGCTATACTACTCCCTGATGTCTACCCTGAAGAATTAAAGTCAGCATTCTGCAATGATACATGCATACTCCTGTTTATAGCAGCACAATTCACAATAGCCAAATTATAGAAAAAGTCTAAGTGTCCATAAATTGATGAACAATAAAGAAAATATAGTATATATACACAATGAAGAGAATGAGATTATGTCTTTGGAGGAAAACAGATGGAACTTGGAGAGCATTATGGTAAGTAAAATAAGCCAAACTCAGAAACTGAAAGGTCCTATGTTTTCTCTATTTAGAAACTGAAGGGAAAACGGAAAAAAGTAGGTAGGGAGTTGTCTCAGGAAAATAGAAGGGAGACCAGTAGTAAAAGGGTAAGTACAATAGCCCTTTATAAATGAAAATGCATGTACACCTATGTAACAACAAATCCCATTACAAATAATTATAAAGCACCAATAAAAAATACCAAAAAAGAAACATGACTATTTTGTGTACCTGTTTTATTTATAGAAATGATATAAAGTGGTACATATCCTTTGGCAACTTTTTCACTTAACATTTTTTCAAGACTTATCCATGTTATTACATGAGGACCTAATTCATTCATTGTAATAATTACAGGATCCGTAGTTCATTCCTTCTATCAAGGACAACTGTTTCTTTTTCTAGTACTTCAGTGCTGTCATATGCAATAGGGAGGGGCGTACATACAAGCTTCCCTAAGACAAATATCTATCAATGAAATTGCTGCAGGGTAAGGAATGTATCTCTTCAATTTTACTAGATATAATCAATATTTCCAATGAATTCAATTCTGGACTTGTTAATCTTCTTCTGTTTTCTATTCCATTGATTTCTGCTCATATCTTTATTCTTTCCTATCTCTTACTTCCTTTGGGTTTAATTTGATGTTACTTTTCTAACTTCTTTGGTTGACCACTTAGTTTTGTTCTTTAACATATTACTTCGAAGTTGGCTTTAAAAAAAAAAAAAATTCCAAACATGGATTGGAGGAAAAAGAAACTGCTTATATTTCACTTATTAATATCTAATTGTATCATACTGGGATCAGATGATGTGGTTTCTATAACTGCTCAACTTATAATGGGGTTGTATCTCAATAAACCCATTGTGAGCTAAAATAAGTCAAAAATATATTTAATACACCTAATCTACTTAACATCACAGCCACAAAATGCACTGAAGAGTAACCATTTTTTTTACTGTTGTGATAGCATGGCTGAGTGGGAGGTGCAGCTTGCTACCACTGCCTAGCATTGCAAGAGAGTTATCATACTGCATATGAGAAACTGATGTGACTCCATTTTTGAGAAACCAGCTTCTACCTCAAGGCCTGTCCTAAGGAAGGGGGCATGACCCTTGTCTGGGAAAAACCCACAGAGCACTCCTAAGCACATACCCACCTGCTGAATTGTTCCTCTGCAAACAACAGGAGAGATCTGTGGCGCCAGGTGTCCCTGACTCAGTAAGGCTAGGTGAAGACCCATAGCAACCCCCTAGCAACCACCAATCAGCATGAAATAGGGAAAATACCTGGGATGCCAGATGACCCCCCAGTAGTTTACAGTGGTTGATAACATGTTGGAAAACCATGTAGTTTAGCACGTACACCCCTCGTGGTTTAAACCAATCAGTTCAAAGGAATCCCCCTCATGTACTAACCAATCATCCCTACCCAACTTGTTCCCGCCAGTGAATGTGCTAATCAATGTTAAGAATTGTTGTTTTGACTTTCCCGCGGTATGGAATGATTTGCTGTGTGATGTTATGATGCATCGAGTATACCCCCAAAACCTATAAAATCTCACTGAACAAAGGACCGGGACTCCACTCCCTGGGACCGATGAGGCGGGAACGGTTGTGAGTCCAGGCTCTAGCTTGCAATAAAGACTCTTGTGTGACTGCATCGGATTCAGCTCCTGGAGGTCTACTGGGGTCCCACGAATCTGGCATTACACATATCACTAGCTTCGGAAAAAAATCAAAATTCGAAGTATGGTTTCTGCTGAATACGTTTTACTTTCAAAAGTCAAAAAATCTTGTCAAACCATTGTAAATAAGGGAACATCTGGTATTACTATTTCATATCTGTTGAAACTTTCTTTATGCCTAATTATGAGTCTTAAAAAGGTAACATGTTGGAAAACCATGATGTGTTGTTTAAATTACATGGTCCACATTTGCTTGTACACTTCTTAATTTGGATGGTATATAGTTCTATATATAGAGAGAGTAAATCAAGTTATCTACTAGTTTCCCCCCCCCCCACTACTATACTGGGGATTGAACACAAGGGTTTTTTACCAATGAACTCAGCCCTCTTTTATGTTTTATTTTGAGACATAGCCTTGCTAAATTGTTGCAATTAGCCTCAAACTTGAAATCCTCCTGCCTGTAAGGATGGCCTTAGGCCTTAGCCTAAGCAAATCCATTTTAAAAACTCCACTTTGTTATTTTGTTGTTGTTGTTTATTTTTTAGTTGTAGTTAGACACAATATCTTTGTTTTATTTATTTATATGTGGTGCTGAGGATTGAATCCAGGGCCTCACACGTGCTAGGCGAGTGCTCTACCACTGAGCCACAACCCCAGCCCCATAAAAACTCCACTTTGAAACCTGCAGTCTCACCAGGCACACCTACAGAGCCCTCCAATATGGCCCTCAGGCACAAACAAGTCACTTCTCCCCACCCTGACAATCTCAGAGTGAAGTCTCTGTCCGATTGTCCTCACCCCATAAGGGGGGAGAAGCAAAAAAATCAGGATGGGAAAATCAGACCAGATGCTTTAACCCCAGGGCAAATGACATCACTGAGAAATACAGTAGCAGCTGATAGGGATTGAAAGGGTGGTCAGAAGCCCCCAAATTTAGTATAAATGATGGACCAACCAACACTGCTACACACAAGCCTGAGAGCCTGATGAAGACCTGGACTGAAATCCCAATTCTTCTCATCTGCCTGATCCTCTACATTGTTCTCACACAGCTCTCAAACTCTACAGCAATCTCTTGACTCTGGTAAGAAAAGGACTTCTCCTTATGACTGCCTTCTCAGCCAGCCATCAGCTCCATCCCAGGAGAAGCCTGCCTTGGTTCCTGATCTGATCACCACAGTCTGAGTGAGTGTGCATCTATCTGCTGGAGTCTAAGGCTTGAGACTTTTGATCTGACACTTGGGCTTAGCATGCAGAGGGAATGTCTGTCATAAGCCTATCATGAGTAAGTGTGTTTACAATTCTTAGAGTTAATCTAGAATTGTTTGCTATGAATTGATTGTGTCTATTGCAGTACCTAGCATTCAGGATTGTCAATTTCTTGATTAAGAACTTATAAGGTAAAATTGTATTGAGTGATTTGAGTAAATAAAGCATTGGAAAGGGCAGAAGCATGTGGACATTCTTTATTTCTCACCTTCTATTGTATAAGTTGCACCTTTGCTCATCGCAACACTGTCTCAGCCTCTTGAGTCACTAGAATCACAGGCATTCACTAAATCTAGCTAACCTTAAAGTCTAAAGTTAATCACTATCTTTATTATCTTACTGACCTATATACAGAAATTTAGAACCCATTAATAATGACCACTTTTCTTCCCCATTTATATTTTATCTTTGCCTAGTATTTTATTTCCACCTTGGTTATAACCCCTTACAAATTAGTCATAATTATTTTTTCTTTATATAGTCAATGTTGGCTTAGTTTACCTACTGACTTCTTTGTCCACAATAACTACTTACATCCTATATTCTCCCCTGGGATACATTTCATTTCTTCTGTAGGACATTATTTAGTATTAACAGTTCTTTTAGAAACAGTGCAGTAAATTTTCTACATTTTTGTCTGAAAATATTTTTATCTTGCCCTCACTCTTAAATGACAACTTACCTGAGTATGAAATTCAGGTTTCTCACAACACTTTGAAGATAATATTCAATTTCTGTGCTCTATGATCAATTTCTCTATGATTAAGAGAGCTCTGCTCTCAATCTGATTGTTGTTCCTATTTAGTTGCATTTAAAAGTATCTTTGGTCCTACAGGGACACAGCCACATCAATGTTTACAGCAGCACAATTCACAATAGCTAAACTGTGGAACCAACCTAAATGCCCTTCAGTAGATGAATGGATTAAAAAATGTGGCATATATACAAAATGGAATATTACTCAGCAATAAAAAGGAATAAAATCATGGCATTTGCGGTAAATGGATGCAGCTGGAGTAGATAATGCTAAGTGAAGTTAGCCAATCCCGAAAAAAACAAATGGCCAATGTTTTCTCTGATATAAGGTGACTAACTCATAGTTGGGCAAGGAGAAGGAGCATGGGAAGAATTGATAAACTCTAGATAGGGCAGAGGAGGGGGAGGGCAGGGGAGGGGGCAGGGGGTTAGCAATGATGGAGGAATGTGACGAATATCATTATCTAAAGTAAATGTATGAATACATGAATTGGTAATGAACATACTTTATATACAGAGATATGAAAAATTGTTCTATATATGTGTAATAAGAATTGTATGCATTCCGCTGTCATGTATTTAGTAAAATAAATAAATAAAAAGAATCTTTGGTCATAACAAACCAGATAACGACACATTAAAGAAAGAAATAAGGCTGGGGTTGTGGCTCAGTGGTAGAGTGTTCACTGAGCACGTGTGAGGCACTGGGTTCAATCCTCACATAAAAATAAAGACATTGTGTCGGCGTAAAACTAAAAAATAAATATTAAAAATAAAAGAAAACCACAGACCAATATCCCTGATGAACTTAGATGCAAAAATCCTAATTAAAATATTAGCAAATCATGCTCAGCAACATATTAAGAAGACTATATACACCATGACCAAGTTGGTTTTATCCCAGAGATACAAGATGAAAGTTTAATAAACACAAATCAATAAATGTAATCCATCACATAAATAGATTTAGAGACAAAAATCACATAGTCATCTCAATAGATGCAGAGAAGGCCTTCAACAAAACTCAGTACTCATTCATAATAAAATCACTGAAGAAACTAGGGACAGAAGAACCTACCTCAACATCATAAAGACTATATATGAAATATCCCAAGCCAGCTTTATAGTAAATGGGAAAAAGCTGAAAGAATGTCTTTTAAAATAGAGAAAAGACAAGGATGTCCACTCTGACCACTCCTATTTAACAGAATATTAAAAATTGTAGCCAGAGCAATTAGGCAAGAGAAGGAAATAAAAGGGATAAAAATAGGAAAGGAAGAAGTCAAATTATCACTGTTTATAGATATAATGCTATACTTGTGTTTTTTTGTTTGTTTGTTTTGTTTTGTTTGTGGTGCTAGGGATTGAACCCAGGGTCTTATGCATGCAAGGCAAGCACTCTATCAACTGAGCTATCTCCCCAGCCTAATACTTGGAAGATCCAAAAAACCTAAACCAAAACACTTCTAGAGCTGGTTATAAAATCAACATACAAAAAGCAAAAGCTTTCCTATATACCAACAATGAATTTGCTGAAAAATAAATCAAGAAAACAATTTCATTCACAATAGCCTCAAAAAAAGAAAAACAAAAACCACAACACCTAGAAATAAATCTAACACCAAGGGGTCAAAGACCTTTACAATGAAAACAATAAAACATTGAAAAAAAGAAACTGAAGAACATGGAAAGACCTCCCATGTTCATGGATAAGCAGACTTAATATTTTTTAATTTTTTAAATGACCATATTACATAAGCAATATACAAATTCAATGCAATTCCCATCAAAATACCAATGACATTCTTCACAAAAATAGGAAAAAGTCCTAAAAGACTATTTGAAAGAAAAGATCCAGAATAGCCAAAGTAATTCTAAGCCAAAAAAGCAATGCTAGAGGCATCACAATACCTGACTTCAAATAAATCTACAGAGCTACAGTAACAAAAACTGCATGGTACTAGCAAAAAACAGACAGATCAACGGTACAGAATAGAAGACAAGAGACAAACCACATAACTACAATCTTCTGATTCTTGACACAGGTGCCAAAAACACTGGAGAAAAAAACAGCCTTTTAAACAAATGGTGCTAAGGAAACTGATTACCCATATGTAGAATGAAACTAGACCTTTATCTCTCACCCTTAACAAAAATTAACTCAAAGACATAGGAATTAGACCAAAAATTCTTAGAAAACGAAAGGGTCAACACTCCAGCATATAGGCACAGGCAACAACTTTCTCAATAGGACCCCTAAAAGCTCAGGAAATAATGCCAAGAGTTAATAAATGGGATGGCATCAAATTAAAAAATTTCTACACAGCAAAGGAAACGATTAGGAATGTGAAGAGAGAATCTACAGCATAGGAGAAAATCTTTACTATTCTACTCTTCTGACAGAGGATTAATATCTAGAATATATAAAGAACTCAAAAAACTTAACATCAAATAGCCCAATTAATAAATGGGCAAGTGAATTAAACAAACACCTCTCAAAAAAAAAAAAAAAAACACAAATGGCCAACAAATACATGAAAAAATGTTCAACATCATTGACAATTACGAAAACGCAAATCAAAACTACACTGAAATTTCATCTTATACCAGTCAGAAAGGCAGCCATCAAGAACACAAATAATAATAAATACTGGAGAGGATGTAGAGAAAAAGGAAGACTTTTATACTGTTGGTGGGATTGTAAATTAGAAATTTACAATTTACAATGCATTTAATAACCACTGTGGAACTCAAGTATGGAGGGTCCTCAAAGACTAGCCATGAGGCCTGGGGTTGTGGCTCAGTGGTAGAGTGCATGAGGCACTGGGTTCAATCCCCAGCACCCCATAAATAAATAAATACAGGTTAAAAAAAAAAAGACTAGTCAATGGAACCACCATATGATCAAGCTATACCACCCCTAGATATTTATTCTAAAGAATTAATCATCTTACTACAGTGACATATGCATACCGATGTTCATATTCCATATAGCCAAACTATGGAACCAGCCTAGATGCCCATCAATGGATGAAGAGATAAAAAAAAAAATGCGGTATATACACACAATGGAGTTTTACTCAGCCATAAAGTAAAAATTATGTCATTTGAAGGAAAATGGATAAAACTTGAGATCATCATGTTAAGCACAATCAGCCAAACTCAGGTCAAGGGTCATATATTTTCTCTCATGTGGAATTTAGAAAGAATGGGCAGGCGGATCTCACTAAAGTTAAAGGGAGATCAATAAAGGAAAGGCAGCAGTTGTTGGGGGAGGGGCAGGGAGTGCTGGGAGTAAGTTAGCCAAATTACATTGTTATATCATGTGCATGTATAAATATGTAACAATCCGGTCACTATGTACAACTATAATGCATCAATAAAAATTGTGGAAAGGAAAAAAATATCTTTGATATTATGTAGTTTCACTATAATGCATTTAATTGTGGGGATTTTTGTTGTTGCTGCTGTTGTTTGCTTGCTTTTAAATTCTTGCTAAGGTCTCGTGAGTCTTAAACCTAAAAATTCAGGTCTTTTTTTATTAATTCTGAAAATTTCTCAAGTCATCTTCTCTTTAAATTCCATAACTCCCTCATTTTATCTACTTCCTCCTAGAATTAATACTATATGTTGGAACTTCTTGATCATTCCTTTTCGCTTCTCTTTCATATTTTCCTTTAATTTACTGTTTTTTATTCTCATTATTTACCACCTACTGATTTTTTTCTGTGTAAACTCTTACTTACTGAGCTTTTTAACCTCATGTTTTCATGTTTAGTTATTTTTCAAATGTGCCCGTTTCATAATCTTATTCATTCATTGGAATGTCAATTAACATATTTAAGTGACTAAATATGTCACTTAAATATGTTAATTTAACTTATCTTTCAATTATCTTTAACTTATCTTTTAACTTATTTGCCAATTCTACTATCCTAGTCCTCCTCGTTATTTCTGTTCTCATGTATGGCATAAAACTGCTCCCATGCTGTCATTTTTTTTTTTTTATTATAAGCCCAACCTCAGTTAGACTTATTTCTGCAAAGAATCCCATTTAATTAAGGTATGGGAATACCCATCAAAGTCTTATTTTTCTCTCTCTAGGTGACTCAGGTTTGTCAATAGTGTGGAGTCAATTTTTGTATTAATTTCTTGGCATAAGGATATCCAAGATATCAAATGCGAGCAATTTCTCACATACCTTGTGCTTCAATTTCTCGGGGAAACTTTTTTGTTTCCCCATCTCTTCTTTGCATAGAACCCAGGCAAATCCTAGTTTATAGGGCCATGGGCATAGGTCAGTGTATAGAGTATTTGCCTAGAAAGTGCAAAGCCCTGGGTTCAATCCCCAATATACAAATACACACACACACACACACACACACACTCTCTCTCTCTCTCTCTCTCTCTCTCTCTCTCTCTCTCTCTCTCCAGCTTTATGCACAAAAGTCATCTGTTTCCTTTTACACAAAGCTAAAACTCAATCCCCTAAGAACAGAAAACCAGAATCTCACTCCTCATTCAGAAAACCCTCACTTCTGGTGCTTCAGCCTGCTCCAAGGGCTCAAAGGTTTATAGTTTTGATTTTAGTTCTGTTTCTGGAACTAGAGAGAACTCTGTCATTCCTGCAAGTTCAGGAATGCATTTAAAAGACTAATATATTATCCATTTTTCTGGATATTTGTAGCAGAGGCACTTTCAGCTTATCATGCAAATAAAATTTGCTCTCCAATCCATTTGTTATATTAACCCTGTGAAAGTGATCTCTCTAAAGTGTAAAACTCTTCAACAGATCGTCTCTGGCATAGTATTAAAAATCAACTATTGCCCAGCTCCTGCAGATCCTTTTACTTCTACTCTCTCATGCACACTCTTGTGTTCTAACCACTCCTATTTACAATTCCTAGAACTCTCCTTGTTGTTTCATGCTTTTTTTTTTAGATTTTATTTTTTTTTAGAGAGAGAGAGAAATTTTTTTAATATTTATTTTTTAGTTTTCGGTGGACACAACATCTTTATTTTATTTTTATGTGGTGCTGAGGATCGAACCCAGCGCCCCGCGCATGCCAGGCGAGCACGTTACCACTTGAGCCATATCCCCAGTCCCTGCTTCTGTCTTTAAATGTACTGATTTCTCTCTCTCATCTTTATCCTGCTCTCATCCACCTACTGAACACTCATGGTGAAATGTCTTTCACTGAAATTATACCTGACCCATCTGAGTTCTCCTTTGTAAAAATAAGTAACATTTATTGAGCTCTCTATATGCCAAGCATTGTAACAACTTATTTAGTGTTAACAACAACCTTACAATTTTGCTGTTATTACTATCCCTGTCTTCCAAATGAGGAAACAAGATACAGAGAAGTTAAGCAATATGTCCAATAACATGCAGCTAAAAGTGGCAGAGCTGAAATTTGAACCCAGAGAGCTGTCTCCATACCCCCTTCTGCTAACCTATTCTATTAATTTATATCATATTGCCTTCTATAATTATATCTTATATTACAGATATTATTGTACTTATATTTTACATGCACATTTACATGCCAATCTTTCCAACTATTCTTTAAGAGACAGAATCATGGTTTTATCTGTTTGTAGCTCAAATGCCAAGTACAAAGAAGGCCCTCAAATGGTTACTAAATCAATGAATGACTGAAAGTAACATCTCCACAACCACAATTTTAGTCTAGTCCCTCTTCATCTCTTGCCTGAACTATTAAAATATTCCACTAAGACTCCCTCCCTTCAGTTTCAACTCACAGCTTTTCTTCTCCAACAAATACTGTCCTTCTCAAGCATATTATGATCATATCATTCACTACTTACAAATCTTTAAGGGTTCTATACTATATATAGGATAAAGTCTAAAATTCTCTTAGCATGACCCACAATGCCCTTCACCATCTAATTTCTGTAGTCTCCTCTCTTCCCAACTCCAGTCCCACACTCCACCTTTATTTAACTCCTTGCAGTTTGTGAATACAACAGCCTTCTGTCTTTGGCTATGAAAGCTCTTATGCTTGAAATGGCCATCCCTCCTCTTTCACCCAGTGAAGTCCTATTCTTTCTTCAACATACAGTTCAAATGCCTTTCTCAGGTTTCCTCTACACTGTTCACCCATTACAATACCATTAGCATTATGTATTACTTCATTTACCACTCAGAATTATCTGACTGTGTATTTCCCCAATATAGAGTCTTAAAGAACAGGAACCAGCCAGACATTGGCACATGCCTGAGGCTAAGGAATGAAGATTTCAAGTTCAAAGCCAGCCTCAGCAATTTAGTGAGGCCCTAAGGAACTCAGCGCGAGATCCTGTCTCTAAGTAAAAAAGAGTAAGTAAAATATAAAAGAGTAAAATTAGTTAAGACATGTCTTACTAATCTTTGTAACAGTGTATGCCCCCAAAAGTGCTCATTAAATTAATGCAATGAAATTTGCCTAGTAGATATTATATCAGATATTTAAGCAAACTCAGATATAAATTCAAGGTGGGTAATTAAAGATTAACTGGAAGTTAGAGAATGGAAATATGAACGAATAAACAACAATAAAAAAAGAAAACACCTCTTAAATTCCTACTGCTCAATCCTAAATTCTATAAACCAGAACAATTCCTTCAATGTTAATTATTCTAAGTCACAAAATATATGGTGAGGTAATCTAAGCATGAGTTTTGAAAAACATAAGCAAACACAAGGCACATGTTTCCAGCATTAGTATAATACACAAGGACATTCTCAAATTCTAGAATACGTGTCATTAAAAATAAAAGGATGAGTCATTTTATACATTTTGAAACAAATCCTTACAGACCAGGGAAATTCCTGTCCTTTTACACTACAATCACAAGGTTTCATTATTCATCAGTCCTAAATGCAATTTAGGGTACACACATAGCAAACACTTTCTGTCAATTGAGTAATAAACAGAACTCTCTGCGTGTCACAGAAAGAGGAAATTTTTTAAATGTATGCTAGGGTAAAGAAAAAGAATAAATGTGACACTATTTATTTAACATTTTTTTAACCTATTCCATTTTTTAAAAATATTTATTTTTTTAATTGTAATTGGACACAATATCTTTAATTAATTTATTTATTTTTATGTGGTGCTGAGGATTGAACCCAGGGCCTCGCCCATGCTAGGGCAGCACTCTACCGCTGAGCCACAACCCCAGCCCTTGATCTATTCCATTTTGAAATGTACTTTGACACAGAAGTAGGGGGGAAAAACAAACTGTCGAATTTTTTTTTTTTTTCTGGTACCAGGGATTGAACCCAGGGGTACTTAACCACTGAGCCACATTCTCAGCTCTCTTTTATATTTTATTTAGAGACAGGGTCTCACTGAGTTGCTTAAGGCCTCATTAAATTGCAGAGGCTGGCTTTGAACTTGAAATCCTCCTGTCTCAGCCTCCCAAGCTATTGTGATTATAAGCATGCACTACCAACCATGCCCGGCCAAACTGTCAATTTAAAAGATTCATCAGGCTTTGTCCAGCTTTTCTATCATTACCTATGGTAAAAGAAAAGAACTGTCCTAAATCCACGAATCATTTTCAATGAAGCTTCAGTGCAGCTGTCATTTATAATTCAAAATCAACCTGTGTATGTCTGTGGTAAATGTTTTTAAAAATCAATAGATCAGGACTGTCTCTAAATTTAGAATGTAAGTTCCATGAGAGAGTTATCTTTAATATTTCATTCAATAATGTTTCCCAAGGACCTAGTATAGTGTCTGGCACAGAATAAGCACTCATTGTAACATCACTGAATACTGCTCAAGATGGTCCAAATACTTTTTTTTTTTTGAAAAAGAGAGAGAGAGAGAGAGAGTTTTAATATTTATTTTTTAGTTTTCGGCGGACACAACATCTTTGTTTGTATGTGGTGCTGAGGATCGAACCCGGGACGCACGAATGCCAGGCAAGCGCGCTACCGCTTGAGCCACATCCCCAGCCCCCAAAATACTTAATATATCAATATAATGATGTGCAGCAGATACTCAAAGATGAAGTTTTTTGACATCTTGACATGATCACTGACATAGCCTTCACAAAAATGTTTTCATAAATCAACAAAAACTTATATCTACACAATCAAACTGACATACATATTAAGAAATAAACCATTTACACAAGGGTCATTAAGGTTTCAAAACCTTAAAGCTGGGCTGGGATATAGCTCAGTTGGTAAAGTGCCAGCTTTGCATGTACAAGGCCTTGGGTTCAATCCCCAGAACTACCAAAAAAAAAAAAAAATTTAAAGCTGCTGGGCACAGTGGTGCATACCTGTAATCCCCCGGCTCAGGAGCCTTAGGCAGGAGGATCGTGAGTTCAAAGCCAGCCTCAGCAACAGCGAGGTGCTAAGCAACTCACTGAGACCCTCTCTCTAAATAAAATACAAAATAGGACTGAGGATGTGGCTCAGTGGTTGAATGCCCTTGAGTTCAATCCTCGCTACCAAAAAAAAAAAAAAAAACTTAAAGCTTACCAAGAAGTTAGCACAACACAGAAATCAACAGTACAACCAAACTTTTCAGCAAGGACAAACTCTTGCACTTTTTCCAGACAATCCAATTCCAAAACACTGGATGTTAAAAAAAAAAAAAAAAATTTCCTTGTTTGTTTAATTAATTAAGTCAGGTGTAATAGTGGTGGATGTCTGCAGTCTTCGCTACTCAGGAGGCTGAGACAGGAGGATCACTTGAACCCAGGAGTTCAAGACCAGCTTGGGCAATACACAATACAGTGAAACCTTTTTCAACAAAAAAAAATGCAAGGCACAATGGCACACACCTGTGATCCCCAAGACTAGGAGGCTGGGGCAGGAGGATGATAAGTTACAAACCAGCCTGGACAACTCAGCAAGATACTGTCTCGAAATAAAAAATAAAAAAGGACTGGGGATCTGGGGATATAACTCAGAGATAAAACAGCCCTAAATTCAATGCCCAGTACCAAAAAATTTTAAAAACTTAAGAATTTCATTTTTCCCAGTATTATAAAGCTCTAACTTTCCCTTATCAGTTGACCTAACTATGCCAAAATACCAATAAGCTATATACTTCAGAATATTCCTAAAATTGCTATACTGTTGCTGTTTGTTATTCATACAAGTGCAATGTAAATATTTAGGAAATTGGTACTTGTAGTTTTCTCTGTAAAAAGCCATCATGAAACTTCACTGTGAATTAAGCTGTGTTTCGGTCCTTTTTATAGGATTACTCTTTCAGCCCTTGTTTACCCACTCACAAAAACCTGTAACTAGTAACTTTCTTCTCTGTTGTAGTGTCACAAGTTTTCTCTTCTATATAATGAGGGACCTGGATTAAAACAGTAGTTCTCAATTTTTATTTATTTATTTATTTGTGGTGCTGGGGATTGAACCCATGGCCTTGTACATGTGAGGCAAGTACTCTACCAAGCTATATCCCCAGCACTCAACATTTAAAAATTAGGAGAATCAGTTGAAAGCTACAAATGACCTACCCATAAAAATGCAAACACATAAAATTTTATGAAAAAATATTTATAACAGCAAAAGGTAAGAATCAACCTAAATGTCTACAAATAGATGTACTCAATGAAATTCCATTCACTGTAAGAATGAAAACATTTTCTATATACTGATATGTAAAGATTTTCATCATGTATTGTTAAGCAAAAAAAGCAATTCACAGAGTATGTAAATACAACCTTTTATCTAACAGGGACAAAAATCAGTTATTCTTGCATTTTCTGTAGAAAAATAAAGAAGAATCTTTGATGGAAGTGGGAAGTAAGGGGTAGGAGGATATCTTTTATTGTGTACGTTCTCATACGTTTATTTGAATCATGTGAATGCATATTATTTAAAATTAAATTTTTTAATTAAAAAAATACTGTATAGGGCTGGAGTTGTAACTCAGTGGTAGAGCACCTGTCTAGCATATGTGAAGCACTGGGTTTGATCCTCAGCATGACATAAAAATAAACCTATCAAATAAAGGTATTGTGACCATCTACAACTAAAAAACAATTTTTTAAAAAGATACTGTATAGGAAGAACTTCAGTATATTCAGAAAACCCACTGAAGCTAAAAGATAATCCCCAAACCTCATTCAGGAATATATTTCAATCCTTTATGACAATTTTTTTAAAGACAATAAATTTGCACAAATTAGCAAGCCATACTTCCTTTAAGTGATTCAAATTTCAGACCTGATACTTCTGTAGTGATTTCCAGGCTTAGAAAATAAAATTAAAAATTTCTAACTGCCCGCATGGTGGCCCACGTCTGCAATCCCAGAGACTACGGAGGCTGAGGCAGGAAAATCAAAATCAAAGCCAGCCTCAGCAACTTAGCAAGACCTAAGCAGCTCAGTGAGACCCTGTCTAAATAAAATATTTAAAAAGGGGCTGGAGATGTGGCTCAGTGGTTAAGTCCCTGAGTTCAATCCCTGGTATCCCCCCCACCAAAAATAAAAATCTAACCTATTTGACCACACCATATAGTCAATAGTTCTGATAGGAAGACCAAACAAGTACTATCTTATATTTTGACCCTAATCTCAAAATCTGAAGCAAATTAACTGAGCAGGAATTAGATGGATCTGAATTTTCATCATTAGTTAAGTTACTCAACTTCTCTGGACCTCAGTTTCATTTATACAATGGAAATAAAAGTCCCTATCTTATAGGGATGTTATAACATTTAAAAGGAATAACAAGGAGCATTGAAAATAAGATGTAGGGCTGGGGATGTGGCTCAAGCGGTAGCGCGCTCGCCTGGCATGCATGCGGCCCGGTTCGATCCTCAGCACCACATCAAACAAAGATGTTGTGTCCGCTGAAAACTAAAAAATAAATATTAAAAAAATAAAATAAGATGTAGATCCCCCTCAACCCAAGAAATCAAGACAAGGTTTCCTAGAACCGTGGCAGGTGTTTCTGACCAGTTCCTGAAACAGACTGCTTTTAGGAACCCGTAATTTCTAGGGGCTGCCCTTTCATACACAATGCTTCCCTTTCCCCACTTAAAATAAGATTTGTGTAACCTAGGACTCTATCTCAAAGCTCAGCACCAATGATTGGTAGGCTATTGATGATAAGAAAGGAAAGAAGTTAAGGCAAGGGTCCTGCAACAAACTTTTCAACTGCCAGGATAACAGAAGAAAACAAACATTGCTAAAGAATTAGCAGCGGCCCGCAGCCAACCAATCTTCATTTCCAAACCTTTTAAACCCCACCCAGCTTTTTTGTGGAGCACTACTGGCTCTTATTGTTATAATTAGCATAAATATAAATAGCTGTCAATTATCGCTCCCTCATTATACGCCACGCTCTTGTGCTAACCATGCACTTTTCGAGATGTTATGAAAAATTGCACGTGGGCTTATTCTCCAACACACTCTGCTCTCAAATCTAAAAATCTTCTTTCACATCCCCAAATTCAACCTGTCCCCTAAACTCCAGCTACTCCACACCCCTGGCCGAACCACTCAGGCCCAAGACCCACATCCCTCCAAGCAGCAAGACCTCAAGCTGTTGATCCACCACTAAAACCAAGTGCTTCTGCGATTCTCCAGGGCCCCTCCCCCTCCACACGCTAATTCCAACCTGTCCCTAACTTGTTCCAAGAATTGTTTCCCTCCAAACTTATGACGTACGTAAGACGCGAGGTCTCCTCACTGCCCCTCCAAATCCAACTTGTCCGTAGTTCATTCCAAAGTTCAAAATTCAGAAACATACTACACCTGGGCAGAGCCCAGTTGCAACTCCATAAGAACTCTCCACAGCCGCCCGAGTGGGGCCCGGGACTCACCACCCCCTAACCAGGCCAGGCCAGAACAGCCGGGCAGTTCTCCAGACCCCTAGGGAAGGAGAGGAAGCTCCACCTGACTCCGCCGGCGCAGCGCGAGGTTCCTGCTC
>NW_026000174.1:13577244-13578147 GCF_001458135.2 Marmota marmota marmota
ACAGCGAGTGGCCGCACGGCAGGGCCGCCGCTTCCCCTGGGGTCTCCAGGCACCCGGCGCAGCTCGACTCCTCCGGCATCGGCGGTGGCGGTGGCAACACCAACAACGCAGGGCCAGATCCCTGACGCGGGGTCCTACTCTTCGTTGCCGCCATCTCGTCACAGCGGCCCCGCCGGCCCCGCCGACTCAGAGCCGCCGCTGCCGCCGCGGAAGAGGCCCGAGTACTCGGACCTGCCGCCGCCATCTTGTTTCCCGTTTGAAGGGAGAGTCCGTAGCGAGGGAGAAGAGTAGAGGGCGGGGCAATGCGCGGCGGGCAGCGTTATCTGCATATTCATGAGAGGGCGGGGCTCCAATGGGCCAGGAAAAGGTTCTCCCTCGACCTGATTGGTCGGAGGGGGCACCTCATTAATATTTATTAGTCATTCTTTATATATCCGGGCTTTAGCCTCGCCTTCCATAATCTTGGCAGTTTCCTACTACTGAACCCAATGAGGATGAGAGCTGGAGGGATTTATTTGGAAATTCTAGACGATGGATTTATTTGGAAATTCTAAACTTTCTGAAGGAATTACACTTGTTCTTCAATACCCTGATAACAGGTTAAAGTGAGTGGGGAGCCTGTGAAGCATCCAGAAACCTGCCTTAGTACTTTATTTGATGTGAGGGCCTGTGCTTTCCCGTAAGGATTATGGTGATTTGTGACCAAAATGAGGCCTACCATGACGAGTGTCTTCAATTCAGTAACTGACTGCAGAGAGTAACAACCTCTTGTCAGACCTCATCTCATCTTCTGTCTCCATTTCCCTTAAACTCTCCTCCCTTGACTGGCAAAACTACACTTTTCCATTCCCCCCCCCCCCCACACACACACACACACCTACACACACACACACACACTTGGTT
>NW_026000174.1:13579804-13595000 GCF_001458135.2 Marmota marmota marmota
GGAGGGGAGGGGGGATAGTAGAGGATAGGAAAGGCAGCAGAACACAACAGACACTAGTATGGCAATATGTAAATCAATGGATGTGTAACTGATGTGATTCTGCAATCTGTATATGGGGTAAAAATGGGAGCTCATAACCCACTTGAATCAAAGTGTGAAATATGATATATCAAGAACTATGTAATGTTTTGAACAGCCAACAATAAAAAATTAAAAAAAAAAAATAAAAAATAAAAAAATAAAAAAGTTCAAAGGTCTATCCCAGCTCTAACACTCTAGAATTCTGACCCCTGATTTCTAATTCCTCTATGCTTTAGCAGTTGCTAAAGTAATGTTACTAAATCAGTAATGGTAAGAAAGCAAGGCAAATCCTGATGAGAAAACAAAGGAAATGAGGATGAGTCTAAAGCTTTAACCTAGGAGCCTGGGATTGTGATCACAATTGACAACCGGCCAAAAAAAAAAAAAAAAGGAACTACCAAGAAAGAGCAATATGAAAGAAGAGGAAAAATGGGACAGGGTGGACATTTTGTTTTGTTTACCACCAGATCTAAACTCCTTCCTATTTGGGGAATACCCCTTTCTATGTAGTATCGATGCCATGAGGGAAGCTGGAGCAGGGGGCTACTGCCTCTCCCTGTTCCCAGCAGCTAGAACATGACACAGGGCCTAGGCTCAGCAACAACCCCCCACCCCCACCCCATCACTCTTGAATGTTCAGCAAATGGAATCTTCAGCAAATGATACACAGAAATAAGGGCTAGAAGCATAACCCAGAGAGTGCTTGCCTCACTTGCATGAGGCCCTGGGTTTGATTCCCAGCACCACAAAAAGAAAAAAGAAAAAGAAAAAAAAAGAGATGATTTTAGAATTTGTCATAGCAACAGAGATAGTAGGTGTTCAACAGCAGTGACTCTTAGGTGAGGGTTGGGGTAAGGGGTGGTATCCCTATCGTGGTGATGGTGGCATGCCAGATTGTTCCTGAGGCAAGGATAGGGTTGTGATGCCTGCTACCTGCTGCCTGGGCCTTCCTAGATTATTGCCCCATTGCATATCTGACTCTCCAGGCTTTCTGTCAACTCTATATCCTTTTAGTAAATTCTTTCTCTACATCCCTCATCCCCATACTGGGGATTGAACCCAGAGCCTTGAACATGCTAGGCAGGAGCTCTGCCATTGAGCTACACCCTCAGCCCCCACTTTTTTCTTAAATCATTCACAGTTTCTTCATTTGCATTGCAGTACTCTGACCAAGATATTGGCTTGTTGTTTTTGAAGTGTCATCTGAAAATGCTTGTTAGGATGCTTTGTAGATTATAAAATGACACAAGAAGCTTGGGCCAACAGTCTAGAGCAAAAGTCCAAATAGCATGTGTTGCTCTTTTTTTCAGCCCCACTTGTACCACAGGCCACCAGAAGTGGGACTCACAGACTCGCTTTAGTGCAGGATGCCAACTAGAACAAATGGCAGTGCAGTCACATGTACCAGTGATTCCTCCAGCTGCTTTCAGTCTGCTACCCTTGCCATACTTTCTGAGAATTGCATTGCTGCCAGAATTCCCTGCCATCCTTCCCACAGTGCCTCTACCCAAATAGCTCTCCGTGGTTCCATACCACCACTAACCCTTCATCACTTCTCCTCCACATCACTGCAAATCTTCTCTCTTCCCTGCAGCTGGTGGCTCTAGCTTCTCTCTCCCAAATTGACAGAATCTGATGTGAATCAAGGCAATCAGTCTAGTTCCAGGTGGAACGGGCTTTTTCTCTTTGCAGGACCAAGAACCCTTCTGGCCAGCCCAGGCATTGCTGGTTACATTCTGAGACCTCACACATCTATGAAGAAGAGGGGTCAGACCACACCATGTGCCACTTCTCCTTCACTCCCCTTATCTCTTCAGGTAGCCTCTTCTTCCTGAGGTCTTCCTCCCTTAGGAGTTTTTCCCCTCGAGAGTTCACCCCTTCCTTTTGGGTTTAAAGATGCTTGCTACACTCAGTGATAGAGCACTTGTCTAACACATGTGAGGCACTGGGTTAATTCTCAGCACCACATAAAAGTAAATAAAATAAAGGCCCGTCAACAACTAAAAAAAAAAAATGCTTCCTACATTCTTACTATCCAGACATCTACAGTTCTTTCCCTTTTGTTTCAGAGGAAGAATTTGTCCTTTTATGAAAAATGAATCCCTCTAACCATGATTCTCACATCATTTTCCCAGCCTCCTCCAGACCCTTTCCTAATGCTGTATGAATACAAATAAGACTTGGTCTCTGCCTCCTCAAAATCACAGCCTAATAGAGAGGCAAAAATATAAGTAACTATAGCAGACTTTCAAGGGCTATAACAGATGTATACGAGATGTTACAGAAGCTGAGAGCAAAGGTGGGGGTATGGGGGAAGGTTTCACAGAGGAGGGGAGATTCAAGTTGTTTTGAAGGAAAAAGAGGTATTCACCAGGTAGAGACAGAGAAAAGTATTTCAGGTGGAAAGAAAACAAGAAGTAAGATACAAATGTATAAAAAAAAAGTTTGGGGTCTATATGGGACTGATTAAGGAATTCAATGTGCTAGAACATTGGGTTGGATTATGAAGCTAGAAAATGGGAGAAAATTTATTGAGCAATTACTATGTGACAGGTATCATACTAAGCAATAATATACCTATGATTTAAGCCCATAAAGTGAGTGTGTGGATATGTGTGTCTGCATATATGTTATACACACACACACACACATATACATACCAGGGTTTGAACCCAGGGGTGCTTAACCACTGAGCCACATCCCCAGCCCTTTTATGTATTTTATTTAGAGACAGGTCTCACTGAGTTACTTAGGGCCTCACTAAGTTGCTGAAGCTGACTTTGAACCCATGATCCTCCTGCCTCAGCCTCCTGAACTGCTGGGATTACAGGCATGCACCATCGTGCCCGGCAAGGTGGGTTTAATATTAACTCGATTTTACTGAGTTGGGACCTTGGGAAACAGTGAAAGATTCAGTATATGGACCAAGGGAGTATTATCTATATTTTATCAGGTTAATTGTTCATCCTATAATCATCAGTGAGAAATAAAAATCATCAAACTTCATCCCACCTCATAGAGTCAAGATATCATTGGAGAAAGTATGATGTAGCTAACATTCATTCATTCAACAAATATCTTTTGAGCACCTATGAAATGACAGGATAATATAGCTGCTGAGAATTCAGCAGCAAACAAGGAAGGCAAAGTATGGATGCTGAACCAGTTTGGGTGGGGTCCACTTTACACATGGTATTTGGAACATTCCCAATGATGTGGAATGATTGGATATTATCCCCTTAGTCATGCCATTAATGAATTTCAAAATACAGTACATAGAAACAAAATTCTATTTAACCAACAAGCACAGTGATGGTACAAAATAGTTCTTTTATGTCTCTGAATTTCCTATTCAGATACTATAAATCCACTTAGAATTGCAGCTGGTCTCACTTTCTCTGCATCTCCTTCCCATCCCATCAGTCTTTCTCTCAGAGTGTTCTTCCTCTACACTCTGGCCAATGATTCCAAGCAACCAATTACCTCTTCAATTTAGTTGTTCTTTTTTTAAAAAAAATGATTAGTAAAAACTCTATATATGTATGATGTATAGTTGTTCTTTTAGCAGAGTAGAGAGAGGTGACTTTAAGAAGTCCTTTAGCAGCTACATGTGGTGGCATATGCCTATAATCCCAGCTACTCTGGAGGCTGAGTCAGAAGGACGATTGCAAGTTCAGGCCAACCTAGGTGAGAACCTGTCTCAAAGTCAAATTAAAAGGCCAGGCATGGTAGTGCCTACCTGTAATTCCAGCACTCAGAAGGCTGAGGCAGGACGATCAAAAGTTCAAGGCCAGCCTCAGCAACTTAGTGAGACTCTGTCTCAAAATAAAAAAATAAAAAGGGCTGGGGATGTGGCTCAGTGGTTAAGCCCCCTGACTTTAGTCCCTGATACCTAAAAATAAATAAATGAATAAATAATATTAATAATAAAATAAAAAGTACTGGGGATGTAGCTCAGTAGTAAAGTGCCCCCGGGTTCAATCCCCAATACAGAGGGGGGAAAATAAGTTCTTTAAGATTCATGATATAGAGAATAAAAGGGGAAGTGGACAACCAGCTCTCCCCAACTGCATTTCAGAGTGAAACATCTAAAAGACAAAGCTCTGTCTGCTCGTATTGATCACCTTTTTCTGGTGTAAATCACATGTCCTATTCTAAGTCTGTCTCTTTTCCCAATGTCACCAAGGAATCCTTTGCCCAGACCAAGTCCCCAAGCAAAAAGTGAATCATGGTCCTACTTCCAGAAAAGAGAGTCATAGAAACTCCATTTTGTCATTAATAAATGGGTGGATAATTTTATGGAGCAGAATGAAGAATTTGCCTCAGAAGAAAACATCAGGGGAGCTACAAAAGAGCCTCTCAGAGCTTGACCTTCTCTAATTTGGAAAGAAACAGATACAAGATGAGTTCCAATGAAGGCTGAGAACAGCATAATCTCCCATGTTCCTTTGCTCTGAAGGGAGACAGGATTCTATACCAATTTACCAGTAATCAGTGAGGAATCTGGCTGATTCTGTTCTAGAATGGTCATTGTCCCACAGTTCTTTGTTTACCAGGCTCTGAGGTCCTCTATCCCATCCTTAGGAACAGATGTCCCAAGTCTGTGATGTCACCTAGTGACCACTAGGGGGCAAACAGAGACTACACAGCCTCTTCCACCCAGTTTCCATGGAGCCAAACTCAGAATGACAGGAATCAGCTTTAGAAATATTCTGAGGCTTCTGACCAAACCTCTTTGTTTACAGAGATGGATGGGGGGAAGCAACTAAGGTTTAAATAGGGGAAATAATTTGTCAAATCTATATAGTGAGTTGTAGGAACTAGAAACCAAGTCTTCTGACTACTCCAATTCTATACATGTTCCAACACACTAAGCTTTCTCCTGTCTCATGTTTAATTCTAGGATACACTGAGTTTTTTTGAGGGGGAGGATGGGGCAGGACATACTGGGAATATGTCTACCACTGAGCTATATCCCCAGCCCTTTTATTTTTTATTTTTTTTGAGACAGGTTCTTACTAAGTTGTATAGGTCCTCGCTAAGTTCCTGAGGCTGGTCTGGAACTTGCGATCCTCCTGCCTCAGCCTTCCAAGTCTCTGTGATTACATGCTTGACTATACTGGTTTTTAATATATTTTCTATGAAAGGACTTGTCTACCGAATTTGATTTTAAGAACATGGGATCAACACTGTACATCTTCCCTCCAGCACCTGTTACATTGCTCTTCGGGAAGCCTGTGCTCAATACAAGATGGAAGATTTCAACAAACACTGTGAAATTTCTATGTGACAGGTTCAGCAATGGTTCCTGAACACACAGATTTAAAAATATACCATCCCTGCACTCAAAAAGCTCAATTACTAAGAAGGAATACAGATGTGAGTTCAGGAGAGGAGAGGTGAATAGTGGTATAAACAATATAGAAGCACAGAAAAGGAAGTGACCAACTACTGAATATATATAGAATTGGGTCAATGAGAACTCATCAAAAAAGGGGAAAGGGAATTTAAACAGAAGTAGCAGCAGAGGAAGCCAACACAGAGACATGAAAATATGGTGTATCGGGCGAAAATGGCTGGCTCTGAGCAGCCAGAGAATACTATGTGTAAAAAACTGCTCCGGGGGTGGAGGAGGAGTAAATAAGACTACAAAACAAGTTTGCAATCAACTGTAAAGTTGTTGTTCATTCTTCATTCATCATTCAATAGGCGTTAAGTACTCCTGTGTGCAAACAGCACTGTTGTTGAGAATGATAGTGGGGAATGATAATAAAAAAGTGAGGATAGTAATAATAATGAGGAAAATACTATGGTCTTGAATCTGGGATTTACGCCTCATATGAGTCATATAACACAAATCAGTGTTCTACCTTCCATTTATTTTAATTCACTTTTCCTGCTGCATTGCTTCCACATATATGATGAATGTTCCTAAAATCCACTGAACTTTCCATGAAAAGTGTGGCAAGCCCAGCCTCACAAAGTGACACAATACAAAGAGGTCAAGGATTCTCTGTGTGTCCAGAGAGACTGGAGTTATGACAGGAAGCAGAGTGGCTAGGATGGGCAGACTAACCTGATTTCTCAGGACAATGAAGATTGTGCTGAAACTTGGTTGCATTAGTCCAGCTGCAGACCTAAGAGGTAAGGCTGGCTATTGAGAAATGCAAGCATTTGGGGTTTTGTTTGTTTGGGTTTTTGTATTATTGTGGTGCTGGGAATCAAACCCATAGCCTGGTACATGCTAGGCAAATGCTCTACCACTGAGTTGCATCCCCAGCCCATGAGATGCACGCATGTTGAACTGGGAGGAGATAAAAGGAGAGAGGGATGAGTGATCCAATTCTGAGCTTTATCTTTTGTTTAATTTAATTTTTCATTTATTAGTTATTTTTTCAAGTACTGGGAATTGAACCTCACACATGTAAGGGAACTCCTCTACCACAGAGTTACACCACCCATCCTTTTTTTAAATATTTATTTTTTAGTTGTAGTTGGACATAATACCTCCATTTTATTTATTTATTTTTATGTTGTGTTGAGGATCGAACCCAGGACCTCGCACGTGCTAGGTGTGCGCTCTACTGCTGAGTCACAATCCCAGCCTCCTTTTTTGTTTGTTTTTTAAGACTTTTCTGAGTTGCTCGGGCTGGCCTTGAACTGTCAATCCTACTGCTTCAGCTTCCCCAATAGATGAGATGTGTTAGCCAGCTTTTTGTTGCTGTGATCAAACTAAGAACAAATAGAGAACAACTTCTCTAAGAACAACTTCGAGAAGAAGAAGTTAATTTGGGCTCATGGATTCAGAAGGCCAGTTTATGGCTGGTAGACTTCATCACTCTGGGCCCAAGGGGAAGAGCACATCATGGGAGCACAGCTCAACGCATGGCAAGTTCATGGAAGCAGAGAAAGACAGCAGGAGCCAGAAACACAATATCCTCTCGAAGGCATGCACCAGTGTGCTACTTCCTCCAGCTACACTCTACCTACACTCCACCTGCCCCCAGTTACTACCCAGGTAGTCCATTCAAATTATTAATCCATCAAATGGATTAATAACCATAGCATGGGATTACAGTCACGTGCCACCACACTTGGTACATTTTTCATTTTATTTTGAAGACAATAAAATCATGAGGTACACACACACACACACACACACAATCAGTAAATCCCTACTATGTGCTAGTTCCTGTTCAAGTTGCTAAAGACATAGCAATGATCAAGAATTAAGGTCTAGCTGGGCTTAATGGCACACACCTGTAATCCCAGTAGCTTGGGAGGTTGAGGCAGAAAAGATCATAAGTTCGAAGTCAGCCTCAGCAACTTAGTGAGACGCTGTGTCAAAATAAAACATAAAAAGGGCTGGGATTTGGCTCAGTGGTTAAGTGTTCCTGGGTTCAATCTCTAGTACAAAAAAAAAAAAACATGAATTAAGGTCCAGCCTGTCATGGAGCTCTCATGCTTATGGGGGAGAGAGATCATATATAAGTGAAAAAATAGACTTCAAATAAAAAATGACATAGAGGAGAAAAAACAAGGCAATATGACAGAAAAAGACAGGAAGACAGACATTGTTAGAGAGGTTAGACCAGGAAACCTCACTGAAGATGTGACAGTTGAGTTGACTGAAGTATCAGCTGTGGAAAAAGCAGAGGGAGGAGTATTCCAAGCAGGATAAAGAGCAAAGGCAAAGCCCGTGAGGAGGGACTGGGTGACTTGGCGTATCCAAGGGGATAGTAGAAAGGCCAGTGTGCTGCAGCACAGGGGAGAGAGGACTGAAATGGGAGGTCAGGCAGGGGTAGGTCCTGGAAGGATTTACAAATAGTAGTGAAAGATCTGGAAGGTGTTCTACCTGCCATCCAGAGGTTTAAGGTTTATCATATTTACATTTTTAAAAGATAACTCTGATGGCTCCTTAGTCTCACCTTTGGGCTCCTTAGTCTCGCTTTGGTTGTGTGACCTGAGTCATATGGCACCATTATCAGGCACTCTAGCTACATCTTTACAGACCTACTGAAATAAGCCTGAGGACAAACTGCTTTTCTAAAGTCCCTCTGAGTGTAGAGAAAGTGGGAGCAGAAGGTTGCTTCTCCATGGTTCTAGTGAGAATGCCTGCAGTAGAGGAGGTCCTGGGGGGTGGCAGAGCTTAGGACCTGGCCCACTAAGAAAGGAAAAATCCCACTTCATGGATGCTGTTAAAGACCTTTGTCCCCACCCCATTCCCCTCCTCAAAGGGCTCTTCAAAATTAAGGGCTATTTATGTGTTCTTCCACTGTGGTTCCTTGATACAACCTTGACCACACTCGGATTGTCCTGGGAAGAGAAATCCCATGGAGGGAGGTAAACCATCTAGGGATGTTTACATAGTCCCATAAAAACCATAGAGAGATGGGCCAGTGGTGCACACCTATATCTCAGCCGCTCGGAGGCTGAGGCAGGAGGATTTTGAGTTCAAAGCCAGCCTCACTAACTTAGCAAGGCTTTAAGCAACTCAACTTCAAGCAACTCCTGTCTCTAAATAAAATACAAAATAAGGCTGGGGATGTGGCTCAGTGGGTGAGTGCTCCTGAGTTCAATCCCTGATACCTGCCCCGCCTACCCACCAAATCCCACACAGATAAATAAAGTGAGCTTCACTTTAAGAAGATCCACTCACTCATTCACATAGATATTTATTGAGCACTCAATGCACTGGTCATAATTTGGGTGTTGAGGATTCACTCATCCCTTCTATAAACATTTACTTAGGTCAGCTAAATGCAAAATATATGGATATCCAAATGAACATGTCGTACAGTAATGGTGAGTTTTGAATAAATATGTACTTGATTGGGAAGTTGGGAGTAGAATGAGGATTATTCACTTTACAAATTAATTATTGAATAAGCTCCTTGAATAAGATTTTCCTCATAACATATAAATTGGTCCCAGCTTTAAAGAATCAATTTAGCCAGCTGTGGTGGTACATGCCAGTAATCCCAATAACTCAGGAGGTTGAGGCAGGAGGAATAAGTCCAAAGCCAGGGTAACTTAGTGAAACCCTATCTCAAAATAAAATTTAAAAGAGGATGTAGCTCACTGGTAGAATGTCCTTGGGTTCAATCCCCAGTACTAGACACACACACACACACACACACACACAAAGAGTTCATCTGTTTACTCCTTTGTAGGACATAATCAAGTAAAGGCAGTGTACAGTCATTCTTTACTTTTGATGCAAAATTGGTTTCAGGACCCCATTGGATACTAAAATCCATGAATGCTAAAATCCCTGTCATAAAAAGACATAACATTTGCATATAACATACACACACTCCTCCTGTATGCAGACTTTAAGTCATCTATAGATTAACTATGATAGCTAATACAATGTAAATGCAATGTAAATAGTTGACTGCATTGTTTGGGGAGTAACAACCAAAAAATGTCTGTACATGTTCAGTCCAGTCAATGTTTTTTTTCTGAATATTTTAGAATCACAGTGAGTGAATTTCTGGATGCTAAATCCATAGCTAGGAAGGGCAACTGTGCTACAGTCGGCTCAGGAGAGCCAAGTGTTAAATTTTCAGACATTTTGCAACCTAATGACTAAACACAATTAGTACCAAAAATTAAATTACAAAACCTACAATTAAATAAGTTATATTTAAAACAGAGGTAGTAAATACTCAAACACTACTACTATCATGCCCTGGAGGTTATAACATCTCTTGTGTCTATATAGAAGAAATACTGTATAATAGTGTCCTACTGTGCATCTCTTCTCAACTGTTCAGTGACGTCACATAAATAGTTTCAATTCACCATAGTGGGAGTGGTTATACCACCATGAAAATAGCAACTGTAAAATTCAGAACTTTGCAAGGGGCAGTGAGTGGTACAAAACTGTAATTCCAGGGACTCGGGGAGGATGAA
Source organism: Marmota marmota marmota (assembly GCF_001458135.2). NCBI lineage: Eukaryota > Metazoa > Chordata > Mammalia > Rodentia > Sciuridae > Marmota > Marmota marmota. The sequence continues at coordinate 13,589,804 of NW_026000174.1, forward strand.
GCAGAAAGATTGCAAGTTCAAGGTCAACAACTTAGTGAGACCTTGTCTCAAAATAAAATATAAAAAGGACTGGGGATATATCTCAGCTACTTAATGAGACCCTGTGTCAAAATAAAAAATAAAAAAGGGCTGGGGATGTCATCTTAGTGGTAAAGTGCCCCAGGGTTCAATTCTCTGTACCAAAAAGAAAGAAAGAAAGAAAAAATTCAGAACTTTTTTTTCTACTAGAGAGTTGGTTGTTACACATTTACCAGAAAAACACCAGTGTAGTCTCTAGTATGTAGGTCTCTTATATTTACTGCCTTGTGGTAAATCTTCTTTTAGAATTTTATTGATAGAATTAAGTAGACTAGTTTGAGAAGTCTTTCCTTGACTCTGATGTCTATGATTCATACTGCTAGGCTAACTTTACATAATTAAACAATCTGCAGCCTAGGAGGAAACTTTTAAGCCACAAATAACATGTTGTAAGAAGACTTTGAAGGAATAAGGATATAACTCAACACACTTTCATTTAGCAGCTACTATAAGCAAAGATATGTGCTGAAGGCTGAGGGAGATATGAGATGAACAGTAGTTTATACTCTCAAGGAATTCACTGTAAACAGGTTATACAAAACCTGTGGATAACACAATGTGGTCAGTGCCATACTAGAGAAACAGAAGCGTGGAGAAGCTAACTCAGAGTGATCAAAGAGACTTCAAAGAGATCCTGGACTCTACACATCAGTATCTGTCTTGTTCTCTGTTGTGTCCCTAGCACCTGGCACACTGCCTGGCACAAAATTGCCACTCAATAATTGTTGCATAAAGGAAGTAGATATCAATGGCACTGATCTTTGAAAAATAAGTAAGCTTACCAGACAGAAAAGAGCAGTACAGGAAGAGCACCCCAAGCAGAAGAAACAGAATGTATAAACCGGGCAATGCCTGTAATCCCAGCTATTTGGAAGGCTGAGGCAGGAAGATCACAAGTTGGAGGGCGCCCTCAGCTTAATGAGACCCTGTGTCAAAATAAAAAATTTTAAAAAGGCTGGGGATGTCACTCAGTGGTAGAGTGCCCCTGGATTCTATCCCCAGTACCCATCAAAAAAAAAAAAGAAAGAAAGAAAGAAAAAAGGAAGGAAGGAAGGAAGAAACAGTATGTTCAGAGGCATGAAGGAAAAAGAGCTCAGCATATAAGGACAAAGTTTAATGTGGCCTAGGGGTCCAAGGCCCAGAAATGGTAAAGGTTAAAGCATGAAAGAGGGATTCTCTGCTTCAAATTTCTGCAGAGCTCTCAAAAGACAAGCATTATACAGAGCTGTGAGAGCAGAGCTAGGCGCAATGCAGGGGGTCACCGAGAATTTTATATCCAGTTTTATATCAAGAACTTCACAACAGAGCTGCCCAACAGTGAAATGGGCTGCCTTGGAAGCAATGAGCTATTCCTAGCAAGGAAGCAAGTACAGTCTGATGAATTCTTGGTGCAACTAATCGCTATGGATAGATGAATTTCCCTCCTAAGCAGATTTCAGAAGAATTTATCAAATCTCCTTTTCTAAAGGAGATTAAATAATAGATGGACATCTATCTTCAATAGTATTACTATAGAAGACCCAGAAACTTTCCTCAAGTGCTTGTATTTCGGTTGGTTTTGTTTTTGCAATGATGGGGATCAGCCTACAAGCTAGATAAGCACTCAACCACTCAGTGAAGTCCCCAGCCAAGAGCTTGTTTCTTATGCTTCTTATTGATGAACACTGAGGTTAACAGTGGTGCTAATGGCACTCCCATGAAAGAATGATGTCTTTTCAAATCACTGAGGTCTTCAGCCCTTCCTACACTATTTATTCAGTGTCTTTGTGTGTCAGAGACTTTGCTAAGTGCTAAAAACAGATACAAATGAAAAAAAGGCATCCGCTCCCACAGAGCAGGGTAGAAATGCAGATAAATATTTGGACTCCAGTAGCTACAATACCAAGTGTTGTGAGACACACAGGATTCAAAATTATTCTTTGAAGGAATCAGGGATGGCCTCAGAGGGGAAGTGATTCAGCTGACTCTATTTATTTATTTATTTGGTATTGGGGATTGAACTCAAGGACACTCAATCACTAATATATATCCCCAGCCCTTTTTTTGTATTCTATTTAGAGGCAGGGTCTCACTGTAAATTGCTGAGGCTAGCTTTGAACTTGTGATCCTCCTGCCTTAGCCTCCGAGTCACTGGAATTTCAGGCATGAGCCTCAGTGCCCACCTCAACTAACTTTTGATAAGAGGGATTCACTAGAAAGAGGAAGAACAATATTTTCTAGGCAGAAGGAGAATATCTGCAAAGATATGGAGACATGAAAATACATGGCCACTTTTGGAATGTGAGTGGTAGGTGAAAGTGTAAATAAAGCAGGCAGCAATGACAGGAGGCAAAATATGTATGGTCTTGAATCTAATGTTGAAATTGTTGAATTTTAATATGTAAATGATAGGAAAACCATAATGGGAAAATAATGCACTCAGATTTGTAGTAGAAATGATCAGCATACCTCTTTATGGGAGATGTGAGAAAAATACATTGGAGGGGCCCACACTAAGGGCAGGAGACCCCGTTAAGAGGCTGTTGGAGTGCTGGGGTTATGGCTCAGGGGTAGAGCATTCACCTTGCACGTGCAAGGCCCTGGGTTTGATCCTCAGCACCATGTAAAAATAAATAAATAAATAAAATAAAGTTATTGTGTACAACTACAAAAAAAAATAAAAAAATTTTAAAAAGAGGCTGTTGGAAAAGTCCAACAAAAATGATGATGGGAGCCTGGGGTTGTGGCTCAGTGGTAGAACTCTTGCCTAGCCTGCATGAGGTACTGGGTTCAATCCTCAGCACCACATAAAAATAAATAAAGGTATTGTGTCCATGTATAATTAAAAATATTTTTTAAAAAAAGAAGAAATGATGGGGCTGGGGATGTGGCTCAAGCGGTAGCACGCTCGCCTGGCATGCGTGCGGCCTGGGTTCGATCCTCAGCACCACATACAAAGATATTGTGCCCGCCGAAAACTGAAAAAAAAAATATTAAAAAAAAATTCTCTCTCTCTCTCTCTCTCTCTCTAAAAAAAAAAGAAGAAGAAATGATGATGGGCTTAATTATGGGGATAATGAAGATGGAGAGGAGAGTTGATTTGATAGACACACTTTGTGACATGAAATGAGAAGGATGCAGGGGAAACCAATCGTAATTCCCTCTTACACCTAAGACATGAAGCACTAAATTTAACTCAGAGTTCCCTGAAAGCCAAGGCAAGAAGGGAAATATGATGACACACATAGCTCTCACTTTTAAAGTGTTGTACCTTTATGGGAGAACATGATTGGCCAGATTCCAAGGGGGAGAAGGCAAGTGGAAAGGCACTGGGGCCATATCATGTTTGCCCCTGATTCTGAGAGTGGGAAAGGCTATTTCTGGGGTCACTGGTTCCTCCTACTGCTCACTATTGGGCAATGAGTGGCCAGCAGCACAGTGGAACAGGCAGCCCAGCATTGGCCCAGGATGGTATCTTTACAGACAGGCAGTCAGAAATGTTTGAACCTGGAAACCTGCCTTGGTAGGAACCCATTCTCAGTGCTTTCTCCTCCCAGTGTTCTCCCTCTAGCACTCACCACAGCCTCCAGTGGCTCTGCAAGAGAAGATGGGGAGAAAGTCACAGTCAAAAGCAAGGATGGATATATTTATCTAAAGTGGCCCAGCAAGTTAGGGATAGAGCCAGGACAATGACTTTGCCTTTTTGATTTCAGAGTATTGGCTTTTTGTTTCTGTGACCAAAATACCTGACAAGAACATTTTTATTTTGACTCATGATTTCAAAGGTTCAGTCCATGGTTGGCCCACTCCATTGCTCTGGGCCCGAGATGAGGCAGAACATCATGATGGATTGTTATAGCAAAAGAAAGCTGCCCAGTTCATAGCATCCAGGAAGCAAGGGAAGAAGAGTGAGGAGCCAGAGATAGAATATTGTCTCCAAAGGCATGCCCCCAGTGACCTACTTCCTCCAGCCACACTCCACCTCCCCACAGTTACCACCCAGTAATCCATTTAAATTATTAATCCATCAACTGGACTAACCCACTGATGAGGCTACAGTTCTATAATCTAATCATTTCACCTCTGAACATTCTTGAATTACCACATGAGCTGTTCCAGAGCCATCTCATATTCAAACCATAACAGGGTTTGGGTGTTTCTTTAGCTCAGTCCTCATTAGCTTAGTTCACACAAAAGGTGGTACACAAACCTGGGCTGGTGTAAAGCTCTGCTCTCAGGGAGCTCACCTTCTGGTGGGAAAGACAACACTTTTGACAACTTTAACAACTGAGGATGCCATTTCTCTAAGGGACATGTGTGCGGGCCTGAACTGCTCAGGCAAAAGAAAGATCATGTTGTTTTAGGAGTGGGAGGTAAAGACCCAGGGGAAAGTCAAAGGATTCCACTGGGCTCCCTTTCAGCCAAGGCATGGCAAACGGGGGTGAAGGCCGGGATGGAGGGCAACTGGAATCCTAAGCACCTGCAATTATGACAGCTTCTCTAAGAGGTTTGAGTGCTTCAACGTTCATTATCTCATGATTTTCACAACAATTGTGGGAAGATATTAAATATATTTAAAAAAATTAAAACTCCCATTTTAGAGCTGGGGGAACGGACTCAGGTGGCATGCAACTCAATTAAGAATGGCAAGTGTCCTGACTCCATCCAGATGCTGAGTTCTGTGCACGCATCACTAAGCACCCTGCCCGGAGCTTTCCCTTTCCAGCTAGTCCACTTCCCCACCTCGACCCCGACATCTCATCCTTTGCCACCTGAAAGTTCCACCCAAAGTCTAACGGGGCTCCGCCCGCCTGCACTCTGGGCACCGCGGGGAGTCAGGGGTTAAAACCCGTGGCCCGGGTGGCCCCTTCCCCCTCCCCAACCCCCTCGCCTCACTCGGCGCGGCGCCTGGAGCGTCGGTCCCTGAGACCGGCACGAGAAAGGAGGGGGGAAAGTGGGCCTGTTTCTCGAGTGGCCAATCCACGAGCCCGCGGTGCCCCAGAGGAGGCGCCAGCGCTAGGCCAGCGCCAGGCCGGGGCAGCCTGCTTCCCGCGGCAAAGTACAAATGCGCCCGAGCACGGCGCCTGGCGCCCTTGGCGTGCACAGCCGGCCCGCGCTCTGCCTCCCCCACGGCCGCAGC
>NW_026000174.1:13595025-13616762 GCF_001458135.2 Marmota marmota marmota
CCGGGCGCCTCGCTCAGCGCCGCGCTCCCGGCAGTCCCCGGTCCTCGCCCCTCTTTCTTCTCCTCGCCCTCTCACCTTCTCCAGATCTTTGATTGCCTTTCCCTCCTGTTGGACCTTCCTCCATCTCTCCATCTCTTTCCCTCCTTGCCCCTTGTCCTCTGCCCACCTTTCTCTTTTTCACGCCTTAGACCTTCCTTTCTGTCCTCCCTTTTTCCTCTAGACCCTTCCCTGACTCTCCTCCAGCAGCAGCCCCCTCTGGGTCTGTGGAGTGATTTGTGCCCCTGAGCCTCAGTTTCCCTCCCATCTCACTTCCTCCCGGCTCCCCTTCCTGCTCAGTGCCGGGTGGCCGGACCCTGGGGGAAGGAAGGATGGTTCCCCAGGTGAGGGTCCTCTCCACCTTGCTAGGACTCGCGCTGCTCTGGTTCCCCTTGGACTCCCACGCTCGAGCGCGTAAGTAGAAGTGGGAAGCTGGGAGTGCAGAGGAGGGATGCGGGCCCCAGGGATGTGCGGGGAAAACACCAAGATCTGGGACCCCTAACTGTTGTGACAGCTATCCGGGCAGCACCTGTGCCGGAGGGGTGGAGACTCCTCTGCGGACCTGGGCTGGTGAGTCTGGAGGAAAGGGGATGTTGACAAGAGTTAGAGCTGAGGGAGCTGCTGCCATGGACCTGAGGATGTGAGGACTGACAGCAGGAGCCAGAGGGCAGGACGCTGTGCTTTGGGAAAAGGGACTTAGTAGAGTGGGGTATGTTTGACTGCAAAAAGCTGCTGTGCTGAAGATGCAAAGGCTACTGCCCTTGGAAGGAAAGAGCTAAGTAGAATGACCTTTCTAGTCCCTTATCTCTTTTGATTCCAAACTCCTGTGCCCTGGGTAGTGTCATTTACATTTTACAGATGAGCAAACAGGTTGAGCAAAGAGAAGGAACTTGCTGGAATTTACAGTTAGTAAACCATCCAAAGACAGAACTCTAATTCCAAACCCTGCCCCGCAGTGTCTGGAAGGGACCCTGATTAGGAGTTGTGACACTGGGAGGCAGCAGGGCATAGTGAAATAGACCAGGGTCTTCATCATCTCAGCTCCACTGAACACCAATGGGTGTGAGGCAGGTAGGGAGGGCACCTCTCTGAGCTTAGTTTTCTAATCTATAGAACGGAAATAAAAACATCCCAGGACTGTTATGAAGATTAAATTATAGGAATTAGTAAAGGAGCTAGCACAAGGGTGGTACATGGTAGCTCCTCCAAAAAACAAAAACAAAAACAAAAACAAACAAACAAAAAAAAAAACAGTTGCCTAATTCACACTTTTCTACTTATGAAACAGTGTAACTTCAAACAGGTTATATAATCTCTCTGGAACTCAGTTCCCTCACTGTCCCAATAGGCTGATGGACCCCCTCTGCATCCCCTGCCAATCTCTTAGAATGCTGTGAGAATGCAAAATCAATTAAGATTCGCTTAATGAGGAGGAAGGAGCTTAGTACAGACCCTGAAATACCCGATAATGAAACCAAGGCCAAGGAGGAATAGTGCCTTGCTTCAGGTCACACAGGACAGAGCCTAGGATTAATAGCCCAGTTGCCCAATGCCCAGCCTGGTGCTCTTTCTTCTCAAACCTCTTAGCTCTCCTTTCCATGCCTTTCTTTTGCACGTGACTTTCTGGCACTGGTGTTGCTGGATTTTGTTTCAGTCTTGTCTCTGCTCCTGAAGTAAAGCCTGCATGTCTTTCCAATGCCCCTGGCCTGCCAGTAGCACACGAGACTCAGAAGTCCTTGGAAACAACTAATGAAGAGGGTTTGGTATTGGTTTCAAGTGCTGGCTCTGCCTCTTAGAGCTGTGTGACTCTTCCTAAGTCACAATTTCTCTGAGCCCCGATTTCTTCATCCACTTAAGAGAGATACAAACCTGGAACCTGAGGGTCCTGGTGAGGATTGAAGGATGTAATGTGTCCAAATACTCCCCTGTAAATGTCTCCTTCCCCTCCTTGAACCCTGCAGGTTTCCTCCTAACACCTGCCTGTCCCTGCCTGTTGTTCCTTGAAAGAGACAGCCCAGGAGGCCCTCCCTGTCTGACTGCTTTCCACTTGGCCTCTCATTCTCAGCCCCTTGGTTTTACTCCAGATGCCATTGCCCTTGGCCTACACTGGAAAGATGTCCTAGAATCAGATCACTGCGGGATTGTTCATGTCCTATTCCTGTTATTCTATGTCTTGTCAGCCTGTCACAGCCTCACTTTGGTCATCTTTTCCAGCAAACTCTCCCTGGTGACCTGATCCACTCTGCCTTCCCCTCTTCTGTGCCTCCACTGGCCTTTAAGTCCATACCTCTCACGAGGTCCTACCAGTATTCCATCTCCCTACAGCCTTGTAAATCCAGGGCTCCAGACTTGAGAAAGACTTGGAGCCAACCCAGTGGGTTAAGGTGAAGTGGACTGTCATTCAGGGAGGAGTGTTAAGTTTCTGGGATGTCGGAGCTGGAAGAGCCTTCTCATCTGCTTCTGCTCATCAAATGACTTAGAGTTAAACTGAAGCCCAGAAAGGAGGAATTATTTGTCACAACCTAGCACAGTGAATTTTTTAAAGAAAAGAACAGGGGCTGGGGTTGTGACTCAGTGGTAGAGTGCTTGCCTAGCGTGTGTGAGGCACTGGATTCAATTCTCAGCATCACATATAAATAAATAAAGGTCCATCGACAACTTTTTTTTTTTTTAAAGAAAAGAACAGAGGACTGATTTGTCACTTACTGGCTTGTGAATTGGGACAAATCACTTCCCTTCTCTGAACCTTGTTGTCTAGTGTTGACTGTCTATGAAATCATCCTGTAGTCATTTCCCAGGATCTGATTTAAAGGTCTCTTCTGAAGGGCCTCATCTTAATTTAAGTGAAGCCTGCTGTGGGTAAGGAATCTCCTGCTGACATTCTAGATGTTTTAAGAAGTAGTGCCAACAGATGGGAATTCTGAGGTCTGGATGGTGTCAGACTCTTGAGGTGGCCACGCCCTGCAGAATGCTGAGGATCTGTGAACAGGTTCTGTGAACAGGGCTTCTGGTGTGTTCCTCCGTTAAAGTTGAAGGCTGCTCAGCAAAGATTATTTTCTCTCTGGTTCCATTTTTGACTGTAGATTGAGCCCCAAAGCAATCCGGCCTGAGTTTCAACTCCAGCCACAGGCTGAGCACCAATCCTCCAACCCTGCTCACTGACTGAATCCCAATTCTACCTCAGGCTGGAACCCTTACATAGGCTGGGTTCCTGACCTTGTCACCCACTGGTATTGACCCCAGGCTGAGCCACATGCATGTGTAATATTAGCCACTCTACTCTGGTCCTTCATCCCCTCTGGGACCCAGAAGTAACCTATTTTTTCACTCCTTTTCCACTGTTCTTTTCTCTACATTGGCTCCCCTCTTTTGGGCTTGTACTTTGGTAAATGTCCCTTTTAGATATGCTTCTGCTTTATCTTATTTTATCTTCCCTCCCTCTACCCAGTGCTGTGCAGGAGAGTCAGTTACCACATAACAACATCAACCATTCTATTCTTTCTTCAAGGGTTTGTGCATGATGGGAATTGAAGCTTTGGTTCAGAATCCCAGACCCTAGAAGCAGGCCTGGGGCAGGAAGGGAGCTCTCCACAGTATGATGTGGTGCATAGGGAAAATTTGGAATCAGTTCAGGGCTCCAGTCCTGGCTCTTCCACTGACTCCCACAGTGGCCTTTTTCTGCCTCTCACTTTTCCCATCTGTAAAGTGGCTGATCACTGAGGATTTAACAGCCCAACATTCTAAGTCTCTAAGATCCAAAGATTGCCTTGGTTCTGAGTCCACTCTGACCTTTGGAAAGAAAAGGGAGCTGGGGCAGTGTAGGTACAGGGAGGAGTGGACACACAGATCCTTAGATGTCAGGAAACAGTGCCTGGAGGGCCTGGGGCACTGGAAGCAGTGCAGCACCCACCAGAAGAGGTCCTGCCTTTCTGTTCAGCTTCGTGGCATCCCCAAGCAACTGTCTAGATGGGCATGAGGCAGAGGGGCACTGAGTGAGGGTCTGAAGTCCAGCTCTCTAGGCAGACCATCTGGGTCTTTTGCTCCGAGGTTCTGCACCTCCTCTCTCTCACCAGTAGAGGTCTCTGCCTCACTCCCTGGCTGGCCGGCTCTGAGCCGGCCAGGGACAGCTGCGCAGCTGCTCCAGCTGTTGCACCTGTTTCAGGACTGGCCTCTCAAGTTCCCCTAGCTTCGGGCCAAGGCATCAGCTCTGGGAGAGAGCCTTGGAATCCCTCCGATTCCCAAAAAGAAGAACCGGCGTGAGAGGAGAGTTCCTGGGAAGTGCAGCTCAGAGATCATTCAGGCATCCCCCTGCCTTTGGACAGGACTCCATCCCAAAGAAGGCTGCTTCCCAGCTTCTGTTGTCTATTCTTATATACAGAATCTTTATTATGTCTCGCCTGAATCCTTTTGTTTCTAAGTTAAAGCCATTTCTTACCTGTCCCTTAGGGGATGGATATTCCTGTAAACATCTCCTGATCTTCCGACTGGCTTTGGAATTTGTGCTGGTATAGATCAGCAAGTGATCTCAGGCAAGCCCCTATATAGATATGTAGAATGAAGGAATTTAATGTCAGCTAAGCCCCTCACCTTCTAGAACTCTATGAATGTAAGTGTGGATATGCAAGGCATAACAGAAGGCAAGCAGTTGTACTCCTGCCCTGCCCGCAATCAGTAACAGAGATGCCTTTCCTGATTTGACCACTATCTTCCCTGAGATCCTTCTGAGGTCCTGTACATCTGTTGTGTGCCAGGTAAAAAGGAGTCAGTTGCAGAAAAGTGGGTCCCTTTTTCTAGGTTTCACAGCTCAGACACTGAGGTACATAGGTTTTTCTCCTTAAGAGGCTTCCCCCATCCCGTGCCAGAGCCCAGAGTGGAGCTGATGTCTCAGAGGGGAGCAAGTTTGTTTGTGTGAAGAGGGGACTATAAATAAATAGAGAAAGTATGGCTGTGTGGGTGTGAGGGAAGAGATGTAAACGTTCTCACATTCCTGAGCAGCCTGGCTCACTCAGGCTTCCTGAGTTGTTGCAGGCTGGGGACAGGCCAGCCACGATTCCAGACCTCTTCTCTCACCCCAGGCCCTCCTGGTGCATTTTCATGGCCTTAAAACCGCCTCACCTCCAGCCTAGCTTCTTTCTGGTTGTCTTGAAAGAGTTTCCAACTTCACTACCCACTCTTAAGTGACACGCTGTGAGACCTTTATCATAGCACGAGAATTTCAAGTCAGATCGCAGGACACACTTGGATGGGGACAGTTTGGATTACACGTGAAGATCATGGAATCGCTTATCCCTTTATCTGCCCCAGGCTCCTGACCTTTTTGTACATGGTGTTCTTTGGTTTGGCAGGTGGTTTGGGAGTCAAATGGCAGGGAGCCCGAAGGGAAGGTCAAAGGCTAATTCCTACTAGGTGGCAAGGTAAACGTGCGAGAGGGACTTGGCTGTCCTTCCGTACAATGCAATTCTTGTTAAAGAAAGAGGTTTCCAGGATTAAGGACTGTCAATTGGCTCCTCTTCCAGAGCTGCTCCCTCTCTGTTAACTCCATTCTTTCTTCATTCATTCATTTATTGAGCACAGAGCACAAAATGAGATCTGGTCCTTTCTTTCAAAAAGCTCACAGTGTCGTGAGGAAGACACACTCACTTAACAAGTACTTTTGTTTCATGGCAATGAGAATTTTAACAGAGGACTGAATCCAGTCCCAAAGGAGAGGCCAGGGTATGGCAAAGTTGGGGCAGCTAGAGACAGTGGCTGTCTTTGGAAGGGTGAGGAGGAGTTGATGAAACTGGAGACAGGGACTCTCATTCCAGGCAAGGAAACTGCACGGTGCAGGCTTCCTGCTTTTGCAGCCAAAATTTTTTTGTGGTGGCCTGTTTTCAGCCTCCCCTCCTCTTGCTGGGTTTTCTCCACCACTCCACCCGGCTCCTTCACTTGTCTGTGCCTCTTCTGTTAAGTGTCCCACACTCACTATGCTTTATTTTCTGATCCCTGCCCAGAAGTTGCCACCACTGTGGTCACCTTGCACCACCCTCATCTCAACTTTCAGCCACTAGAAGCTGAAGGCTGCTATGTTGGCTTACAGTTCTCTGCAAAGGAGATGCTTTGGGTCACCGTGACATCAGATTCAGGGTGGCTCCAAACCTCCATCTCATTCTTGACTTGCTCCTTCACCCTCTCTACTATATCCTATCCATCTTCCCTGTACCTATGACATGTTCCTCAAATCTGTATTTGTGTCCATTAGTACTGGGTCCATTTCGGCCCAGGCCCTAGGTCCAGGTGCCGCATTAGCTCAAACAGGTGACTGCAACAGCCTAGCCTCTCCCCAGCCTCTGCCCGCAGGCTTGCCTAACAGACCACAATTCTAAAATGCAAACCTCATCACATGCCTCTCCAGGGTAAGGCTTTTCCACAGCTTTCCTTTTCCCTCCATGTTCTTAAGGTCCTTCGTGAGCCTCTGCCTCTCTTTCCTGCCTTCTCATTCTCTGCACCAACCTTTGAAGCCACTTTGATCTCTGAATCCCAGCCCGAGGTCTGTGTGGGCATGGGGTGTTATTGAGGAAAACTAGGCTAGAAGAATGCAGAGAGCCACAGGAAAGAGGGCAGGTGTGGCTGTGGGACCTGGGAGATTTGACCTCAACAATATTTATGCTCTGAAAAACACACTGTTAAGGAAATTAACAGCACCAGATCTGGTTTTTGTCTGTCTGTTCATTCTTACTATTTAAATTAGTATCTAATATGTATCAGACACTAGGAATATTACATATATTATCTGATTTAACTCTATAATAACCCCAAGAGGTAGAGATTATTACTAGTCTCTTTTAACAGCTGTGGAAACAGTCCTGTAATGGTTAGTTTATCTTAACTCAGGCTGCAAATAAAAGCTAAATCCATCATTTGAACCTTGATCTATCTGACTCCAGAAGATCCCTGAGAGAAGACACCCTTGACCTGAGCATAGATGGCTGGGATGACAAATGGTGGAGGGTGAGAGAGGAAGCTGGGAGGTCTAGAGCCAGGATAGCAATGAGAAGGCTGAGGTATGAACAAAGTAGATAGGAAGGGAGGGGGAGGGGAGTGACCAACTGCCTCCTTCACAGTGTCATTCAGGATTGGCTCTGGTGGCTCCTGGAACCTCACCCTAATCCACCTTGGAGGCCCTGAGAGCCTGGATGGGTGGAAATACTTCCAAGAACATGGAATCTTGGAATGATCAAATCTTAGAACCATGGCATCATACAATTCTAGAAACTTTGTGTTCTAATGAAATTTAGGCTCTCGGAAACATGGCATTGTCAAATCTTGAATCTTAGAAACCTAGAGTCTTTGCATCTGAAATCATGGGTTTGTAACTATGTAAAAACTCTTTGAAGATCATACCCCACTCCCCTAATTTGGACGGGAAACAGGCTCACAGAAGGGAAGAAAGACCCTTCCCTGGATGTCACACAGTACAGTTTAGAGCTGCTTCCACCAGCCATGTGCAAGGACTGGGGCTGCTGCCAGGGCCTCAGGAATGGAGGGTGCTGGGCCTGCAGGTCCTCTTCCCATCTGGTTTTGACATGGCCTTGGGCACTCACCTCCCCAGAGGAAGAGCGCTCCAGGCACTGTCACCTTCTTAGGCCTCTCACCTTAAGGGGCATGGCAGGGTGGGGCTTTGGCCACAGGAAGCTCCTGCCAGGCCCCCCATGTTTTCAGTCTTCTCTTGGTGGGGGAAGGGGCCTCCTGGCCTGAGCATTGGCTGAGACACTCCCAGTCTTCACCATCTGAGCAGGCCGGGTGGTGAAGGGGTGCCAATTGGCACAGGGGCCCAGACTGTAGGGCTGCCCCAAGGAAGGTAGGACAGGGTTTCTTCAGCAAGGGGCTGAGACCTAAGGTGGCCACAGTGTTGCAATCATCCCCTCCCTTGTGGGGGGAGGGGACTGAGGAAGAAAGACATTATTCAGTCCTTGGAGAGTTGGGCTGGCTCTGACCAGCGTCCCAGCTGGGCCTGTGTTCCACCCTCTGCCAGTGGAGGCCCAGAGATAAACACAGCCCATTTGATACGGCCGACCAGACAGCCAGCTGGGCCTTACTGGCTCACTGGAGAAAGGGATCTGCAAATGGGTCACTTCCTGCACTGTGGGGTGCTGGTATGGGGGTAGGGAGAGAACTAAGCTATGTGTTTCTGGGGTCTTTGGTGGCCCACTAAAGCAGACAAAAGCACCTTGACAATGGCCTCAAATCTTTGCCCTGGGAGGGAGGCCCAAAAGGACTGAGCAGTAGCAGTGTGAGGAGCCTGATATCAGATTCTTTTTTCTTTTGTATTGGGGATTGAACCCATGGGTGCTTAACCACTGAGCCACATCTCCAGCCCTTTTTAATATTTTTATTTAGAGACTGGGTCTCACTGAGTTGCTTAGGGCCTGGCTAAATTGCTGAGGTGATCCAACCTACCTCAGCCTCCCAAGTCACTGGGATGATAGGTGTGCACCACACCTGGCTTTATATCAGCTTCTTACAGAGATAACATTCCTAGGTTTAGATGACCTATGAGTTCCTGTTCCTGTGCTCCAGCCCACCACCAATGCTTAGGGGGATTCCCTGCACCACAGTGTGAGCCCCACCCCACCCAACTAGTTGCTGCTGCCAGTGCTCTGCCATTTCCTAAGCTTGAACACTAAGAGAAGTGATTCAGAAAGTGTGAGTCCACATTTCTGACACTATAAAGTGGGAAGGGGGAGTTATGAAAAGCAACATCTAGATTCTAGACCAACAGAGGTTTAGCAGACAAAAACAGGGAATGGGGGATGGTGGCTGGTGCAGCAGAGACAAGTGAAGTTTTAGGCCTGGAGTTGGGTTAAAGCCAAAGTGATGGGTTGAGCCCAGAGGAGCTTGGAGCCTGGAGCCCTGGGTTCAGACCACTAGCTGGAGGGCTTCAGGCACTTCACTTGTCTCTGTGAGCCTTTATTTTCTAATCTAGCCTTCTCATAATTAAGATAACTATCAGAAAGCCACAGTAGGATAGATATTATCATTCCACTCCAGATTTCTTGTTTTATGTATGGGGGAGGGGGGCGTGGTTACCGGGGATTGAACTCAGGGGCACTCACACTGAGCTACATCCCCAGGCCTATTTTGTATTTTATTTAGAGACAGGGTCTCTAAAAAAAATGTTTGTGATCAATGCTGTAATCATAAGAGTAACACTCAACTAAGAATTGGGAAGTGGGCTCAGTAAGCACTTTTCAAGCATTATCCTATTTAATTCTCAAGACAGAATGTTGAGATCATTAACTTACAGAAAAAGTGTAACACAGAGAAGTCAATAAATGTTTTCATTCTCATTTAATTTAGCACGCTTTTGCTGGTACTTAGCTTGCGTTGGATAATGGAGAGTTTTCTCAAAGGAATGAAAGCATCCCTTTTGGGATGAAGCTCATCCATGGAGGATGGCTGATGGAGACAGGGCAAGAGGCAGAGTGGCCAGCAGAGGGTACAGCGTTGGATGGGGAAGCCTGACCAGGGCTAGGTAGGGAGGGGTAAAAGAAGGGGCAGGAGTGGATTGGTTATGAGAGGTGAAAGGGACAAAGGAAAAGGAAATCAGTTATTGTGAGAGCAAAAGGAGCACTGGACAGAGAGTCAGGAGACTTAGGCTCCTCTTGTCCCTGCTTGATGACTGACTTGCTCTGATGCACTGAATAATATAATTTATCCTCTCTGGGCCTCATACTACATACTACCCATCTATCATTTATACCACTACTTAAATATGTAAAGCTTTTTTTTTTTTTGTGGGGAGAATACTGAGAATTGAACCCGGGGGCACTTTACCACTGATCCAGAGTCTTGCTAAGTAGCTGAGGCTGGACTTGAACTTTCCATCCTCCTGCCTCAACCTCCTGAGTGACTGGGATTACAGGCCTGCACCACCACACCTGGCTGTAAAGCATTTTTATTGCTCCATGCCCTCACTGCCCTGTAAGATAACTGTTAAAGCTCAGAGAGGGGCAGAAACATGACCGATGTCGCATAGCAAGTGTGTGGTCAAGATGAGATCCAAACTCGGACATTCTGGTCCCCTGACTGGGAGAGCAGTTTCAGTGGATCTCTTCTGCCTGAAGAGAAGAGACCATCTGAAGGAGCTCAGATGACATTGTTCCTAAAGTTAGGAAGGAGAAGGGATGAAGTGGGTCTTGGGGCTGGTACCTCCTAGGACTAACGGCGATTGTTGGTTTGTCAGGCCCAGACATGTTCTGCCTTTTCCACGGGAAGAAGTATTCCCCTGGCGACAGCTGGCACCCCTATTTGGAGCCACAAGGCCTGATGTACTGCCTGCGCTGCACCTGCTCTGAGGTAGGTTCCTCTGGCCACCGACACCTCACTACCGAGTTCTCAATACATAGGAGTAGAGGTCCCTGGATGCCTCCCAGAGCTAGGTCACAGTGGGTCAGGGGCTTCTTTCCAGCTGGTGCTGGTGCCATCGTCTGCCTCCCACACAGCCGAAGTCAGAGCCTTTCTGACCTTCCTCCCATTCTTTACTTTCCCATATGACTCCCTCCAGCCACCTCCTGCCCTGCCCCAGGATGCATTCCCCCAACTCTACTGGCCCAAATATTTGTTTTCCTCAAGACTGCCCAAATGGGCAGATGACCACTGCCTGAAAGTAGTTTTTCCTTCTGGGATTCCACACAAGTTTCTTTGTTCCTTTTACTTACTATTCATAGTTTATTTGCATCTGTCAGTTACTGTACCTCCAAATTGAGTCCCCAAGAACAGGTCTTGCTGGACCCTAACAGGTATCCAGTGTGATGCCCTACCAAAGGCTGAGCCAACTGAAGCAGAGACCACAAATTTGTTCTCACTTGTCTCCTCTCACCCACCCCAACTGTATTCGTCAACTTTCTGTCACTATGAAAAAATACCGAGATAATCAGTTTATAAAGAGAAAAGGCTTGTTTTGACTCATGGTTTTGGAAGTTCTAGTCTATGATAAATCAACTCCATTGCTTTGGGCCTGTGGCAAGGTAACACATCATAGCAAGAATGTATGGCAAAACAAAACCTCTCACTGTGTGGCCAGGAAGCAAAAGGGAGAAAGAAGCCAGAGACCCATAATCCCTTTCAAGGGTATACTCGCAATGATCTAAGGGCCTCTAACAAGACCCCACCTCCTACGGGTCCACAGCATCTCCTCAGAACACCACTCTGGGGACTAATCCTTTAACCCATGGGCCTCTAGGTAATATTTAACATCCAAATAATAACACCAGCCCAGTGTCTCCACAGGGCCTTGTAAAATCAATTAGGTAGAACAAATGACACTCCCTTGTGATCCAGAGTCTCAGGTGAGGTGTGAGGTTGGAAAGGTAGGAGATGAGGGAGTGGCTTAGGAGGCTTGAAAAACCCTTGGCTTTGGCTCAGTCACTGGGTGCCCAGTACAGACGTCCCAGCTCTCTGCCTGGGTGTCCGTGCTTGGGCAGGAAAGTGTAGCTTAGCTCCCAGCTGGAGCCAGCCGCCTGCCCCTCTGTAACCCTGCACAGATCAAGAGTGGAAGGCAGAGCCTTCCTAGATAAGACAAAAAAAGGAAGAGAAGAGTTCCTGAGGAGACCCAGGGTGAAGGAGCAGGTGGGCCAGCCCTCGGCTGACTCACCCAGGGGCTCCTTCCTACTGTTCTTTTCCTGATTCTCCCTTGCTTCCACTGTTTCTCAGGTAGATTGTTGACACAGACAGGGACACAGCTCCCCCATGGCTGCCTCCCTGAGGTTTTCCTTAGCACATCTGAGGCCAGTCAACCTTTTCAAGAAGAATTTTATGAAATGTAGCCAGAGAACAAAACTAAACCATAACAGAAAATTCCAGACATATCATGTGGTCCAGTTGACAAAGTCCAAGTTTTGTGATCCAATGGAGCTCTCTCCTTCCCCAGAGTTCACACACGCAGTTTCTTCAACCCAAAAGACTGTTGAGAAAATAGTCCTGTGGTATCTCCAACGTGTTTGGAGTGCCTCCACTTCCTGCCACCATCACTTCCTCTGACCTAAGTCATCTTCATCTCTTACTTGAGCTGCTACACCAGCCTCCTAACAGTCTCTCTGTTCACCTCCCCAAATCCATCATCCACACAATAGTTAGAATGATCTTTTATGAACATGAAATTGATCATGTCATTCCACTCTTAAAACCCTCCAATGGCTTTTGTTGCACCTATAATAAAATTCCCCCTGCTGCGAGCTCTGTGTGATCCCATGTCTGTCTGATTCTCCAACTTCACCTTATGCCTGCTCTCTCTGGGCTGGGGCAGCAACACTGGCTTGAAACTTTCCCATGTATTTGCTCCACCTAGAATGTTCTTCCCTGGATTTCATGAATGGCTCCTTCT
Source organism: Marmota marmota marmota (assembly GCF_001458135.2). Lineage (NCBI taxonomy): Eukaryota > Metazoa > Chordata > Mammalia > Rodentia > Sciuridae > Marmota > Marmota marmota. The sequence goes on from NW_026000174.1 coordinate 13,607,426, forward strand.
CTCTTCCAGTTCTTAACATGAATGTTACCTTCTCATGAGGCCTTCCCTTACAGCCATTTCTAAAGTAGTCAACCTTGTCACCTAAACTTTACACTGCTTTATCAAGTCACAACTTTAACATTGGGGGAATTCTCTTGTTTCCACCTGATTACATTTTTCTAGTCTAACTCCAACTGCTAGAATGTGAGCTTGGTGAGAACAGAAAGCATGTCATCTTACTCTGCTGTGTTCCTAGTGCTCAGAAGAGGGCCTGGCTCCCCTAGACATGTAGCACACATTGAGTGAGGAAGTCCAGGCCCCATCCACCCTAGGCAGCTCAAGCTCCTGGACAGTGCAGGGTCCCTGGTGATGGTATTTACCTGCTCTGTGAGCTCAGGTACTTCACCTCTGGGATACTCTTCTCATTTCAAAAGTGGGAATAGTAGTACTTACCTCTCTGTTTGTTGTTTGGGAGAGGAAATGAAATAATCTATGTATGTATATGTATATGTATGTACAATGCAAAGTCCCTGCCTAGTAGCCACTCAATACATAGTGGCTGTGACTTATCCGAGAGGTTCCTTTTGGTCTCAAAAGGCTTTGCCCATTCATCCCAGCCTGTCTCCACCTCATTTCCTGCTGCCTGCTGCTGGTCACCTCCAACCCATGGCTCCTCCAAGGCCACAGTCAGCAGAGACACTCTAACTCCTTAGGCTACACAGTCCTTCACACTCCACCTAGTTTGTCATCTGAGGGGATCAGTTTACCCTCCTGATGTTGATTAAGCACTCATGTGTGCTGGGCTTCTGGAAGACCCCTATTAGAGCTCAGCAGTCCCTGTGGACTCAGGGATGCTCCTCAACATGGAGATTAGTCCTGGTAATTATCTCTGGCCATCTTGAGCAGCAGTGACTCAGAGGGGCTAAGACCTGTCTCAGGTCTTCCATGGGGCAAGAGGCAGCCTCTGGGGAAAATACTGTCAGGGACCTCTGCTGAGAAAATGGCAGTAGGAAGGACCAGGATATGGGACCTGGAAACAAGTTACCAACTTCACAGTTTTGAACAAAGCCTACTATTCATCTGAGAGAGATCATCTGTGCCTCATCTCCTTGTTCTCATCTATTACTCACTCATTTGTTCACTGGGACTTGAGTAGGCACTCAGAGCAAAGCCCTGTGCTGATCACTCCTTTGGGTTCATTGTTGAATAGGTGAGACAGATATTGATGGCTTGTGGCCACACAGTGCAGTGAACCTGTAATGAGGGGAGAGTGAGAGGTGGGAAGGCTGAGGAGGGGCTGGGAGGCTGCCTGGTGAACTGGAAAAATCTCCAAAAGGGGTGGTGGCCTTTCTTGCAGTTTCTGCTGGTCTCTGTGTGTGTGCGTATGTTTGTGTTTCACTGCCTGATTCTCTCTCATGTGCTATACCTGAAAAAGTAAAAGAACTTTGGGTCCCTCCTTCTCTGGTGCTAACTCCAAAGGCTCTGTCCAGGATTTCCTGGACCTCCGGAGATTCAGGGGATGGAATCTTAGTACCCTGAGTCTTCTCCACATTAGGTATTTAGTCTTGTCCCCATCCTGGTCACCTGCCCTCAGGTGTTACATTCCTCCCTTGACAGGAAGGCTCAGGGTCAGAGTTAAAAGCCCTACAGTTAAAGATAGCAGTGTCAAAGCACCCAGATCAATGTCAAAATAACTCAAGGCTATTACTTGTATTTCTCACACACTATGAAGGGACACAACATCTAAGCAAAGCCACAAGAAGGTCTGCCCTCCTCCAGGGTGGGAGGGGGATGCGGATGAGTGGCCAAGTGAGATCCCCACAGTGGGCAGGGGTGGGGAGGGACTGGGCCCACTGGAGTTCATTGGTTTTAATCCCATCGCAGGCTTAAAATGAGGCAGAGAGTTCCCTAGTTGGGGTGGAGGTTTGGGGAAAGGACCACCAGTGCAGGAGGGAGGCAATGGTTCTTCAGAGCCAGGGTTGACCCCTGTGTCCCCTTTAGACTGCCCAGGTGAGTTGTTACCGCCTCCACTGCCCACCTGTCCACTGCCCCCAGCCTGTGACGGAGCCACAGCAGTGCTGTCCCAGGTGTGTGGGTAAGTAGCCTCGCTCTTCCCCGTGCACCAACATCCTCACTACCTACTGCCCTTCACCTTACCCCTGATGCAGTTTCCAGCTGAACAGAGCCCCGGAAAGAGAGCGGCAGTCTCTGCCCACTAAGGCACTGAGAAACAGAGAGTCTTAGAGGAGAAAACATGGATCCCCATGCAGGGCTGGGGTAGCAGCGAACTTCTCATTCTTAAGTAAGTGTGCCTGGCAGGAGGAGGTAGAAAAAGTAAAAAAAAATAACTGGAGGAGATAGGGGCTTGCTTGGCCTGTTGACTGGCACACTTGGGCTCCAATCTCTCTCTAGCTGGCCAGGGTTGGGGGGAGCGGACACATTGTGGGAATTGACGGCAAGTGATCGTGGGCTGGAAGGCTCTTATATGGGTTCTGTTTCTGAACCTGAAGTTGGGTACTTATAAAGATTATATTATAAAGATTATTTAGCTCACAGTTTTGAAGGTTGAAAGTCCAAGATCTGGCAGCCTCCCCAGTTTGGCTTCTGGTGGGGTACCTCTCAATGGGGTCACAACATAACGTAGAAACAGAGAACTGACTTGACTGTGTGCAGAAGGCAAGAGCACAGGTAGACTCACTGTGTTGATTTATTGGTTTGGTACCAGGGATTGAATTCAGGGTGCTTTACCACTGAGTCACATCCCCAGTTCTTTTTATTTTTTATTTTGAGACAGGGTCTCACTTAGTTACAAAGGGCCTCACTAAGTTGTTGAGGCTGGCCTTAAACTTGTGACCCTCCTGCCTCAGCCTTTCAAGTTACTAAGATTAAAGGTGTGCACCACCATGCCTGCCTGGCAGACTTGCTTAATAACAACTCACTCATAGGAACTAACTAGGTCCTGTGGGAATTACATTTTTCTCTTCTAAGAACGCTCCCCATGACCTAACCGATTCCATTAGGCCCCACCTCTTAAAGGTCAGGCCATTTCCCAAGACCTACACTGGGGACCAAACTTCCAGCTCATGAACCTCTGGGGGACACAGTAAAATTGTATCCAAAACCACAGTAGTCCTGTAGGGGAGCCCCCACGATGACCTTCCTGGGGCTGGGAGGGAGCAAAGGAGTTGGTGTCTGTACTCCAAGATTCCTCCAATGCTGAAATTAGGTGACTCTATTTGTCCTAATGCTAAATGTCTGTGATTCCATGGCTTTAAAACTAAGAGCCTCTGAGATTAGGATACTAGGAAGTAAAGGCAAGAGAGAAGAGAGATAGTTTGAGAACAAATGGCACAACCAAGTAGACTAGGAGAGACCAACTTAGAAGGACCAGTGAGATGCTCAGAAGAGAATCAATGTTCAGAAACATCAAGAAGGTGACAAGGAAGGGGTTCCCTATGGAGACCTCAATCTGGGCTCTGGAATCAGGCTCTCCAGTGAGCTGTAGGGAGGTTCGTGTGGAGAGGTGCCCATTTTCTAAAAGGGAGCCCAGGAGGGCCCTAACATGAGTCACAGAGATCCCTGGCTTTGGGTTCCTTAAGGAGCAGAGGCTCTCAGCATCACCTTCTCTGAGGGCATCATGCCTCTTCTGTGTCTGTGCTGACTCCAGGGCCCCCACCTCTCCTGGCTGACTGTGGACTTTCCTGTGCCTTGGCCTAGGTCCCTCCCTACTCCAGTGTTTTTTACTGCCTCTCCCCACCCTCTGCCTCTCCACCTGCTTAGCTCCATTTGTTCTTCTGTTTTGGGGGGACTAGGCTTGAACCCAGGGGCATTGGACCATTGAGCCACATCCCTAGCCCTTTTTATTTTGAGTTGCCCACTAAGTTGCCCAGGCTGGCTGGCCTTGAACTTGCAATACCCCTGCCTTATCCTCTCAAGTCGCTGGGATAGGTCACTGGATTTAGCTTCTCCTTGTTCTTCAAGACTCCATTTAGCCATCAGCCTCCTTGGGAAGCTTTCTCCTCTTTGCAGCCATTTCTGTCCTTCCACGTGCCCCAGCCCTCACCATTCTGCAGTTCCATTGCCTGTGGCTTGTTTCTCTCCCGTATTTACATTGTGGGACTTCTGATGGTAGGATCTGGAGGAATCTTGGTCTTCACTCCATTCCCAATGTCTTGCATGGTGCCTGGTCCAGGGAAGGTGCTTGGTGAAGGTTCTTGAATGAATGAGTGAGTTGTCTCAGGCACAGCCCTCTGCCCTGCAGGAGGATTGACTTATTGGCGATGATTGGGCGGGGGTCCTGGCCCTCAGTGAATGGTGGAAGTTTACCCCATTACAGGGGCAGTGGCGATCATTCCAGCTGACTCTGAGATCATAGCTCTCTGAGGATGGGGACTTTTTCCTCCCAGCTGTGGCCCTTGGCACCTAGAACAGAGCTTGGCACCAGGAGCTGCTACATGAACGCTGTGTACTTCAGTGGGGCTGAGGCTTCTGGGCTTTCCTTCTCGCTCTGGTCAGGACCAGCTCAGATGCTGAGGGGCTGCAAGGCTGTGGTGGAGGGCGAGGGAGGAACATAGTCAGCTGTAGGTGTCAGCAGGACCCCTCGGCGGGCTGACGTGGGGAATGGCTGGGAAGGCAGACACCAGGGTTTGGTTTAAATGCCAAGAAAGGATAATATGCAAAATCTTCAGAAGAGTGGACTGTTTAATTCTAGCAAAAAATCATATGTCCACATAAAACCTCATTTTCTTCTTCCTCCTGACCCTCCCCACCTGCAGAACCTCATACCCCCTCTGGGCTCCGTGCCCCACCAAAGTCCTGCCAGCACAACGGGACCATGTACCAACATGGAGAGATCTTCACTGCCCGGGAGCTGTTCCCCACCCGCCTGCCCAACCAGTGTGTCCTCTGCAGCTGTACAGTAAGACTTTTACTGTCCCTGTGGTGTCCAGGCCTGGAAAGAGCACAGCAGTATGGATGAGGGTGGGAAGCATTTTTTCCCTGGTCTTAAAATGGAAGAGCTTAGAGGGAAGGGAACCTCTAGGGTCTGAAATATCCTGCCTTATCTGGGTCAGGTGACCTTTCTGGGTTTCCACACCCTCCTAGTCTTCCTGTTACAGCACTGATCACTGGTACTGAGTAGCCCATTTCTGCTTCCCTCAGTGGGCACTGCACTCCTTGAGAAGAGGGAATATAACTTTTTTTGGAGGCGGGGCAGTGCTGGGGATGGAACCCAGGGCCTTACATACGCTCAGCAACCACTATACCACTGAGCCCTGAACACACCCATTTTGTTTCTGTGTCTCTGCTGCTCTCAGCCCAGGACGTGGCATGCAGAAGATGCTTAGGAGAATTGCAGAATGAATGAGTGAATGATTGTTCATCAGTCCTAGGGCACAGAGAGAAGGCCAAATGGTAGCAAATGGAATTTAATCTGAAACTGCTTCAACTCTCCCTGCCTGTGGTCAGGGATAGGCAGGATGGACTTGGCAGTATTACCAGAGAACAGAGAATGGCCTGGAATGGCTTGGCCTAGAAAGTCTTCGCCCTCTTGCTCAGAGCCCTCTAGAAGGGGCTCTCTTTTGCATCTAGAGAAATCTCTGCTCTTCTCACCTCCTTGCTAGCTGATCATCCAGTTTCTCTAACTATAGTTCCTCTAAGAGGGAGTCTGACTTGGTGATGTCCTCTCTAGGGGAAGTCTCCCTAGGGGAAATGAGGTTTGAGCTCCAGTTCTGCCTTGGTTCCTTGTGTGACTTTGGGCAGGTCATTTCTCTCAGGCCTGCCTCCCCATTTCTTCAGTGAAAGCCCCATCAGTCTGAATCCAATCTGTTGCTGCAGAGCAAACAACTTATAAATACCTGGAGTGACTATGAAACAACTTTGCACGTGGCCTGAGCCTCTCTCAGTAGTGTAGTACATTGCACCACTAGATTCATAGAAATGCCATATATATCTACCTATAGGAAATAGAAGGAGCATATCACTATTCCTATTCTTTTTTAAAATATATATTTTTATAACTTTTTTTAACTGAGGATTGAACCCAGTACCTCAAATGTGTTAGGCAAATGCTCTACCTTTGAACCTACAACCCCAGTTCACTATTCCTATTCTTTAGGAAACTGCAGCTAAGATCAGTCAAGTGATTTGCATAAGGTCACACAGCTAGTAAGTGGCAGAGCCATATTGCAGATGTAGGCTAGGTCACTCCAAAAAGCTCACATTCTTTTCCCTGTGTCATATTGCTTCTTGTGTAGGGAGAGCCTGGATTAGTACAGGTGTGGGGGAAGAGGCAGAAATGATGGTAGTAGGCTGGTGAGAACATTCTAGTGATACCTTTGTCCATTCTAACTGGATACTAGAGTCCCCACTTCTTTCTTCTCCTCCCTGCTTATGAGACTGGCTCAATTCCTGGCTTCATCTGAGGGATAGAGATTCTTTATTCTCAGCCTCATTGGGAGGAGCAGGAGGAGCACTCCAGGTCACGTCACTTTCTCTGGGAACTTAGCCTCACAGTTGGTTTTTGTAACCATTCCCTTGGTTGATCCACAACCTAGATGGATGTGCCCCCATTTTACAGAGGGGGAAATTAAGCCCAGAAAACAGAAGCCCTCACCAATGTCATTTGGCCTCCTTCCTCCCAGAGGCCCTTTGCCCTGTGGTCTTGTCTTTCAAGGCTGGTACCAAAGTGGGAGGCCAAGGACTTTTAAGTAAGATCAAGATAAGCCCCAGGTGTCACTCATCTGGACCTCTATCCATGCTGGGGCCCCTGTTCCAGGCCAGGAGATCCTGATTTTAGTAGGAAAAGTCTAAGGGCTGGGCTTCAGTCCATTCTGCCCCAACTGTCTCTCTGACTCCATGAAACAGGCCCTTCTCAGGGATCCTCTCATCTGCGGGTGAGGAGAACCCCACTTCACAGGTTGCTGTGAGAGCCCAGGGGAGACTAGGTGTGAAAAGGCTTTAGAAAAAGATGATATCACCTTCAGGGGCCATGGGGGAGTGGGGAGGGCACAGGGGACATCCCCCTACCCCTCATCCCATGCTGGCTGGACCTCGCCCAGGAGCCTCGTGCTCTCCTCCCCACACCTCAGGGGAGACCTCCAGCGCATTTGCTCTCAGGGACCAGGGCTCTCCTAGCTCCTAGGCAAATCCTCTTCAGAACCTTTCAGCGGCCATTTGTTCTGTGTGTCAGGAGGGCCAGATCTACTGTGGCCTCGCCACCTGCCCTGAACCCGGCTGCCCCGCACCCCTCCCGCTGCCTGCCTCCTGCTGCCAGGCCTGCAAAGGTGAGTCTGTGCCTAGATCCGCCAGCCACCCCGGCCCCTCCTCTGTGGACTAACCATGAAGTGTCAGAGCTAGGAGGAACCCCAGGTACACCCAGCATACAGTGACCATTCCTCCAGGGCAAAGGTGGCTTCGCCTGGACCCCTACTGGAAAATAGAGCTCATTGCAGAGACCAATGTGCCATTTACATTATCATCACAACCCCGGAAGCAGGGAAAGGGAGAGTGGGGCAGAGCAGGAGAGAAAAGTAACACAGGGATGCCTTTGGGGTCTGGCCTCTGCTTGGCAAACCAGGGGATCTTGTGCTCTAAGTGATCTTCTTAGAAAAGCCCAGGGTGGGGCTGGGGCATAGCATAGTGGCTACCTATGCACAGGTCTGGTTTCAATCCCCAGCACTAGGGAAAAAGAAAGAAAGGAAGGGAAAGAAAGATAGATAGGGGGTGGCAGAGGAAGAGGTAAGAATTTACTCACCCATGGTCAAAGGTTCACCCCAAGGGTGGGGAATTCCTTTACGCTTCCCTGCCATGCATTCATGTCGGTGCTGGGTGCTGGGTACTGGGTGCTGGGTAGCACTGGGAGTGGCAGGCAGGAGTGGAGTGAGGTAAGAAGTCAGGACACGGGCCATGAACAGGAGATGCAGGCACAGGAGGGGTGCTGCTAGATTAAGGACCTGTTGGCTGGAGCAGAAGCGGCACTGCTATAGTGTGCCAGTGGACATGTCCCTAGATCAGAAGAGGCTCAAAGGGGTGAAATGGCACAAGAGCAAGGACTAACCCAGGCTGGGACCATGTCTCTCCCTGTCTTCCTCGTGGCAGGGTGGGGCATAGGATTTGGCTCACCGGGGTTCAGAAGATGGCTGTAGAATCTCTGGATGAAAGAGAGGCCCACACACAGGCTAGTGAAGGGCAGGCTGGGCTTGAGCAGAAGGAAGTAGCCAGGCTGTTCCCCGTGTGCTTGGTAGTCAAGGACAGCTTTCTGGAGGAGGCAGCACTGAGGGCAGGGGAATGCTTCAGATGGTGGCATTTTGGAAGATGCACTGGACCAGGAGTTAGGTGACTCAAGTGTAGTCCCAGTTCTTGAAGCTAATGCCACAAATTTCTTGCCTTCTCTGGGCATCAATTGTGCCCACAGAAGTTGGCCTGTGATTTCCTACAGATATTAACTCCAATGTCTGATTCTGGGAAGCAGGAAAGCTCAGTGGGAGCTAGACGGTAGAGGCCGGCCTAGGAGATAGATGGCACTCAGGGCTATAGGAAGCTGTGGGTCTCCACAGGACGCTGTGAGCTGGTTCCCTAGGGGAGAGGAAACTAGAAGGTCCTGCAGTGTTCAACTGGAGGGGCCGAGGGGCTGGAGGGTAGGGACCTGGGAGTGTGTGGTGAAAACCAAGGCCTCATACTTCAGTGCAGCTGTAGGTAAGAGGGGTGGCTGTCCAGGACACTGCAGCTAAACTGGCTACAGGAGTGGGATTCTGGGTCCTTGGACATCCATGATGGCTCAGTATCCCAGAGAAGAGATTTGTCTTTTTTTTTTTTTGGTACCGGGGATTGAACTCAGAGGCACTCAACCACTTAGCCACATCCCCAGCCCTATATTTTATTTAGAAACGGGGTCTCACTGAGTTGCTTAGGGTCTTCCTAAATTGCTGAGGCTGGCTTTGAACTTGCAATCCTGCCATCTCAGCCTCACAGGCCACTGGGATTACAGGCATGTGCCACCATGCCCCGCGTGATTTGGTTTTGTTTTTATTTTCTTGAGACAGAATCTTGCTATGTTGTCTAGGCTACTCTTGAACTCCTGAGCTCAAAGGAACCCTCCTGCCTCATTCTCTCAACTAGTAAGACTATAAGTGGCACCACTGTGCCTGATTTAGAGATTTGAGAGGTTGATGCAGGCAGATCACAAGTTCAAGGCTAGCCTCAGCAACTTAGGAAGGCCATAAGCAATTCAGCAAGACCCTGTCTCTAAATAAAAAAATAAAAAAAGAGTTGGGGATGTAGCTCAGTGGTTAAGCACCTCTGGGTTTAATCCCCAGTACAAAAAAAAAAAACAAAAAAAAAAAAAAAAAAAAAAAAAAAA
>NW_026000174.1:13616966-13618763 GCF_001458135.2 Marmota marmota marmota
AAAAAAAAAAAAAAAAAAAAAAAAAAAAAAAAAAAAAAAAAAACCCAAGATGAACACGATGCTCTGGCCTGGTCAAGCAGTTCAGTCTTAATGGTGACCAGGAGGTCATTGTGGGGAAAACAAGGAAGAAATCCAGGATGAGGGGAGGCTGAAATGGAAAGTGGGATGAGTTACCCCTGGGCAGAGGAGCCTGCTGGTAGGCTGGGGCTGTGGACTAGACTCTGGAAAGGGCAGAGTCTGTGGATGGAAGCCTCAGGGCTGGAGCTAGCAGGGCTGAGGAACTGGAGGCTGACCTATCTTCCTTTTGAGTTTTCAGATGGAGCAGGTGAGACATCAGCTGAAGAGGATCCCTTGCAAACTCACAGTGGGATGGTAAGTATGTAGCTTACCCTAGTAGGGAGGATAGAGAGGCTGTATCTGGGCCTAAATCCGCATGACTCATGGATCATTAGTGCCTTGGGTCAGCTATGCTAGCCACCTCCCCGCTACCCCAGTCTAGTTCCTCTCGCTGCACTCCCATCATGGCTGATGGGCCAGGAGGAGCCTGGGAGAAAACAGATATCCACACAGGCTAGGAGCAGGACCTAAACTTCCTTACTTCCCTCTTGGGGATCTCTTTGTCACTGTTCCATCCGGCCTGTCCTCGGGCTGCCTCCAGGAACATGTTCTCCTAAGGGAATGACCTCTGGTTTGAGTCAGGCCCCCCACCCAGTTCTTGGGACACTGGTTCTTTGGGATCTACCTCTCTGTTTTCCCTTCCCAGTCCAGTCTGCAGTTAAGTTGGGCTGAACTGCTCTCTTGCTGGTCTGAGAGGAAGGAGGTGGGAGAAAGGGCCAGACACTGACTCGAGTCTCCCATTGATCCTCTGTGCTAGGTCTACAGTAGGAACAATCTCACCTGCTCTTTCAGCCTGGGTCTCCTGAATCCTGGGGCACTGGAGGCTGGGTTCCTCTTCTCAGAGATCCTCAGGAGTGCTCATGACCTCTCCTTCTCTGCCAGATCATCCTCTTTTTCCAGGCTGGACCTTCTCAAGGGGAGGCCTGTGCCACAGGACCTGAGCCATTCTATCCTCTCCCTAGGAGGCAGTGTAACTTCAAGCCCACCCAAGCTTAGTTCCAGGCCCAGGGCAGCAACTTACTGACTTGCTGGATGAATTGGGCAAGTCACCACATGGGGAGTGGACTCCCTAAGTCCTTCTTACCTCAATTCCACTCAAAAAGCATTTCCTGGAAGTTTTCTGTGTACCTGGGCCTGTGCTAGGGTCTGGGACAGTTTCTACACTGGGACCTCTTGTGAGCTCAGTCTCTGGCCTACGAAAGAAGTGACTCAGAGACTGTATGGGCAGGAATGAGCTTTAGAAGAAGGGATGTGACTCTGGGTGGAGAGGGCAGTACTAGGCTCTGTCCCCTGTCCACTTGCTCCTCTCCCATGGCCTGGAGCTGCCCAGTTCCCAAACTGAACTGCAAAGCCCGTAAGCTGCCCTCGCTTCCCACCCTTTGCCATCATTGCTAGTCCAGATCTGATCTGAAGGGGCAGCACCTTGGGCTCTTGGATTCCAGGAGCTCAGGAAAAGACTTTTGAGCTTGAAGACTTTTGTCTCTGCATGCAGCCTGATCTTAGTCTTCTGCCCCATAGGATTTGGGGACCTACTGGGATCTTCAGAGGCCCATCGTTTTTTCATACCAACTAACTCTTCTCACACAAAAGAGAATTCCTGGTTCGTACTCTTACTATGTATCACTTTCTTTTTTCTTTTCTTTCTTTCTTTCTTTCTTTCTTTTTTTTTTTTTTTTTGCA
>NW_026000174.1:13618786-13636890 GCF_001458135.2 Marmota marmota marmota
TTTCTTTCATTTTTTTTTTTTTTTTTGGCACTGGGGATTGAACAGGAGCATTTTACCACTGAGCTACATCACCAGCCCTTTTAACTTTATTTATTTTTAAATAAAAAATTGACACAGAATCTTGCTAAGATGCTGCATTTCTAAGTTGCTGAGGCTGGCCTTGAACTTGCAATCCTCCTGCCTCAGCATCCTGAGTTGCTAGGTGTGCACACTGTCTTCACTTTCTGTTTCTCACTTAAGTTCTCCACATCTTTCATCAGTTATGTCTCCCAGATCAAAACCTCAGCAGCTTCTACTCACTCCAGCCCCAAGGTCCTGGCTCTGACGAGGCCTGGAAAGGTTTGATGGAGACTGGATTTTAAAATCACTATGCTCTGAGAGTTTTCAAAGATCCACTGAGAACATCCTAGACTCCATCCAGATCTTTCTATCTGGAGCCTATGCCCTCTCTTTACTGGGAAATCTGTGGTGTTCACCCTCAGGCCTCTTGCTGCAGCCTTGCCCATGGCTCCTCCCCCAGCAGTGGACCGTGGCACTCAATGAGTGAGCCGTGTTCTTCTTGCCATTTGCAGAGACGTTCCCAGGATCCATGTTCAGGCGATGGCGGGAGAAAGAAAGACCCTGGCACCCCAGCCCCCACTGGCCCCAGCTCCCCTCGGGGCTTCATCCCTCGTCACTTCCGACCAAAGGGGGCAGGCAGCACAACTGTCAAGATTGTCCTGAAGGAGAAACATAAGAAAGGTGGGGCTGGACCCTCCTCCAATCTGTTGATGGGTGCAGGGGACCCAACTGTGTCTACCTCCTTTACCCCTTCTTCTGGTTCCCCCAACTCAACTTGGCCATGAGCTTGTAATCTCATAGAATATCAAAACTGAAATGCCCTTGGAGGTCAAGGGGTCTAACCCCCATTTGACAGGACCTTGAAGGGCACAGCATTGAGTCAGAGATAGAACCAGTCCTAGAACATTACAGCAATATTTTTTGAGTCTCTGTCGTGTCCTTTCTGGTAAATGGAAGAGACAGAACAGAGAGGTGAAGAATGGTCTCTGCCCTCAAGTGGTTCATGGGCTAGCTGGGGAGAAAGATGAATAAATTAATATCAAGCAGTGCTGAGGAAATTTTTGACAAAGGAAGAAGGGAGCTGGGCTGCAGAGAGACCGTGGGGATGGAGTCGGGGAAGCCAGGGCTGCATAAGGGTCAGGGCCTCACTGCAGGGGTCCCCCACTGGTGGTGATGGAGAGCCATGTGGCTACCAAATCCCAGCCATTGCACAGATAGGACACTGGGGTGGGGAAGGGGAAAGGGACTTGCCAGAGCTCATGCGATCAACAGGTGTCAAGTTGATCTCAGTTCTCCTACCCCCAGGCCAGCCCTCTCCTTGCTCCCGAAGCTAGGGGAGGGCTCTCCATCTTCAGCTAGTCCCTACTGGGGCATCTCAGCCCTGGGTGCCGAGATGGGGGAGTGTCAGAGGACAGGTGTTACACCCTGGCCTGTGCTTTGCAGGTCACACTGTTGCGGGGAGGGAGCTCCTCCAGGGCCCATCCCATCTGCTGCTGCCCAGAGAATCTGGCTGGGCCTAAGGCACTGACCCTTCACCCTTCCTGTCCTCATCTAGCCTGCGTGCATGGAGGGAAGACATATTCCCATGGGGAGGTGTGGCACCCCGCCTTCCGCTCCTTTGGCCCCCTGCCCTGCATCCTATGTACTTGTCAGGATGGCCACCAGGACTGTCAGCGTGTGACCTGCCCTACCGAGTATCCATGCCATCACCCTGAGAAAGTGGCTGGCAAGTGCTGCAAGATTTGCCCAGGTACAAGGAGGTGCTGGGAGCAGGGAGGGCACAGACACTCTCCCCAGGGCCACAGACATTTGGAATATCTCAGACCTGGAGGTGCACACACTCAGAGCCACAGGACGCAGGGTTTATAGATGCACGGACTGTAGGAGCACAGGAGGGGAAAATGTCAGACCGTAATGGAACGATCAAATGTTATAGTAATAGAATCAGGTGCCTGACAAAGATGTAAACTCATATAATGTCTGGACTCCATCAAGTCATAAAATCTTAGAACCTTAGAAATTTCAAGAATAGCCATTGTTGATTGAACACTTCACGAGTTCCTTATCTCATCCAGAGGACAAGGCAGACCCTGGCCACAGTGAGATCAGTTCCACCAGGTGTCCCACAGCGCCCAGCCGGGTTCTCGTCCACACGTCAGTATCCCCAAGCCCAGACACCCTGCATCGCTTTGCCCTTGAGCAGGAAGCCTCTGATCAGGTGGAGATCTACCTCTGGAAGCTGGTAAAAGGTGAGCAGCTCACTCTGGGCGGGGGATACCTCTGGCCTTTCCCCTTCCTGTCCTCCAGACCCCCCGGGGCCTTAGGCGTGTTTTGTTGATCAGGTGCTTCTGAATGCCCTCTCAGGTGTAAGAGTCCCTGATTCCAAGAAGCTGGGAGACCAACTTGGTCTGTGATTCTCTTGACAGTTCTGATAAATTCCCTCTCTGAGATGCCAAGGCCTTGAAGTGCTCCCTCTCCTGGGGGGAAGGGGTTATTGCATCTTGCAAGGAGCCTACCCTGATGGAACTGAGAGATGTTTAATGGTAGGATTTCAGTGGCCCCTGAGGCAGATCTTTCCAGGCAGGACAGCATCCCCAAAGCACTAGGCCTTGAGGCTAGTTTCACTCAGCCTTTTCTCAGTGGTGGATCCTATCACTTCAAGGTAAGTTGATGTCAGAATTCTGTGAGAAAATTGCCCTATTTAATAGGCTGCTCCTATTACCAAGTGAAGATCAGGAGGAGTTTTCACTGATAAGGGGGTTGCTGAGAGTTTGGTTTTTGGGTAGAGTGAAACATTAAACCATGATTCAAACTAAACTCTTTAAGTGTGAATTACTGATAAGGTCACTTTTCTCCACTGATGGGTTTGGCCGGGGGAGTGGGGTGGAAGCGGAAGAGGGAATGATGTTAAGAATGATGAATGACCATGACAACCAATGTGTGTCGCACTTTATAAAGTGCTTCCACATTCACTATCTCATTTGATCCTCAACGATCCTGAGAGTTAGATATTATTATCCCCATTTTACAGATGAGGAAACTGAGGCTCAGAGAGGTGAAGTACCTGGCCCAAGGCCACACAGCCAGTAAGTAGAGGACGGGAGCTAGAGCCCATGTCTTGTGACGTCAGATGCAGCTCTTTCCCTGCTCTACTCTGCCCCCTGTCGTAGGAAGAATGGACGAAGAAAGTGGAGCTGTTCAGCCTGGAGAAGAGAAGACTCAGGGGGCCAGGACTGCTGGCTTCATGGTTCTGAAGGGCTGCCCCAGGCAGAGGGAACAGCCATGTTCTGAGTGATCACAAGGGTCAGACCACAAGCATGGGCTTTGGAATAAGGCAGACCTGGGTTCGAATCCCACCTCTGCCACTTCAAATCCTGATTCTGCTCTTTCTTAGCTGTATGAACTTGGGCAATCACTTGACCTCTCTGGACCTCAGTTTTCTCTTCTGTTAATCGGGGAAGAGGGGTTTTGTAAGATTAAATGAAATAATATTAAGGATAACCCCTAACCTATAAACATACTGCAAATGTCAGTTTCCTCCTCCCACCCATGGGTTGGTAAGAATTGCAGAGAGGCAGGTTTCCTATCAATGAGAGGAACTTTCTCATAACCAGAGCCTTCCTACAGAGGAGGCAGGGAGCAATCTCTGCTTAGAGTAGTGTGTGAGCAAGGCTGGGGGGTCTGTCCTTTCCATTGTTTTGAGTCTTAAGATTCTGTCAGTCCCTGGGCTGGTGCTGGCTGCATGTTTACTCTGGGCCTCCCCAGAATCCACACTCTCCAAGCAGGTGCTGGGGCCATGGAAAGTAATAAGCCCCAGGTTCTGTCCTAAGGAATGCATGGCTTAGTGACCCAAGTGCAGTGAGAGCTGTCGGGGGCTGAGCTGGCCAGGAAAGGCTGCCAGAGATGGGCCTCCACAATGTAGGGGGCTGAGAGGGACTTCAAAGGGGTGCTTTGCTGGCAGAATGGTAGCGACAGCCTCAAACTTTGGCTCCGGAGCCTACGATCACATTCCCTGTACTCTGTGACCTGCATGTAGCAGGCACTATGTAGCATGCGCCTCATCTAATCCTCGTGAGAAACCTAAGGGGTATGTATGAATGCCCATTTTGTAGATAAGAAAACTGAGCCTGAGAAATCAAACAACTTGCTCAAAGTCACACAGTTGAAACAGTAAACCAAGGATTCAAACCCAGGTCTGATGTCCCCAGTGCCACCTCCATAGAGGTACTTTATGTTTTTAGGGAGCCACTTGAGGAAGGCTAAGCTGTGCCAGGATGGCACAGCAGGGCTGTAGCTCACTGCCAATCACACCAGGCCCCACAGAGAAAACTCTGTGTAGGACTCTTCACCTTCCCAATGCCAGGCCACCCTCCTGTCACTACCATGTTCCCCATGGCCTGACCCCTGAACTGCGTAAATGTTAGATCAGCTTCCTCAATCCTTCCCTGTCCCACTCAGACCAGGAGAGTCAAAATGAGCATTCCTAGGGCTGATTGTCAGGGGACACCACTCACTGTCCTCACAGAGGAGTGAAAACAGCAGGCAGGTAGGTGCTGGGACTTGTGTTAGAGAGGCCTCCCCACAGAGGGCCAGCTCCAGGCACCGGAACCTAAGAGAGAGCTGGCCTGAGGGAAAGGACCTTGGATATTCCGGAGCTTCAGGGTAGGGAAGACCTCAGAGGTCTCAATCCTAAGCCCGTCTGGGAAAGAAATGTCCCTGCAGCCTCCTGACGGTCTCTGGTCCAGTGTGTACATGCCCCCAAGTGACTCAGTTCCAATACTGTGAATGGCTCAGCCCAGGCATAGTTCATCTTCACAATAAATGGAACCTGTCCTCTTTCCTGGAACTCATCTACCAAAGCCAGTTCTGCCCTTGGGGACCACAGGGCCCAGTTACCCTCAAATCTTCACAGTCCTTCAAAGAACAAGAGACATTACCATGGCCCTCAGGCCAGCTCTTGATTCCAGGTCAAGAGCCCAGTCCTCCCATTATGCTTTAGAGATTATAGTGCGGGCCCCCTCCCTCATTCCTGTCACTCCCTCTCCAGGGGCAGGCCTGTGTATAAGGACTTGTTCCTTCCTCATCTCATGCTTGCAACTGTGATGTAGCCCTGCACTTTTGGAGTTATATCCTGGTCCTTGGCCTCTGGGCTGGGGGTACCAAAGACAGTGCTAAGTGTCAGTGGAAATAGCCCTGGGGACAGTTTCCTGGTTCCTAAAACTCAGTTCCAAGATCAGTATTTTCTGTTCCCCTTGATGGGGTCCCACTCCGATTCCCATAAACCTGTTTAGTTCTTGGTTTTCTTGAAGGCGGTGCTGGCTTAACAGAGGTCTTGCTGGTTACATCTGTTCTTTTTGGCCAGAGGCCTTGGTGGGTAACAGCTGGTACGATGTCACTGTGCTCAGGGCCTAGTCTCATGTGTGTTGCCAGGGGCCAGCTCCCCATGAGCTACAAACCTCAGGGGATCTAGCTATACTTCATTCCTCCTCAGAGCATCACCTAGCCTGGGCACATATGTATTTGTTCATCCTCTCACCCATTTATCCATCCATCTATCCTCCCATCCATCCATCCATTCATCCATCCTCCCATCATCCCATCCATTTCTCCATCCATCCATTCTCTCATCCATCCATCCATCCATCCATCCATTCATCCATCCATCCTCCTATCCTCCCATCCATTCTTCCACCCACCCTCCCATCCATCCATCCATCCACCTATTCTCCTATCCGTCCATCCATACATTCATACATACATCCAGGGATTCATTCATTCTACATACCTGATATGGGCCAACCTCTGGATCCAAAGAGGAAGGCCCTCTAGAAGTTGGAAGTCTGGTAGGGACACTGGAATATACATAATAGTAGCACCTTAGAAATGGGTACAATGGCAAAAGCCAAATGCTATGGTTGTTCCAAGGAGGAAGTTCTCACTGTCTCAGGGGTGGATTAGGGAAGATGTACCAGCCAAGCTTGGTGAATAGTCAGTTCACCTGGCAATGGGAGAAGTAGAAGGAGCAGAGAAGGTGTTGCAGCAAAGGGGTTGGCATTGGAAGGGCTTGGCCCCTCAGGAACTTCAGGTGTTTGCTTAGAGCTGGACCACATGCAAGGTACTACCATTCTGAGTTCTTTAGTGACCGAGTAAGCACAGCTATTGGTCTTTACCATATGTTCTCTGCCCAGAAGAATGCTTGACCAGTCTATATGGGCCAGCCACCCACTTCCACTCCCTCCTTCTCTCTCTCTGTTCTGGACCTGTGGCCAGGTAGCTGTGTGAGAGCAGATGGTGCCAGTGACAGGAGCAGGGTCAGCAGAGAAAAGAGATTATGGAGTATGGACCTTGTCTTGGAAGTGTCGTGTGAATGTCATAGAAGGGGAATGGCAGGGTTCCATACACATGTTAAATGGCCACCACTAGGATTACCGTTAGATGGGCAGTAGGAAGAGTTAGGCTCTATAATAGTGGGTGGGGCAGGGCAGTGGGGGCCTGACTGAGGACAATGGCAGTGAGACAGGAGAGCAGATGGAAATATTCAGATTTATTCCACAGGATTTGGTGACTGATCAGAATGGGGGAAGGGGAGGGAGGTGGCTGGGTTGGTTTTAAGTCTAAGTCACTGACGGTAAGGTCCTGCTTTTCCTGCTCATGCCCTTGTCTCTGCCCTCAGGAATCTTCCACTTGATTCAGATCAAGAAAGTCAGGAAGCAAGACTTCCAGAAAGAGGCACAGAACTTCCAGCTGCTCACCAGCACCCAGGAAGGTGGGACCTTGGACTGAGAAATGGGGCCTCAGAGGAGAGCAGGGATGGAGGCAGGACCTCTTGGGGAGTTCCCAGGCTGCTGGTGCCAGGAGGAGGGGCTGTCAAGGGGGGGTGTCAGCCACAGACGTCAGTTCCCAGCACAGGAATCCAGTGGGCGGCTGGGCCAGATTTCTCAACTCGGAAGCCAGAGAGGGAAGGTGAAGCAGAGCTGGCTGGCTTTGGTCTTGGTGTTGGGGGTGGGGTTGAGAGGACAGAGCTGTAGGAGGGAGGTTTAAGCCTCCAAACCCTGGTGCTGCCACTCCCTCTCTACTGGAACATTTCCCATTGAAACCCTCCTACTCACTGTCCTTAGTACCCTTAATTTGTTCTGCATTACTTTTAGGAAAATGGGCCCAGGTAGGGGTAGGGGAGGGCAGGGCACAGATGTGAGTATTACCAACAGGAGTCAGGAACCATCCCAGTCCCAAAACACAGGTTGTCTGAAGACTGGGTCATGGACCAGAACTGTTATGATGAGGATGACACCTCTTTCCTCCAGCCCCTGGCTATGCAACTCCTCCTACCCTCAGCTTTCCCCATCCCCAGTCACCGCCTCTGTTGTACGCGTGCTCACACACATACTCTTTTCTCTCTTCTGCCTCCCTCTATACAGGTCACTGGAACGTCTTCCTAGCCCAGACACCAGAACTGAAGGTCACAGCCAGTCCAGACAAAGTGACCAAGACCTTATAACAAAGATCTAAGCAATTGCAGATGTGAGCTTTATCATTTTTGTTATTATATATTAATAAATAAGAACTTGCATTACCCCTAAACCCTGTGTGCTGCATTTAATCCAGTCCCATGTGTGCTCTTCCAGGGACTCCGCAGGTTGGCCCAGTTATCCGTATTTTACAGGGGTGAAATCCAGAAGGGGTAGAAAGGAGCCCTCATCCTCATGGTGGGTTGCCACTGGAGCCAGGGAGAGTTCCTTCAGCCTCGTAGCCCAGGCCCTTGTGTGCTACAGTACCCTTGTCCTCTGCCCAGCACTTCCTCTATCCCCAAGCCCCCCACTAAAGCAGCTCCTGCTTTTACGAGCAGTTTCTTCCCCCACCCCAACCCTCCTGGCCTCACCTAAGTGGCACTGAGCCCAAGAAGGGGCACTGACTCAGTTAGCCAGCAGTGTAGTGAATGGAGCCCCAAAGCCCTTCCCCTGGAGTCAGGGGCCCTCACCATTTTCAGTCCCTTGATAGAGACAAAACTGAGTTTAAGGAGCATAAGCAGCATTTGCCAGAAGGCACAGAGCTGGTTATTAGCAAAGGTAGAACTGGAAGCCAGGGCTGTGCTCAGGCTGGCACTCCTTCCCCAGTTCCATGCTGGGATTAATGTTAGAAGCCCAAATATTTTCACCTCTGAGGCGTTCCAAGGCTTTGCAGTCAGATGGCCAACTTGGCATCATGAGAAGAAGGACTAACACATATAACGAAAGACAGATCAATAATTGATCCTGTCCACATGCATTGTCCTTGCAATATCAAAAACGTTTTAAGACCCATGATTTCCTTAAGGTTAGTAAGTATAGGATTTATGCCCTTTGTAGAGAGGAGGAATGGGAGGCTCCGAAAGGTGTTCTCTTCCCCAACGCCTCACAGCATTTGGAGTGTTGAAGCAGGACCAGAGGCTCTGATACAGTTGGTCTCAACTTCCTGCAGCCACAGCTCCCTATGGACACCTTGCCCAGGACTGGTTGAAAGCCCTGGAGAAAAGGTGGAGAGGATACTTATGCAGCCACTTAGAGGGCCTGACAACTGTTCTCGTAGTCTTGGCCTCCAATCTAGGGTTCCTGAGGTCCAGAAAGACAGCTAAGTATCCCACCAATGTCACCCCCACTGATCAGGGATGGGTGTCCAACTTCCTCAAGCTCCCTTTGCCAGATCTGGGGCCCCTGGTTTGAGATACTGGGAATTGAGTAACATGGCCAGAGCCTCCTCATCCCCTGAGTCAAAAGACATTCATCTCCTTCCCCCGTAGCCTTTGCCTGTCCCTCCTGAAGAAGACTCTTTACTTCAGCCTGCCTTGTTCCCACACAGGCTTACCCTGGAACTCAGAATGGGCTCTGAGCATCCCATATTTAAAGTAGCACAAGAACTGCAAGGCCCAGCCATTCACATGGTGACCTTTGGTCCTCTTTCAAGCTAGCTCGGATGTGTTCTTCTAGTGAAGCTTTCCCTGACACCTTCCCCAACCCTGCCCTGGTGCCAGGCCCCTCCCCTCTGCTAGAGAGTGGTCTTGGAGGTGCTAACCTCAGGGTCCCTGGACAGGAATAGCTTCCCCTGTATAGTTATCCTGCTGTTGCAAGCCAATCTGCCATCCTGGTTGCTTTAATGGGCTTTTCACTTATCTGAAGCCTATGCTGTGAATCCCATGTTCCACCACGGTAGGGGCACATCAACCCCTCCTTAAATCAGTCTGGGCCTTTCTCAGTGTGCGAACACAGTGGTGTTAATCCAAGAAGCTCACACCATTCTAGTTGTCTTTTCCTTCCATCATTGTTCATAAAACATTTTCTGAGCCACTCTGCCTAGGCCCTGTGCTAAACCTTTGACACAGAGCAAGGATCAAAATTGCCCTTCCCATCCTGAGGAAGCCCCAAGTCCTGAGGAGAAGGGGGAGATGAAAGTGTTGTGACACCTGAGTGCTGAGGGTGGTGTTGGCAGGGACTGTGGGGAGAATAGTGCCCTGCCAAAACTGAGGAAGAACAAGATGGCGCTGAAGGATGAGGAGGTGGGAAAGGGGTGGGGGTGCCAGGTGAGGGTGTGCACACCTGTAATCCCAGTGACTTGGGAGGCTGAGGCAGGAAGATCCCAAGTTCAAGATAAACCTCAGCAAGTGAGCAAGGCCAGCCTCAGTGAAACCCTAAGCAACTTATTGAGATCCTGTCTCAAATAAAAAATAAAAAGGTCTGGGGATGTGGCTCAGTGGTAAAGCACCCCTTGGTTCAATCCCTAGTCCCCAAAAAACAAAAAGGAAAAAGAGGAAGATGAAGAGAGAGGAGGGCTGGTGATAGCCTACATAGAGAAAACTCCATGGAAGATGAAAAATAGGGAGAATCACAAATAGCTCACTGTTGTGAGACAATAGTTTGAGGCAATGGGCAAAGGGAAGTGAGGTTGCCTGTCTGGCTGAGTCTCTGACTTCATTCTAGGGCACTGGGGAGCCTGGGTAGCACTGTGGTTGGATGTGTGGTTTAGAAAACCGGAAGGGGCTTAGAGGTTGGGAGAAAGAGGCTGAGACCAGGTAGGAGGTAGTTGTGGGAATCCAAGTGAGGGATGATGACAATGGCCTGGT
Organism: Marmota marmota marmota; assembly: GCF_001458135.2. Lineage (NCBI taxonomy): Eukaryota > Metazoa > Chordata > Mammalia > Rodentia > Sciuridae > Marmota > Marmota marmota. The sequence goes on from NW_026000174.1 coordinate 13,628,940, forward strand.
AGGAGGGAGGTCATGGAGAGGCAGAGAGGACAAGCAACTGACTGGATGTAGGAGTGAAGGAGAGGGAGGAGTCCATGTGTTCCTGGAGTCTCACCTGGTGACAACAGGGAAAAGGACCCAGAAATTTCAGCTGGGCACACCTGGAGTCTCCGGAGACAGCCATAGCTCTTTGGGCATATTAGGGATCAGGAGAGAAGGCTGGGCCAGAGATGGGGGTGGGCACTGTTGGCCTGTGGTGGTAACTAAAGCCAGCGGAGAGACTAAAGAATGAAACGAGAAGGGGGACAAGGACAGAGCCATCAACAAGGGAACAACTGCAAAGATTAGAGGGAAAGCAGGAGGAATGGAGGTTGAGAAGTCTGCTAGATGAGGTCTTAAAGAGCCCTCTGTGAGGACAAGAGGGCTCTGGTGACCATGGCAATCAGCAATGTCAGGATTGTTGACAGGGAGATGCTGGGGTTTGGGAGGTGGGGTTGAGGTGGTATCTGGGGAGTGAGGAAATTGAAAAGTCTTTTAAGGAATCTGGTATTAAAGAAGGGCCAGGCTGGTAGTGCATGCTTATAATCCCAGCAACTTGGGAGGCTGAAGCAGGATCAGAATTGTAAGTTCGAGGCCAGGATCAGAATTTAGGGAGACCCTCAGCAACTTACAAAGCCTCTGTCTCAAAATAAAAAGGGCTAGGGATGTAACTTAGTGGTAAAGCTCTCCTGGGTTCAATCCCCAGTACCAAAAACTAAGCAAGTAAGCAAGCAAGCAAGCAAGTAAATAAATAAATAATAAAAGAAATTTGGCTATAAAGGAGAGAGGCAAAAGAGTGGTTGGCTGTGCACATGAGATGGAAGAAGGGTTTTCTATGGGAGATTCAAGCAAGTCTCAGTGATGAGAAGAAAAAGAAAAAAAAAAAACAGAAGTAGGAGGGAGGAAGATGAGGTTCAAGGACAAACTAAAACCCATTTTTCTTGGCTGCAGAATTGCTGTGTAACCCTGACTTGTCTCCCATGACAGAGATGGGGGAGACAGGAGAGGTAGTCTCCAGGGCTGCCCAGCTCTTCCCCTCCTGGGGCTTCCCAAGGGTCCAGCAGGGAGTCCTATAGATCCACTGTCCTTCCTGGTGACCAGTGACATCCCTTCCCACATGAATGGCCATTAATAAACAAAGCAGTTTCATATTCATTGTCTTTTCTGATCCCAAGGACAACCCAGTGAGGTGGGGCTTGTTAACAATATCATAGAGATGAGGACATTAAGGCTCAGGGAAAGCGACCACATAATAGCAAATGGAGGAGTTTGGTTCCAACTGAGGACTATGATACAGTATCCTTAAAAATCCCAGAGCACTGGAGGGGGCCAGATCCTGGGCTGAGTCAGGTGCAGCAGACCTGGGCTCAGAACCTCTCTCCCACTTGACCCTCCTGACCCCCAAACTGTATCATCCTATTACAGTGCCAGACCTGGCCTCCAGGTTTCCTGGGGAGGCTTCCTCCTCCTCTTCCTGCAGCAGCTGTGAAGCCATGTCCTCCCATCCCCCCCAAGAACACTGGGCTCTGGGAAATGGCAGTATTTCTGAGAAACAGGACGTGGCCTGTGGTTTGGAGCTGGCCTGGGGGTGAGGGAAGGCCTGGGGCCCCACCAGGGACAATGGCATCTCTTTCTAGGGCTGGCTCAGCAATCCTTCTTCCTTTACCCTGATCCTTGGAAGTCTCCTCTGCCTGCCTTCTCCTTCACAGTCAGTTCATGGAAGATGGGCAGGAATTGCTGTAGGAGGTTGGCTGAGATTGGAAGGGGCATGGGTGGTAAGAGTTTCTATGTTCAGGTCTTTCTATGTATATGTTTTCTCAGACCCTCTAGAATGAGAACCTGGATCTTTGGATCACAGCTCCAGACTGGTTTAATGGCCACATGAAGTCTAATTTCTCTCCCTGGTCTCACTTTTATCTCCCTCTGGCATAAATGAAAGTTCAAACAGCAACTGAATGTGTAGCTACAACTGGAATCTGAGGGTCTGCTTCTGAAGTTTGGGCCTCCCCTGCACATGACATCTGTCCCAAGAATGAGTAGATCAGCCTTCTCACCAGCTCCTCTGCCACAAGACTATTCTCTAGAATGACCTTTCAAAAACATAGATCTGACCATGTCTCTCCCTCATCAAGGCCCTCTGTGCATGACTTTCCACTGCCCCCAGGTTAATGCCAAGCTCCCTCTCCTGACCCTTCCTGGTCTGTCACCTGTTGCCGATTCAACCGAATCCCCTGTTTTGTCTCCCAATGGCACCCCAGTGTCCAGTGTGCTGCACCACCTGATCAAGTTTGGGATGGATCTGGGCTCCAGGAAGACAGGAATCAGACTCTGACACCATCAGAAATGTTCTCTCTCCATTCTCAATTCTGTTGCCCCTGAATGTCAGCACTTTCTTTCCAACCAACTCTTCTTAGAAGTAGACAACACACCATGCACTACTGAGCACCCTCACAGCTCACAAGCAGACCGGATACGAAGGGTCCTCCTCTCCAAGAAATGTTCTTGTGGGAGACTCTGATCAGTCCTCCTTGGGTGACATATCAATAATCCTAGGTGCTATCATATGACTGGAGTGGGGAAGAGCAGTGCCCCAAATAAGGTGGGTATAGCAAATACATGGTCACCAAAGAGATCCTTGTTCTCAGACTGCTACCACTATAACTTTGCACCATGTATTGGACCTGTGTGTTTTCTTTTATTTTTTTAACATTTATTTTTTAGTTGTAGGTGGCACAATATCTTTATTTTATTTTTATGTGGTGCTGAGGATCAAACCCAGTGCCTCACACATACTAGGTGAACGCTTTTCCTCTGAGCCACAACCCCAGCCCTGTGTGTCTTTTCTTCTGTGCCTTGTACAGGCTATTCTCTCTTTCTGGAAAGCCTTTTCCTATTTTCTGCTCTTATTATTCCAGTTTGTACCACTTGCTCTCTTGTTTAAGAAGCCCACTGACCAGTAGCAGAAAGGCTCAAAAGTCAATCATTGAAGTCAAAAAGAATAAGTTCCACTGCAGAAGGGCCTATAGCGCCAGGCAGCAGGGAAGACCAGGGCTGGCTTCTCTGAGGACATCTTGAGGATAAACTGGAATAATAAGAGCCACAAACCCCAGCGCTATCTTTCCACTTTGACAAATATAACTTATTACTTAATGACCTTGATGTCCATGTTCAAATACGAAGTTTTCTGACTTCTCTGAATTCTTTGCCAGAATATAGTAGCAGAATAGGGAGTTTTCAGCCCTTAGCTTACCACTCTTATTTTTTATTCTAGCTCTGTCCTGTACTGAGAGGGGTCTTATACATACGCATGCTGAACACTCCAGTGTGCATGTCTGTGATGGTTTTAGAATACCTCCATAAATGCTTTTATACTCCCCTCACTGTAAGGTGTGGCCCATGTCTTTTCCCTTAAATCTGGGTAGACTTGATCATTGGTACCAGCAGAATGAAGCAGAAATTAGGCTGGGTGACTTCCAATGCTAGACCAGAACAAACAATTCGACTACTGCTTTGTTTATTTTATTTTTATGTGGTGCTGAGGATCAGCTTTTGGAACCCTACATTGCTAGATTTGAAATCCAACCACCTGAGGCTACCATGCTATGAGGAAGCCCAGGCCACCTGGAGAGGCCACACATAGATGCTCCAGTTACAGCTCTAGCTGAGCTCCAGGCCAGCTATTGGAAGCTACAATCAGATCATGTACATAAAAACCTCTCTAGGTGATTTCAGTCTCCAGCTATTGAGTCTTCCCAGCTGAAACCCCAGACACCATGGAGCAGGGATAAAGCATCCCATTCCTCCCTGCCCAAGTTCCTGACACACAGAATTCATGAGCATTCTAAAACAGTTGTTTTAAGGTGCTGAATTTTGAGGATAATTTGTTATGCAGCAAAAATAAGTAGAACAGATTCGAATTTCACCCACAGCTGGCCTGACCCCTTTAGTGGTAAACAATCCCTCAGGCTAGAGAAGGGGCCTAGGGCAGGAAGATGTGCAGGTCTGTAACTGAATTTGGCTGTTTGGCAGAGAAGTTCAGGATTCTGGGATTCTGAGTGTATTCAACAAGGAGGTGGGGTTGTACATTCCCCTGATCTCATGGACTCCTTGTGCTAATGATGCGGGTGGAGGGGCAGCTGGAAGAGGGCCTACATGGGGCCCTTTAGAGGCCTGGCTGTGGGTGAATGGGGAGTCCCTCTTTCTGAGTCTAAAGGTGGTCCTGCTCTCCACTGCCACCATCAACACCTACTACTACCAGCATAGGTGATGCAAATATTCTCTGCATCCCAGCCATGTCCTCAAAAGTCCCCAGTGTGGTGAAGGAGAAAGAGACATAAATAGTAACAAAAGAGCATGACAAGCATTCAGATAGAAGGCTCAGGGAGGCTGTAAGAAACCATGGCTGGCAGCTGGGGGAGAAGGTGGTCAGAGAAATCTTCCCAGAAGAGGGACCATCCAAGTAGATACCTTAAGGAATGGCCCCGGGAAAAATTGCCCCAGGTGGCAGGGGATAGAGAAATCTTGTTCCAGTTCTAGGAAACAGTATGGCCAGAGGCCCTGTGACAAGCATGAGTGTGGACATCTTGGGAACCTGCAAGAAGTCCAGCCAGGCAAGAGAAGAGCTTTGGGCAGTGAAGCAGCGGTGAGGGGCACAGTGTGTAAAGAGAAGCCTGGAGAGGGAGCAGGGGCCAGCCTTTCCATTCTTTCAGAATGGGGCTGGCAATCAGGGAAGAGGTGCTGGCATGGTTGCCAATACCAGAGCTTATCCTGATGCCCCAGGGCCTCTTTCAAACCAGTAGTTACTTTAAATGTCTCCCCCTATTTTTGAGCCTGGAAGGATTTGTAGCAGTGGAGTGGCTCAGTCAGATTTGTGCTTTACAAAGAACAGTCAGGCTTCTGTGGGAGAGGGCTGGGAGGGAGTCAAAAACAGGAGTAGAACAATATCTTGGTAAATGATCGTAGCTCTCAGTGTCAGACGTGGTAGGAGTCTGGACTAGGGCACAGACAAGAGATAGAGAAGTGGATGGGTTTGTGAGTTATTTAGAATCAAAAGAAGCCAGGGTGAGTCAGACATGGCCCCTACCTTCAAGAAGCTCACTGTGCAATAGAGAAGAAATAGCATGGACACGAATAGCAATTACAATCACTGTTTTGCAGGTGATCTCACTTAATCCTCACCACCAATCTCAGATGCAGGTATCAATATTCCAGTTTTGCAAATGAGGGAAATTGATGCCCTGTGGCAGACGCTGTTAGCTGCTCACCCAGCAATCACTGTCCTTCTCTTTTCTAATAGAACCCCATTTGGATGGATGCTTAGCATCTGGGGTGAACCATGACTGACCTAAGCCAGTGCTGGTAATCCAATTCTCCTCTGTTGGTGAGTGACCTAGGGCTAGGTACATGATCCAGTGCCAGTGGAGGGCAGATTTTCCTCCTCACAGGAGGGAGTCACATGAGGAGAAAGCATTTTTGTTTCTTTTTCCCTTTGCTTCTTGTTTCATATGGTATTAGTTAAGGATGTGAGACATGGTGCTGCAGTAGCCATATTGTAACCATGAGGAATGATGAAAGCCAACAATGCTGAGGAAGACTGTAGGGAGCTGAGTCTTCAAAGACATCCATGAGCCCCATTGGACCAACCTAGGAGTCTACCTCCACATTTCTTATTAAGGAAACAAGGAGGCTGTGATTCTGGCTCAGTGGTAGAGCACTTGCCTAGCACATGTGAGGCACTGGGTTCAATCCTCGGCACCATATAAAAATAAAGCATACAATTACAAAAAAAGAAAACAAGATGTCCTCAGAGCTTATATTACCATAGAAGTGCTTTATAGGGGGCTGGGGATGTGGCTCAAGCGGTAGCGCGCTCGCCTGGCATGCGTGCGGCCCGGGTTCGATCCTCAGCACCACATACAAACAAGGATGTTGTGTCTGCCGATAACTAAAAAATAAAAATATTAAAAAAAAAAAAAAAGAAGTGCTTTAGAAGTGACCCACCCAGTACCTCTTATCCCTTTGCCATTTTCAGATGCACAGGCTCTCAGTGCTGGATATTTATCTCCCAACATCGAGGCCAGCATCTACTTCTTGTAAAAGAACTGTCCTCACCACTGGAACCTAGTTTGCATGTTTGAGCCTGGAAAACCAGAAGAGCCTGGGAATCTATAGCTCCCACTCCCCCGTCCCCCACCACCACCCCTGTGGCCCTTAACCAGTGACTGATAGTGAAAAATCATTAATCCCCCAGCTCCCTTGTGATGTGGACAACTGAGGAGTAATTTAAACTGTCCTTTGTGCATCTCTAAAACTGAGCCAAATTCCCCTTTGTGGGACTTGCCCTGAATCATGCTCTTGCCTTGCCTTCTTCCCTTTTTCCTGCCGTCCCCTCTCCTCCACTCCCCTACTATGGATTTGTCTTCAAATGTGTTACTTTCTAACACATCACTTTCACATGACTCCTCATCTCAACTTCTCCTGGGAACCCCAACCTAAGAGCCACCATTAGCCAGGTTTTCTGTACCTGCAGCCCAGAGCATCTTAAAGGACACAGGCCCAGCAGGGCAAGTTCCCATGGCAAGTTTGTTCATATCTATCTACGTTTTCTGCCTGAGAATCCTGTTTTGCTTCAGTTTGGGGTTTATTTTGTATTTTTTGTAGTACTGGGGATTGAACCCAAGGGTGCTTTACCACAGAGCTACAATCTTCAGCCCCTTTCATTTTTTAAATCTTGAGACAGGCTCTTGCTAAAGGGCTGAGGTCAGCCTTGAACTTGCAATCTTCCTGCCTCCGCCTCCTCAGTCACTGAAATTACAGGGTTAAACCACCATGCCTAGCCTTCTATGGTCTTGCTAAATCAATTAGCTGATGATTGAAAATATATTTTAGTAAAGTTCTATATCCTAAATATAATAACAAAGACAGTTAATTACTACCCAATTACTGAGCATCTTTCTTAAGTGGCACTAGGCCAATACTACCTCAGTGACCTCTTTAAATTTTCACTAGATTAAACCTATGTGGTGGATACTGCTTATATTAGTTTTCTATACTGAGTAACAAATTGCTGCAAATTTAGCATCTTAAAACACTTTTATTGTTTCACAATTTCTGTAGGTCAGAAGTCTGAGGACATGTCTCTGCTTCAGGGTCTTACCAGGCTGCGATCCAGGCACCAGTTAGGGCTATAGTGGAATGAGAGCAACAAATCAGGCTTATCAGATTTCAAAGCCCAAGGTCTTAGCCAGTATAGAAGGTAGCCAGCATTTTGACAGGAATAGAGTGTGCTAAAGGGGTTCATAACAACAAAGAACACCCCACTGCATCAGTGCAGGGCAGGGCTAGAGGATGTAGACTTCCAACAGGGTCAGAAAGAAATGACCAGTTTTGGCTATTTGAGAGTGGAGGAGGAAGGAGAGAAGAAAGCATTATTCCGGGGACAGTTTAGGCAAATGAAGGAGGCAAGCACAGGCATTTGGGATGGGATAGGGTGGCAGGTTGTTTTGGCCCAAGACAGGGGAGTGTGGGAAAGGAGGTTGAAAATATGGCCAGGTCCTCATTTGGAAAAACAGGCTGAGGAGTCACAGCTTTATTTTGAAGACAATGGGGAGTGACAGAGGAGTGTTGAGCAAAAGCAGACATACACAAAGATGCCTTTAGAAGGGTTAATGGCAGAGAATAAATGAGGGAACTGTTGAGCATCTTCTGGCCTCTGGTGGCCTTTTTCACCCAAGGGCACCTTTGATTCTCCCACTTAGAAGGGACAGTACATGAGTGAGACTGTGACCATTTTATGAATGAGGAAAATGAGGCTCAATGAAAGACATGGGGCCCTGTGAGTGAAATGAGTCTCAGTGGTGGGAACAAATGTCCCATTTCCCATTTCAGTGATGACCCTTGGGAGAGTGGGGACCAAGGATTTTATATATACTGT
>NW_026000174.1:13637232-13727429 GCF_001458135.2 Marmota marmota marmota
GTCCGCCCGGCAGCGCTGGGCTCCCCGCGCACCCCCAGGCGAACTTGGGCCAGTCCCACGACACCTGGGGCCTCAGTTTCCCCTTCTGTTACATGGTAACGGTGACAACATAGTAGTATTACTAAGAACGTTCGAGTGCTTGCTGTATTCCAGGCCCTGGGCATAGGCTGTTCCCATTTCATTTTGTGAAATCCTACCAGCTTTATTAATATCCCCCCACTTTTTTTTTTTTGTACCAGGGATTGAACTCAGGGGCACTCACCCACATCCCCATCCCTATTTTGTATTTAATTTAGAGACAGGGTCTCACTGAGTTGCTTAGGGCTTCGCTTTTGCTGAGACTGGCTTTGAACTCGTGATCCTCCTACCTCAGCCTTCGGAGCTGCTGGGATTACAGACTGGCACCACGCCTGGCGTAATATCCCCATTTTATAGGTGAAGCCCAGGGAGGTTGAGTACCTTGCCCAAGGTCACATGGTTCTAAATGAAAGAGCCAGCCTGGAACCCAGGACTATGTCTCCAAAAGCCACAGTAGACTGCCACTCAGCCCAGGGAGAACTAGGAAGGGCCACCTGGGTCACAGGGAGGTGGGCTTCCACAGGGTTTTTTCTGGTCAGAGCCTGCTTACTACCTACCAAGCTGTCCATTTGAGAGTGAGCTCCCAGCACAGGGTTACTCAGGTAGGGCCCTAGACAGAATTACTCTGAGAGTTGCCTTAACAGCCCCAGACTTGAGGGTCTCTGGCTGCAGCCAGTGGCACTGCCCTGCAGGAGGAGGTCCCTTCCATCCTGGGCTACACTGGGTGGGATTTAGGGTTATTGCTAGTGCTTGCAGGGGTGCAGGTCTGTGTGCATGAGTGGACACTAGGAAAAGATGGGAGCCTCCTTATTGGGAGCACTCGTGGTTGGAGGTATCCCCACCCCCAAGCCTCCATGGTCACCAAGTCACTGAATCTTGGGATCATACTCTTACCTCAAGGTCTTTGCTCTTGCTCTTGCCATGTAGTTTGCTTGTCCTCTGACTTTTCACCTGACTCCTGCTGTCTTTTCATTTCTCAGTTCAAAGTAGGCTATACCCTCCCAGCACTCACCACTTCTCTTCCAGAATACCCAGCCCAAGGGTAACGACATGCTGAAGGCCTTTGTCCTTCCTGCCAGACCAGGAGCCCCTGAGGATGGGACTGAAAGGACTTGTTCCCCTCTGTTGCCACTTCAACTCCCTTCACAAACTGGCCCAGGAAGAAGATACACTGGGGAGTAATTTCTGTGGTACTTTTGGTGAGGGCTCAGTCAAGGCCTTGTTGAGGGACTTTAGGTTAGGGTGGGTGTTATTAGAGAAATACAGAACCTGGTGGTCCAGGTTCACTGCCAAATGAGGTAACAGGCAAAGCAGCAGATAGTTCCCATTCAGTGAGGTGGGCACTGACAAGAGTGGCCCATGCTTGGGGTCCTGCCTTACCTCTGGGACTGGTCCTTTAGCAATCTCAACTCTATACCTCTGCACCCTGCCCCCCTCCCATGGCCCTGTGTCTGCAGACATGTGGCTGGGGAGGGCTCCAACTGGGATGGGAGTCCTCCACTGATCCCAACCACCTGTGAGGACGACAACACAAATGAGGAGGAGGACAAGGAGGGAGGGAGGGTTTCTCAAAGGCTCTCTCCCCCGCTAAGCCCTGGGAGCCAAAGCTTGGACAGAGACACTATTAACACAAAATTTGCAAACATGGCTTCTAAAATTAGCTCTGGCTGGCAAGGCCCACCTGGCACAGACTGCACCTTTGCGGCTGCTGGCCTGCTCCCTTGGAGTGCTGGCCATCAGTCTGTCAGCAGACATGTCACTCTGCCCTCCCCCACCTGTGGTAAGGGGCAGCCACAGCCCTGGGCTGGATCCAGGGGAGAGACCAACGTGAAGATGAGACTTGTCCCAAACTGATGAGAGGAAGGGGAAGGATGAGCTGGGTGAGGGGGAGACAGTGCTGCTGACCACAAAGAGTTTCCAAAATGGGGTGGGCTTGGGGGACAGGGCATGTGTGTATGAAAATGACCAAAGCAGTGTTTAAACTCTGACAAATGAAAATAGCCTCAAAGAGAAAACACCCAGAAGATGAAGACAAAACATGGAGGAGGAGGGAAAACCAGAAGAGCAGTTCCATGATCATCCTGGACCCGGAGTGGGGTGGGCACATGGTCACCCCCTAGTAACCCCTCAGAGCCAAGAAGGACCTGAGAGCTCATTTTGTCCAGCTCTGTCATTGAACAAGTGAGAAAACTGGGGTCCAGACTTGTGATGTGCCTTGCCGGGTCCCTGAGCAAGCTAGGCTTGCTCTAGGTCTGGCCTAGAACTGGAGTCTGCTGGCCTGATGCCATTTCCAACGGGCCCCTTGGCCTCCCACTCTGCTGACTGATGGAATGACCATCATTAATAATGACTCTCAAAAATGCTCCTTTCCACTGTCAATTTATTGAAAAAGGATTTACTGAGCACCTATGGTGTGTCAGACCCTGGGTTCAAGAAGGTGAACTGACAGGCAGCCCCTAATTTCCAGTAAGTTCCATTGTAGTCTAATGGCAAGAATGGCTTAGGTGTGCACAGAGCTCTGCTGTGCTCAGGTGCTTTCCCATTAATGCAGGACAAATAGCATGTGTTTCGCAGGATACAGTGAAGGAAACCAAGTCTCAAGGTAGTTACATAACTTGCCTGAGGTCACTCAGCAAAGTTTGGACGTAAGCCTCCCCATTTTGCTTCTAGAAGTCTTGCGCTCTTTGTGAGTCAGTGCAGACAGGCTTGTCAGAGGCCAGCCACTTGCTCGTGGAAGCTTCCTGTTCTGGATGCCCTCATGGAGGAGAGCTGGAGTCCTTATGACCAGAAGCGTCAGATTCCTCTGCAGTGTCTTACTTTAGGTAGGGCTTTCTGGAAACCTCTGGACACAGTACATAGGTAAGTTCCCTGCCCTCATAGAGCTCATGGGCAAGCCTAGCTGCTCCCTATTGGATAGTACCTACCCAGCTCTTCCCAGGAATGGATCAAACCAGACACAAATGCCCAGTCATAGAATGAGGGAGTAAATCAAAAGTTTTAACTTTCTGGGCCCTCACACAGGCTGGGTTAGGAACTAGACACTAGTAGATCAGGAGATGTAAGGACATGTGGCCTTTCTCAAGGGTACCTGGCTGAGCGTTCCTCACAACAGCCTCTAGGCATTGCCAACCCGTGGCTACAGAAGCTCAGGCTCACACTTGTGAGGACCTCACATACCCACTTCCTCCTCTGTTTTCACATCATGTTGAATTTTTCTCTGCAGCCAGCTTGTTCAAGGTGGCCTTACCTGCATAGTCCCTCTAATTATTCCCCTACACCACAAGGGCACATCACAACTTTCCATTCACTGTTAAGAACTTCCCAGAACACCATGATGCAATCCTTGCCTCAAGAATACCCATCTATCACCCACTTTGTGGGCTGAGAGGGCTTTGAGCATAGGCGCTGAGAGAGAACCGGCTGTCCCACTCTGCTCACAGACACTAGAGATCCATCTGCATCTGGTTGTCCTTTGCCTGGGAAAGCTTCTTTTGAAGACACCACTGTGGACACATAGTGGCAGTTTGGAGTTATGTCCCTACCAATCCTAGCCACACCTAAGGCAGAAGTGTCCATTTCTAGGCTGGGCCTAAGAGAGACTAGTGCTCTGGGAGGTGGGCTGGCTCTGAGGAGTTGGGGGCAAAATCCAACTTAAAGGCGTAAGGGGGTTGGCAGCAAGCTTCCTCTGCCCAATATTTTGTTCTTATGAAATTGATCCTATATTCCCTTCAAGGAAGTTGTGCTGGGCAGATTTTTGCTCAGGGAAGGCTACTGCTTGAGAATAAAATGAGGAAGAACACCAATTTACGTGCTCCCAGAGCTCCCAGGGTGATCTTTGGGAAAGGTCTGCCAGAAAGGTGTCTGGCTCAGCCTGACTGATACCCTTTCAGGGCTCTAGACTCAGAGCACCGGGCAGTGAGAGTGGAGGAGAATGGAGCATGTGGAAAGTGGCCTTGGTATTCCTTTCTCAGTTCTAGGCCACATGCCCCCCAGAGAAGTATCCTAATGTGGCCCAAGAGCCTGGCTCCTTGCAACCAAAATGCCTGCCTAGCTAACAGATTGTCCCTGAGGGGGGTAAAAATAGGAGACTCAGAGAGTGCACGGGGAATTGAGAAGGTACTTAAGGGATATCAGACTGGCAAAGCTGCAGTTTAAACCCCAAGCTCATCACTGCCGTGCTGCCTGAGAAGTCCTTTGTGCTCTCATGGTCCCCACGTCTCCTGCAGACCTCAGTGGCTCTCTACTCCTTGCAACCTGAAAAACCCAAACTTACCACTAGATTCCTGCAAAAACCCCTGGGCTAGAAGGGACAAGTCCCAATTGTGGCATCAACTACAGAGTGACCTAGATAAATCACGTTTCTCCAGGCTCAATTTTCCCATCTGGAGATTGGGGAGACCAATCCCAGTTTCTCCATGTCCTCCCATAAGATATGATGCTGGCAGGGGGTGGGAGAATAAATGAGATCACAAATTGGAAACCACACGGAGGCTCAGCAGCCAATTACAAGTGATTCATCATTTATGACCTCATCAGCATGAAAACACCAAATGGCAAATCCTTGCCTTATGCCCTCCCCCAGATTAGAAAATTATTCATTCATTCAGTCAATGGATTTGGAAAAGTCCCACTTAAATATGACACCATTTGGGGCTGGAAAGTGGGGGACAAGAGAACAAGACCCCAGCACAAGCCTCCAAGGGCTCACAGTCTATATTGGGAAGATGAGATTCACAGACATCCTCACCATCATCTTTGGGAGCACCTACACTACACCAGCCCTGTGCTGTGTGATTGACACATGATGATATCAAGCCCATCCAAGGGAGAATGGTCCTCAGGCCACACATTACAGACGAGGAGACAGAGTCAGGGAGTTTCTGGGGATCCTTGTTCAACATCAGCTCGTGGTGAGGAACCCAGGATAAGCTGAGGCTGAGCTTGCAGTCTTTGCAGCATCACGGGCTTCATGGGATGTTGTTGAGGGGACTGTAGGACACAGCTGCCTCATAGTCACTCCCTGAAGTCTGCCCTGGCCTGGCCCCATGTTGGACACTGTCATCTGGAGCAGAATCTTGAGCTTTATACCCTGAACAACAAGTGTGGCCTGAGCCATGTCACCTCCAGCTGCAGTTCCCCCTCCCAGTGCAGTGGGCCCTGCCACACCTGCCAGCTACCCTTTTGTGTGAAGAACAGAGCTCAGGGATGTGTATTTGCAGCTGGTTCCTCAAAGACTATGAGTTCAGCTAGGCACAATGGTGCACACCTGTAGTCTCAGCAACTCAGGAAGCTGAGGCAAGAGGATCACAAGTTTAAAGCCTGCCTCAGCAACTTAGCGAGAACCTGTCTCAAAATTAAAAACAAAAATGGCTGGTAGAGTGCCTCTGAGTTCAATCCCCAGTACTGGAAGAAGAAAGAAACATGAGTTCTACATTTATCAGGTTAGAGAATGAATCCCCCTCAAGTGTGACCCTGTGTGGGGCCAAGAACCTATGGGAGACTCAGCAAGATTTAAGGAATCAGGTGCCACTCAGGATCTTAGCAACAGAGCCCAGACTAATCCTGGGACATCTAAGGAGTCACAGGGTTGCCATTTGCCATGGATAAATGTGTGTATCAGGATCTGTGCTAGGCACTCCCCCTGCATCCTCTTATTTCATCTGCACATTAAATGCTATCATTATCCAATTTTATAGAGGATGATATGGGGGCTTAGAGAGGTTTAGTGACTTGCCCGGGATCACATAACTAGTAAATGATGGAGCCAGATCTCCATCCTCAGCCTTTTGAGTAAAGATCACATTTTCCATCTGGCATTCTAGACTCTTTGCAAGATGACTTCAACAGCATCAGCAAGACTGGCCTCCTGCTTCATGGTACCCAAGTACCTCTGCCCCTTCCCACCCACACAGCTTTACTCCTGCCCCTCCTTAGGATGGGGCAGGAAGGGAGCCAGGGTAGGAAAATGAGGTGTCTCAGGGGTCCAGGAAGAGGGGACAAGTGAACACAGGAAGACAGGCCAGTACCTTGTCTAGAGCTGGGTGACTCGATGTTAGTCATTTGACTGAAGGCCACAGATTGTGTGTGTGCTTAAGCCCTCTCTGGGATTCAGTTTTCTCCAGTCTTGAAGAAGTGGACTTTCTTTGGGTGGTCTTAGAACTCACCAGCTCTGATACTTCTTCTAAATGAGGCTGCTGCAAGACCTTCTCCATAGCCAGGGGACACCCAGCTACAGGTACTCTGTGCTCCAGATGGGACAGTAGCAGTGACCCCCCCCCCAGCCCCACATGTATACAACATACCCTTCTTCTTGAAGCAGGCTTCAGGGAAGGGTCCAGCCTTGGTGGGTGCTTTCTTGGTGGGAGGAATCTCAAGAGCCCTGTCATGAGAGGCAGGGCACCTGGGTTCTGATTTTGCTCTGAAGATGGGGGTGTGAGGAAGGATGGCTAGTCTCTAAGTATGCTTCCAGTCCTGAGAATCAATGATATTATGAATAAAATTGGAAATAGAAGAATTCCAGGCATTGGTGGGGAAGATGGGGGAGATTTATAACCCCTGGGAAGCACGACCTTTGGCAGAAGTATAGCTGCTCTCTCTACCTGGGCAGCTTCTTGGAGTGGCTGAAAACTAGATAAGGAGCTGGGCAGAGTTGAGGAGAGGTGCAGAGAGAAGAGATGGGGACTGATGGGACAGGACAATACACTGAGGTTGAGATGGGAGGAAAAGGAGAGGTCAAGAAAGAGGGAAGGCAGAAAGCACTGAGGTCAGACAGGTAAGAAGGGGCCAGAGGAGGGGCCATGTCCTGCACACCAGAAGCAGGAACTGCCAGAATTGGAGTGACATCCCTAAGCCACCAAAAGCCACATGTATGAAGAAGAAGCCATTTCAAAAACTCCATTTTTCTTAAGAAAACATGTTGGTGGGGTGCAGTGGCACACGCCTGTAATCCCAGTGACTTGGGAGACTGAAGTAGGAGGATCAAAATTTGAGGCCAGCCTCAGCACTTGAGTGAAGCCCTAAGTAACTTAGCAAGAGCCTGTCTCAAGATAAAAAAAAGGGCTGGGAATATAGCTCAGTGTAAAGCATCCCTGGGTTCAATCCCCAGTACCAAAAAATAAAATAAACTGGAGCTACCAATTTTGGGGGGTTGGGGGGCCCTCTGATGTCTTTTCTGTACTCTTCTGGTATAAAACTAAAATCACCAAGCAAAAACAATAAGCATAGAGAAACGCCTAAAAAGAACTCTTTTTTGGGGGGTGGGGGGGCAGGTGCTAGGGATCAAACCCAGGGTCTTGCCCATACTAGGAGAGTACTCTACCACTGAGCCTCTGCAGCCTCCTGAAAGGACCTCTTGGCAGGAAGGTAGGGAATAATGTATACTGGTCCACCAGACTTCAATTACAAATATTCAACAGCTTACAAGAGGGCGATGTTCCTGATAAACTCATTGTAAGTTGAAAATATCAGATGTTGAAAATGCATTGAATACACCTAACCTATTGAACACCCTAGCTTAGCCAGCTTACCTTCAATGTGCTCAGAACACTTACACTAGCCTACACTTGTTCAAAATCATCTAACACAAAACCTGTTTTATAATAAAGTGCTGAATCTCTCTTTAAAAACATGGATGGTGTTTTGTACACATGATGGAATGGGAAAACACAGAACACAACATCAAAAACACTTTCAACACAGTACACTGTAGAGTATGAATTATTCCCCTCATGACGTCATGGTTGACTGGAGCTGTGGCTCACTGCGGTTGCCCTGCACTGACAGAGTATAACATGGCATACTGCTAGCCTGGGCAAAGATCAACACTCAACATTCAAAGTAGTTTCTTCTGAATTTGTATCAATTTCCCACTTCAGCAAGTTGAAAAATACCAAATCAACTCATTGTAAACTGGGGACCAGATATGTGTGTGTGTGTGTGTGTGTGTGTGTGTGTGGTTTTAGGGATTGAACCCAGCAGTGCTTTACCACAGAGCTACATCCCCATCCCTGTTCAATCCCTATTCATTTATTTATGACAGGGCCTAAATTTCCATAGCTGTTCTCAAACTTGCCCTCCTCCTGCCTCAGTCTCCCAAGCTGCTGGGATTACAGGTATGCACCATCACACCCAGCTTACATTTTATTTCATAAAATGGAGGGTGGGTACATGGGTGTGGATCATATTATTCTTATATTTTTTTTATATGTGGAAATATTTTACTTTAAAATTCCCTTTAAGAAAATTTGACAAAATGTGAATGGTGGTTCTTTGGGATTGTGGAATTACCATGATTGTTATATTCTTTTTACTTTTGGTATTTTCCAAATGTTTTATAGTGAGCAGATAAGGAAAGAATAACTAAACCTCTTATGATAAATAAACTCTTCATCCTGTGACCATTATTTGTTTTCAGTGGAAATTAAACACAAGTGGTTGAATCACTGTATCTTCATCATCACACGCATTCTCATAGATTCATAGACTCAGAAAATCCCAACCCCCCATCCATCAAAATCCATCTCTATCCAACAGCTGTTGCTTCTCCAGAATAAAGCTTCTGATCCTCTTAGTAATCCACGCCCAACAACACCAAGTACAGGGCTTTATAAAAGGAAAAGATCTGTGTTTGAAAGTTAGCTTCAATACCTTCTGGTTGGTCAGTTCACCACCATGAATCTCTCAATTTGTAAAATGACCCAAGATTTTTGTGAGAACCCAATGAAATAATACATGTAAAGTATTCGGCACTAATTGTTAATAAGTTGTTATCGTCATCTCCCTCTTCATTATCACAATTGATGACTGGGCCTACCACTTCCTCTAGGGAGCCTTCTTGACTTGAAAGAAATTTTCCAATCTGAATGGGCCATCAGTCTGGACTTCTCCTCCTGGCAATACATCTAGGTTCTAGTCTCAACTCTGTCACTCACTATGACACTGAGCAAGCTCCTTCCTTCTGTAAGCCTTAACTTCCTCAATGGAAAAATGGAAGGCTGGGGTTTCCTGCTCTAAGTCTGAGACTAGAACAATCATATAATTTATCCATCAAACAAGATGCATTTGAGAGTGAAATGGGGTACTATCACTCTCAGGATGACAGATTTGCCAGGACAGTTTGAGCACAATGGAAATCTGGTCATTTTACACTCAGTGGGTCCATTCCATTGCTTATTTGCTCACCAATGTAGGAAGCAAAATGCCTCTCCCTAGCTCCTCTTTCCCCAAAAGATGGACACCTCCTATTCCATGAGGTCTTGAGATATGTTAGGTTATATAGTAAAAGGAACTAAAGCAAATCAGTTGACCTGGACATGAAGAAATTATTTTGGATCACATGGGTGAGCCCAACATAATCACAAGAATTCTTATAAATTGGAGAGACAGATGTGGCGCTTGCCTAACATGCATGAGGCACTGGGTTCAATTCTCAGCACCACATAAAAACAAACAAAAAAAAGATATTGGGTCCACCTAAAACTAAAAAATAAATATTAAAAAAAAAAAGAAAGGAAGGCATTGGACTGACGCGATGCAAGAGAGACTCTATTAGTCATATTGGCTTTGAAGATGGAAAGGGGCCATGAGTCAAGGAAGGGAGGCAGCCCATAGAAGCTGGAAAAAGTAATATGGAGTCACATCAAGAGCTTCCAGAAAGAAATGCACTTACTGATACCCTGATTTTGGCTCAATGAGACTTGTTTTGAATTTCTGACCATTAGAATCCTAATAAACGTGTTTTTTTTAAGCCACTAAATTGTGGAAATTAGTTATAGAAGCAATTAGAAACTAATACATCCACTCTATAGCTCATCCTCAGTGAGTCTGAACAACCTTTGAGCTGGCTGCTCTACGAGTATTGTCCTCGGTATATAAGGAGAACTAGTTTATACTCTAATCCATGCCCTGATATCAACTCACCGGGATCTTGAGCAGGTAAGGTAACTTCTTTGGGGCCTCATTTTCCTCTCTGTAAAATGGGGGCTAACACTCCTTGCTTTATTTATCTTTGGGTGGGGAGTGTTCAATAGTCAATTAATGCTTACTGACTCATCCTATGCTCAGCTCTGTATGAGGGTCTAGGACACAAGATGACCTAGTCCCAACCCCATTCTTATTCTTGAGGAAACTCCTATTCTGAATGGGAAAACAGTCAGACATGTAAGCACAATGTAATGAACAGAAAGATACATTATCATGTGTGTACAATAAGAAAAATATAGGCCCATCTGTTGGGGGAATGATCAGAGAAGGCTTGCTGGGTAAGGTGACACCAGAGCTGGGCTTTAAAGGTTGAACAGGAGTTAGAAAAATTAGACAAGGAGGGTCGGGGAGAAAGACAGAACAATCCAGGCAAAGGAAATCTCACAAGCAATACCCCAGAAATGTAAATCAGCATCTCAGGGGACAAAGGAATAAGGCATTTGGGTGGTGTTAACTTGGAACACATGAACATAAAGGAGATTAAGTGGGATGATGGGTGAATGTATGATGTGAGCGTCAGATTGCATATTTGGTCTGTGTGTCCCCTAGTCCAGTGCTGGGTCAGGAGATGGCCTGTAACGTAAAATCCCTTTTGACCTGGCTTCAAGTGATCCCTTCTGGTGTCTCATCCTCACATTCCCCCAAACAAGTGCCAAAGGCCTGGCAGCTTCCCCGGCATACTGGGGGGAAGGGGGTTGTGCAAAATTATAGCCACTGCAAAGAGGCCGGCGTGACCTCAGGATCTGGGTTTCATCATTCTGAAATCATGCTCCTGGCCTCAGTCAGAGCCAGAGAGGTGGGGAGGAGAGGGTGGGAAAGCAGAGTGGGTGGCAGTAGGTTTGGGCGAGGTGCCGGGGCTGGAGAAGGAGGCAGCTGGGACCAGCAGGGAGTTAGACAGTAGCCTGGATACCATCCATTGTGCTGTGTGACCTCAGGCTAGGTTCTTGCCCATTCTGGGTCTCTGTGGGCTTGTTCCCATTGGAGCCTCCTTGTAAAGACCAAGAACCTGGGAATTTTCTGATCATTTCTGTGGATGTGATTTGTTGTGGGTGAGGAGGAGTCCCTGCCAGGCCTGCCAGGGTTTGAGATAGAGCTCTAGCAGTAGGTTTCTCTGCCACATCCACACTTCCCGGATAGTCATGCCTCTGTGAACCCATGAGAAGCTACCTGGCTTCTGTCGGGGATACAGCTGTAGATATCTCTCAGTTTTGGTTTTGCTGGTCCACACTGTTCAGATATGTTCCCAATTTGCATTCTGCATCCTTAGCCAGTTCTTCTAAGCAGCAGTCCCTTCTAGTAGCAGACCCCAGGCCCAGGCTGATACATAATTTGCTAAAGCTGCTATAACAAAATACCATGGACTTGTGACTTAAACAACAGATACTTATTTCCTCATACTTCTGGACATTCAAAATCCAGGTGTCAGCAGGGTTGGCTTTTTTTTTTTTTTTCCCTGAGGCCTCTCTCCTTGACTTGCAGATGGCCATCTTCTCCCTGTGTCTTCATGTGGTCTTCCCTCTGTGTCCTAACCTTTTTAACTCCATATTGGATTAGGGCCCACTCTGATGACCTCATCATCAATCAATGACCTCATTTTAACTTAGTTGCTTTTAAATGACCCTGTCTCCAAATGTGGTCACAGTCTGAGGTACTGGGGGGTTAGGACTTCAGTGTATGAATTTTTGGTGGGCACAGTTCAGCCCATGACACTGCTTTGGATCACCACCAGTAGAGCTCTTCTCTATACAGATGTCTGAGCCTCTCCTCAGAGATTCTATGTGCAAGCTCCATGAGGGCAGGGACTTTGCCCATTGTTGTATCCCCACTATCTAGAGCAGTGTCTGGCATGTGATGTGTGCCCAATAAGTATTTGTGAAATGAATGGATGATTCAGTAAGCTTGAGATGGTGTTTAACCATGTGTCATTTAGAAATTCCATGGTTGATTTTGATTCATCCTTGGGTGAAACTCTCTGAAATTTCACTGGGTCTTGTCCTTCCTATTGCTGGATGGGAAGCCTCAGGCTGGTAAGGACAAGAAGTACTGCAAGGTGCAGGGGCACACATCTATAACTCCAGTGGCTCAGGTGGCTGAGGCAGGAGGATCACAAGTTTAAAGCCAGCCTTAGCAACTTAAGGAGGCCCTAAGCAACTTAGTGAGACCCTGTCTCAAAATAAAATATAAAAAGGGTTAGGGATGTAGCTCGATGGTTAAGTGCCCCTGGGTTCAACCCCTGGTAGAAACAGTGGCTGTGCAACTCCATGGAGAATGTAAACAGGTTGAACCTACCCTGGCACCTCTCTAGGCCTGGAATATAAGCGAAATGGGAGGTTGGACTTGATACTTCCAGATGCCTCAACTCTAATCTGTCCTTTGTAAGACAGAAGGGTGTTTCTAGAATGTTCATTTGATGACATTTCCCCTGCTCAACACTCTTCAATTGCTTCTCCATCATTAAAGTCCAAGTAATGACTTGCCTGTAGCACACTTCACATTTGGTCTCCTCTGTGCCCCAAGTCCACCCCTGCCCTCACCCCACACAACCTGTATTTAAGCCACACTGAACTGAGCACTGTTCCCTAACCCTATCATGTCTTCTACCTCTTATCTTAGCACAAGTTTTCTGGGATACATTTCTCCACCTTGTCTGCCTAGGAAATGTCTCATCTTTTGAACAGCTATTTGACTTCAGTGAGGTCTTCTCTAAACAACCCAGCTTATAGACAAGGGATAGCCTCTGGGCCCTGGAGTCCCCTGTGCTTCCCTCTCTCATAGTGCTGATCACACTGATGGTGAGTGTCTAGCCTGATTTCTCCATCAGACTTGAAGCACCAGAGGGCAAGGCTGAGCTGGTAAGTAGTTTCTGAACCCCAGCAGCCCTAACAAGGCATGCCACAGAGTCTTAATCCTCAGCAAGGATATGTTAAATAAAGAATGCACTTTGAAGAGAAGTGCTCTGGGAGCGAGGTGTAAGGAGAGACAGGAGAAGCTCCCATATGGGAGTTTCAGGAGACATCTACGCCCTCTCATACTCATTCATGGAGAATTGGGCTGGAGTTGCAGCTCCTCACCTAGACTTCGCCTCCCCTGACCCCCAGCCCCATTATGATGCTCCTGAAGCTGGCCAGTGTGGAGTAAATAGAAAGCAGAATCTGAGCCTTAGATGGGGACCTCAGAGCTGACAAGGCTGGCCTGGAAGTTCTGGGAGAGATGAAAGGGAAGCATCCCCCAGGGGAAGAGGCTAGAAAATATCAGGAAGGAGGAGAAGGGGCAGAGGTGTAGAGCTGCTCCCAGAGGCCTGATTTCTGCTCCCAGTTCTATTGTGCTGCCTCAGAGAAGCTCCATGGCTCTGACCTTTAGCAATTTCTGACCTCTCTAGGTCTCAGGTTCCTCAACTGATAATGAAGGGGCTGGACCTGAAGCCCTGGCAGGGAAGATACGGCGAAAGTGTGGCCACCTTAGGTGTGTTTGAGAGGATTGCACCCAGATTACATTCAGATTTCAGGGGCTCATATCCAGTCAGGCATTTGGGGGGAATGTGTCTTTGGGCCTGGAAAAAACTGGAAGCAGTTTCCCCAAGCTTCCTGCACTGGACCTCAGCCCACAGTTCTGGCAGGCCAACGCAACTCTCAGCACTAATGAGGCTGGCCACCTGGGGAGCCACAGAAACTCAGCCTGGCTTATTTTGTGGTGTAGCCATGGTCACTTTCCTGCCTAACCCTGAGGTGATGCTCCTGATTGTAGTCGGGGGCTGAGCAGCACCTTACAGGCCACCTGGGACTCTAAGAAGCACATCTGGTGGGGCTGGGCCTGATAGCAGTTCCAAGCCACAGGGACCTAGGGACTAGGTCTCTAGCCATGTGGACAACCTCTGTTGGCCCTGTATTCCCTGGGTCCCGCCCCACCAGGACAGGGCCCAATGTCCTGGGCCTGGGCCTGCAGCCATTCCCTGGGCCATGATTTTAGATTCAATTGGTGAAGACAGGCCTCCTGGGATGAGCCAGTTGGCCCCTCTTGTTATTTGCTTCTCAAAGTTGGAAAAACTACGCTGTGCACCTGGCAGTACTTGCTACTGCTGGGTTTTCTTTCTTTTTTAAAGGAAACAGAGAGGAACCTCTGTGCTTACTGTAACCAAATTCATTTTATTGGCCTCCTGCATCTCCCACTGCAATAATAATGATCCCTTACAGTTGGTGAGTCTTTTATTGTTTACAAAGAATATTCTTATGCAGTTTTCTTTGTGATCCCACAGTTTTCAAAAGGAGAGGAAGCTGGCAGTATTGTCCCTTATTACAGGTGAGGAAACAGACGCAGTAAGTCCAGCTGCCCAAGACAAGCTAAGCAAAGAACCTCTGATTCTTTTTTTTTTTTTTTAAGAGAGAGAGAGAGAGAGAGAGAGAGAGAGAGAGAGAGAGAGAGAATGAATGAGAATTTCAATATTTATTTTTCAGTTTTTGGCGGATACAACATCTTTGTATGTGGTGCTGAGGATCGAACCCGGGCAGCACGCATGCCAGACGAGCGCGCTACCGCTTGAGCCACATCCCCAGCCCAAGAACCTCTGATTCTAATCTTTCTCTTGCACCACACACCCATCTTATCACTTGAATGCTCAGGGTCTTAAACACTCTCTTCCCAAAACAAGGAAGAGCAGAAGGCTCAACTGCCTACCTTCTGCTCTTTGCATTCTACTTTTCCCCCAGGTGAACTTAACTATCACCTCACCTAAAACTACCATGACTCCTAAATCTGGGCTTCCCTCTCAGGCCTGGAATCTTCTTCAACTAATGGCTGGACATCTCCATCTAGTCCTCCAAAATGCCTAGTGAATGGGACTGAATGTCCTGCATCAGTTAAAAAATAAATAAATAAATAAAGGAACACAAAACAAACAAAAATTTAATACTAACTGCTCTTTAATGTTACCACCTGCTTTTCACTCCCCAGCTTAAAAAAACCCTACAATACATGGGATAAATGAAAGTGTAATAGTTGAATGAATTTTATTATATTTTCCCATCATGTTAGCATACGGTCTATAACAATTTGTTAACATTTTTTTTTCTTTCATTTTCAGTAAACGAGCTTTGTGGAAATAAAAGAAAACTTTGCAGCACCTTAATCTAATTTCTCCTTTACTATCTAAATCCAGCTGGCCAGGTTTTGGGCATTATACTTAACAATTCATTCATTCATCTAGCAAATACCAATTGTATGCCACATCTTTCCAGTCTACTTTGCATTCTATTGCTACATACTATGTAGTCTTGTGTGTCTGATTTCTTTCACTTACCATAATGTGAACAAGTTTACCCCTATCATAGCATGTATTAATACTTATTCCTCTTTTTTTTCAACCTTTATTTATTTATTTTTATGTGGTGCTGAGGATCAAATCCAGTGTCTCACATGTGCTAGGCAAGTGCTCTCTCTACCACTGAGTTACAACCCAGCCCCTATTTCATTCCTTTTTAGAGCCCAATAATATTCCATTGTATGGATATTCAACATTTTATTTACCACCCATCAATTGATGGACATTTGGGTTATCCCTTGGTTGTTGTTTTGTTAATATGAATAATGCTACTAGGAATTTTTTATTACTTTGGGTGCATACTTAGGAATAGAATTTCTGGGCTATCTGGTTAATGTATGTTTAACATTAGGATTGCCAGTTTCCCAAAGTGGCTATACCATGTTACATTCCCACCAAGATACAAGGGTTCCAATTTATTTACATCCTCACCAAATCTGTTATTGTCTCTTTTGGTTTATAAGCTATGTTGCGTGTAGAGTGGTTTGTGTGATTTTGACTTATTTTTCCTTAATGCCTAATTATATTGAGCATTTTTTCATCTTTCCATTGGCTATTTTTTAATTCTTTGGGGAAATATCTGTTCAGATCTTTGGCCAATTTTTCAATTGACTTGTCTTTTTTGTTATTGAGTTACAAAAAGTGTTCTGGATACAATTCTGTTATTAGATAAATAATTTGCAAATATTATCTATCATTCAGTGAGTTGTCATTTTATATTATGAGGGTGTCTTTTCTTTTGTCACTTCTACCTTTGGTGTTGTGCCTAGGAAAGCTTTGCCTAAACCAAGGTCATGATGATTTATCCCTGTCTTCTGTTTTTTTTTTTTGGTGTGGTGCTGGGGGTAACCTTCATCCTCAGCCCTCTTTTTAAATTTTGAGACAGGGTGTTGCTAAGTTGTCCAGTCTGGCCTCAAACTTGCAAACTTCCTGCCCCAGTCTGCTGAGTCTGAGATTATAGGAACATGCCATGGTGCTGAGGATTGAACCTTGTGCCTCACACATGGTAGGCAAGTGCTCCAGCACTGAGCTACAGTTCTAGCCCCTCGTAGCAGTATCTTTGGTGAGCAGAATCTTTCAATTGAGTTTCAAATTTTGATAAATTCTACTTTATTGATTTTTGTTTTATGGTTATTGCTTTTAGTATCAGAAGAATCTTTGCTTTATCCAAAGATCATGAAAATATCCTTCTATGTTTTCTTCTAAAAAATATTTCCACGGCCAGTAATTCCAGGACCATTTGTTGAACAGATTTTCTTTCCATATTGAACTACTTTTGCTCTTTGGATAAAAGTAAATTAACCACTATTTCTGGACTAACTATTCAGTCCCATTGATTTATTTTTCCATCTTTTTGTCAATACCATCCTATCTTGATTACTGTAGCATTCTTTTAAGTTTAGAAATAAGGTAAACTCACTGCCTCTGTCCTATTTCAAGATTGTTTTATTCAAGATCTTTAATGTATGCATTATACATTTTGGACCCAACTTGTTGATTTCTACAAAGAAGCCTACCAGAAATTGGTTAATATTTCTTTAAACCTATTGATCCATTTGGGGAGAACTTAAGTTAATCATATTGCATTGTTCCAATCCATGAACATGGTATATTTTCCATTAGTGTCTTTAATTTCTCATCAGTGTTCATAACTTTTAGTATAAAAGTCTTACATATGTTTTGTTAAGGTTATCCCTAAATATTTTGTTTTTATATTATTTCAATTTTATATATTTTTCAATTATTGTATAAGAAAAAACTGAATTTTGTACATTCATCTTGTATGTTGTCACTTTATTAGCTTACTATCTTAATTCAGTTGTAACTTATTATTAAAATAGAGTTCTCTTTTTTCTTTTTTTTTTTGAATTTTTTAAAAAATTTATTTTTCAGTTTTCAGTTGACACAACATCTTTATTTTATTTTTATGTGGTGCTGAGGATCGAACCCAGCGCCCTCTCTTTTTTCTTTAGATTTAATAAGCTTTTTTTGTAATGATCATGTTCTTCGAAAATGAATAGTTTTAAGTCTTCCTTTTTTAATCCATATGCTTTTTACTTACTTAACAAATTGGCTACAACCTCCAGTAATAAAATAATGAATGAACTGATAATAGGAGATATTACTGCTTTGCTCCCAAAGTTTTTGGAAAGATGTAGAATATTTTCATTATAAAATATGATAATAAGTTTTTCATAAATTTTTAACTTACCATATTAAGGATGTTTTCTTCTTAGTTTTGCTGCTGTTATTTTTGTTTACTGGTGATTGAAACCAGGGCACTTTACTACTAAGCCACATCCCTAGTCTTTTTTATTATATTTTATTTTGAAACAGTGTCTAAATTACTTAGGCTGGCCTAGAACTTTGCAATTCTCTGCCTCAAACTTCCTAAATTTCTGGGATTACAGGTGTGTGCCACTGTGCCTGACTATTCCTAGTTTTTGTAGTTTTCCTTTTGTCATATATAGGAGTTAAACTTTATAAAAAATGCATGATTTATCTTCCATGTGCAACAAAATAGAACAAGTATTCTGCAGTTATTGAGTGTATTTTATAGTATTTTGTTAAAAACTGGATATTTTAAATAATGTAATAATAATAATAATAAGCCTTGTTCCAAGGGATTGTACCCATGTCAGCATTATTTAATAGTCAATGATTTTTTTTCAGTGGCTGTGCTCAAACACCCTGAGCTACTAGGACTTCTACCTTCTGCAATGGTTTTGTTATAAATCTATGGGTTGGGGAACACATACAAATGCAGTTTATAAGTCTGTTCCAGCTTTTACTCTCTGTTAGGCACATTCCTGTCTGCTTCAATGAATATGAGTATAGCCAAGTCTCTCTTTGGTCTCTCCTGCACATTTGCCTTGCCAGGTATATGTAGGAGTTTATCAAGGTCTACTAGGGCTATCTTACTCCCCATGTATCTCTGGTCTCTTACTTGCTCCAGTGAGGACCTTAAACTCAGGCTAGCTTGAGATCTTCCTGGTTTTTTAGTCACTGAGATTGCTGCTGTTTCAATCAATGCTCTGCTCCAAATCCAGTGAGTTCCCTCCCACAGCAAAGCTTCAGGTTTTCATGAGTTGCCTTTCCCTATAGAATAACAATCATGGTGCCTGAGTTGGGGCAGGGTGAGGGGGAATAGAGTTGGAAGAAGCTCCAGGCTAAAATACCACAGACTCCCCCTTTTCTTACCTGAGATTCAGTTTTTCATGAAAGCATCATAATTTATTATAAGCCTTTGGACAATTTTTTTCCAGTTTTATTTATTTATTTTTTTTAAATGAGGATGTCCCTAGCTTCTTACTGGACCATTCCAGTAGTCCTGCTCCCATCACTCTACAGCCTCCTAAATTGTGGACTTATTTACTTTCTTTCTTTTTTTTTTTTTTTTTTTAAGTTGTCAGTGTTTACTTCATGTTACTAAGTGTGTGCACATTTAAGGGTGTTACATCTTCTCAATGAATTAATCCTCTTCTAAGAAATGTCTTTTCATCTGAAAATACTCCTTATCCTGAAGTCTACTTCATCTCATATTAATATAGCCATTCCAGATTTCTTATGATTTATGTTTACCTGGTCTTTTTCTATTCCAGGAGTGTGTGTGTGTGTGTGTGTGTGTGTGTGTGTATTACTGGAGATCAAACCCAAACGGCCCTCTACCACTGAATCACACCCCAGCCCTTTTAAGACAGGGCCTTGCTAAATTGCTGAGACTGTCCTTGAGTTTGCAATCCTCTTGCCTAAGTCTTCCAAGTACTGGAATTATAGGCGTGTGCCAGCTATCTCTGGACTTTCCTTTTTTTTTTTTTTTTTCCCTCTTCTTTTTGGTATTGGGATTAAACCCAAGGTCACTTTACTACTAACTTACTTCCTAAGCCCTTTTTATTTTTTGAGATAGGCTCTTGCTAAATTGCTGAGGCTGGCCTTGAACTTCACATTCTACTGTCTCAGCCTCCCAGGTCACTGGGATTACAGGCCTGTACCACAATGCCTAGCTATCCTGGAATTCTTACTCTACCTGAATTTTTCTGTTTACATGCTCTCTTATGAGCAGCGTATGTTTGTGTAGTTTTTTTTTTTTTAATCTGGTCTGAAAATTCCTATTCATTTTGTTTATGTATATATGTATATTTCAGTACTGGGGATTGAGTCCAGTGCCTCACATATAGTAGGCAAGCCCTCTACTACGAAGACACATCCCCAGACCTTCTTAGCTCTCATTTTGAGCCAGGGCTGGCCTTGACATTGCAACCCTCCTGCCTCAGCCTCCCAAACAGCTGGAATTAGAGGCCTGAGCCGCATTTGGCCCAGTCTCTTTATGTTTAATGTTAATATGGTTAGTTTAAGTCTACTAATTTTCTATTGCATTTTACTTGTCCCATCTATTCTTTGTTTCTTCTTTTCCAACTTTCTTCATCTTTATTATTGGTTAAATTATTTTTGCATTTTGTTACTTTCAGTGATTTCTCTGAGTTACAATATGCATACTTAACTTATAACAGTTTACTTATTTTCAGTGCTGGGGATTGAACCCAGGGCCTCATGCATGCTAGATAAGCACACTACCATCGAGCTACACCCAACTCTAATAGTTTATTTTTAAATGATATTATACCACCTCAAGTATAACATACTTGCCTATTTACTCTTCCCATCCTTTGTGATAGTTTTGCTATGTAGTTGATTTCTACTTTTGGACCCCACATTATTACTTGTGCTGTTAACAGTCAGGTTTTTAAAAGATACTTGAAATACAATTTTATTCTGATTCTAAACAAAAGGAAATGGGAATGTCAATAACAAGATTTTATTACTGAATATTATGATGTGAAATATATTTGAAACTTAAGGAAGATGAGACTCTAGAAGGAAACAACTGTTGGGCATAGTGGTGCATGACTGTAATCCCAGTGCTTAGGAGGCTGAGGTAGGAGGAACCAAGTTCAAAGTCAGCCTCAGCAATTTAGCAAGGATCTAAGCAACTTGGTGAGACCAAAAATAAAATATAAGGACTGGGGATATGGCTCAGTGGTTAAGCACCCCTGGGTTCAATCCTTGATATTTATATATTAAAAAAAAAAAAAAAAAAGGAAAAAACTACATTCCAAAACAGCTAAATATATATGTCCAGCTAAATGTTTTTTAAACTGCCACACGCACTCCAAAGCCTATTCAGTCCTTCAGCACCTCAGAGATGAAGCTCAAGTTCATGTTCCATTTAGCTAATGCCAAACATGCTGCACCACTGACATGAAATTGGAGCTATACAGTATGTAGCCTTCTTTTACTTAGTAATAGACTGTCCCTAACTTATAATGGTCTGACTTCGGATTTTTCAACTTTATGATGGTACAAAAGCATACCAATACAACTAATCTGTTTTTCACTTGCAGTATTCAATAAATTCCATGAGAAATGCAATATGTTATTAAAAATAGGCACTTGTTGCACAAGTTTACCCAACTATAGACTAATGTAAAGTTTCTGAGCATGTTTATGGTAGACTAAACTATGATGTTTGGTAGATTAAGTGCATTTTCAACTTAGAAAAATTTCACCTTGTGATGAGTTTATCCAGATGTAAACCCATTGTGAGTCAAGGAGCATCTGTGGTGCATTTAAGTATCTTCTATGTCTTTTCAAGCTTGATAGCTCATTTCTTTCTTGTGTGAAATAATATTCCATTATGAGCATAAACCTCAGTTCATTCTTCATTACTGACTGAGGATATCTTAGTTATTACGAATAAGGGTGCTATAAACATCTGTATGCAAGTTTTTATGTGGATATGTTTTTAACTTTCTTGATTACTTAGGAATGTGATTAATTAATTATATGGTAAGAATATGTTCCGTTTTTTAAGAAACCGTCTAAATGTCTCTCCAGTGATTGTGACAATCTGCATCGCACTAGCAATGAATGAGAATTCTACGTCCTTGCCAGTACTGGTATTGTCAGTGTTCTGGATTTTGGCCATTCTAATGGGTATGTAGTGGTACCTCACTGTTGTTCCAATTTGCAATTCCTTAATGACAAATGATACTGAGCATTTTTTATATGCTTATTTGCCATCCGTATGTCTTCTTTGCTGAAATGACTTTCCCCTATTTTTTTTAAAATCAGTGTTTTCTTCTTGTTGAATTTCAAAATTCTTTGTATATTTTGCATAATAGTCATTTGTCAAATGTCTTTGCAAATATTTTCCTCCATTCTGTGGCTTCTCTTCTCATTCTTTTAATAGTCATTTCCAAAAACAAAAGTTTTGACCTTTAATGAAGTCCAATTTACCAATTCTATCTTTCAAGGATCACACCTAAATGTCAAAATTGTATCTAAAATGTCACCACTGAAATCCAAGGTCATAAGTTTTCTCCTGTGTTATCTTCTAGAAGTTTTCTAGTTTTATGTTTTACATTTAAGGTCTGTATTTAGATTCTCTCTTTTTTTTTTTTTGCTTGTGGATGTCCAGTTGTTCCAGCATCACTTGTTAAACAGACGATTATCTTCCATTGTGCTGCCTTTCCTCCTTTGTCGATGATCAGTTGGCTATATTAAGGTGGGTCATTTCTGGGCTGTCTGTTGTGTTCCACTGATTTGTCTTTTTGTTTTTCTGCTTGGTACTGGGGATTGAACCCAGGGGTACCATACTATGGAGCTATATCTCTACACCTTATTATTATTTGTGGTGCTAGGGATTGAACCCAGGACCTCTGCATCTGAGGCAAACACTCTACCAACTGAGCTTTATCCCCAGTCCCCCATACCTTATTTTTGAGACAGGATATTGCTAATTGGATAAGGCTGACCTTGAACATCCTCTTGCCTCAGTCTTCCAAGTGACTGAAATTATAGATATGTGCCACAGTGCCTGGCTATTTGTCTTTTCCTTTACTAATATCACACTGGATTCATTACTTTAGCTTTATAGTAAGTCTTGAAGCTGGATGGTGTCAGTCATCTGACTTTCTCTTTCCCTATTATGTAGATTATTCAAGTCTTTTGCCTCTCCATATAAACTTTAGAATCAGTATGTCCAT
This sequence comes from Marmota marmota marmota, assembly GCF_001458135.2. Lineage (NCBI taxonomy): Eukaryota > Metazoa > Chordata > Mammalia > Rodentia > Sciuridae > Marmota > Marmota marmota. The sequence goes on from NW_026000174.1 coordinate 13,659,652, forward strand.
GAAATAACTTGCTAGAATTTTGATTGGGATTACACTGAATCTATAGATCAAGGCATGAATTTTTTAAATTACATTTTTCAGATCTTTAATCTCTGATTTTTTGTAATAATTTTTTGGTGGTACTGGGGATTGAACTCGGTACCTTGCACACTCTAGGCACTACCATTGAGCTACCTTCCCTACCCCTTTATAATTTTACTTATTGAAATTGTTTATTTTTCCCCATTATGTTTGTACTTTTCTAAAGCCTTAAATATATTTATAACAACTGTTTTAAACTCTTTACTAATTCCAACATTAATGTATTTATGGGTCTATTTCTATTGAATGATTATTCTGATTATGGGACACATTTTTCTGCTTCTTTGTATTTCTGCTAATACATTTTATGCTGGACATGATAGGTACTGTATTTGGGGTGTCTGGATTTTGATTTTTTTTTTTTTTTTTGACACAGGGCTCTAGCTTCAAACTTGAAAGCCTTCTACCTCAGTGTCCTTGAGTAGCTGGGATTATTGGCATAGTGCCTAAGCTTTGTTATCTTCCTTAATGGAGTGTTAAGGTTTGCTCTGGCAGATAGTTTATTTATAGATGAGCTTGATCCTCTTGAAGTTGGTTTTTAAGCTTTGTTAGGGTGGATCTAGAGTAGCCTTTACTCTAGAGCTTGATTTGCCCTACATCTTAGGCTGGGCCTTTCTGAGACCTCTACTGAATGCTTGGGAGATTCAATGAGAACTCAAACATCTCAGTTCTCTGCATGCAATAGTAGTTGCTTAGCTTCCAGTTCTCTAGGAATTGATTCTTTTCTTGACCTTTTAGACTGTCACCCTATGCATGTGAAGGGTATACCTGTGCACATTTCTGCAATCCTTTTCTTCCCAGTATTGATGACTGAACCCTTGCTTTACTACTGAGCTAAATCACCAGCCCTTTTTAAAATTTTTGAGATAGGGTCTCGCTAAACTGCCAAGACTGGCCTTGAACTTGTGATCTTCCTGCCTAAGTAGTTGGGATTACAGGTGTGAGCCACTGTACCTGGCTAGAACTACTTTTCTGTGCAGCTCCATATTTCCTTAAATCCTGTCTCACAAGTTTCAGTTGCCTCAGTCGCCTGAACCCCATCTCAGCAAAACTCTCACGTTCTGTTTGGCCTTTCCTTTCTTGTGTCAGAAAATGCCTCCAAATTGGGCTGAAATGAGGCACACTTCATTTTCCCCCCTTCTATTATGGATTATATATATTGTGTCCATTTTTGTAGTTACTTATTTGTAAGAAAGGGGAGAGTGCTAATTCAGTACTAGTTTTTCTATATAACCAGAAGCAAATATTTCCCAAGTTAAAATCATTTTTTAACTGTGTGATCTTCAGTAAGTCCCCTAACTTTCGTAAATCTCAATATTTTTTCAGGTCAAAATCAGGCCGATAACATCTACTTTAAAATATTATTAAAATGAAATAAATACTGTCTATAAACTCCTGAACTTACTGCCTGGAATATTACTGAAGTTGTAGATGGTTGCATTATGTTAAGGTCTATACAGGGCAGAGGTGATCAAAAATACTAACAAGAGCCGGTGAGGTGGCACATGCCTGTAATCCCTGTGGCTTGGGAGGCTGAGGCAGGAGGATCACAAGTTCAAAGCCAGCCTTAGCAATGGCAAGGTGCTAAGCAAACAGTGAGACCCTGTCTCTCAATAAAATACAAAATAGGGCTGGGGATGTGGCTCAGTGGTCAAGTGCCCCTGGTTACAATTGCACCCCCCCCCCAAAAAAAAAAAAAGAATAACAAGAAGTGAGAGGTGAGGAATCATACCTAGTCACAAGCTTTTTCACCATCCCACAGCAAAAAATGTAGCCATAAAGACACAGTCTGTTGGCTTTGGGTTGCTCTGACCGGCTGCTGATATCCCTGGTTAACAGGTGCTATTCTAAAACCAAGAATTAGGTAAAGGCCGTTCTCTATAACAAGAAACGAAAGCAAAAGAATTGATCACAATGGAGGTAATGGGAAGAAGAGCAAAGAATACACCGGCTTTGGAGCCTGAAGAGGCCTAAATTCCAATCCCAGATGGGTTATTTGATCCTAGGTAAGCCTCATAATCTTGAATGTAAAGTAGGGGGTAATACATACCTCAGGTTGTTATAAACTCAGAGAGAATATATAAAATCTCAGTATATGGCTAACTAATATTATCTCTATCACTTGAATATATAACTTAATACCTGTCCCTGATTTCTTATATTCCTTAAGATAAAATCCAAACTTGTTGTAAGACCTACCATGACCTGACCTCCTTCTAACTCTTTAGACTTGAATCTTGACACCCTGAGCTTGATCTTACTTCAGGTACAATGAACTGTTCTTCATCTACCCAGATCTTTACATTGCCTTTATCTCTGTATGGGACATTCTTCCTATCTCCAACTTGACCTACCAACTTACTTTTTATAAATAAAAATATTTATTTTTTAGTTGTAGTTGGACACAATACCTTTATTTTGTTTACTTACTTTTATTTGGTGCTGAGAATTGAATCCAGGACCTTACATGTGCTAGGTGAGCGCACTATAGCTGAGCCACAACCCCAGCCCTGGCCAATCAATTTAAATACCACTTTATTCATCCATTCATCAAATGTTTATGGAGAAGCCACCACGTGTCAAGGTCTTTGGATACAGCAGTGAACACAGTATATACACCCTGTCCTAATTGGGGTTTAAGCTCTTGCCGTGCCGTACTCAAAAAGCCTGGAGTTGGACCTGCTATATGTTTTTACAATACCCCATATTTCTCCTCTCCTAGCCCTTCTTTTAAGTTATTGCAATTGCTTATTGACCTATAGGTAAGCCTCACTAGATCAAATATTCTGTGGGAACATGAACCATACTGTCCTAATCCTCACTTTATTTCCACTTCCTAGCACATTAAATATTACTGAATTAACAACTAACTACTGAAAACAGCTACAGCACCCACTCTGTTGGGCAGGTAACAGTGGGAGATAAAGATACAAGCCCATCACTTCAGTTCTGGGGACAAAGTCATGTGTGAGGGTAACAATCACCAAGATCTCTGACTTGAGTCCCCAAATCTGCTGCTGTGGTATTATTACTATACTGCCGTGTCAATCTCTCAACCTTGCTTGAGGTGATAATTTGCCACTTTTTTCTGTACCCCGGCTTCTGCTGGAGAAGTTTTCTTACTTTTTAGGTACTTTTAAGGCTCCCAATTTAAAAAAGTTCTAACAGCTTTACAGGCCTTGCTTAAGTCTCTAGGAAGCACATCAAGTCTGAGTGGCAGCATCTGCACAACCAAGATGCCTCCCTTGCGCACACTAGGCAAGCACTCTACCACTGAGCCACATCCCCAACCTCTAGAGAAAATCATTCTTATGTACTGATGATGAGCATAAAAGCTGATGCAACCTTTGGGAGGGCAATTTGGCAACAGGTATCAAGAGTTTCTGTAAATGTATATCCTTTGACACAGTAATTCTATTTCTAAGAATCTATCCTAAGAATAATCTAACATGCTTCAAAGATTTGGTTGTAGTTACCCAAAAGGTGAGCATCATGCTCCGGAGAAATTTATCTCTGTCATATTTCCTTACAAGTTGCTTAGGAGACATTCTGTTTTCAGAAGAGTTACTATTACAAAGCATTTACGTCCAAAATTTAGCCATCTGAAGGATTTGAGGGGGAAAAAAAAATTTCTCAACTCCAAAATGTGATAGAGTTACTGAGAAGTGGATTAGAATTTTAGGGATCAAGTTCTACCACTACTTACACAACAGACTTGGTAAGTCACCTACCTTTCCTGGGCCTATTTTCATATGAGTACGGTGGGGGAATCTCTGTTTTCTACTGACCTTTAACAGGCATTAAGGAATAGTCCAGCTCTCCCTTTTGTCTGAACTAGTGAGGTCTCTATAATGATAGGAATTGTCTTCAATGACTTCCCCTTGACTTGAGAATAACAATTCCTAGCCACAGCCTATAAGCCTCTGAAAGAGCTATCTGGCCTAGGTTACCTCTCTAGCCTTAATTTGAGCACTACCTCCCTGTTGATAAGTGTGCTCCAACCACATGCCCACCCAGGACCTTCACATACACTGTTCCTCTGCCTGAAATTCTTTGCCTGACCAACACCTCATGATCTCTAAAGTCTGAACTTAAGTGCCATTTTCACCAGGAAATCTTCACTGACAATTCCCAATGTGGTTAGGTCCCCCATTAGATACTCTAACCACATTGGGAGAGGCAGTTTTAAACTTCATTCATTCGATAAATATTTTCTAAGAGCTCACTTTGTTCCAGGTACTGTCCTAGGTGCTGGAGATAGAATGATGGACAAGACAATCCCTGCCTTCCTGGAGATTATACTGTGAGAGAGGGGATGGCCAATAAGCAAATAGAGAAATAATAGCTAAGAAAAGTGCTATGAAGAGAAAGGTGCTCTGTAGACAAGTCACATAACCAGCAAGCACTCAAACCTCTGCTTTCTGCTTCCAAGTGTAGGGCTCTTTCCACTACACCACGCTGTCTGCCTGAAGTAAACAAACAAAACCATAATTTATGAGTCTCCCTCAGCTGCCTGTGTGTGCACTTGGTGGGGTGAAACCCTCATGCTGTCCATGAAAGAGGGCCAACATCATCAGAAGCAGCAGCTGACTGGCTTGCTTACTAAAGCAGGTGTCACAGCACTGGCCAGCCTGGCCTCTGCTGCCTTGAAACTTCACATCTGGCATCCAAAGAGAGGAGTGTGTTTAAATAAAACAGCTATTGAAAGAGTGAATTGAGGGCTGGAGTTGGTTGGTCTCAGGGAATGATGCAAACCACAAGGGGACAGTACTCAGGAGGTGAACAGAAAAAACAGATGGGCTCAAACTGCAAGCGTGACTATTGCCTGGGCACCCCATATATCACTGGGGGAGGCTTCTTTGCTGCTGGAGACCTGTTTATTTTTTCATTAATCAAGGTACCCTCTGATTTCTGAAGTTAGGGACAACATTTCAGGTAGAAATTGCAACAAGTGTATTCTGTATGCATGTAGAATAACACAGCTCACCCAAATCAGATGTGCTAGTGGATCATAGTCACAATTTGACAAGTGAGCAGAACTACAAAGATATGCACTGAAAGATTAAGTCCAACAGCACCTCTCCTTACTTTGATGTAACATCCGTTCTGATAGTTACATGTGTTGTCTATAAATAAACTGGGCATTCTAAATTAAAACTTAATGAAGTATGACATCTTATTTTTATCACATGGATAAGATTTAAGCCCAAGGAATTGTTTGGAAATTAGTAATAGTTAGCACTTGTTGACCAACCACTACAAACTGGGCAATTTAATTCTAATCCTATAGTAACCTTGAGGTAGGTGTAGATTCATCTTACAGGTGAGCAAAGTGAAACCTGGAGAAATTAAGTGATTTTTCTGAAAAGTCAAGTTGATAATAAATGGGCACTGAGTTTCACTGTGTCTCTGAAGTCATGGGGGTATTTCATGCAGGAACTTCAGGATGGTTGTTCCCATATTTTAGGGAAGAACATAGGGGTTTATAGCAAAAACAAAAACAGAACAACAAAAAAAACCTTACTACTAGAGAAAAATCATATCAAAGTACCAAGTGTAACAGCCATCCAGTGAAGGCCTAATATGAACACCAATTATGATACATAAGACTGCTGACTGCATTCCATGCCGTTGGGTAAGACTCATATCAAGAATGAATAACAGGATAGTCTGACTCTTAAATCCTAGCTCTTCCACATTCTAGCTGGGCAACTTCTATAGCACTGAACTTCCTAGTTTATGAAATAGGGCTAACTACATCTCACAAAATTGTTAAGAATTAAATGATATAAAGTGTATGAAAGCTCCTAGAAATACAATAGGTGTCTGATAAACATGAATTCAGTTGACCAGTCTGAGACCATGGTTCACTTTGGCCCAAAGAATTCCAGGGAGATGCAGTCAGTTCCAGCTCTAAATCAGAGTGTGTGCATGTGCGTCAGAAAAGGGCCTACATGAATCCTGAGTGGAACCGTGGAACCAATCCCATCTCCATGCTTTAACTAGGACCATGGCTCAGGGAAGAGCCAGAGGATTTCCAAGCGTGAGATGACCCAGCAAAAGGCTAATCATTCCACACTGAAGTCATTTCTAATACTCTCCTGTCCTGAGTTTCCAAGGGGATCAAGGGAGTCATCTGCCTAAAAGGGAACAAAATTCAACTTTGAATTATTTTCCTCTACTTGTTCTATCTCAAGATGTAGATGCAATTTGGCTCTTCATACCAGTAGTTTTCTCTCCAGTTGACTAAGGGTGATTTTTTTTTACAAATCTGAGATGTCAAAATTCTTCCTCTGTCTATAAAGCAAAGTCTAAACTGCTTAACAAAGGCCTATGATCTGGACTCTGCCTATTTGGCCTTATAATGCACTATTCTGCCTTTTACCAAGTCATTTTTTAACTCTCCGAATATTCCATGCTTTCTCAAGAGCCAGTTCCCTCAGCCTGGAACGCCCTTCTCACTTTTCCATCTGGCAAACTCATTCTTCTCAAGACTAGTTTAAGTACTTCTTCCTCTGTGACTCCTTCCTTAACCCCTCACCAGTCACAGGCAACCCTTATCTGGGTCCTTGGGCACACACCTTCTTTACACAAGACCAGGGACATGTTATATAGAAAGAATACAGGCTTCAAATCAGAAAGAATAGAATCCAAATTTTGGCCCTCTCTCCAGGGAAGCCAAAACACCAACCAGAGGAGAGAAAGCTTTAGCCTCTAACCTAATATATGGTCCACCAGTGTCATCTTCTGCATATGGAAACAAGACACAGGAGATTGCAGCCAAAGGGTTCAGTGTCCTGAACCATTGGCAAGATCATCGCATGAGGTTGACAATTTTAAAGGTATAATTCAGTTTGCTCCCTTTGTTATAAGTGATGGTGAGTCTGTATCCATGCGGGTTTGCTAATCACAAGCATTTAAATATTCTAGTGCTTCTAATTTTTCATTAAAAATCTATTATTAAAAATAAACGTGGGCTGGGTCTATAGTTCAGTGGCAAGCACTTGCTTAGCATGCATGAGGCACTGGGTTCAATCCTCAGCATCACATAAAAATAAACAAATAAAATAAAGGCATTCTATCCATCTACAACTACAAAAAAAATTTCAAAAATAAAACAAACAAACAAAATAAACATGTCAGCCTGGGGATATAGTTCAGTTGGTAGAATGCGTGCCTTGCATGCACAAGGCCCTGGGTTCAATCCCAGTAACACACACACACACACACACACACACACACACACACACACACAAAAGTCTTGCTAGGCATTGTGACAAACACCTGTAATTCCAGCAACTCATGAGGCTGAGGCAAGAGGATCACAAGCTTCAGGTCAGCATCAGCAACTTCACAAGACCCTTTCTCAAAAAAAAAAAAAAAAAAAAAAAAAAGGAGGGGGACTGAGTAGTTGAGCACCCTTGGGTTCAATCCCTGGTATCAAAAAATACAAAAATAAATTCTTTGCCACTTACTGGGAAAATTATAACTCTCTGAGCCTTCCTGTCTTCATTTGCAAATAAAGCATTATGAGGATAAGAGAAAGTGTGTTTAAATATCTAGCAAATTTTGGACCATGGTAAGCATTTGAAGGGCAGGTACTGGGGATTTAACCCAGAGGTGCTTTACCACTGAGCTACATCCCTAGCCCCCACCCCCCCTTTTTTTTTTTTTTTTGAGACAGGGTCTTGCTAAGTTCCAGGTGATGGTAATGCTAAATTGCTGGCATGACCTTCAACTTGTGATCTTTCTGCCTTAGCCTCCCAATTCACTGGGAATACAGGCATGTGTCACTATGCCCAGCTAAGCATTTTTATAAATGCTATGAAATCTGTGAAATGCAACAACATGCACATGTTTTTGTTTTTTCAAAAGGCTGTCAGTTCTAAGAAGGCAGAGAACTTGTTATCTGTTTCTCTTAAATCCTCCATAGCAGACACCAGGGTTGTTGGGCCAAACAGTAAGCATTCAAATACTCAAAGCACACTTACAAGTGGACCACACATTTTCCCTAGGAGTTGATATACTGTGATAAGCCACACGATACAAAGTCTGAAGACCCAAGTTCCAGTTTTATTTCATTCCCTTACAGTGAGATGTTTGTTAAGCTAGCACAACTGCCTGGGCTTGTTTTCTGCAAAGTGTGGACAAGAAATACCTTGTAGGATTTCTTTTTTTACTTGCTGATGGACCTTTATTTTACTTATTTTCATGTGGTGCTGAGGATCACACTGAGTGCCCCACACATGCTAGGCAAGCACTCTAACACTGAGCCACAACCCTGGCCCTTCTAGGATTTCTTAAGGATGAAATAAGAGAAAAGTAAAACATCATAAATGTAGATGATAAATATCATAGATAAATTTAGACTATATCTAAGAGGGACAAGAGAAATACTCTTATTAGGTGTTATGGTTTACAGGATAATGATTCTACCTTCTGTGTCTCTCACCCCAGAACAGACTTAAAAAGCTGTCTACCATCATTATTCTGCTTACATGCCTTTGAAACTTGAAGAAGTATCCCAGGAAAACAAGATTTTGATATTCAAAATGAAGACCAAGACCCTGGCCTAAACCAGGGGTCACTTTCCTACCTGTGAACTATAGCATGGCTTAAATAGGGTAAAAAATGCCAAATTCCTTTTTGATTTTTTTACAATGCTTAAATCAAAGGCAAGGCGAAGAATTAAATTAATATTTTCAGGAAAACTGAAACCAATTAAATGGATAATGTAGGGAACTATACTCTATTTAGAATCATTTCCTAATGATCTAAAATTCATCAGAAAACTTTATTTTATTCTAGTCTCTTTAAATTCTTCTTAACATTTATTAGTCTACTTATCTAACTTTGTAATTTAGTAAGCTTGGTATACTGAACATAATTGAATCTTTGTTTATAGATTCAGGACCATTTGGCAGGGATGCTGTAGAGGACTCAAGCAAGCATCAGACGAATGGTTGACTTAGATAAACATTTAGATTGCCTTCAAATCTGACAACCTGGTATCTAAACAACTAGGTTGACTTTCACTTATAAAAATGAACATTAGGGCTGGGGATGTGGCTCAAGCGGTAGCACGCTCGCCTGGCATGCGTGCGGCCCGGGTTCGATCCTCAGCACCACATACAAACAAAGATGTTGTGTCCGCCGAAAACTAAAATAAATAAATAAATATTTAAAAAAAAAAAAAATGAACATTATCAAATGGTATGGAAGTATAAACTAATATATAGCCAAGAGGGGATATAGCAGTGTTAAACTAATGGAGTTAAATTGTTAAGATTTAAATCCTTGCTTTGCTACTTACACTATCTCTGTGATCTTGAGCAAACTATCTCAGTTTCTTCCTATGCAAATGGGAATAAAAGTACCTATCTCATAGGGCTGCTAGGATTAAGAGTGAATGTATCTCATGTGCTTAAAACACTGCCTGGCACATAGTAGGTGCTCAAAAAATTCTGCTTTGTATTGTTTAATACTAGGGACTGCCTACCCATGCATTATTTCACGAAAGCCTTAAAACAACCCTTTAAGGCAGGTGGCAGCTCATTTTAAAAATAGGGAAACTAAATTTCACAAAGGATGAGCCTACAGCCAGTGTTGGAGGCTTTCTGCCTCCCAAGACTATTGTTTCCATCATAGCACCCAGCTTCCCCCCAAAACTGTTGATATACAAAATTGAGTTGAACTGGTGCTGAATCAGTATATATCCTATAAATTGCCTTTTGAGATAATCCTACTAACTGCTTGCTTTCTTGTCAAGACTCTAATTCTCTAATAAGAAATAACTTCATTAGAGATTCACCTCATCATGTTTTATATATGTTATGAGCGTATAAATGGTGAGTAAAGTTTGAACAATTAGATAAAATCCACTAAAATGGTGAACCTTCCTCGACTGTTCCTATCTTAAATCCTTTGATGTTCTCTGCATAGAACTATGAGAATTTGCTCATTATGATGATGCCAGTTCTTTTCTGAATTATTAAGTCCCTTGTCTACCACTCATCTACGCACTGTCTCAAGTGCTGTTATGTGTATAGACCCTATACTCCAAAATGGTAACTTCCAGGCTCTTGTAAAATCCCTAAAGTATCTTTTCCAGGACTAAACATAACTAGCATTCAAGAACCGCTTAATGCTTTGAATTTGAATGATTCAAAGCAGACACTAAACAAAGCAGTTTTTCCATTCTTCAAGAACAGTCCAGGAAATGACATGCCATATGGAAGAAGAATCTTGAGAAAGAAAACCTAAAAGACGAGAAGAAAAAAGCTAAAGAAGGACTAGCCATGATGAACTCTGAGCATTAAAAAAGAAGGTGGAGAGAGCCAAGGGAGGCCTTCAAGAAACAAGGAGTCTGGCAGAAGCAGGAGAGAAAAATAAAGGAGGAGGGGGAGTTTGGGGAGTCAGACAACATTTAAGGTTTGAAATGGAAGGGGAACTCTAGAGTTAGGTAGGTTCTGATCCAATGGAAAATTATTGGATCAGAAGCCTTACCAAGTTACTCTGGCTGAGGAACCTGGGTGGCAATGTGTGGGTGGCCCACACTTAAGAACATAAAAAACTGGACACAGATACAAGCAGAGAGAAGTGTCATGCAGCAGGGAGTGGCAAGAGTCAATCCTAAATGCAGTCATTTGGGTACAATGTGCCCTTCAGAGAGGGCATGGTGACAGCATGGTCTAATTTACAGAGCTGCCAGGGCAATAACTCAGAAAGCAATACTGCCTTCTCACGACAAAACGAGGCAGCCCCTGAATGTTTCATGGTGGTAAAAGCTGCATTACAGCATATGAGATCCCGGAACCAATGAAAAGAGACAAGTTTACCAAAACGAGTCTTGACACAGAGTACATTTCTGGCAAATACATTATTAGGCACTCCTTCTACTCATGTTCTGAAGAAACTATTTAGTTTCCTTATAAGGCCCTTCTCCTCAGCTCTCCCCTGTATAACTACTATGTCTTCTTAAAGAAACAAAGATAGAAAAGGAAGAGAACTGTTCCACTCACCCCTTCCCCCCACACCACACTCCCTCAGTGTTTTTTTAGGAAGTAGAGTAAGGTTGCTTTGTCATTGAGAGTCTCAGAGGCTTACCAGCTTATGAAATCACTTTTAAAAAACCCATTCTGCTAAAGAATTCTAAGTTGATGAGGAAAGATAAGGGAAACAATACAACTTTCTATGCTGGCTGCCAGAATTAAGCAGCATGTTTTAACCATGAGAGGTTTCTTTAATCCTGTTAAAACTTTACTACTACTAGACCCAAGACACAATGTACCAATGTGGGTGAACACACTATCATGGCATACCTAATCACCTTGGGTGCCAGCTGCTACTCTTAACTGATAATCAACTTCTAATGTTACTCCTTAAAATCCTCCAGTTGGCCCTCATTATCCAAAATAGAATCCAAACTTCTCAGCAGCACCCCAACTTCACTTCTCATATATTTCCCATTCTCAAATTCTACAGCCCATCTCCCCCACCAAAAAAAAAAAAAAATCTAAAAGCCATGCTCCTTTCCCTGGAAATTCCTGTCCATTCCTCTAGCTTGGTAAAAATCCTACTCGATCTTCAAAAAATTGGCTGGTTTCCCATCCTTCAGAAAGATTGCTTTGACACCCACCGTTCTATGAACTTTAGAGGACCCTGTGCTTATTGTCACTGTACTTGCATATGGTACTGTTCAGTGGCTTGTCTCTTCCACTGCATCCTGAGGAAAAGATACAAATTTTATGGTTTTTATTATATCCTCTAGTGCCCAAGTCAGAGTCCTGATTCATAAAAGATACACAATGAGTGTTTTAATGAATAGTAAATATTCCCATCTATAAATCTCACTTTCTTCCAACAACAAAAATCCACTCTTTAAAGTCTGTCATAAAATAGGATAACTGTCTTCCCCCCTTTGACCAGAACAGCTGTACAGCCAAAACAGCTGACAGTACACCATTTGGGTTAGATCCTTGATAACTTTCAGGAAGCTGATAGCTGATTGCATCATTCATGACATCAGAAAGGAGGTCACCATCTGCAGAGTAGCTATGCGGTTGCCACTGTGTACCAATGCTACATATACATTACTTCAATTTTGACAATCCACAGTAACTCATTTTAGCTCTATTTTGTTAAAGAACCCGAGGCTCAAAAATTTGCCCAAGGTCACACACAGCTAGCAAATAATGAAGCCAAACTAATATAATGTGCAAAGTCAGGACTAGATTTTCTTCTAAATGAACTAAAAAATGAGGTTGGCTGAAAGTAAGATTTCCCACAGGGCTGAAAAAATGATGAAGGAAGCAAATAACTTGTCCATCTCAGACTATGGGTATGCAGTTTTAACAACATAAACTGAAAACCAGTCTTGTTTCTGTTCGGAGTTTAGATAATTGCACATACTGCTGGCTGGCCTGTCAAATAACAGACTCATCAGATATTAGGTTTGAAGCACTGTTTTAAAACAACTTCTCAAATTTATTTAACTCATGTGGATAACATGGTAGAGTACTTTGTATAAAAAGTAAAGGAGAGGAAAAAAAAGCCACCACTCAATACTAACTTAGCCTCATAGACAGCTCTGAGTTTAGGCAGCATGATGGACATAGAAATCACAGGACTTGCATTATCCCTTGAAAGATGAAACTCCAACTAGCAACAGATTTTTCCAATTCAAATTCAGTTTTATTAGAGATCCCAGCATAGTAATTAAAAGAAAAAAAGACTAGATTTTTGCTTTTTAATTTTCCATTCCTATTTTAAAAAAATGACTAGAGGCAATGACAAAAATAACTGTTATAAGGCATTTTTCTCCAGAAGTTGTCTGTCAAGCTTTAATTCCAGGCTTTCCATCCTTTTCATTTTAAAAAGAAAGGGTTTGGGAGCAAGTCAGCCTTGGATTCAGCTTGCTATACAAAGCCTCTGCATTCTCAAGTCCTAGACATACTGCCAGCACTCATCTCCCAGACCTCTGGCCTTAATCAAGTCCATGCTTGGGTGCTAAAGAAGCTCATGTTAACCCAAGGTCAGTCACAATCCTAACCTTCAACAATAGACAGCTGATTGCATCACTTCTGATATACACCAGGCTGAGGCGGAAGGAACAGGTCAGCCATCCCTTGTCTACTATGGGTGAGTCACATCAGAAGTTGAGCCTGGTTTCCCTTCCCCAGAGCTCACTGTGCAAGATCACTGCCACACCACCTCAGTCCACTATCTTACTGCCAGCCTAGCCACAGTGGAAACTGCTTGAAAGTTACTATATTGGAGTAGATGATTTTCCATAAGTACAAAAGAAAATGTTTCATTTATCATTTAGACCTACCATTCAGCTTTTCCATTTCTTCTTAAGGAGCCTCTACTATTAGGCAATTAGGAGAGTTAAAAAGAAAGAGGAACAACATCTGTGTATGTGTGTCTTAAATTCTTTAACTTCCTGGCAAACTGCCATTTCTGAACATCCCATTTCCTTGAGAGGGACAAATTCTATGTACGTGTTGTACACTACATGTAGAAGTATTTCTATTTTGTATCTTCATCTCACTGTATGGGTTCTCCTCTCTAGGTAATGAAAGTGGGAAGGTGGGGGAGCAAGAAACCACAAAGAGCACAGTATTCAGCATACCCCGTGTTAGCAACATGACAACTCCTCTAATATCATCCATGCTGACTCTAAGTAATTTCTGGTGGAGTTGGATACATCATTAAATTTCTATTTGTGCCCTGCCTGAGGCTTTTCCCTAACCACTAATTGCCAGGGAAGGTCTAGAGAGCTTTTGTGAAAGAAGCAGAATGCAAGCAATGTCCTGGGTCTGTAGCCAGGTGTCAGTGTACCATATAATGGAGGAAGGAGATTACAAGATGATTTTTGTTTCAGCTTTTAGTCCAACCAAGATTTAAGATTTACAGAAAACAGCTTTATGAGGTGAGGGGACAGAAATGTGGTAGTGGGGAGAGGAGAACACAGGAAGTAGTAAACACATCCAGTAGAATTCAGGGATAAAAACATCCACACAAGTTCACGGAACACAGAGGAACAAGAAGGAACACTTCCTGAACCCTAAGAGGAACAGGGTACAGGGTGAGTGGGGCACAGTGGGTAATTATGAAACCTGTCAAATTAATTTTGAAGTGAATTGTCCTAGACAGGTCAAAGATTGTGCTTTAAAAATGTCATTAGAAGGTAACAGCTTTTTAAATATCCTTTTGCCTCCTGCTTCCAGATGACTCTTTTGGTTAAAAAACCAGAAATAATATAAACCTCACAGGTTAGAAGCACAGTCTTTTGATACTGGTGAGGTGAGGAGCTACATGAACTTACATAGTAAGTGAGAGCGTTTATATTTCTTGGTCTTCTCCCTTGACCACTCCAAGTCTTTGACCTGCCAGAAATAGCAGTTATTTCCTCTGGAAGAAGCCAGTAATGGACACTTGTCGGTTGGCTTTGCCCAGAGCAGCAGTCCCTTTTTTGGGGCCCTTTCGTTCCTCTTTTGGCTCTTTTTTCACAGTCATGGCAGGAGGTCTTTGGACACAGGATGTCTTCGTCTTAAGCTCTTCTTCACTATCTGTGCAAGATTCACTCTCGTAAACTTTTTCAGTTACTGGAATAAGGGAAAAAATGGGGACATGGGTAAATGGAGTAATTTACCAAGAGAATGATATGTCTGCTTCCCACCCCACCCCATCCCTGAAACTGAACCTTTCTCCTATTGGGAGACCATATCTAGCTTCAGGTAGAAAGTACGTGGGCTTCTGAGCTTACATATCCTCCTAGCAAGGCTAAGAATTAACATTCATCCCTCCTTCCTCATGCCATTAAATGGGCCTTTATCATTAATTGGGTCCCATTCTAGGCTAGCTAACTTCTAGAGCTCTACATTTGAGTCATCAGTCTCATAGACACCTACTTATAATACCATGCTTTAACTGGTTCTATCTCTGTTATTCACAGAGCTTGCCTATTCCCATTGCCGGTTTTCCTGGTGTTAAAATTTCTGGCCCACTGAAGCCCCCACTCTGTCTGGTCAGGCTCACTGTCATGGACCCTCCTGGCTAGTTCCATCCTGATGTCATTCACACTCTGTACATCTTAAGCACAGAGAACTGGACATTAATTACTCAACAGTTCAGTTCTTAATTTTGTGTGACTACAAAATAACCCAAGATTAAATACAAGTCTACATCATTAAGATAACTGTCCCAAGCAAATCCTAGCAGATGAAATACTTAGTAGTTTAAAGAAAGGGCAATAACAAAATGAGAAGCAAAGTTACTAGTTTTCTTCCTTCCAATCGGCTGAAGGCATAAGTTGTCTGTTCTGCCACTAAAATTCTGCAAATCCTTCTCCAGGGAAACTTGGAAAAGAACTACACCAGTGAGTAGTCATTCACTGTAAGCAAATCCTAAAGGGCTCAGGCAGAAACAGTGGTTTCTAACCATGATGTCACAGAACTGATGAGGATCTCTTCACTACTACTGTATTACATACACCAACCACAAGTCAAAGTACAATGCCACCTTTCTGCAACTTTAGAGACTGTAGCATCAATGCCATCTAAATTCTTTCTCAGCCTTTCTGGTTGCAGCAGGTGGTGGAAAACATCTTTTCTCAGATGAAAAGAGTATCTTAATATGTACAATAAATGCTCAAAGTATCAAAGTGTAAGGTATTTTCCCCATTAAAGAACATAACAGTTTTGAACTCTTAAATTACTAATAATTATTTCTAATATATTAGTTAACTTGTTCTAAAAGGCCTAGTCTTTGGAATCTAATATATCTGTTTTCTAATACCTAGTCTGTTACTTATATTCTCTCAAACTTTAACATTAGAATCATCTGGTGTGCTTGTTAAAACACAATACTGAGGGCTAGGGGTATGGCTCAGTGGTAGAGTACTTGCCTAGCATGTGTGAGGCACTGGGTTTGATTCTCAGCACTACATAAAAATAAATGAATAAATAAAGGTCCATCAATATCTTAAAAAAACAAAACAAAACAAAACACCACATTACTGGATTCTATCTCCAAAGTTTCAGATTTAATGGGTATGGGACAGGAACTGAGAACTTGCTTTTTTAACATGTTCCCAGATGACTCTGATGCTGCAGGTCTGGGGATGTTATTTTGTCATTGTCCTCCCCATCCCTGTTAAAATGGGGATAACACTGTACCTCAGGATATATAGATAAGCCTAACAGTCTTTGGCAAGTACTCTTTAGTGCTACTTTTTTCCTGCACAATAGACTGTGCTAAAGGTCAAATGACTACTACCACTATAGCATTCCTTCACACTATCCATCTAATTCCATTAGGGTTGCATAATTAACAATCCCCTCCCTAAGAGTTCCTATATTTCTTTACTTTCAAGAGCCTAGAGCTTGCTTTGATGACTCCTACCAACTTAAATGCTAAGAAATTTGTATATGTGTATATACATACACACAAACAGATACATATTTAAAGAATATCAAGTGTGTGTTTGATTTTTTGGTACTAGAGATTGAACCCAGAGGCACTTTACCACTGAGCCATATTCCCTCTTCACCCCCGACCTTTTTTTAAATATATCTATTTTTTAGTTGTAGTTGGACACAATACCTTTATTTATTTATTTTTATGTGTTGCTGAGGATCAAACCCAGAGCCTTGCACATGCTGAGCCACAACCCCAGCCCCATTTTTTAAAAATTTTATTTTGAGACAAGGTCACACTAAATTGCTGAGGCTGGCTTTGAACTTGTGATCTTCCTACCTCAGCCTCCTGAGTTCCTGGGATTACAGGTGTGTGCACCACCATGCATAGAATATCAAGTGTTTCTGAAGGCTTTGCTACTCAAATTGTGCTCCCCAGACTAGAGACATCAGAATTATTAGAAATGAAGAATCTTAGGTCCTACTCCTGGCCTACTGAACCAGAATTTCAATTTTAGCAAGATCTTTAACTAATGCATGTAGTCAGTAAAGTTTGAGAAATCTTCCAGTCTTTTTGAGAAAATACTTAGGGAATTTCCATGGACTACCTAATAGAAAGCAGGATCCCAGAACACCAACTCCATCTCACATGCATCTTCAAAAGCATTATGTAACTGGCTTAACGGGACAAAATTATGAGCTGTGATTTATTCGATATTTTAAATTAGCAAAGTCTGAAGAGCCATCTATAAAAAGGAAACCATTACTAATAGTTGGTGTATAAGCCATTGCTACTTCATAAACTATATTCTGTATTCAAATGGCAGCATGTCTGAAATATTATACTTCAGCATCAATTAGTTTGTTATTTCACTACTTCTTAATGAAGCCACTGGCTGCCTCATTGCCAATTTTGTGTAATACATTGCTTAGGGGAGTTAAAAAACAGCCAGGGCAGCACTGACAAAATTTCATAAGCAGCACACTCAGTACACCTTAAAAGCTAAAAGGCATGTTTCTATGTTCAAAGTTGTAGCCACTTAAAACTATAGGACAAAGGAGATTTGGACTTAAAAATCCCAAGTGTTTTAGCTGAACAACATGCTATCTTTCTCAGCTTCCATTAACAAAAATATTTGGGTTTTTGGTTATTACCAAATATCTTGTAAATAACCAAATATCTTTGGCTATTACCAGGTATCGTTTCCATTTAACTACTTGGCTCTTAGAAATCCACCTATGTCAGAGAGGAAAGCAGAACTCCTTTGTTGGTAACCAGAGCCAAAATTCATTAGGTTGAGTTTGGATTAAAAACCTTACCAAAACAGTGCAATGTTACCACAGTTTTCACTCTTGCATCCAAGGCTCTTAATAGTCCTCTCTGAAGACAGAAGTGCAAAAAAGTCCATATCCTACATCTGGTCAAAACTTAAGTATTGTGTCTTGCACAAAGCAATAAGTAATTAGCCACAAATTCCTAATGAATTGTCATAAAGATATCTTTAACATTTTTTTTTGGTGGGGAGAGAGGAGGAAAAATCTGGCACTGGTGCTTTTGTTCTCTTTGAACTAAAAGAGGGAGGGGAAAAAAAGACTAAGAAATTCAATTGTACATACATTTATTACCACCAATGGCCAAATCATTGTCTTGAAAATGAACTATATTAGAATACTGAAACCAAAAAACCAAACCAAAACAACAACAAAAAATAATAAAATAAACTCCCACTCAAAGTCAAGAATCCATAGACTTGTCAAAGAAATCAGGCATGAAAAACACAGTAAGTCACAATAATAAACACAATAAATGGATTACATTTATAATGTGTCAATGTATATAATAATGTATCAAAATGCATTCTACTGTCATGTATAACTAATTAGAACAAATTAAAAAATTAAATAAAAAAAGAAATTTGGCATGAAAAAAGAATTCATACAGGTAAGGAATTGTATTACCTAATCACATGCTACCATCAAAATGGCAGGGGCTGGACTGGGGCTGTAGCTCAGTGGCAGAGTATTTGCCTTGCAAGTGTGAGGCACTGGGTTAGCTCCTCAGTACCACATTTGAAAAAATAAATAAAGATACCGTGCCCATTTACAACTAAAAAAAATATTTTAAAATAGGGCAGGGGCTTTTTACGAGGAATGAGAAGTGGTAATTAATGGGATGAGGCACACGACAGATGTTTTCACAAGTTTTAATAACCACATTGCCTAGAAGTTGATTCTTCAAAGCTGATCAAACTTTTAAGACAGAAATTTGAACTAGAAAAGGAAATCAAGAAAGGGGGAAAAAAACCCTCTAGAAGATCCAAGATGTGGCTAGTGCCACAAGAAAGAGAAGTAATAATGATGGGTGCTCCGACTAACAAGAGGTTTATAAACCTAAATCTAAAACTCTTTCCAGACACAAAAGCACAGTATTAGGATCTGAGCATCTCATTGGGCCTCAAGTGCTAAATCCTAAATGCCTCACAGAAGTCTGGTCTGACTGTGGTAAGGGCAGAAGCAGCATTTTGCTTCTGAAGAATCAGCTAATGACTCAAAACTTGAATTCTAATTCCCTTCTGGGCCTTCATAACAAGCACATGCTTTTACCTAACATGGCTTACAAAGAGAAACAAAGGAAGCAATCTGGATGAGTCATACTCTTCTAAGAGCAAACGGGACCAAACACCAAAGACTCTTGATTCTCTCTTCAGAGTCTAATCATCTGTACGTGCTTTTTCCCCCACTGTTCAAATTCAAGAAACAATCATTCTAAAACAACAAATGTTTCTCGATGTCTATGACAATATCTTAACTTTGTATTGTGATTTCCATCTTGAGTCTTTAAAGATAATTAATTACCTCACCTGAATCTTCATAACAACCCACATTCAGGCAAAGTATGTACCTGCCCTCTATTCTATAGATCAAATAACTCCCCACCAGAAATCACAAGACCTTTAGACAAGATCTCAGCACTTACTTTTATGATGTATGGCCCAAATAAGAACCTGGGTGTTTTGACTATAGTTGCAGCATCTCTATACTTTGCTACTTAATGTGTGGGCTATAGACAAGCAACATCAGCACCACTTGGGGGTGAGTTATATACACATTCTGAGATGTACTGCTCTACATAGGATTATGGTACATCTCTGTGGTGAATAACTTTCTCTCTGGATTTGGAGCCCCAAATTTGTCTTACCTATGCAGCCTTCCTCATCCAAAAATGTTTTAGATTTCAGTACACGTTTTCGTTTTCTTTTGTTTTCTCCACTTGAACTCTAGAAGATCAGAGGAAGATCAGAGGATACAATGTTAAGTTGACAAATGAAGCTGTAGAGAAAAACAATGAAAGCTTTTTAATCGATAACAACCACTGCCCAGTATTCCATTATGATTTAAAAAGTTGAAAGAGGACCAACCCTACCACACAGATAAGTTAGATATACTATATGTACACATTTGATGTTTCAGTGACGTTGAGAAGGAAAGTAGCATGCTGAGGAAAGAACTGTATTCATTCTGCCAATAAGTTTTTGTGGTGCAGTACGGGCACCATGGTTAAAAAGACAAATTGGATAAGGATGTTAGTGGAAGACAGAGTCAAGGAGAGAGACCATTGCAATATACTGTGTAAGAGCTTTAATGGGGGCAGATATTAGAGAAGCACACAGCAATGGTCCTTAAATCAGACCAGGGATTTCTTAGTAAATGCCCAGGCCATAGACACTTGCCATGGTCAGCCTTGGCATTTCAATGGCATTACACCCACCAAGTTTAGACTGAAACAGGTGTTACTAATATTACTTTCCTCTTTACTCCATGGGTCTCTTTCATTCCCTCTTCCCTTCAGCTGAAGACAAAATCAGTGCAAGATTTAAATAAGTCTTAACGCAATGAATTAAGGAAAATATCACAAAGAAAAAAAACCTTGTCAGTGCCCATTCTCAACACTTCACTACCTACACTGATAAAGGCACGCACAGTTGAAGAGCATTCAAAACTGTATTTCCCCACTTGTTCTCATCCAGTTCTTTTCTTGAAGAACTTTACCAAAGCAACAAATGTTCATGAGTCCTTTGTTCCCTTCTATCTTTCACACTTTGCTCTGATGCAGGCATTACCTCTTTCTTTCCCTGCTTTTTGTGGTACTGGGGATTGAACCCAAGGATGCTGTACCACTGAGTTACCTCTCCAGACATTTTTATTTTTTTTGAGACAGGATCTCACTAAACTATAGCAGGACTTCTTTTTGCACAATTCCAACAGCAGCTGCACATCACAGCAGCCCTTGTACTAAAGGTCATGGAAAACAAAACCGCTACCCAAATCCATCTCTAACCTCCCCGCGACTGACCTTCAATAAATCTCCCTAGGCTGGGGATATAGCTCAGGGCTGGAGTTACTTGTCTAACATGTGCAAAGCCCTGGGTTCAAGCCTCAGTACCACAAAAGTAAAATAAAACAAAATAAACGCTCCCTTCTAGCTGGGCACAGTGGTGCACGCCTGTAATCCCAGCGGCCTGAGAGGCAGAATCAGGAGGATCCCGAGTTCAAAGCCATTTAGCGAGGCGCTAAGCAACTCAGTGAGACCCTGTCTCTCAATAAAATACAAAATAGGGCTGGGGATGTGGTTCAGTGGTCAAGTGCCCCTGAGTTCAATCGCCGGTAACAAAAAAAAACCTTCCATTTTGTGAAAAGAGAGGGAATACCCATTCTGGTCAATCTGTAGAGGAGCAAAATAAGAACCATGTACTGGCATTTGTGATTTCTACAGCAAGAGAAATGACTCAGAATAGTAACTGTAGATCCTTGGGCAATCAAGGATACATGGAAAGGAAGCCTCCCAGTGAAGTTTACCTTGACAGAAGGAGGCTCAGGTTCAGGCTCAGACTTCCGTACGGGATCAGGAGATGGAGATACAGGAGGAGGTGGGGACGGTGACTTAGCTTCATAAGGCCCAGGAGAGTCTCGGAACGCTGAAATAATGGAACAAGCTAAGAGAACTACAAGCTTAGGCTGGTAGAACTTCTCCACCGGCATCTCTATGTCCAGCAAAGAAGACTTTGCAAACAGTAATTGAGGCCAACCAAGCACTCTGCAGTTATGAACTTATCTTTAAAATATACATGAATTTTGTACAACTAAAATCAAAGAATCAAAAATTATTAGTGCTAGAAGTACCTTAGAAGTCATTTTAGCTAAATGCTTTATTTTACAACTTGGTCAGGGCATGAAGTTGATTTATAAATATGAACTGATCACCTTCCATTTTTCATATATTTTACTTTACCCTCACAACCACCCTAAAAGACAGATACTATTTGCATATTACAACTGAGTAAAAAGAGGTTCAGAGAGATTCCTTCACTTGGCAAAGTCACACAGCTTGTAACTGAGACCAGAAGTTTTAAACCCAAGTCAGTCTGGTTGCACAGCCTTCCTAAGCCAACTATCCATGCCACCTAATGATTCATGACCAGACATTTTCTCTTTAGATCAAGTAAGTGTAAATAATCCTCAGATTACACCAAATGCTCCATGCCAGTCTTTGTGATCTGAGGATTATTTGCAATCTTCTGAGGTGTTTGTAAGATTGAAAATTTCCTGCCGATGGTAAGAGCATGAACTTTGGGGGACAGATCATCTTTGAAATAAAAACTCAGTATTTTGTATGGGAACTATTTCCAGGCTTGTTCTGCTATACCGAGAGTGAAGAAAAGAACACTTTTAGGATAGAAATGATGTTATGGAAGTGGTATCACCTAAGAGTGCACCAAAGAGAACCCATCATTTCTCAACATTTGCAGAAACAGTGGTCCTAGCACAAGGCCCTAATAGAAGAAAAATGAAAATCCTTAGCTGACCTATTGCTTAATCACCACAAAGAAACTGCTGGTCAGGGGATTGGGTAGCTGCTTAGCCTCACCTGCTCCCTAAACTTCCTGGCTGCATTCAAACTCTTAGCACAAGTCTTGGATCTAAAATTCTCCCAACTGATTAGGTCAGCATTAAAAATTATGACAGTAGAGGGTTCAAGGCCAAATGACCTGAAGAGGTAAAGCAGAACAAGGGCCAGAATGAAACAATAAATTACACACTTTGAGTATGAAATGGGCCCCAAAACTTTATAAGTGCTGGGAAACAAAAGACAGAACATAAAGAAAAAGAGGTCCAGCTATTAACCCAGCTCAGGGAAATTAGCACATGATGGGAGCCCAAGCAAAAGGAGTGTCACACCCCAAAACCAAGTACCCATTGTGCTAAAGCAATAGCTGTTAAGAACTGGGCCATAATGGCAGATGTGTTACAGTGGTCAGAGGAAAGTTTAAGCAGCAAGGAAGCCAAAGAAAAGGAGTTTTGAGTACTCACAGTAATAAATTTACTTATTCTATTTCCAGTTCTGCAACCACTTGACTTATCCAAGGAAAACACTTAATCCCAGTAGCACCAGCTTAGACCCCTCTTACCACACTGCATTGCAGCTGTGTGTTTACCCACAACCACCCTCCAGACTCTGTGCTCCAAAGAGGCAGGGATGCCACAATTCCCCTGGCACCACAGAGCAATATTTTTTTTGTTTGTTTTTTAATAAAGAAAAATAATAATTTTCTGAACTAAATTTAGGATGAGGAACATCCAGGTTAAGGAAGACTCAGCACAGACTCTTCCTTTAACATGTCCCCAAGAGAAATATTATAATAAAGGAATATTGTGATCCCCCCTCATAAGAGAGAAGAGAACAGAGAAAGAATCAAGAGTCCTTAATAAAGAAGAAATTTCAACCCATGCCTGGAAGATGGAGAGCAGATGGGAGAAAAGTGACAAGGAATCATCAATTACATGATTCAGATGATAGAGATTACTATCTATTATAAAACTTCTGAGTTGAAATTATGTTTATCTACTACTTTGTTTAAACTTTAAAAAATATTTTAAGGAAGGGTAGAAAAAAACTAAAATTTTCTAGACTTTACAAACGCTAATCATTTTTTCTAATAAAACCCCACAAATCTCTACTATGTGTTTTAAACACCTAAGATTTCAAAAACATTTCTTAAAAAAATTTGCCCAGGGCTGGGGCTGTAGCTCAGCGGCAGAATGCTTGCCTAGTATGCATGAGGCACTGGGTTTGATCCTCAGCACCACATAAAAATAAACAAAAAAATAAAGGCATTCTGTCCATTTACAACTATTAAAAAAAAATTGCCCACATTCATATGCTGGAATAGAATACAATGTCAGTTTGCCTTAGTACTTAACCATCAAGTCGAGCTTTCTAACTCAATATATTTTTAGTGACATAAACCTATGGAAGTTGGATGCATCCGTGTATTTTAAATATATTTATAGCAAATCTGCAACTCTTCAGATGAAAGATACTGAAGTAGTAAAACAGAACTTAAGCCAGGAAAGCAACTTTTGTTGGGGCAGAATAAGAACTGTGGTAAAACTAATTTCAGGGATCCAGCAATGGAACCACTTGTTTGTTAAGAGTCCTCTGGCAGAGATGGGTCATTAGAATTCCTGGAAAGCATTCGCAGCTTCCTAGGACCCAAGTTTTTAAAATATCTAGCCTTACCTTAAGAAAGGTATTTTAAAGATGAGGAAACAAGAAATTTAAGAAGTGAAGTCATCTGCCTAAAGTCACATAGTTAAGTGGTGCAGGGGAGATTTAAACACAGTCCAACTTCAAAGTCCTTACATTTCCTCCATTCTTGCTGCTTCCCTGCTAACTACTAGCTTAAGATAGCTAACATCATATAATTAGTGCAACAGAAATAAAATGATAATATGTTAGAGGCTGTAAAGATTTAAAATAACACTGGCTTTGAGACAAAGAAATTTAAGAATAAAATGGCAGAGGTTTATAAATTTAGTCAGGGGCCAAAAAGTATCTTGCCAGTGGAGAATATTTGAGAGCCTCTGGCTCTCTGTCATCTGTTACTTTAGGTTGCTCACCTCTATCACATTTCTTTACATTCCTTTCCAAACTAAATAGCTCCACCGATATTTCTAATCACCCATGGGTATTATTATTTTTGTGGGCTATGGATCAGAAACTAGGGAGAACATTTCAGAATTATGTAATGATGTTCAATCAACCATAGTAATTCCTTGATTTAAAGCTGACTCTCACTACTACTAGAGTATTTAGTGTTTTGTTTTGTTTTGTTTTTTCTTCTCTCTTCTCCTTCTCCCAGTGGTGCTAAGGATCGAACCCAGAGCCTCACACCATGCTAGGCAAGTGTTCTACCACAGGAGTTACATTTCCAGGCTTAGCTTACCTTTTTTAAAAAAATATTTTCTTAGTCGTTGATAAAACTTTATTTTATTTATTTATATGCAGTGCTGAGAATCGAACCCAATGCCTCACACATGCAAGGCAAGTGTGCTACCACTGAGCCACAACCCCAGCCCCTTAGTTTACCTTTTAAATGTATATTAGGCTAATGGTTTACCCCTAAATCTGTAAGAATCAAAATGGTACTTCTACCCCAGACATTCAACTTCCTAGGGCTATTTTTTAGATCTGTTCATTTGCAATACAGTCATCTACATATACAATTTGTTTCTTAACTCACTATTACTATCCTTTTGACAGCAACAGTAGGTTCCTCTTTTGCATTTTTTTTTTTTTTGGCACTGGGAATTGAATCCAGGGCCTTGTGCACGCAAAGCAAGCACTCTACCAACTGAGCTATTCTATTCCAGTTCCTCGTTATTCTTTAATCCCTTTTACTATCAGTTTATTTGCATTGTGTATGTACTTTTTAGTGATACTGAACTCCTTTGGATTGGATTTCCCCCTAGTACCTAAAATGGTTTATGCCAGGAATTCTTGGAGAACTGATCATGATAGCTTAAGCTTTTCACCAACTGGTTTTACAAGCATGACTTTCAAGGTAGCATATCCAGCATATAAATTCATCCCAGCTATCTTTCTCTTTAGCCTCTCTACGTATACTTTCCTCTATATTATGTGGTATGATATCTTGGTTCTTAAGAATACTTGACATTCTTTTAAAAACCATATTAATTTTCCTGGCCAGAGTCTTGCTCTTATTCTGTTTGCTTATCTAACATTGCCCATGGTCTAAAACTAGAAGGGTCCATAGTGACATTCCCTTTCAACAACATTTTTATCATGATTTTATTTCTATGGTGTGGAACACCAATATCCTCGGTTCCTAGAACATTACAATTCTTAAGATTCACAATAAGGTAGCCAAAGGAATACACCCCCTTAAAAAAAAAGAAAGAAAGAAAGAAAACGTATTAGACAGTATGTATACTAGTAGTACTTATCCTCTTTCCCTTTTTGTTGGTTATTTCGGCGAGTTACCAAAAGGTCATGGTTTTGGTCAAAAGGCTAAAGTAGATTTCAAACAAAAATAGATGCTATATTCTCTCAGTGCTAGGATTACTACTCTCATTATGACCCATAATAAATTACTTTTTAGCTCCTTCAGCATCATAAGAATTGATACTCTTAATAAAAAAATTAATAGCAATACCCACCTTCATCTTCACTGCTATCAGACTGAGGAAGTTTGATTCTTCGCCTCTTTTTCTTCATGATTTCAGTTTCCTTTGTTTCATCATCAGATAAATCTACTCGCTTCCCCCTGTTGCCATCAGGAATAAATTAAGCATGTTACATAGAGCAAAAATGTAAGTATTTACATGCTCCTATGAATCTCACTTTATAACTCATGGTCTTCATTCCAGAGGGTAGAAAAGAATAATCAAAGTATACCAATAAAGATTCTTTTTAAGGATATACTGTCAACCAACCATAGCTAGGTCACTTCAGAAGGTGACCAGAATAAAAAATTTCTCTAGCTCTCTTTAGACCACTGGCAACTGCAACCAGGTTATCAAGAATTTTTCTCAATGCTTTCTTACTTTCCCCATTGGCCTGTTATTCATTTGACATGAATTAAATAAGCAGCTATTACCTATATATAAGGCTCTTTGCTTAAACAGAGGATGCAAAGATCAGGAAGGAAAGACTGTTCTCAAGAAGCTCTGGCTGACATAACCAGCTATATAATACAATATAATAAATTTTAATGGAAAAAAAAGATACAAAGCATGACTATTACTTGAAAACTTTAAAATCTAAGTAAAAGTTCATCAGAAAAGAGAAATATTTTAAAGGGAAAAACCAATAGGAACAAAGACATGACATAAGGCCATAAGGTGATTCTTATGAATAATAAAAAAACCTAGACTTCATCTTGATATTATTTAGCTTCTCTGGATATTCCACCAAAATTCATTTAATCAACAAATAATTTATCCAGGGCACATCATGTATTAGAAATGAATAGGAATTAAGACACATCCTTTGTCATCAAGCACCTTATGTCTTACTTATTTTTAAATATCAACCTTTCTTCTATTTTGAGCTAGAAAAAGAATATACTAAGCTCAAAGTAAGTAAAAGGAAATAATAAAGAGCAGAAATCAATGTGATAGAAAACAAAATTAAAGTGAAAAGTTGTCAGTTGGGGGGTAAAAATAAAGTTAATAAACTTTTTACATGGTTGATTAAAAAAAACAAATGTTTCTCACCAATCAGAAATGTAAAAATGAGGGACTGGGGTTGTGGCTCAGAGGAAGAGCACTCGCCTAGCATGCGTGAGGCACTGGGTTCGATCCTTAGCCCCACAGGAAAATAAAATAAAGGTATTCTGTCCACCTACAACTAAAAAATAATTTTTTTTAAAAAAAGAAATGTAAAAATGAATTTTTTAGTGATAACTACAGATTCCACAGATATTCAAAGAACAAAGCTGTATTATTAACAACTTTATACTAACAAGCTCAATAACTTAGAATTCCTTTAAAATTACAACTTACTCAAAACTGATCCAAGAAAAACTAGAAAGTTTGAATAACTCTATTTAAAAAAAATCAAATTCACAATTTCAAAACACCTCCTATGAAGAAAATCCAAGCCTAGATTCACTGATGAACTTTATCAAACATTTAAGAAACAAATATATCTATACAAATTCCTTTGGAAAACAAAGAAACTCTTCTCAACTAATTTTGTAAAGTTAGCACAACCTTGACACTAAAACTTGGCAAAAAGATTACCAGAAAAGAACTGACCTACAGTTCCCGTAAAAAGAGAGGAAAAAAATCCTTAGTGTATATTAATAAATCCAACCCAGCAAAATATAAAAATAATACATCACAACCAAGTGAAGTTTATCCCAAGAATGCAAGATTGGTTTAACAGTTTAAAAAAATCAATCAGTATAATTCACCACAGTAGCAGAAACACCATAAGCATCTCAATAAATGCAGAAAAAATTATCTATTAAAATTCAACAGCCAAGCTGGGGTTATAGTTCAGTGGTAGAGCACTTGCCTCACATGCGTGAGGCACGCACTGGGTTCGATTCTCAGTGTCGCATAAAAATAAATAAATAAAGATATTGTAAAACAAACAAAAAAACAACAATTCAACATCTATTCATGATCAAATCTCTCAGCTTAGAAAAAAAACTCAACCTGGTAAAGGGCATCTACTAAAAATGTACACTTAGTATCATGTTTAGTAATGAAATACTGAATGCATTCCTGGCAATAACCACCAACAGTAAGTATTATACCCACAGTTTGGGACATTTTAATCCATATGTATCACATGTTCCTAGGAGGTAAGGTCTACTAGACAGAGCCTTAACCCTCTGAAACAGCACCATTTTGTTGATGTTTTCTACTAAAGTTACCCCAACTTTGCCACAAAAGTCAGGTCTTTGTGGGCCTATCAGTGCTGACAGTGTCCTTTAGAATTTCTTTCAACAGACTAATTCCTACCAACTATGAGGTAGTGTCTCAAATTCCTGGATCCATTTTTAAC
Source organism: Marmota marmota marmota (assembly GCF_001458135.2). Classification (NCBI taxonomy): domain Eukaryota; kingdom Metazoa; phylum Chordata; class Mammalia; order Rodentia; family Sciuridae; genus Marmota; species Marmota marmota. The sequence goes on from NW_026000174.1 coordinate 13,688,032, forward strand.
AGCTTGTGTGCTTTTTATTTTCTTTTCTAATTACATTTTACCACTTGAAAAATAAACTCATTGATATAAAAAGAAAACAAAGAACTTTTTCTCTTAAATTTGACTGGAAACAGTAACCTTTCATTTGGCAGCTTGAAGTAAAACACATATGCTCACGCACACTCACACACACTTTTAGGTACTTATGCCATGTCCACATGTTTAAAATTAAGTAAGGAGAAAAAGGATTATCAATTTAGATCAATGAAGCAAAAATGAAACTTTGGGCCCTAAATCACCCAAATTGTCTTGATTTCACAAGACTATTTCACTAGATAAGCTACTAAGCTTCTCTCTCCATTTTGGTTGTGTGGTTGTATCCCTAAGGCATTAAGAAGGATTTACTACTCAACTGAAAAGTGTCCTCTGTCAATAAGCCCAAATAGACCTCTCACCCCCAGTAGACACTCTTCCCTCACAAGCGACAAAATTTTCCTACCATTTTTTTTCCTTCTGCTGCATCTTAACAGGCTCTGCTTTTTTGCTGGATTTCTTCAGGTCTGCAGGAGTTGCCAGTTTTGGTTCAGTGACAGGCACTTGAGGTTGCTCCACTATTTTTTCTTCTTTCACAGCTTGTTCTGAATCCAAATTGACTTTAAGTTTATCTACAAATAAAGTATAGCTGACGATACATAACCCCATGGTGCAATATTAATCCATCATTCTTTTGACAGTCCACTATGCGCCAGGTAACATATTAGCAGCAAGGCTAAAAGGATAAAAAACAGTCTCTCTCTTCCTAACAGATCCCATAGTCTATTCAGAAAATATTTCTCCTTTTTGATGACTACTCTAGCTATAACTGTTTTCATTTCTGCCTTCCACTAATCTCTCATCATATCACAGCCCCCAGGCCAAATGATAGTAAAAACAAGGCTTAGAAACACAACTTTGTGAGGTATCATCTTTCTAATTTTTTAGATAAGGAAAACTAAGAGTCACAGGAATTAAAAGATGCTTCCCAAGAATATACAGTTTACAAATGACATCAACAGAATTTGTAGCAAGACCTTTCTATCATATTCAACCTTTTAATACCAGGCTATCTTATATCTTATATTATTTTAATGATAAAATTGAAAGACATATTTTAGTTCAAATCCTCTTTCCTCCTGAGCAAGTTATTTTATCTAAAAGTCATTTTTCTCTGTAAAAATTGGGATAATAGATACAAGATTTTCATAAGGCTTCAAAAAATGCATTATAAGAGTTAAATGACTTACCCAAGGAACACTGATAGAAAAAGTAAAAGTGAAGATAAGGACCTGGTTTAACTCCTCAAAATTCTGGTCTCCTTCCTACACGAAACTAAAGAACACGAAAACAACTACTGTGCAACACAGAAGACTAAGAAATGCAAACAGGGTGGGCCTAGTCATCTGAGAAACTATAGAAGCATATAATCTTGGTTTCAAGCTGAACTCAGGAATAGCTTTCTGCCAGCAAGGTCACAAAATACAAATAGAAAGCTGTAAACCAGCCGGAGACTCCTCAAAAAGGTTTGGTTGCAAATTTTATCATAGTTTAAACCACCTATTGTGTAGGAAAAATAGAACAAAACAAAACAAAACACTGACATTGTAGTTTTGGCTGTTATGCACAGCTTAGAATAATGATTTTTTGTCATGTATATTACTTGAAAGTGTAAGGGATGGATCTGAATGTAAAATGCAATCCATTTATACTTTTGAAAACTTGAATGAGAAACCTGAATGGTGGAATCCATCAGCCAATGATGATACATTTGCTTGCATTTTCAATACTGTTGTTCTCAAGTACCACTGCTTTTCAAACTTTCCATCAGAACATCCCAAACTGAACAGGAGAATAAATATGTTGCAAATGATAGAATGCCATTCCTTTTTATGGCCAAATAATATTTCACTGTCTGGATATACCACATTTTGTTTATCCATTCATCTAATGATAAATGATTTTTAGATTGTTGCCACTTTTTTGGTTATCATGAAAAATGCTGCTATGGACATTTTGTACAAGTTTTTGTGTGGGAATACTGTTTTAATTCACCTGATACCTAGGAATGGAATTACTGGGTAACTCTGGTTTCATTTTTTAAAGTACTGACAAACCATTTTCCAAAGTAAGTACATTATTTTACACTTTCCACAGCAATGTATGAGAGTTCAAATTCTCCACATCCTTGCCAACACTTGCTATCATCCAGCATTAAATTTAAATAGTTCAAGTCCCCACAATAAACTCTCTTCATCCAATTCTAGAGCTTATTTTCATTGCAATGATCTTGTCATGTGTCAAATGCAATAAAAAAATCATAATTTTACCCTGAACATTCAGCCTTTAAGAACATCTGTTAAATAAATCAACTTTGTAAGTGATTCTTTTATTAGGTGAATAATTTTCTTACTTTGTCCAGGTTTTCCCTCTTCCTCTATTACATGTTATCATAACATCTGTCTAGCAATTACACTGATTATTTTATTTTTTTCTATATATTTCTCTCTCTCTCCCATTTGTGTGTCTTCTCCTAGTAAAACATTACAGCCAAGGGCCTTTTGTCTTTTGTTTAACATTGTACCACCAGTACACACAGTAGGTGCTCAATCAATATTTGTTAAATAAACACATGAATAAATAAGTCTATTTTTATGTTCAGTTTGGTATTTTTTTCAAAACAAGCAAATATTCAAGTATCTTATGTATTTTTAAAACACTAATTTAAAATATCACTGTTTCTTAAGGTTACAAACATAAAACCACCACCAACTCCTGGGTCTCATCAAAATTGCCAAGAAACCATAATTTGCTTGGGTACTGGGTGGCCCAGTACAGTGACATCAGCATGATGTGTTTTCACAGAAGCCCTTTGATGCACTGTGCCTGTAATAATACAAATGTTGTTTCTCAATAACCTGAAAGTATAACATTTTCTATATGCTTTCAGAACACAAATGTTCTTCTTTGATAGCTTTCATGGTAAACAAGACACTATTACCTTAGTCCCTTCCTTGGCTACCAATTTGGCCATCAGAGGCAGAATTCGACTAATTTTCCTTGCATGTAACAAAATTTTTCCCTAAAAACTCTTTGCAAAACTGAGACTCCAGGGAAGTGTGCCATAATTATTCTGCTTCTCTTGAGTTGTTTCTATCCTAGTATTTTGTCACATATCCTCAGAGGTTGTGTACTTGATATTAGAAGTAAAAAAAAAATGTGACAATTGATTTTTTTTCCAAAAGAAAGACTTATTATTATTCTAAATATGGGAGAGTTTTGGTTTCCCAAAAACTATGTTTAAATGACCATTACTACTTGGGCTTGTCAAAATCATAATGAGGTCTAATTCATTATTGTGAATACTCTAAGTGAATGATCAACAAATATTATGAAAAAATCTTCATCATCACTAGCAATTGGAGAAATGCAAATTAAAACTACACTGAGCTGGGCCCAATGGCGCACATCTATAATCCCAGCATCTTGGGAGGCAGAGGCAGGAGGATCATGATTTCAATGTCAGCCTCAGCAACTTATTGAGACCCTGTCTCAAAATTATATGTGTGTGTGTGTGTGTGTGTGTGTATACATATATATTTTTTAAAATAAATAAATACACACACACACACATTCACATACAAATATAACTGGGGATGTGGCTCAGTGGTTGAGCATCCCTGGGTTCAATCCTAATACAAAAAAATAAGTAAAAAAAAATACTACACTGAGATTTCATCTTACTCCAGTCAGACTGGCAATTATCCAGAATATAAGTATCAACACATGTTGGCAAGAATGCTTTCCCTGCTTTTTAAAATTGGTTCTTCTTAGTTGTACATGGTAGTAGAATCCATTTTGATAAAATTATACAAGTACAGAATATATCTTATTCTAATTAGGAGTCCCATTCATACATTTTTGGTGGGACTGCAAATTGGTGCAACCACTCTGAAAAGCAGTATAAAGATCCCTCAAAAAACTAGGAATGAAATGACTATTTGACCCAGAGGACTTAAAAATAGCATACTGGGGCTGGGGATGTGGCTTAAGTGGTAGCGCGCTCGCCTGGCATGCGTGCGGCCCGGGTTCGATCCTCAGCACCACATACAAAACAAAGATGTTGTATCCGCCAATAACTAAAAAATAAATATTAAAATTCTCTCTCTCTCTCTCCTCTCTCACTCTCAAAAAAAAAAAAAAAATAGCATACTACAATGACCCAGCCACATCAGTGTTTATAGCAGCACAATTCACAGTAGCTAAGCTATGGAACCAACCTAGATGCCCATCAACAGATGAATGGGTAAAGAAAGTATGCTATATATGCACAATGAAATATTACTCAGCCATAAAGAAGAATGAAATTATGACATTTGCTGGCAAGTGGATTGAACTGGAGACTATCATACTAAGTGAAATAGGCAATATAAAAAAACCAAAGGTTACAAATTTTCACTGATTTGTGGAAGCTAAACCACAATTAAGGGTGGGGGAGAGGAAGAGGAGAAATTCAGTAGATTAGACAAAGGGGAACAAAATGAAGGAAGGGGGAATAGGAAAAGGAAAGACAGTAGAATAAATGTAACATAATTTTCCTATGTACACATATGAAAATACCTAAGTGAATGTGATCATGCCCACCCACAAGAATGGGGTCCTAATTAGCATAAGATACTTGTATAATTTTATTAAAATGGATTCTACTGTCACGTATAAGTAAGAAGAACCAATTAAAAAAAAATAACTAAAGAAAGGTAAAAGAAAAAAACAAAAGAAAAAAAAAAGAAAGGCAAAAGATTTGCTTTTGAGGCCCTTTGGGACACAGGAATAATTAAAGTCATACAAGTAAAGTGATGGCAATATCAATGACACTGACCTCAACATTATACTGTGTAAATAGGCAGTCTCCCTTTTGTTTTGAACATCCATTTTCAAGAGGCTTATAAAGTAAATATATCATTCTTGTTTGTCAAGGCAGTAAGTAGAAGTTCAAATAGTAAACTACCTTCCAAGATATCTCAACTGAGCCCAGCTAACCCAGAAAATTCACCTTGTCAGTTCATTACTTTCATCAACATATGATTAGTATATTGCAAATGTATGTAAGGAAGCAGGAGTGCCCGGATGGGCAAAAACTGGATAAGATGGCATTCATCTCAGGTTTAAAATGTTATTTCATTAACATTCACTTATCAGTCAAAGGAAAATAAAAACATGCTTACTCATAGCAGCTTTTCCAAAAAAATTGCTCATCACATTCCCCTTTCCTGGTACTTTGCTGCCTGTTGAAGATGCCTAAAAACATGGAAAAGAAAACACATGATTTTTTTTCTAGTGTTTAGGCTCCTCTTAAAGTAGCATTGTCTTGAACAATCTCTTCAATAACAGAGCACTGGCCAGTGGTACAGACTCTATGTAATCATGTGAAAATGTGTAAGCATTAGATTATAGTATCAAATGTTAATTTCCAAAGCTTTACTTCTCATAGTTCTTATAAAAATTATTATTATCCATGGATATGTTTAGGTTTTTCTTGAGCATATTTTACAACAATTTAGATTAAGAGGATTAAAAAAGATCAGAAGCAATACAGCAAAGAGGGAAACAAAATATTACGTTTTTAATAATCAGTAGTAGACTTGAATCCTGGTTCTACTTTTTTTTTTTTTCCACTTTCATTTTATTTGTTTATTTTTATGTGGTGCCAGGGATCGAACCTGGTGCCTCATGCATGCTTGGCAAGTGCTCTACCGCTGAGCCACAATCCTGGCCCTGGTTCTACATTTAACAGCAGTATAACCTCTACGCAAGTTATAAGTTTAGGCTTTAGTTTTATTACATGTAATATAAAAATGGTAAGATCCAAAAAGAATTGATAAGAGGATTTAAGGGCTGGGGTTACGGCTCAGCAGTACAGCGCTCGTCTCGCACGCTCGGGACCCTGGGTTTGATCCTCAGCACCACATAAAAATTAAAAGAGTGAAATAAAGGTATTGTGAATAAATATTTTTTAAAAAAGGAGGATTTAAGCAAAGATCAAACCAAATCAATAAATGTTTTGTTTCCCTCCACCCCTCTTTTCCTCTCCCAGAGCAAAAGCTTGAAAATGACAGTGATGATAACAGTAGTAACAATGCCATACTTTCCTGAATATTTTAAATGGCACCTGACATTTTTATTAAGTCAATACCCAAATAAGTGAGTTTAGATGACTAATCAATAAAAAACATGAAGAGAAGAGAAAGAAGGAAAAGATTCATAAAATAAAAACATTAACTACACTAGGAAGGTATATATGGCAAAGACCAGAATATAAGATATTCTCAAAATGACACATTGCTAATACACAATTTCTTGAACTTTGTAATTTTTGAGGCATTTTCACATGCATTATTTCAACGGGCTCTCATAATAATCTTACAATGTGTATAGGGTAGGCATTACCATTTTATAGAAAGGGAATGCAAGCATCAGTGACAAGTATCAGCCAAAGAAAAAGGACTTGAGAATACAGTATTACAGGGATCAAAGTGGTAGAAAAATCAGAACTAAATGTCAGAACCTTACATAATTAAACTACCAAGGGCACTAGTAATGCTTTCCTGGATAACATTCCACACTGTAATAAAGGTCCATTTTCAAAGACGACTTACATTTGTTACTTCTTTAGTCTCTATTTTGGTCTCCTTGTTTGTATCTTGGCTTTTAGAAGCAGCTTTGGAGGCAAACATTCCCATAATTCCCTTGGGCTGCTGGGAAGCCTGTTTGGAGGCAGGTGGGCCATGACCATTGGTTGTCAGCTCATTACTGGCTTGTGTCTCACTGGATGCCTGAAGATTGGACTGTTCAAAATTGCTAGAAGATGAGGATTCTGTGGGAGCTCTAGGGACCGCAGCTGCACATTGTATGGCACTAAATCTAAAGACAAAATGGTAATATTAATTTGATGCCAATATCAAACTCTTATTTTCAAACTCTTGTTTCTTTCACATAGTACCTTCTAACCCCTAATATTATAAAACTAGGGAATGTTAGAACTAGAATGGATTTTGGAAAAACTTTTGTACAAAATTTTTATTTAGATAAATAATTGGAGAGAAATAAGTGATCTGTTCTAAGTTATCCATCCAGTTAGTAATAGAGCTAGATTTGGAATCAAATAAGGTATTTGGAATACCTTATTGAATACTCTTTTGCTTTTTGGAAAAAAAAAAAATCCTAATTTAAAAAAAATAAGAATATACAAAACAATAATAAAAGATTTAATAATTTTTCCATCCTTAGGAAACCAAATGGTTATCCCTTATTTAAGGACCTTCCTCTTATAAGGCCAGATACGCAACAACTATTGACTGAATCAAAACTAAAAGCTCCGTAGGGTGCAGTGGTGCATGCCTGTAATTCCAGCAGCTTGGGAGCTAAGGCAGGAGGATTGCGAGTTCAAAGCCAGCCTCAGCAACGGCGAGGCACTAGGCAACTCAGTGAGACCCTGTCTCTAAATAAAATACAAAATAGGGCTGGGGATGCTGCCCAGTGGTCGAGTGCCCCTGAGTTCAATCTCTAGTACCCAAAAAACAAAATAAAAACTAAAAGCTCTAAATATTAACACATTTCCTGGCAACTCTCCTGGCCAGAGTGGTTATGCTTTAAAACATGGAAGCTAGAAACAGAGTCACTGGCTCTTATAACTTGTGGTCCTTCACAGCCATTTGCTACTAATTTCTTTCTTTCTTTTCTTTTTTTATTAGTTGCTCAAGACAATGCAATGATCTTGACATATCATATATTTGATTCAAACAGGGTATGAATTCTCATTTTTCCATGTGTACAGATTGCAGGATCACATTGGTTATACATCCATGTGTATACATACAGCAATCCTAGTGTCAGTTGTATTCTGCTGCCCTCCCTATCCCCCCCTCCCCTCCCCTCCCATCACTATTCTCTACCCATTCNAAGAAGGGGAATAGCTGGGTCAAATGGTGGGTCCATTCCCAGCTTTCCAAGGAATCTCCATACTGCCCTCCAAATTGGCTGCACCAATTTGCAGTCCCACCAGCAATGTACAAGTGTACCTTTTTCCCCACATCCTGGCCAGCACTTGTTATTGTTTGACTTCATAATTTAATTTGCATTTCTCTAGCAATCAGAGAAATGCAAATTAAAACCACTCTAAGATACCATCTCACTCCAGTAAGAATGGCAGCCATTATGAAGTCAAACATTTGCTACTAATTTCTAATAGTACCAACTAGCAACAGCAGACAAGTATTATGCTGAAGGCCAAGTGAAGGAATATGGTGAATGATCTGCATGGCCTATTAAAGGGAATATTCATCTCTTATTCTCTAAATTGTAGGTATGCCTACTTCACACCAATATATAATGTAATGTTCCACATTGTGAATGGGTAACTGATTCAGCTTTCACAAAGGGCTCTACATAAAGCAAAGTTCTTCAACTTTCCATATCAAAACATTTTGCTTCCCCTAGTTTGTTGCTTAATGGGGTAGGTGAGAGTTCCCTGAAGATCTTATTCATCTTTCATATTCCAGTCACCTGACACAAAATCTGACATACAGCAAGTGTCAGAAAAAACATGTTGAAAGAAAGACTATTTAAGCCACTGAAAGTGAGGTTTCTGGTTTGTCTCCCTTCTTTAGTGTATCACCTCAATTTGGAGTGGGAGATGGGGAAGATTTAGAAACTATGCAGTGACAGCAATTACCAGAAATCACAAATACAACTTCAACATTAACTGTTGGAATCAGTGGCGTAAGGAAAAAAAAACCCTAATATATCATTTCAATTCAGAAATAACATTAGACTCGAAAAGCCCTAAAGCTAGAGTTTACAGCTCCAAATATCTTACACTGATTCATTATGATCCCAGCAGAAAACCCTACATTAAAACACATCTTTGGTGTATCAGAGCTAAGAACAGACGGAAAACATTTACTTTCACCCACTGTTCTTCCTCTCTGGCCTTGCAGTGCTTCCATGCACAAGGAAAAGGGCAATGTTTTATTTCATTGTCAACACATAAAGTTGGCCCTCAGACAATTCTTTCTCCATTTGGTCTGCATTCCACGCCTTAGGGTCAAAACCAGGAACTGGCAATGAGGAAGAGACCAAGTTAGGTTGGGAGCATGTCTGAAGAGTGAAGAATCTGCTTAATCCTAAAATTTCAATTTTCTTCCTGTCATAGCACTTAAAACACATGAAACCATGAGTCAGATCTCAGTTGGCCCATAATTCTCAGGACCAAACACAAACTTCTTTATTGGAGATAAATTCTTCACATTTCTACCAAGGATACTTGAAGAATTTAGGTAAAGTTTCACTGAAGTGCATCCTATTACCACATTTCTACTTGCCCTGTTTATTTTAGTGGGCCCTGGGCAAATTTCATTTTGAACTTGTGAGTCACTTTTATTCTTGTTTGCTTACTTGCTAGCTATAACAGAACTGGTTTTAAGAACTTGACACGCCATGATAAGATTTTAATGCAGATTATTTTTAAAATCTAACAACATATTTTATATAAACTTATCAGAGTACTCTTGAAATCCTTCCCTAAAAGACACTGGACTTATAAAATTATGACTCTCTGGCTATATAATTACATTTATTTACTTAATAAATATTTGAATAGCTATATAATCAAAGTTTCAAACTAAAGAACAATTATTAAACAATTATTAAAGAACATTATAAAGAACATTAGTTAGCATTACTGAATGCTAACTAAATGCTAGGCACTATTTTTGGGTATATAGTTAACAAAATAGACACAGTCCCTATTCTCATGAACTTAACTATTTTTGGCAATTCTATATCTATTTCTTCTCAAGGACCAGTCTCTATCAGTTATCCCATCTACCCCAGGACCCTCAACCTTTTCCTAAGAGAGTTTCTTAATAATACAACTTGAAGGCATTCTTGACTTTAAAACTGTATATTATCCTTCCTCAATCTCAACTTCTCCTCAGCTACCGCTCTCTTTCCCTCCCATTTTCACAGTTAAATTTTCCAAGAAGAGTTGTTCATATCAGTTTGTCTCAATTCTCCTTGTTCCCCATTTACTTGGTTGACTAGCATCTGGTCCTTGCCCTGAAAAACTGTCTTGTCAAGGTTATCTCTAGATCCAGTGGACACTTTTCAGTTCCTACTTTACTTGGCTATTCAGCAACATTTAACAATGTCTACCAGTCCATCCTTGTTAAAACTTCCTTTAGCTTCTGGAATCCCATGTCCTTGTGCAATTTTCCTCTTTTCTCTGGCTGCTTCCTCTAGCACCCCTCTTTTTCTGACCATCTCTTTAAAAATAACCATAACTAGGGCTGGGATTGTAGCTCAGTGGTAGAGTGCTTGCCTCGCTGAGGCCCTGGGTTCAATCCTCAGCACCACATAAAGATAAATAAAAATACTGTGTCCATCTACAACTATTAAAAAAAAAATAACTATCACTAAATAGTGCTTACTATGTGCCAAAGACTATTCGTAAGAGCTCACATATTTTAATTTATTTAATCCTCTATAGCCCTGTGAGGATGGTACTATTAGATCAATTTTACTGTAAGGAAGCTGAATCACAGAGAAACAATTTTCCCAAGGTCACACAGCTACTAATTGTGGCCTAGAGTTTTACTTTCTGCCTTTCTTCCATTCTATAAGTCTCTGCACGACTACATCTGCTGCCATGGCCTGACTGTTTACTTACCTCCTTTGATTCTAAAATCTCTGTCTTTACCGCTTTTGTTAGCTCTAGACTCACCTATCTAATGGAATGCACATTCCCATCGGGATTTCCTACAGGCTTCTCAAACTCAACATGTCTAAAATCCAATCCAACATTTCCCCCTCTTTTCCTAAAGCCAATCTCTCTTAAATTCTCTTTTAGTACTCATAGGACCAAGCCAGAAACATGAGATCATACTTAACACCATGAACAGTGACCTCCACACACACACCTTATCCCCAGCCACTACCATACTTAGAGGTTTTGAAGAGTTTTCAACCTTCATACCTCTCCACCCAATACCATTACTTCAATTCAGATAACTGTCAAATGCACACTGGATCACCGAGATATTTCTCCACTCTCATGTCCTTGCTTCCAGATTATTTCCTTCTGATCTACCTCCAACATCATAGCCAGGGTCACCTTTCTAAAGTACAGTTATGATCATTTCATCCACCTGTTTGAAAATGTTCAGTGGTTCTCAGATGCTCAGAATCAAAGCTAAACTCCATTTCCTAGTAGTCAAAGCATAATTTGACTCCTTTTAGACTTCTCTAGTCTTCTAATTATTTCTTACCTCTTACTCTAAGTTCAATCATAGATGATTATCATGGTTCCACACAAGCATGTTTTCTCTTAGCTGTATTTACTCTCCCATTTCTTTGCCTGCCTATTTGTACTGGGCCTTCAGTCATCAACTTAGCTGTCCTAAACTTTAGGGAGCCTTCTCTGTCTTGCCCCTTGCCTCATTCATCCAGAAGTGGGGAGAACTACCCATCCCCAATATCTTTTACACTATTCCTCCTGTGATTGCACTGCCAAGCTGTACTGTAACTGCTCATCTCCCATCAGACAATTAGCCCTAGAACAAGTACTGGCACATACTCAATCTATAGTGTGTGGCATTTCATAGGGATTCATCAGATATTGCTGAATGAATTCAAATTACCTTGCTTAGTATGTGTCAAAGCAGTAGGTGCTCACTATGTATGTTTGGGGAATTGACTTGAACCCTCAATAAAATCCCACTAAGCAGGCTAAATTATACCTAATTTATGGATGAATAAACCAAAACTTAAAGAGTTTATGTAATTTGTCCAAAGCACTGGGCTATTAAGCAGCAAAGTACAACTTAAGCCTATAATCATCAATTTCCAAAACGTACAGGTATCATAGGCCATTACCTCTCTGTGCTGTAGAAGATACAAAAGATGGCCAAGATCTGATCCTAGCTACAGAGGAAAGAGATGCTTTTGGATGGAAGGCAGAGGAACATCAAATTAGGAATAATTTTTTGAAGGACAATATTTGAACTAGCTTTTGAAGGATGGGTAGAATTTAGACAGCAGAGACTGGGGTAAGGGAGTAATGAGGGGACACAACAAACATTTCTGGTGGTGGTGACAGGATAAATATATGAGAAATAGATTTATGGGGAGTCCACTGGGGTTTTCAATATGGGTTGTGGCTGCTATTTTTCACCTTATGATGTACTAATAAAACCAGGCATGTGTCTTACTGCAAGATAAATGGGGTTTTACTAGACTTGGCATTCACTCTTAAGAGGCAGCCACTGTGTAAACATCTTACAAAATCAATTCGTAAAGAAGCCCACAAGGAACATTAAGGAGCTTACTTGCTGCAGTTCTGCAAGTTGCTTTTAAGGATGTCATAGTCAGTATTGAACAGAGGCCCACTGTCCTTTAGCATAGCTTTCTGGATGCTGTACACATGGATGCTGGCAGTCACAGCTAGCTTGGACTTCACTGCTACAAGTCAACAGGAAAGCAGTCTGTTAATACACAAACTTCATAGCATGGGGGACTTTAACAAGAAACCCTTCTGCATTAAAACCATTTGCAATCTGTGGTGGTCTAAAACACTCTAAAAGGCCAAATAGCCACATATACAATGTAATATCACCTCTTCTGTCTGCAATGGGGACATTATGACAAGGTAGGTGGTGGTGAATCATTTCTAAGTACATCACCTGTGAGATTATCACTCATCCAGTAGACACTCAGCAAATATTAATTAATGATTGATGATGACTATGGGTTCCCCCCCCCCGCCCCCGTCAGGGAAGAACCTTACACTAGCATATGAAGACTAAATAATCTCAACCTGAAAAAAGTTGTTTATGTAGCCCAATTTTACTTTAGAGAAAGCAACTATATAACAAAAATACAACTAACTAGATAAGTCTGCAGAAGAAAAACTAGCATAAATTTAAGTTTCACAAGGGAAGGGGTTAGGCCTAACTTGCTCCATGTCCCCATTCCCTACCATAGAGCTTGGCACACAGTAGATAATCAATACACATATACTAAATGATGAATGCCTGCTTGCTTTGCTTCCACTGTGGAAATCCAGATAGAAAAATTAGACATTCCCAACACTTTGAATATTTCAGAATTAATTTGGTAAAAATCGCACTCCACTGGCAGGAGCCTTTGTATATACAAGGTACAACAGTGAAGTTTTGTCTTCAGATATGGACCCAAGATCATGAGGACATGAGGGTCATATTATTTTTTGAAATGGATTTTTAAACAATAGAATAGTAGCATTAATAGCACTGAAAGTCAGACTTTTTGTGTGTTTGATGCTAGGGATCAAATCCAGGACCTGTGCCCATTAGGCAAGCATTCTAACACTGAGCTATATCTCCCAGTTGGATTTATTTAATTTATTAGTCTTTCTGACTTTTAGAAAAACATTCTACAATGTTCTTCTCTAAAAATGTGTTATGAAATACAGCGCAATATTCAGACTACTGTCTTTTTACAGTGGATGAGATGGCCCACATTATATACATGACAGTTTTGCGTGTCTGTCATGAGGTTTAAAATCCTATGATAAAAGTGCTTTATAAATGTCAGAAGCTATTGACTTAGTGGGAAGTTATGCAGATGAAGTATCATATTTTAACATGTTTCAGAAACTACTAATAAAAAGAACACAGGGTTCTTAGGCTAAATTGCTAACATATTATATGCAGATGTTAGGGGCAGATTTATTATTATACCAACACTGATGCCATCAGAAGAAAAAGGAAAAACTTACTAAACTGTTAAAATACCTACCTTCCAATTTATCTTCTCTCACTACTGCAACCTTGTGGCACTGTAAAGAAACAACACTTCATCAACAGAACTTGAAACCTGGAAGTTTCCTTGTTAATAATTCAATTGTGCTTGAATTGTGAAATTAGGAAAATAATGGTACCATTCAAATGTATGTTATAGTTTAATAAAGTCAGATTCATTTTTAATTTGCTTCCTTTAAAACTTCTTAATAAGGTTAAGGAAAATGAGAGTACAGGGATAAATACTACAATGAAATAAAATACAGCATCTCAAATCAGTGTGAGAAGAAAGAGCTTTTTAGTAAGTGATTTAATGAGAAGTATTGTATTCCCATATGGATCCAGATAAAATTAGATCTTCCCCCTCATACCGTATACCAGAATTCATGCTAAACAGGGAGCATGGAAGTCTGGGTAGAGGCTGAAAGGAGGAAGAGGTTCTGGGGCTGTGGGTAATTGAGAGCCCATGCCATGGAGAAGAAATACCAAAAAAAGAAGAAATAATGGTCAGGCCAAAAAAGCCACAGCCATGTGCAGCCTATTTGCTGCTCAAACTGTGCCAGGTGCATGCCAAGGACAAGGCCATTAAGAGGTTCGCCATTTGAAACACCGCAGCCATCAGGGACGTTTCTAAAGCAAGTATTTTAATGCTTATGTGTTTCCCAAGCTCCATGTAAAGGTGCATTACTGTGTGAGTTATGCAATTCACAGAAAGGTGGTCAGGAATCAATCTCATGAAGCCTGGAAGGACTGAATACTCCCACTCTGTTTTAGACCTGCTAGTGCCACCCCATGACCTCCACCAAAGCCCATGTAAGAGCTAGGTCCTTAAAGAGTGAAGAAAAGCTATCTTCTAGAAAAAAATAAAATGGGAATTATAATAAAAAAAAAGAAAAGAATGCTAAATGGATCAGAGATTTAAGAGTAAAAAATGAAAACATATATGCAATAGAAAACATACATGAATTCTTCTGTAATCTAATATAACCTAAGAATGAGGAAGTATCCTATGTATGATTCAAATCCAGAAAAAATTGAAATAACCCATAAAAAGACAAATGATTAAGTAAGAAAAGTATCTGCAACTAGCATCACAAATGGTTAGTAGAGTTTCTTAAAAAACAAAAAAAAAACCCCACAAAACTAAAAACGAAGACCCTTTAGAAAAATGGGCAAGAGTTACAGATGATTCACAGCAAAAGGAATATAAATAGCCCTGACACAGATGACAACATATGCTGTGTGGAAACAGGTACTCTCCATACCTGTTCAGGAAAAATAAGAAATGGAGATGTATTCGTCAATCATCAACAAAAGTACATATATAGCCTAGTGACACATGCTTATAATCCCAGCATCTCCAGAGGCTGAGGAAGGAGGATCCCAAGTTCAAGGCCAATCCGGGAAACTCAGTAAGACCCTATTTCAAAATAAAATAAAAGGGCTGGGATGTAGTTCAGTGGGGGAAAGGACCCCTGGATTCAATCCCTAGTATCCCCCCACCAAAAAATACATATACATTTATACTTTGATCCAACCATCCTACTTCTAAGAATGTAATTTCAAAACACACTAACAAAAATACACATAATTGCCAGGTATGGTGGTGCATACCTGTAATCCCAGCAGCTTAGGAGGCTGAGGCAGGAGGATTAAGAGTTCAAAGCCAGCCTCAGCAACAGCAAGGCGCTAAGCAATTCAGTGAGACCCTGTCTCTAAATAAAATACAAAATAGGGCTGGGGATGTGGCTCAGTGGCTGAGTGTCCCTGAATCCAATCCCCAGTAACGCCCCCACCCAAAATACACATAACCCATATACTCTGAGCTATTCACTGAAGCACTATTGGCAATAGCCAAAGATTGTAAACAACTCAAATAATTCAATGTGGGACTGCTGAATCAACTAAGACATATTTATCAATGAATCCAGATGTGGCTATAATGAAAGAGGAATAGTTTTATAACTGCTACGTAATACTCAGGATCTACCTCTCAATTTCTTACTTTCCTATTTGCTGGGATAATTGGCATGATCTACACCATCACATCCAGCTATGCCACCATGACTGGCAGATGAACAGAATCTTTTTTTTTTGCAATACTGGGTTTGAATCCAGAACGTAGGAGGGGTGCTCTACCACTGAGCTTCATCCTCAACCCTTTTAAATTTTTGTGTTGAAACAGAGTCTTATTAAGTTGCCTCAAACTTGACTCCTCCTACTCAACCTCCCATGTCCCTGGGACTATAGGCATGTTCCACTGTGCTCAGCTAAATGTCCTCTTAAATTTAGAATAGAAGGCCCTCTATAAGTAAGGCACAGCATAAAAGTTTTTAACTTCTCCAACAGTTGGATTTTCAATGTTCTCTGATGGCCCATGGGTTAAAGGCTCAGCTCCCAGCTTGGTGCTATTGCTTGATGGTAGAAACTTTAAGAAGTGGAGCCTAATAGGAAGTTTTAGATTAGTGAGGGCATTGCCCTTGAAATGGATTGTGGGATGATACTTTCTTCTCTCTTTTGCATCCAGCCATGAGATGAGGGCTTCCTCTGCCATATATTCCCATAATGATGTTCTGCCTCACCACAGGCCCAAAAGCAATGGGGCCAATCAACCATAAACTGAAACCATGAGCCAAAATAAACCTTTCCTATTTTTAAGTTGACTATCTCTGGTCTTTTGTTATATTAACAAGAAGATGTCTAACAGAATTTCTATAAGTTTTTAACTAATGATAGGTGATACATATTTTGGAAGAAATTTTTTCTCAGAAAAATTCACTGGGGAACACAACTAGAATAAAATTCTAAGATCTCATCTAAGAATCCCCTGAACCCTAAAGATCAACTGCTAATACCATTTAAGGATTCCAAATTAAGAGTCCATGCCATAATGAGTTGGAGTAAAAACGTATGTTATCTGAAAACATAAATTCTTAACTTTAAATCCTAATACAGAAGATCTGTGAACTCTCAAAATTTTATGAATAACAACATATGAATCTCTATTACAAATTCTCAGATCAGTGACCAAAGACAAAATCACTGTAGGTTAAGCAACCCTAACTCAAAATCCCAAAGCTATAAATTCTGAAATCTTTTGAGCACTGGTAATAACATCAAAAGTAAAAAATTCTGTACCATGAAACTGCTTCATGCAGTTTCTTCTTTTTCTTTTGATAGTGCTAAGGACTGAACTCAGTACCTTGCAAATGCTACATAAACATTCTACCACTGAGCTATGTCCCCAGCCCTTAAGCACAAAATTATTAAAATACTGTATAAGATTACATTTCAGGCTATGTGTATAAGACGTATATGAAACAAAGGAATTTCATGTATAGACTTTTTATATTATAGTTCCAGGTGGTATCTGGTTATCCATCAACACAGATTACTACTGAGGGCTCTGAGAAGGAGCCCTGGTCCATGGGACTGGTGGTGAAAAAACAAAAGAACCGTCACATAGATTTCAAGAAGATGAGAACAAAGAGGGGATGTCTACTTTTGGGAGGAAGCCAGAGAGGGGGTACTAAATCAGAATTTATCACATTTCCCAAGATACCTTATTATGCATATGCAAATATTGAAATAAACAAACAAACAAAAACCATAATCTGAAACACTTCTCGTACCAAGCATTTCAGAAAAGGGAAATTCAACCTGTACTTCAAGGGAATACAAAGATACTGAGGAAAAGACTTAACTACATAGTTTAAAGGTACTGACATATCTAAAGAGACACGAATGTAGTTAAACCTAAAAAGAAAAATGACATACAGTTGCCAACTTTGACAGTATCCATTCAAAAGCCATACAGAGAGAAAATTCTGGTGACAGGTTTATCCTTGAGAGTAAATAAATCAAGACTGCTTAATTTCCTATTTCAGATATATAATGATATCTGATTCTAAACTTGCAAATACCTTGATTATCATTTGGCTTGCCAAATAGCTTGCCAATAAGGACAGAAAATGCTGGCTAGAAAATATAAGGATTTGATTCCTTGAGGAGTTTTGTTTCTCCTTATGAATTACTAAATTAACATTCCAGTTTTAAACATCACATGTTTAAAATTCTTTTGCTAAAAAACAAAGAATCAGTATTTAGACAAGTCAGGGTTCTAAACCTACGATTCTGAGGACAAGTCAAAAGGGAAGAGGGAAACATATTAACATATCTCTGAGAAGGAGCCCTGGTCCATGGGACTGGTAGTGGAAGAAGCAAAAGAACTATCACACAGACTTGAAGAAGATGAGAGCAAGGAAGGTGTCTACTTTTGGGAGGAAGCTAGAGAGGGGGTATTACTAACATTGTTCCCAAGGCTCAGCCTGGTACAGGAGATGGAATAAGATATCTCGGCAGAGATTCCAGTGCCCACCAAGGCATAGGAATAGAATAATCTCTATGCCCCTGAGAAGGACAAATACAGAAGTAGTTAAGAGAAAGCCAACAGATTTGAGAAAGCTTTGTTGCTGGGTTGATGAAAACAGAATAGTAACCTGTGTTTAGAATGACCAGATAACACCTGGACCACAATATAAAAAGAAGATGTAGGAGAATAAAAGTGTTTCCAGCCCATGCTTCTGCACTGTATTAGGTCAGTCCCTGGCCAATATTTCCTACCCATTAAACATAGCTACACAACTACCAAAATGAGTGCTCAGAATTAAAATGAAGTTAAAAAACTTTTTTTTTTTCTTGTTTGAACACCTAGATTTGTGGCTTGAAATATGAACAAGATGAAAATTAATGACCACTGTCTCCAACATATCTTGAAGAAAGATATAAAGAATAATGGGGGCTGGGGTTGTGGCTCAGTGGTAAAGCACTTGCCTAGCACGTTTGAGGCACTAAGTTCGATTCTCAGCACCCCATTAAAAAAATAAAGATATTGTGTCCATCTATAACTAAAAAAAAAAAAAAAGAATAGTGGAAGCAATCTCCCAATATCTTGTTGCCTAGAAAACTGCATAAAGATACAGCCTCTGTATCACAGCCAAGATATTTCCCAGGCAGGGGTTGTGGCACAGTGGTAGAGCATTTGCTTAGCATGTGAGAGGCACTGGGTTCAATTCTCGGAACCACATATCAATAAATAAAATAAGTCCATAGACAACTAAAAATATATTGGGGAAAAAAGGATATTTCCCAAACTTTGTTGAGTTTCAGATGTAGTCTAAAAATTCAAATCCTCCTCTAAGATGAATATTTTGAACTTAAAACTTCCACAATACCGAATCATCTTCTTGTTTTTTTCTTCTTCTCCAATGTAAGGTTATAACACTGTTTGTAGCTTAAACACATATAAGCCCATTATAAAATTCTGAGAACTCACGGAATGTCCATTCTGAATGATACTACCAGACACTAAATAGGTGACATGCAGTTGGGCTCCTGAATTTTCCCTCCGTTTCCTTTCGACATAATCATATAGCATCCTGTTCCAAAGAAACAAAAGTAATTCATTAGTAATAGTTTTTAACCTCATAAACTCTTTTAATTCATGACTTAAAAGCAGCCAGGCACAAGTTCAAGGACAGCCTCAGCAAGTTAGTGAGATCTTGTCTCAAAATAAAAAATAAAAAGGGTTGGGGATATAGTTCAGTGATAAAGTACCCCTGGATTCAAGCAGGATCTTTGTTCAGTCCATGAACAGAGTTTTTTTTAAAAGGGACTTTAGATTGGACTTGGGGATAGGAGTCAACTTGTTTGAGTTGGCATAGTGATTCAGTAAGTAACATACCCCTGGGTTAGATCCCTGGCACAGCAAAAAAAAAAAAAAAAAGNATGGCCAGGAGACTAAAGGTTACAAATTGTTTCCCCTGACAATGGCCTAGGAGGAAACAGATTATTTCCTATCACTGAGGGTTTCCAGGCCTGGGCTGCAAAGTACAACTTCTTTAGGCCATTCCTTGGTCTGAACTTTGCGATCCTCCCGCCTTACTCTCTGGGAATTACAGGCGTGCGCGACTGCACCAGGCATCCTCAATCCCTTAAAAAAAAAAAAAAAAAAGTCTAATAAGAGGATAAGAGGGACAGAACCCACATTAAAATGGGTGCCATGATTTAGAATGAATATACTGCTGAATCAAGAGTAAGTTCAGTCACTTATCTATCTAGCTATGACAGATCCAGGATAAATCAATTTTTCTAGGCTCTTAACATCCTGAGGTAATGCAAGGGAATGCTGTACTAGATTAGTGAATCTCTTAATCTGGGATTCACATGTCTTGTATAACCCTAACCACCAAAGTATCAGCAAATATATATGTGCTTTTTGGGGTGGAGATGACTCAGGGTTTCAAGAGATTTAGAATTCATTACTCTAAAATATTAAAAACTCTATTATGTATATGATCACAAATGCCCAGCTCTGAAATTCTAATGCTAATAATTACTCAGATTCAATGCTGCTTCATAACTAGAGAATTAAACAGCTTACTTATACCACCCAATATCCAAAATATTCATTAACCTGAAAGAACCAAACACTAAATGCAAAATGTTGCTTTTAATAAAATCCCTTAATTCATTTTTATCCTTTCTTCCAGCAAATGTTGCAGCTGACTCCCCTCAATAATTTATAGTTTAATGACAAAAAGATATCATTTATCTTTTATTTTAAGAGGCATTAATTAAGGTTCTTATATCATACTTCTACTAGGACAGCCAAAAACTCAAAAATTCCAAGAGAAAACTCCACCTACACTTTTAATCATTCTCTTCACCTCCTTAGCTACCATGAACCACGCCCCACTGAGTCTCCTACTACCCCTCCAACCGCCAAAGAAGATATACAAATGGCCAATAAGCACATAAAAGGACGTTCAATGTCATTAGGAAAATGCAAATTAAGACTATATGAGATACTACTTCATATTTACAAAGAGGTGAAATAAAGACATAATAAAAAGGGCTGGCAGGCTGGGGTTGTGGCTCAGTGTGTGAGGCACTGGGTTCGATCCTCAGCACCACATAAAAATAAAACAAAGGTATTGTGTCCACCTACAACTAAAAAATATATTAAAAAATAAATAAAAAGGGCTGGCAAGAATATGGAGAAATTGAAATCCTCACACAATGTTAGTGAGATTATTAAAATGGTTCAGCCATTCTAAAAAATAGTTTGTCAGTTCCTCAAAATGTTAAACAGCAATATGACCCGGCAATTCCAATCTGAGGAATCTATACTTGAGAATTAAAAGCATGTGTTTATACAAACATTTGTACACAGGCATTCACAGCAGTGCTATTCATAATAATCAAATGTAGAAACAATTAAAATGTCCATTAACAGATGAACAGATAAAATTAAATTTAGTATATCCATGCTATTGGCTAAACTGAGTCTGAAAAAGAAATACCTTTGCAATACCCTTAACACATTAACATATAACCTTATTTGGATTTAGGGTTAATACAGATGTATTTAATTAAGCCCAGATCATACTGTAGTTGGATGGGCTCTTAATCCAACATCTATGGTGTCCTTACAAAAAAATGGCTATGTGACAATAGACACACAAGGAGAATATTATGTAACAATGAAGGCAAAAATTGGAATTATGTAGCTACAAGCCAAGAAATGCCCAAGATCCTGGACTGTTGAGAGCCACAGCCGAAGGGGNAGGTGGAGAGAAGGTTGTGTGGGAGAGAGAGGCTTGTGGAAAGCCGGTGGTGGCAGTTGGGCTCTGAGGGTTTTTCCTGAGAGGCTGTTTTGTTTGGCGTGTGTGGTTCTAAAAATAAAGTTAGTTTCTTTTGACAAGTGGCTCCTGATTGTGCCCAGCCAGACTGCGGCACTGGACAAAGGTAAGAAAAATTTCCTTACAGGTTTCCAAGGGAGCATAGCTCTGCTAACACCTTGACTTTGGCCTTCTAACCTCCAGAACTGAGTAAATAAATTTGTTGTTTTAAGCCACCTAATTTGTAGTGCTTTGTTATGGTAGCCTAATTAAGTGGAAACATATACCATACAATGGAATATTATTTAGCAATAAAACGGAATTAAGTATAGATGCATGCAGCAACCTGGACAAATCTGGAAAACATACTAAGTGAAAGAAACCAGATATATTAGACTGTACATGATTCTATGCATATGAAATGTCTGGAATAGACAAATCTACAGACAGAAAGATTAACGGTTGTCTATGGCTGGCAGGAAGAGGTTGGGGAAATGATTAGTGATTGTTAATAGGCATATAATTTCTTTCTGGGGTGATGAAAATATTCTAAAATTGATTGTGGTGATAGTTGCACAATTTTGATTATACTGAAAACCATTAAACTGTATACTTTAAATGGGTGAATTGTATAGTAAGTGAATTATATATCCATAAATCTTTATATCCATAATTTTTTTAAAAAAATGAGTATGAGGGACTGGGTTTGTGGCTCAGTGGTAGAGTGCTCACCTGGCATATGTGAGGCACTGGGTTTGATCCTCAGCACCACATAAATTTAGATAAATGAAATAAAGGTGTTGTGACCATCTACAACTAAAAAAAAAAAATTTTAATGAATTATGAGTTAGGCACCACCACACCCACTGTAATACCAGTGGCTTGGGAGGCTGAGGCAAGAGGATTGAGAGTTCAAAGCCAGCTTCAGAAACTTAGTGAAGCTCTAAGCTACTCAGTGAGATCCTGTTTCTAAATAAAATATAAAAAGGGGGCTGGGGATGTGGTTCACCCCTGGGTTCAATTCCAGGTACAAAAAAGAATTATGAAGGAAATTAATAGGATGACGTGACAAGAATTAAGAAGAGGTGAAACACTTGAAACAGAGCATTAGGGAAAGCTTATTACATATAACATGAAATCTGAGTTGAAACCTGAAGAATGAGGAAAGCTGGAAGAGGACCATGGCAGGCAGAAGAACTAGTACAAAGGTCCTACGATGAGAATAAATTTTGTATATTTGAAGAAGATAATAGGTGAGGTAGAGAGTAGAATAGGATTAAGTAGGACAGAAAGGCAGGAGCTAGACAGTGTTAAGCTATAAAAAATGATACATAATCAGTTTAGCGACAGTAAAATTATAGGCATCTTTATTTCAGAAACTCTAACCCTTAATATGCATTTTTAAACTCCAACAGGTGTGTATGTGTGTGTTTGTGTGTAT
The DNA here is from genome assembly GCF_001458135.2 of Marmota marmota marmota. Classification (NCBI taxonomy): domain Eukaryota; kingdom Metazoa; phylum Chordata; class Mammalia; order Rodentia; family Sciuridae; genus Marmota; species Marmota marmota. The sequence goes on from NW_026000174.1 coordinate 13,711,002, forward strand.
ATATAGTAACAGTTGCTTCATTTCATATCTACACATTCATAATTGCAATGACTAATAACTCTTATAAATGTCTATAATCAAAGTCACTGAAGCTCTTAGGTTTAGACCAGCACCACGGTCTTTGGCAATCTCATTCAAAACCAGCTCAAGTCTATCCCAGGGCTAATAGTTTCAGGTCTTAAAAGCTTAAACATCACAGCCAAAATCAGTCTCCTAGACCTAATATTAATACAACAAAGTCAAATCAATCTGCTCTAGAGATTAGGGACTTTTTAATTCTTGTGGAATGTTTTTATGATTCAGAGAAAACTCCTATCACTCAAGGAACAGACAAAAACCAGGTTACCATAAGGAATAAAACAAAGTAAATGTGTTCAATATGTGTGTCCTTAGTTGGTTCACCAATCCTGCCCCTTGGAATACAGACAGTATCTGCACTTTTGCAGGCTGAAAAATTCTAGAGTTAAATCAAAAGCTTGCTATTCCCCTCTGGGCTCAAGTTGGACCACAAGTTTCAGTGAGGAAAACTCATATAGTAAAATTCAAAAATGCTCTGCATCACCTTAAACACTCACTTTGTAGTTTCACTTAGTTTTCTTGTCATACACTATTATACAGCTGTCAAACACCTGTTGACCTCCTTATGATAGTACTTCAATAACACCCCAAAATAAGCCTAAGAAGTACAGTGAAAATGTAGTAAAGATGTAAGATAACAGATATATAAATTTGAGTTATAAACAGAACTGGCAAGTCCATTTAATACATTTGAAATAACAAAGTGATGCTAACCAGAGGCCAAGGCTGCAACTAAATCCAGCAAAATTTATCACCACACATTCATATACAAGCCCACTAACCCCCCTATAGAGATAAAAGTTATTAAAAATAATATTATTTCCCATTTATCCAGGAGAAAAAAAATCAGTTCTAACCTAGGGGCTATGTATAGACAGGAAAATCAAAATAAAAAAACAAAAAACTCCAATGTCATTAAAATTGGAAGTAAACTGAACTTACTGTTTGGCCTGGTTAACATGAACCCCTAGCGTATAGCTCAGCCATTTGTATGTCACCTGCAAGAAACAGCAATATTCAAAATGTTTTATTAGATGACTTCAGTGAGCAGAAAATTCCCAAGGCCTGATTCCCATTATTAGATGATTATCCCTTATAAATTACAATAGACGCCACTGTAGTTTAAAAGAACCCTCTATCTGGGCAAATTGAACCAACATATTTGTCTGTCTAGGAAGTCTGTTTTCACAAACTGATTAATGTAGAAGAATCTAAAATAGTAAGTGGAATATGCATTTAAAAAACTCATTTCCCTCACATTCCTTGTTTTACTTATGCCCTTTTTTCACATTCTGTCTCTGGTGGGGCCACTACCCAAAACTATCCCAAAACTCACCCAGAAACTAGATGACTCTGAAGTGTATGACTTAAAACTTTTAGGGAAAGTTGCAGCCATACAAACATTAAAAGACACAGGTGTGGAGGGTCAGGAAATGAGTGAGTAAAGTGGATAAACTGTATCAGTGGTTAGATTGGGAATTACTGGCATCAATTCTGCATTCTTCCTTGATCCAGTAAACCTCTTCTCTGGAAGTCTCTTCCTATTCAAAATGCTGAGCTTCCCAAAATAAAACTAATAGGTCGGGCAAAGGCAGTATAGCATTAATGGAGGAGAGAGACTTGGGTTCCAAAACTACCTATCCCTTACTAACTGCAAATAAACAATTTATTTGACCTCTTTGCTTCAACTTTTTCCTGTAGGGGCACTACCACCCACCCGAAGGGCGTTTAGATCACTGCAAAGTCTACCAAAGTAAACAGTCAATCATCACAGTTTGCAAAGAGCGCTCAGATCCGTCCTCTCACTTGATCTTTACGCCAACCCCATTAGGCGGGGCAAACCACTATCAATATTTAAATTTTCAGGAAGAGGAAACCGTCTTGAGATTACACAACTTGTCACTTAACCAAGACACAATTTCCTCAACTGTAAACCTGGGACTCTGGACATCAACCACCTGAAAAGCTAGATGTACCCTTACAAATGTTCTCAACCAACGCCCCGCCCTCCGCGTTGACCTCGGTGGCGCCAGCCGGGTGCACAGTTCCCACACGTCCGCCCAAGACCCGCGGACTTGCGCGTGAGCCAGAGGATCTCCCCGCAAAAGCCCTCGCTCTTCCTGGGGCACGAGGGGTGGTGACCTACCTCCCCTCGTCCAATCCCCAAGAGGCTACAAGCACAGGAGTCAAGGGCCCCGCTGCCCTGGCCGGGCCCAAGACCCCGCTCGCACGCCCACATTCCCCAGTCCTAGCTCCTCACGATCTTGTTCTGGTCCGTGACGAACTCATCTATATTCTCCAGATAAAGCTGGTCCGCCATCGTGCTGCAGCGCTGGTCCACGCCCGCTCCGACCCCTTCTCTCAACCACAGCCACAGCTCCCGCCGGCGGGAAACAACTTCGCTTCCTCCCAGGTCGCGGGTCGTTTCCCACAGCAACGGAGGCGACGCGCTACGGCAGCCGTCCGAGGGTCAAACTTGTCATGGAGACTGCGCAGGCTGGAGTGGGTGGAGCTAGTAAGAGAAAACGGAAGTGAGGAGCTGGGAAGGAGGGCGCGAGCAAGGCAAGGCTTCGAACTTAAGCTGTGCTACCAAAGATCAAGACTAAATACTTAATCTTTAGGAGCCTCAGTCTTTCCTCTTATAAACCTCTCGCAGAATGAAATTTTTAATCTTAAAAAAAAAAATCTTGTTAGACTCTATTATCCCTTCACCAAAAAAGGCCGAAATTTGAAACCAGCTTTATGTTAATAGAAGCGTGAATAGGAAATAAGTCCGTATAGATTCCAAGACAAGGTTTGCTTAAACAAGTAACTTAGTAGAATTTTAGAACAACCATCTTCATAATATAACAGCATTAGCATCTAATAACTTCTCAATAAGTGTTTATTGCCCTAAATTTAATTATATTAAAAGCAGTGAGATTTTAGAGGGAAAACAGTGAAATAAGAAACAAGGAAAGGTCCATCAACATCTAAAAAATACATAAAAAAAGAAACAAGGAAGCCAGGCATGGTTGGCACATACCTGTAATCCCAGCTACACCCAATCCTGAAGCAGGAGGATCATAACCTTAGGCTCTTCTCCTTAAGGATGAGGTTTAACACAAGGGCCTTATCTTGAGAACACAGCAGTTCCCCAGAATCAATCAGCCCAAGTATTTGCAGAAGCCAGACAAAAAATGGTAGGATATTAGTGCCAGGTACTACCAGCAGTGGGAGCCATAGGATCACAATTCCTGTGGGGGCCTGTGGCACAGGCCCGTAATCCCAGTGGCTCCAGAGGCTGAGGCAGGAGGATCGCAGGTTCAAAGCTAGCCTCAGCAATTTAGCAAGGTCCTAAGTAACTGAGAGACCCTGTCTCAAATTAAAAAAAATAAAAAGGGCTAGGGATGTGGCTCAGGGGTTAAGTGCCCCTGGGTTCAGTCCCTGGGAGGAAAGGGGAGAGGGGTGGAGGGCAGGGGGAAAGAAGGAAAGGGATAAATAGATAAGGCTGACCTTCCTCTTTCTTCCTGTTCATCCCCATATCATCCCCAAAATGATGGGCAGCTGTGAGTCTAATGACAATGACAGGGCACGGAGTAGAAAAGCTGGACAGGACTCAATGTTGGGGTGGGATGAAGAGCAGTTTACCTATATGTAGGTGTTAACTGTCTAGGAGTGCTGAGTTTGTTTTCTCCATTCAGTAAAGAATTGAAGAACAGGACACAGAGAGAGCAAGCAAGTGGCAGGTTTATTGCAAAAGCGACAGAGACATACTTTTCTAGAGAGAAGGGGTCCCTTTTGGCTTGTTCTTTTTATGATCTCTGGAATTTCCTCCTTTCCTTATCTCCTCAAGCTCATCACCATTATTGATTGGTGCCCCTTGTGTCCTCAAGTCTATCTTAGTTTTTTTAATTGGATCCCCCGCTTCGGAGCATGAATACAGAAGTGTCTGTCTGATTGGGTCCCTGGCTTGTGTTCATGAGCGCTTTTGTTGGAAGTTGACCTCCTTAGAAGGTCCTCTCTATGCTCCTTTGTTCTAGCCCTGCCTCTGACCTCCTCACTCTCCATCTTGTCCTGGCTGCCTAAACCCTTCTATATCTCCCTCACAAATGGAGATCCCTGGACTCAGAGGGCCAGCTTCTTAGGAAAGAAGGCCTGCAGAAGCAACTCTGAAACTCCACCAGCTTACTGGGTTTCAAGGCTAGCACAGGTCTCCCAGGGATAGCATTCCAAGCCAAACAGAAGGTCAAAATCATGAAGTACAAGATTAAGAAGTATGACTCAGGGGCCCCATAACTGTTCAATCATCATTTCTCAGGGGCCCAGGGATTATTGATATTAAGGGATAAAGTGGATCATTCCTTCCTTCAACAAACATGACTAAAGGTCTCCTGTATGCCAAACTCTATGTGACTAATAGGGACACACAGCATAGTCTTTATCTCAGAGAGTTTACAGTCTGGGGGGTGTAAACAGCATGTTGTATAAGGGAATAGGGTGCCATGAGAATCCAGAAGAGGCAACTATCCCAGCCTGAAGATGAGAGGACATAAGGAGAAAACTTCAGACTTGGCTATCTAGGTCTAGATTCTATATTCTTTCACTATGGAAAAATATATGTGAAATGAACTCCTAGTGCTGCCTTTATTGTGTCTTTTTTAAAATTATTTTTTAGTTATAGGTGGGCACAATATCTTTATTTTATTTTTATGTGGTGCTAAGGATCGAACCCTATGCCTCATGCATGGTAGGCAAGCCCTCTACCTCTGAGCCACAATCCCAACCCTTTATTGTGTCTTTTAACACCCAACAAGCCTATATTTCCTCTATTTTAAAGAGTTGTGTTTTTCTAAGATTTTTTTAAAATATGGACACAATATCTCTATTTATTTATTTATTTATTATGTGGTGCTGAGGATGGAACCCAGTGCCTCATGCATGGTGGGCAAGCTCTCTACCCCTGAGCCACAACCCCGGCCCCTAAAAAGTTGTTTTTGTTGGATACAGAAAATGACAAACCCCAAAATAATATGGCCCAGGGAGAAGGAATGAGGGAGAAGGCAATACACTGATTCTTTCCCAGTGATAGGACAGGCCCTGAGGAGGAGATGTCCATCAAGTCTGAAATGACAGTTTATGGGAAGAGGCCAAAGCATTGATTCTGCCCTAAATAAATTCTTTCCCACATATTGACCACTGGCCCCACACCCTCCATCTGGCCTAGTAAAGATAGTTCAAACTGACATATTCATTGATCGAGTCACCCTCTCAGTGTAACCTAGATAAGCCTACACTCCCTCTTTGGCCAATGGCTCATTTTCCACCAGGAAAGTTGGTCCATAAGAGGTATCACTCTGTTCCTGAATAAAAGCTGTGCTGAGCTGATCCATGCAGTTGCATCCAGCCTGGTCCTTTTGTTGCTAACAGTTTTGGGGCCCAGAATTTGCATCCAGCCTGGTCCTTTTGTTGCTAACAGTTTTGGGGCCCAGAATTTAACACAGTGTTAGAGCACTTGCCTAGAATTCATGAGGTTCTGGGTTCCATCCCCAGCACCACAAAAAAAAAAGTTGATTTATGAGAACATGTGAATAGACTGTCTGTATTGTGGAATGTACAGCTGCCCCTCCTGGCAGCTGGGGAGGCAGGAACCCAAGGGACACTGAGATAAGCCTCCAGGTGCCTGTTCTAAAACAATTTATCAGTTCTGTAAAATCAATGTAAAATCCCTCAGTTAACAAAACTAAGAGAGTGAGCCAAGAGGACATGCTTAGATACTGTTCCCCTGTTTCACACAACCAGCCTCTTTATTCCTCAATTCAATTACCAAAAGTTCACAGTTCCACCTTCACCTTCTCAGACATTCAGGAAAAAAAAAAAAAAAGCAGGAGGACCCATACCATATCTGGCATGTCTTTTGTATATATTTTTTCCTTTCTCCCTTTGCTTGGGGGTTTGCAGGGTGCTTTGGAATTAGTGATGGTAAAAGTGAAGATAATTGGAAACTGCCTGAAATGTTTTATTGTAGGCACATCATTTCTGGATTCTTAAAACATGAAGGGGTTGTTGTTCAGGGCTAGGAAGAAATACATGATGGTTTTCCCAGAAACCATTGCTCTCTGACCCCAAAATGCTGCTGGTTGGGAAGACTTCCTGAGGAAATGTCATCTGGGTTCAGCTTTAGAATCCAGTAAAGGGCAAAAGCCATTCCAGACACAGTCTCAGTGGAGTGAGCTGCTCATTCTGCCTCCTTGTCTCTCTCTTGACATCACTACTTCTTTTCATATGTCTTCTGTTTTCTTCTTTGATCCATGGTTTCTACTTCTTTTTAAATTTTTTATATTTACTTTTATTGATTGATTGATTGATAGATAGATGCTAGGAATTGAACCCAGGGCTTAGCACATGGGAAGCACACAGTGTACCACTGATCTATAGTCCGGACCCCCTCATAATCTGAAACATAACCATAGATTGCCATGACATGGCTCATCTCTATCACTACCTCTGGCCATTGCCTTATCCCTAACTACAGTTTTCTTACCAATTCTGTTTTATAATTACTAAACCTGATTTGTTCAGTTTTTTTTTTTAATCTCACATTATCAAAATGTTTTTCAGTAGATGGAAGCCAGGGAACAGCTTTCTCTTGGATAGATACTCATTTATTAATTCTTCAATTGTTCACTGAATTCCTTTTATGAACTCACTATATATAAGGTACCAAAGAATAAAAGAGACATATGGCCCTGTCTCAAGATAGATAAGTGAACAGTTTTAAAAATCATGTTATTAGAGAGGAAATGGGCAGGGAGCACCTACTGGAGTTCTTCAATAGGCTGTGGCATATATCTGTGCTTAAATGCAGGCTTAGATTGGGGATCCATAAATTATAAATGGCAACTGAGGCTACCGGAAGGGGTGGGTTAGATTACCCAGGGACAGAGCTGAAGGCAGAATGCTAAATAACAGTAGTTAAGGGACATGCAAAGGAGGAAATGCCTAAAAAGGAAACTGAAAGAGAGGAAGATCCCCAGGAGGTTTCAGTGTGGAAAGAAATGGAGAAGTGAGTTTGAAGGAATCATCAACTATGTCAAATGCCTATTCCAAATGGCTTTGGATAAAAATAGAAATGTATTGGACTTGGTAATTAGGAGACCTTTAGTGACATTGGCCAGAGGAGTGAGAGACACAATAGCCAGAGTTCAGCAAGTTCAAGAATGAGGAGGAGTAAGAACTGAAGACAGGGTGGCAAAAACTCTGGTCAGTTAACCTTGCGGAATGGAGAAGTGGGTGGGGCTGAGGATGGTCATGAGGCTTATAAATGTGCCCCTGCAACAGCAGGAGATGTGTCTTAGAAATGGGTGTGACAGACATTCTAGAGGCACCTCTCTCTAGAGAAGGACACTGACTGCAGGAACTGAAGGCCTGAATCTGTAGGACAGTAGGTAGTAGAGTCTCAGTTCCCACAGAATGGGACTTCTTCAAAGGTCTTTTCATCTCTGGATTCTTAGCACGGCCCCCCGACCCCTTGGCCAAAGCTAGCATGGGGTAGGCCCTTAGCAAATATTTGTTGAACTGATAACTGAATGAATAGATGGATGAAATTGAATTAAATACTGTTCTGCTCTATAATCCCTTTTGTTGAGCTACAAAATAGTGTTTGTAGAAGGTGTTGTCTACTTTTCCTTCCATCACTGAAATTGTTATATTATGTGATCTGTTATCAGGGTGAGCATTATTGATAAGCTAACTGGGAGAAATTCAGCTTCCTTCAAAGGCCCAGTGATCAGAAATGAGGTGAGAGAAGTGACCTTTTAGGGAAAAAACTTAGGACCAAGCCAGATATTAACCTGTTTTGAGAGCTGCAAGAGAGCTACACGGCTGCTAGAGACCCTGGAGGGAGGCTTCAAACACTCCTATACATATATTTTTGATACATGGAACTTTTGGAAGCTCTCCATACACTTTGGGCTGACTCACTGAAGTGTCTTACCTTTCAATATTTTCTTCCAAGGCTCTGGAGTAAGTCCTCAAATGGAGGACTTTCCCAAACTCTCTCTCCTCTAGTTCCCTTTCTCATTCCCCCAGGAAGATGCCTCCATATACTTCAGATCTCCCTGCACCTGCCCTATTTCAGAGCCTCCTTATTATCAGTCTGCTTTTTTCTTTTGTTTTTCTGCTGAAAGGGGAAATTCATGCTACTCCTCATATTCTCTAGGCTCATCTCTATTCTAATCTGCCCCGTCTTGCCCTAGCCCACTTAAAAATATATTTATGATTATATCCTTTATTTGCAAAATTATTTTTAAAACATTTCTTTTTAACACACTTGAATTTTTCATATGTGTTTTAAGGGAAAAATTCCACCCTATTTAAAAATGTACTAGTAAACTTTAATGTGTGATTATATTGTATTACAAACAATGACAATGTCTTATATGGTGATCAAACACATGCTCTTGTTCCATTTCTCAGTCATTGTCAGAATCCTTTGGAGGCAAGAAAATCACAACATTGAAAAGATGTCCAAATGCCTTAAGATGGTATACCCCATATATCATTATATGATTAGGAGTCAGTCCATTAAGAGTAACAGCCATATCTGAACAACATCCTTCTACCACCTGGTTGGAGTGATTAGTCATTGCTTCTTTAATAAAAAGCCCAATAGATTTGGTATTAAATACATCTTTTCCATCTGTATCTTCTGCATTTTCTGCGAATACTCCAGCATATTTCAGGCAGACTGCTAGCTGCTTATCTTCAGATATCTTCCAAATCATTCCTCCCTGTTCAGGACGCTTTTTTTAGGGACACTGAGAAGACTGTGAAGTCTTTCCATTGATTCTACGTTTAAAACAATTCCTCCTTCCACACTCACATATTCAAGGTCTCCATGTTTTATAGTGTGACCTATATAGAAAGGTTGTGATGGATCCTTTTTTAACAAAAAATACTTTAGATTTTCAACTATACAAATGTAGTGGGGTGCACAAGGAAGAACCAGTTGTATTGGTCGCCATACTTATCAAAGGTGTATTTGTAAGCTTTTCTCATCACTAACCAACCACATGTCACTTCTTTCCATATTAATTGACTCAAATATTTCAACATTTTCAAAACTGAAGAACTCTGCTTTGTCACGGTGTTTGGTTCAAGAATCCTTCACTGCAGCCCCAAAACTCACATCTTGGGGTTTTAAAAGGATGATACAATATACCTGCATGCTCTTAGTGAGCTCTGACTGAGTTCATCCTCTGAAACTTTCAAGAGATTTTCTTTGTTAGGAGCTGGTACATAATGATGCTCATGGTGGTGCACTGTATTTCCAGGACCAATTCTAACATAGCCTAGCAGAGTGATCAAAGCCCATAAAATGCTTCCAAGAATCACACTCTTCAAAAATGAACTGCTTTCAGAAAGCATTTTTCTCATGTCTTGAATGGCTTGGAGACAGGAAGGCCCAGCTTTCTTTCATAGTCATGGTGCGCCACTCTATCACGCTCCTGGCTGGACTACTCTGGGTGCTGGTGGTGCCCTCTAGTTGGTCTTGCTAAGCGCCGGGATATCCTGGAAGCTGATGCTGGGGGGCTGGTGGGTGGCCGGCAGAAGAACCCTGCGCCAGGCGGAAGGGCCTATGGCCTTGCACCCTAGCCCACTTTAAAATTTGTTCCAGAATAATGTTTTTAAAACCCAAAGATGTGAGTCTTTGGGCTGCAGTGAAGGAGTCTTGGACCAAACGCTGGACAAAGCAGAGTTCTTCAGTTCCGAAAATGTTGAAGTACTTGAGTCAATTAATATGGAAAAAGTGACATGTGGTTAATGATGGTGTTATTCCCTGCTTAAAATCCCTCCGTGGTTCCCAGTGGATTTCAGAATAAAGTCCCAATTTTTAGCAAAGAAGAAGAGCATGCTATATAGCCAGGCGCGGTGGCGCACGCCTGTAATCCCAGGGCCTCCAGAGCCTGAGGCAGGAGGAGTTCAAACTCAGCCTCAGCAATTCAGGGAGGTCCTGAGCAACTTGGCGAGACCCTGTCTCAAAATAAAATATAAAATAGGGCTGGGGATGAGGCTCAGTGGTTAAGCAATCCTCAGCTCCAAAAAGAAAAGAAAAGGACTTGCTTGAGGCACTTCTGATCTGTCCTCTCTCACTTCCCTCTTCAGCAGAGTCAGACTGCACCGATGGGCCAGCCCCAGACAACAGCATGTGTTTTCTTTCACAGCCAGGCGCCTTCACTTCCCACTTTTCCTACAGGTTGAAACATCACCCTCTTTCTCTTTTGGCCTTCCTCTTACAGCCTCCTGATGGGTATGTACCTAGCCCAGACCATGCTGCTGTCTGTCCCTCTCTGGCATTGGCCTCATTGTATTTTAGCTTCTGATTTTCACAGATGCAATCATATAAAACATTTGAGGACTTGGGTAGGTTACTAAGGATGTGAGGACTGGAGGTGAAGGGGACAGTGCATAGTTTACCATAGTTCACGCCTTAAAATTTCCACCCAAGGTCTCTCCTCTCTGAAATTTCTTTCCTTCAATCAGCATCCCAGTGCTGCATATCTGCCTATGGTATCTGTTTCTTTTCCCTTGTTGCAGGGGCCAGGGGTGTCACTTGTAAACCTCCCTTGTTTCATGCAACCCCATTCCTTCCATCTCTACTCAAATACCAGGTGGTCATAAGCTCTGGTTATGTCCCTGCAGGGTAGTTTATCATAGATTCTCATAATCTCTTAAAGAAAGAAGAAAATAAATAAATGAATAATAAAGTTATCGAGGTGTCCACATCTTACACATCTCTCTCCCTGAATTTTCTGTGATCTCCTCAAGGCTGGGCCTGTCTGAATCCCATTCATCTCTGGTGCAGATGGGAACTGGCACAGAGAAGAACAGTAAATGCATGTTAATCAGCATTGTCATGGCTGGGCCACAAGTGAGCCTCCAGACTATGGTGTGACCAGATGGGGCTGGGGACTGTGGGATTGCAGGTCAGTGAGAAATACCTCTCATTTCCCACCCTAAAGGGTTGGGCTTCTGACTACCTTCCACCCGTCCTTGTTCTCAGAGCTGACTCATACCCAGAAATACATCCACAGCCCCTGTCAACAATCTCTGCCTCTCAGTACTCTGCTAAGCCAGACAAAGGCACTATCCATCTGCTGGGCACTTTCACAAGGCCTTTCCTCCTCCAGGAAGCTGGCCGCCTCTGTGGCAGTCTCAAGGAGCCATGTTCCCTCCAGATTACCTCTCTTAAGAATAGGCTCTACGTTTGTTCCCACCCTGATTGCTTATCCCGTAGCATAAAGCTGCCTCCCCACAGCTCTCCCTGCCTGCAGTTCCCCCTCCTTTAGCCTGTCCTCCACCCCCAGAAAGATGGTTTTAATGCCAAACAGATCTTGACCACCTGCCCCAGGTGACAGTCTTTTCAGGGCTTCCACTACTTTATTTGAATTGGGGAACAATATATATATCATGAATATATATCATATATCAATATATATATCATATAACAATATATATATATCATGGATATATATCATATCCACCCATTTTAAGTATATAGTTGGATGAGTTCAAGTAAATTTACAGAGTTGTGCAACCATCAAAATTAAAATTTTAGAACACTTGGATCACCCCACCACCACCACACACCCCCCAAGAATTCCACTGTGGTCTTATTTCCTACTCATGCAGTTAATATCTGCTTCCACTCCCCAGCCCCAGGCAACCACTGCTTTCATTTCTGTCTCTATAGGTTTGTCTATTCTAGAAATTTCATTCAAATGGAACCATACAATATATAGTCTTTTGTGTTATGGCTTTTGTTATAAATTGAATGGCTACTCCCCCACCCCTAGATTCATATGTTGAAGTCCTAACCTCTAGCAACTCAGAATGTGACTGTATTTGGAGATAGTTTTTAAAGAGGTACGTAAGTTAAAATGAGATCATTAGGATGGCCTTAATCTAATATGATCTGTGTCTTTATAAGAAGAGGCGATTAGGACATTAACACATGGTAGAAAGAAGGCCATGTGAATATACAAGGAGAAGGCGACCATTTATAAGCCTGGAAGAAAGTGCAAACACACACACACACACACACACACACACAGATTCTAAGTTCTCTAGGACTTTTGGTTAAGTTGGGAAAACAAGACCCACTCAGGAACACTGGTTAGAGAACAAGGCAATAAAGAATCCAGGTGCTAACAAGCACTGCGGAGACCATTGTTCAGATTGGCAAGGCATCTGACTTATCTGGACCTCAGTTTCCTCATCTGTAAAATGGGGAGAATAATCAGACATATTGAGTTTGAGGTATTAGTGTAATATAAATGCTAATAATTAAACAACACCTCTCTTCTGGGTGGTACTTCACAGAAGTTTACAAATCTTATTCAAGTCCTTTATCTCATTTGATAAATTTTGTGAGATAGTCAGATATTATAACATAGCAACCATGGCAGACTATAAAAACGGGCAAAAGTTATTTCCCTTCTTCATACCTACACTTTCTGGAAGTGTCCTTCCACACTGTTTTGGCTTTGTGATCTGCTGTGACTAGAAACATTCTTGAGCATGGAGGCTTGTCCTCTCTTGTTACTCTTGGAATCCTGGGGCCACCATGCATGTGATGGCCTAACTAGCCTGCTGGAGGATGAAAGGCCACATGGAGGAGAACCAAGGTGCCCCGGCCAATTGCCAGTCACCAAATATGTGAGTGAGGCCATGTTAGACACATGCTAGTCCAACACAGATCAGCTGAGCTGGCTGAGACCAGAATTATGTGCTATGTAAATCTACTAAATTATGGAATTGTGAGCTTAAAAAAAAAAGGTTGTTCTTTTAAGCCTCTACATTTCAGGGTAATTCATTTTATAATGAAAGATAACTAAGACAAAAACTCAGCAACAAAGCCTTATAGCTAAACAGTCTGGGGTTGGATTATAGCTCTTCCACTTTCTAGTCATGTGACTGTGAGCAAGATACTCCATTTTTAGAGCCTCAATGTCCTCACCTGAACAATGGGAGTAATGGCAGTACCCATTCCATGGGGTTGTGAGGATTCAAAAGGATGACAGAGGTCATTTGCAGCTTGTCTCAGCACAAAGGGAGTCACTGTCATGGTTGCCCCATCATTTTGACTATTAAATTAAAGATGAGAAAACTAAACTCTGAGGTGTTGGTGACTTTTCCCAAGGTCACACAGCCATGAAATGAATGCCCTTGGGACTCATACTCAAACTACTTGACTCCCACTCAGTGTAGGATTCCTGATAGACTAGTAGGGGTAGCTGGCTGGGGTTAGTGATGAACATTTAGTGTCTACCTGGTGACAATTACCTTCTGTCCTGATGTCAGTAGGAAGCCAAAATAGGCTGGAAATGTTGGGTATTTTACAACATTTTTTTCCTTTTTGTTTTCTTTTGTATTGTTTTCCTTGGGCTAGAGTTAATGAATGATCAAACTGAAGTTTATGAAAAGTAATCAGTAGCATAAAGTGTAACTCCTTGGCAGGCACCCACAGACACACCCCTTCACCCTGTGTCTGACCTTATCCAGTCAGATTTTCTTTTTGTACTTTTTTTACACCAACTCTTTTCTTTCCATTTTCCCGCCTCAGCATTTGGTCCTGAGATCTACAATGGCCTCCAAACTATTCTGGTGTTTCCCATTGTAGTCCTTTCTGCTCTCCTGCCACCTTTCTCCAGCCACTCTTTGGCCCCTGCACTAGCACACGGCTGATGCTCCCCAAATCATGAGCTGCTGGCTAGAGGTTTCTGAGTGTTGGAATGTAAGGCCTCTATGTGCCTCACACACACACTGGAGTAGATGCCCCACCACAATGCCTTCCACATCTGACCCTTTATGAGGGGAGCACAGGAACCCTGTACACTGCAGGTACATACCGCTAATGAGCAGCAGATGGCAGAGTCACCTCTCTTTTTCCATCTCCTGCTCGTGTTCCTTCCTCACATGAAGAATAACAATGAAGACAGCACCACAGCGGCCAAGTAGAGAAAGTTCTGTGGGATGAAATTTAATTGAATTAATGGTCTGGATGAAGGAAAGAAAGAAAGAAAGAAAGAAAGAAAGAAAGAAAGAAAGAAAGAAAGAAAGAAAGAAAGAAAGAAAGATTTCACATTAAATTTACATTTTGGGCTTTTAAGAAAAAAATCCAAATATCTGGCTGCCATCTTCTGTCAAGTCACAGGCTCTATTGTAAACCAAAGTCCTTATTATTTCACCATGTTCTCCCCAACACTTAGGTCAAGTTCTTTTGCCGTTATCCAGGTGTTGTACTGTTATTTTTCTTAAGCCTTTTACTTACAAGTAAAATATTTCTTGATCACACCTTCAATAAAAGTAAGAAAATAGGACCCAGAATGAGAAGACCATAAGTTTTCAAAGAAGAGGGCCTGGAGAAGAACACATCTCTTTATGAGAGGGAAGCAAGCACAGTGCATATGTGTTCCCAGAACATAACCTAAAATGCCATCATGAAAGTAAAACTTGAGAAGAACCATGAGAAAAATATGCACAAGATGTGAGATGAAAAAGCAACAAAATGGAAAAAAAAGTGCCGGGTGTGGTGGCACACGCCTGTAATCCCAGTGGCTCAGGAGGCTGAGGCAGGAGGATTGCAAATTCAAAGCCAGTCTCAGCAACTTAGTGAGGTGCTAAGCAACTCAATGAGACCCTGTCTCCAAATAAAATATAAAAAAAGGGCTGGGGTGTGACTCAGTGGGTTAAGCACCCCTGAGTTCAATCCCCAGTACAAAAAAAAAAAAAAAAAAAAAAAAAAGAAAGAAAGAAAGAATCCAAAATTGCAACAGAATTTGTCCTTTGGAATGCAAATACCTGTCTCTGCTCTACATTGTAATCAAGAAGGAACCGATTATGAGTGAATAAAATATAATGGAATAAGTGAAACAGTAACACCTGCTGGAGGCTGGAGGCATTTAAGATTGTGCTCCTCTCCCCTGAGGTCCCCCACCCCATCCACTGCTTTTTGGATGAGATAGCTGAGGCCTGGAGATGTCAAATTACTTGGCCAAGATCACAGAATGACAAATCCAGGAGTAGAAATCACATCTCTGGACTCCATATTCTCTGCTCCTTCCATATATCCTGTGAATACAGAGGTTAAAAACATTTGTCGTACTAATGTACAGAAGCACAGAATAGGGAAAGAACATTAAATTTGCTTAAGGAGTCCTAGATTCTAATCCTGGCTGTGCCATTGACTAGTTGTGTAACCTCAAGGAAATAACTCTCCCCCTCTGAATCTCATTGGTTTATATCACAGTATGGGGAAGGCTAAACTCCTAAAGGTACTAGGAAGTATGTCGCATTAGACAATAAGAGCCCTTTTATCCTGGGGCTAAGGACTGGCCCCGGAAGGAAAAGAGACAAAGGCTTTATGGTTGTAAAAAACTAGTACATGAATGTTTATAGCAACATTATTTGTAAGAGACAAAACTGTAAACAAAAAATTATATACAATGTAATATTATTTAGATACATACAGGAATGGAGTACTAATACATGCTACAATATAGACAGATCTTCAGACATGCAAAATGGAATCAGCCAGTCACAATGACCACATATTGTACGATTCCATTCATATGAAAATCCAAAATAGGGAAACCTAAAGACAGAAATTAGATTAGCAGTTGTTCAGAGCTGAGGAGGGATGGGGTCAGGGAGATGTTGAAAGTGCTAAAGCATATGGATGGGGTTTCTTTGAAATTATCAAAATGTTCTAAAATTGACTATGGTGATAGTTTCACATATCCATGACTACACTAAAAAGTTATTGAATTGTACCTCTAAATCAGAAAATTATGTGGTGTGTGAATTTTATTTTATTTTTTTATAAAGGTACATTCACAGGAACACTTTTTTTTAAGAGAGAGAGAGAATTTTTTAATATTTATTTTTTAGTTATCGGCGGACATAACATTTTTGTTTGTATGTGGTGCTGAGGATCGAACCAGGGCCACACGCATACCAGGCGAGCACGCTACCGCTTGAGCCACATCCCTAGCCCTTGTGAATTGTATTTTAAAATAAAGTGTTTTTAAAGGATGGTATAAACAAAAAGTCAAGGCAAGTATGATCTTAACCTAAATCACAACAAAACCAATTCAGTAAGGACACCACTGCTATCTCTATCCCTGCCCCAAACACTGGACCCTGAGGCTACCACTTGCTCTGCTGGCATTGCTGCCCCCAAACCTAGATGTTACTACCACTGCCCCACAATTTGCCACAATGAACTCCACTTTCCTTGCTTCTTAATTTTATACACACACACACACACACACACACACACACACACACACACACACATATATATCT